>NC_138151.1:26809024-27409024 GCF_964199315.1 Orbicella franksi
GTAATGAAAGATGATTAACTTGAACTCTGGATAGCTTCGTTAACAACCTGGAACTTTATAACAGTGCAGAGGAACCGTTGAATGTTAACATTGCGCAATTGTTATAAACCTTTATTAAGCGGACACCCTCTACTGAAGCGGACACTTGGGAAGGTCCTGAGGGTGTCCGCTTAATAGAGGTTTCATTGTATCAAGATTTGAGAACGTCTCTGCGAGTGACAATTCAATTTTAATTTTAACTCTCACAAACATTAATTTTACAGTAGCGATGGGGTCCCCCCTTGGGCCCTTGCTAGCCAACGTATTCATGTCGTCTATTGAAGAGAAATTAGATGTTGAGGGCAAGCTGCCACCTTACTATCGTCGATATGTTGACGACACATTCACTGTGATGCCCGATTTGTCTACAGCTAGGGACTTTCTTAACACCCTCAACCACGCTCACCCCGCCATCAACTTCACTATGGAGGTCGAAAATGATGGAATGCTTCCCTTTCTCGGTACTCAACTCCTAAACAGAGCGCCTCGTATTGAAACTAAAGTGTTTGTGAAGCCAACAAACAGTGGTCTGCTTCTCCATTACCACAGTCATGTCGATAATAGGTACAAGCGCGGACTATTGACAACTATGCTCGATCGCGTACATCGCCTGTCTTCGTCATGGTCCTACTTCACTGAGGAGTACGAACGACTGAAATCTGTTTTCTCTAAACTGAAATATCCCAAGCACCTTGTTGACTCCACTGTCAAAACCTTCCTAAATTTAAAGGTCGCTGACCAGCCCTCATTACGATCCAGATCTACGACAGAAAACACTACTCGGGTTGTCATACCCTTTAAAGACCAGGAGTCTGCTAATATCGTGAAGACACAGTTGAAAGATCTCAGTGTGAAGCTGCAGACTAGTGTTCAACGGTGTTTACGAGCCGCAAGATTGCCCAGGAGTTCCCGACAAGCGAACCTAAGCCTCAGCTCATTGATCAACAATGCGTTGTGTATAACTTCAAGTGTGACCAGTGCGATGCTGGTTATGTCGGTTACACCCGTGGCCATCTGTTCGTACGCGTTGATGGACATAGAAGCAAGACCTCGTCAGTACGCAATCACTATGATAATAGACACGCAGGCAGGATTCCGGATGACCTTCGCAATTGTTTTAGCGTGTTGAAAAAATGCCACAACAAGTTTGATTGTCTCATTAATGAGATGATACTCATTAAACAATTACGACCGTGTTTAAATGTACAATCAGACTCAGTTCGCGCTAAAGTCTTTGTCTAACTTATGCAAATTAGAAACTCTGAACTCTTAGTTACTCTTGAAATCGCATATTTAATTAGTTTCCCTTGACAATGGCGCCAAGATGTCGCCGAAACGTCGGATTTGTCTATCGTTAGTTTTTGCCTGTATATATTTACAATTGTGATTAAAAAATAAAGTGTTTAAGAAAGAAAGGAAGAAAGAAAGAAAAGGAGATAATGGAAGACAATTACTTTTTGTGTGGAGTTTGGTACACCTGGGTAGTTTATGGAACTAATCGAGTAGGTGCCCCAAAGTAACTAAATTTAGCAGAAGGAATACAGTGTCTGACTGTGTTCCTGTATTGTAGCTTTCGTCTCAACCCCTCTCCCTTTCTCTTTTCCTTCCTTCTTCCCTCCCTGCTCCTTCCTTCCACTCTTCCTGTTCTGCCCTTCTTAACCCCATCTGCCCATGTCTTCCTCCGTCCCTTCGACGGTCTCTCCCTTCCATCCTCTTTCCCCTTCCCTCCTTCGCTTTTTTTCTCCTTCTCTCTCACCCCTCTTCTTCCTTCCCTTACTCCCTCCCTTCTAATATCGTTTTAAGGGTTTTAATTTAATAGTTTTTCTCCCGTGTTTGAAGGTTGAGGACATTGACGTTATTGAGGTTGAATGCATCGTGGCGAATCTGATATACATGGTAAGTCAGGTGCAGGTGTCCAAAAGAGATCGAAACATTTGGAGACGTTTCCATGTTTTGCACCATTGAAAAAAACGTAGAAAACCTTGAACGAGTGTAGAAAATGAAATTAACAGAAAAACTATGCAATTTTCTCCGACTTGCAACACTTTGTAGTTGTTAAGTGAGAGTTGTGTTAGCTGTCGAAATTTAAAGCTCTGAGTGATTTGGGAAAAAGTTCGAGATTTTGCATACAAAAGTACGAACCTGGGCTGTAAGGGTGGGACTCGTAGCTTACACGGTTTGTTTGTGTTTGTTTTAGGGTTACATCAAAGGCTACATATCCCACCAACACCAGAAACTGGTTGTCAGTAAACAGAATCCATTCCCTGCCTTGACCAGCTTCCTTTAGTCACTCAGAATCTAGTTTAGACGGGCTGGAATTATACTGTAGTTTCAACTAGAGCTCTTGGTGGTGATAAAGAGTGGGGTCTACTGAAGCATTGAAGAGGAAATGGCTAGGCTAGCTGACTCAGCCACAGGAACAGCTTCAGATCGCTTGTTGGTTATTATTCGTAACACGAGCACTCTAGCCTGTGAGGATGCCTTATAGTTCGTGTACCATTTAGCGAGAAGCGAGAGAAACGAAAGTAAGAACGTTTGCAGTATTATGTCGTTTGGTTACGCCCTTACTGTGTGCGTGATTCGTGTTGTTTTGTCATGTAACAAGGGTACCTGCCAAGGACAACGATGGCCATTCAAGTGACTTTGACACGAAGTTTTTTGCCGCGATTTCGCGTGCTTTTTTTTTCTATAGGTCCGTTTCTTTTACCCTGGAATCGAATTGTTGAATCGAAAAATCTGAGTTTTAAAAGTTTGGATTATTTTTATTTTTCTATTCCTGCGCCATCGAATATTTGCTGACATTGTGGTTTGCAGGGTTTTCTTATGTCATGGAAACGAACCGTTTTGAACGGAGGTCAACAGTACTATATAGAATGTAAATCAAACTTACTTTCCACTGATTCATTTAAGAACTATATACTGGTATATTAAAGTACTGTAACTCCTACTGTGTAGGCATATCGAGTTGAAGGGGCCGAGATTTCAAAGTGGGGATATGGTAACGGAAACAGACTTGATGACACTCTCTCTCTCGTTTTTTTTTTCTGAGGTGGATTATATATTTTCTAATTGCAGTAGTAATTTTATAAAAAATAAAATAAAATTCATATAAGTTTTTACTTGAGCATACTCAAATTCAGGAAGTAAGTAGCTCGAGGGAAGGGCAACATGAAACTAGAGGCCAGTGCGTAGCTCTAGAATCGATTCTCGTGCTGAGGCCTCGCCGGCTAAGAGGAGCGAAAAGGGCTACAGGGACGAGAATAAGGTGGCCCTGGCAGGAAGACACATAAATAGGTTATATTCGCATTCTTGGTATTGGACTGAAACTAGCTTGCAATGGAGGCTCTGCGGGGGGAATATCATTAAAAAGAGAAAAATGTAATTTGCATTTGAAAAGACTCTCCGCATTAGCCTCAGGCCCTGTTCAGACGTCGTGCTTTTGCCGTGCCGAGCTAAATTCAGGAATTAAGTTCGACAAAAGTACGGCAGAAGCACGGCGTCTGAATCAAACTTTTGAATTAAGTTCGGCAAGCAATTAAGTTCGACAAGCTCTGCCGTGCTTCACGACTCTGGCACGGCAGTGATTCAAACGTCGTGCTTCTGCCGCGCTAAACAAAATTCATAAATTATATTAAGGTATTTTGGCGAGATTGCGTTCCCACGGGGAGTTAGGAGGAGAATTGTTACGAGGCATTAGTATATCCAGAATTTGGTTCGACTCTGGTACGACGTCTGAATCAGAGTTGTTTTCCAGCCGTGCTACAGTCAAATCTAATTGCAATTTAGTTCGGCACGACAGAAGCACGACGTCTGAACTGGGCCTCAGTTGCAAGCTAGCTCCAGGTCCAATGGTTGTAAAGTCCTCCGTAACAGAAACATGTGAATGCCACTTTAACTTCTGTTTTCCAATCCCTTTCTTAAAAGCTACAAAGGTCCAGAAAATCCGAGAATTATTATTTTTCCGAAATGGGAACCATTCAACTAAGAATTCCGGAAATTCTGGGAACAAAAAACATAAATGGAAGGTAATTTCCAGGTAAGAAACATTGGAAAATTTGGGTATACCTTGCGAGGTTGTCCTCTTTCCCTGAATGGTATTCAATCGTCACTGGAAATTTCAGGAAAATTAAAACTGGAACCAAGCGCCCAAAGTGACTACTTAAAAAATTTGTTTCGGGGTAAATTTTTGGGTTCGTCTTAAATAAAAACAATAGCCTCCGTTTGGTGCGGAATATGGTGGACTATTTTCCCTAGGATATTATATGATTATCTGTACCTCGAAGCTAACAGTTTTCCGGGAGCCCTTGAGCTTCGGCCTCGGAAAACCGTTCGCTCCTGAGCATATTTTCGCACAAAATGGAGGCTATTGTTTGTATACATGTTAACTTCATGATCTGTTGCGCTTGGAAGATGCAGTATTTCCTGTGACGTACATTTTTAATTGATTTCATTTCTTAATCCATCCATTTGGCGCGAAAAATGGAAGCTATATTGTGTTTATCATTCTGTTATTTTTCGCAACACGCGGGATATGTCACTCGGATATTCCCCACTTCAGTCACGCGACGCATACAGACCAATCGCGTGCGAGCGAAAATATTTGATGGATTATAAAAGCTATAATATAACACAAATGTCGTCATTCTATTGTCTTTCAAAGCATTTTTGATAAACATTTTGCTGCGATTTGACAAAGTAAAACCTGGGAGAGCGTCTTGGCATCAAAAATGCAAATACAGTGTTTGAATTGGTTACAAAGTAAACCTCACGCGTTAGAAATGTTTGATTGCCTTGGAAAAAACACGATCGGAGAATAAAAGTTATCCATTGTTTCCAGTTCAGTAATCATGAAATTGATATTTTCTGCTCAGTGTTATTGCCGTGCACGCTTGGTGAATGAGGCACCCGTTCATGTCTTTATTAAGCTTTTGGTGACATGTTTATCTAAATAAAGTTATGCTTTCCCGTAAGAAGCTGCAAGATTTATTGTTTTCTTGCTTAAAATATGCACTCGAGAGACATGAAGGCAAACCTAAAAAGCAAGATGGATGAGGAGAGTGCAAAAGGTTTCGTGGATTGCTAAAAGGTTGTAGAAATATATTATTTTTGTCCATGAAGTTAGAAATATTGTAAAGCCGCGAAGAGCTCCATTTCCAATTTGCCAAAAAGGGCGGGAATGTCACCTGTAACTATCCAATCAAGCAAAGCTTATCTCCCCACGACATTTCAAAATTGACCAATTAGACGACGTTTCTTGAAAAGGACACGTAAGTATTATGACGTTAGCAAGGAGCACGTTAATCGCGAATCAGTTTCGAGTCGAAGTCGGTTTGTAGTTTATTTCTCTGTGGGAGTTCAACTTTTTAACCTTTTTAAAATGCGTGAAATCGTTCATCTTCAAGCGGGTCAGTGCGGAAACCAGATTGGTGCTAAGGTAAGGTTTACTGGAAGTAACTTTGCCGTGAAAATCACAGGCCCGAAACGGTCGTGGCGCTGTCAAATGCTGTGGTCACAGCTGTGTCGCATCAATTCATCTCTAAACTTTCGTTTCTTCCTCAGTTTTGGGAAGTCATTTCAGACGAACATGGAATTGACCCAACTGGTACATATCACGGTGATTCTGACCTCCAGTTAGAAAGAATAAACGTTTACTACAACGAAGCAACTGGTACGTAATTCGAAGAAATAACTGAAGACTATTTTGGCTGACCCGCTTTTCACTTTTCCCCCACTAGAATTTTTCGTTCTTTATTTTCAGGAGGGAAATATGTACCACGAGCTGTATTGGTCGATTTGGAGCCTGGAACAATGGATTCTGTTCGGTCTGGACCTTTTGGACAAATTTTTAGACCTGACAATTTTGTTTTCGGTAGGCTGAACAGAGTCAACACTTTGCTCTTCTGCAATGCTTAATTGATTCAGTGGTTAATGTACAGATCTTTACGCCATCTCATTTCCGTTAATCAAGTTTTTCTTTCTTTGCTTCATTCAGGGCAAAGTGGGGCTGGAAATAACTGGGCGAAAGGGCATTACACAGAAGGCGCCGAACTGGTAGATTCTGTTCTAGATGTTGTCCGAAAGGAAGCGGAGAGCTGCGACTGCCTGCAAGGATTTCAACTAACACACTCCCTCGGCGGTGGAACAGGCTCTGGAATGGGCACTCTGCTGATTTCAAAGATCCGTGAGGAATACCCTGATCGTATTATGAACACTTTTAGCGTTGTTCCTTCCCCTAAAGTGTCGGATACCGTCGTCGAACCCTACAACGCTACGCTCTCAGTTCACCAGCTAGTCGAAAACACCGACGAAACATACTGCATCGACAACGAAGCGCTTTACGACATCTGCTTCAGAACTCTGAAACTGACCACCCCAACTTATGGCGACTTGAACCATCTTGTGTCTGCCACAATGAGCGGTGTAACAACCTGCTTAAGATTTCCCGGCCAGGTAATTAGGAGTAGAGGAAGTTTGTGAACATTTTGCCCGTATAAAGAATTGTACCTGGTTATTTTTGATTTGCTGCAGTAAAGTCTGCCTGTCATTTAGACACTGCATTATAATCTATGACGTTATGTGGTCATAAGTAAGTAACAACAGCTGTCAAAAGGTTTTGAAGTGTCCGTTTGGCCTTATTTCCTTGTTGAAAGTACATCATTTCGAAACGAAGCCATTGTGTAATAGGCAAACATGTTAGAAAAAATAATGAATTGAACTGCAGTTTTAATTTTTTGTCATGGACGTTTTCACTGTAGATCCCAAATTTTGAAACTGGGACAAACGTAGCAAGGAACAAGTTTTTATGGGACTTTTATTTCGAAAAATTTTCATTCAAACAAGTTTCTGCATTCTCTATGTATTACTACTTCATTGACAAATCTGAGACTGTGCAGTCTGAGATGTCTTTCAAGTTATGGAAAACTAAAAATGCAGTCTCTTGGATTTCCCACTCTGGGCTTTCTTTCAAATTGTAGCTGAAGGATATTTCACTGAATGAATTTATTTTTTAAATCATTTGACATTTGAAATTTGAAATCCCTGAAATTGCATACCAAGTCACTATTTCCCTCTACATTTGCCCCATTTTCAAATGGCAGATTGTAGTGAGAAACAGTTTATCAAAGTTTTTTAATGATTTCTTACATTTCTACATCTTGAGTAAACAGACAGCTTCCTTGTTGCATGTTTGGGTGGAGATTCCTGTGTACAAGGGATTTGGGTACTTATGGTCAATCTTGAGATTTTTCAGGTGTTAAAATTGCAGGTTTTGGTATCAAGGAGGGTATTCAACATCAAACACCAATATTTTTACATGTTGGGTTATCTTATGGGGCTGTGAATGAAGGAATGAAATACGTAGTCATACTAGTAATTAAACAATAAACAATTAGACATACTACCAGTACTCAGACTATACTACATGTATATTATCAGGGGAGAATTTTTAGATCAAATCTCAGAGACCCCTTGCAGGGAATGGAATGAATGATGACACCTCAAAGCAAGATGTCCATTTTTGAAGTCAAGCAGTTAAAAAATTGAAAACAATATTTTTATATTGTTTGTATTGTATTCTGCCCAATATGGTGTGAGAGTGTTTTCATTACCCTCTCTTAAACTAGTTATAATGATATGAATGCTTTCCTATCTAGCTAAATGCTGATTTGAGAAAACTTGCTGTCAACATGGTTCCCTTTCCCCGTCTTCACTTCTTTATGCCTGGCTTTGCTCCTCTGACGAGCCGTGGTTCCCAGCAGTACCGTGCACTGACTGTTCCAGAGCTCACACAACAGATGTTTGATGCCAAAAACATGATGGCAGCCTGTGATCCACGTCATGGAAGATACCTGACTGTGGCTGCAATGTTCCGTGGCCGCATGTCCATGAAGGAGGTTGATGAGCAGATGCTGAATGTGCAGAATAAGAACAGCTCTTACTTTGTGGAATGGATCCCTAACAACGTGAAGACTGCTGTGTGCGACATTCCTCCTCGAGGTCTAAAGATGTCTGCCACCTTTGTTGGTAACAGCACTGCCATCCAGGAGCTCTTCAAGCGCATCAGTGAGCAGTTCACTGCTATGTTCAGGCGCAAAGCCTTCTTGCACTGGTACACTGGAGAGGGTATGGATGAGATGGAGTTTACTGAGGTGTGTTGTGGAATTTGGAGTTCATCCTAAGCTTCAGTTGTTAATTCTCCCTACTGCATGCCAGTTTTTTGGGATGTTAGATAGGGATTTGATACCTCAAGATTTTATTTATTAGGTGATGTTTTGTAATTATTCTTATATTCAATGTTCTAGTTTGATTGACATGTTAATTCTGTCAGAAAAAGACTGCAGAATGCAAAGCAAAATTTAACTTGGTATTATAATTGGTGAACAAAGAACCCCCTACCCTGTCCATACATAATTTTTTGTAATTTCACCAACTTCTTAAATTGCAAAAGATAACAAAACTAATAACTGAATTCCTTCAGCTTTTTAAAGGGTATTTCTCCTGTTAGCCTATAATAAGGTGATCCCATGAATTTGTCTAGCTGCAAATTGATGGACGATAATATTTTCAGCAATTAAAAATGTTGGCTGACAAAGCATGTTTATTGAAACTGGAGTGGTGTATCAAAGGAATGCTCTATGCTCAATCTTATTACAGGCTGAATCCAACATGAATGATCTTGTCTCTGAGTACCAACAGTACCAAGATGCCACGGCAGAAGAGGAAGGAGAGTTTGACGAGGAAGAAGAAGAGGAGGGTGAAGCTGCCTAAACTGGTTTTACTGGATTTGACTTTCAAACTACATTGCACTTTTGTGTGGTTGTAGAAAAACTTGGAATAAACTTGTAAAAATACCTTTCTGAGTGTTGGTTTGTGCTGCTCATAGGGCGTGTAAATTGTGATCAGAGGACCGGTATCATTTCACTCAGTGGTCTGGAAAATGTTTTTGATGCTTAGGAAAACGTCAGGCAACAATATGATAAATATTTTATGATACGTTTGTTCAGTCTTGGCTAGTAAGCAATTATGCGTGCCTGGGTGGGGTCACATTAGGTGGTCGGCAAAAGCTGTTAGTTCCCGCACACTGTGTAAGACATTTTTGAGACGACTTCGAAACAAACATTTGCCGATCATTGCCGTCGCTGTTTTGAGTTCACCTCAAGGAACTGTAATTTTTTTAGTTGTTTCAACTTTTTTTCATCATGGTGGGTAGTGCTCTCCATTTGCAAGCCTTTACTTTCAATGAAGCCCGGCCTTACAGTTAAAGTAGTCTGCTGTACGGTCGTTTATGCTTCTTCCACGATCAAACGCCTTTGACAGTTTTTCTTTTTAATATGGAAGATTTCATTCACGGTAAAAGTGGAAATGAACCAGGATAAATCCCGGTGGGGGTACTCCCTATAAAGGCCTGTACGGGGAGGCTACGCCAGAAAGGGGTAGCTTTTTCAGGTTTCAGGTATATAAGTAGGGATTTTGCAAGTTGAGGCATATGAAGGAATAGAGAAATCTGTCATTTAGTTATTTTAAGGGCCCATCAACTGATCTTTTTTTTTTTGGGAAAGCTAAAAATGTCTGCAAAACTAGAGTGCGAAAAAGAAGCTCATCCTTCGCGCCTGGACTACTTACAACTGAGACGGACTTTGAGAAAGTCCACGATAGTGATACTTATAACTTTATCTTTGAAGTTCTTGCGTTTTGCAGTTATCTGCCGTTTGGCCGCGTTAAAAGCTATCGCTACACCACTGACAACTGACTGTTAAAACTGAGTTAGGCAATATTATCTCGCACTTCCCCAAATTCTTACTGACAACTGTTTTAGCAGTTACTCTCATGTGAAAGAGAGCAAAGGTTCCCTCTAAGACTTTTCGACATTCAAATTTCCATCCCACCTCTCTAAAGAACTGCAGTAATCGCGTGAAAATGGTCTACCAGAACCAACTCATCAAATCAAAAGATTGGATACCAGCTCTTTCCAGGACGTACCATGCATCAAAATGGTTAAGGCGGGAAACAGGGAGCGCGGGGTTTGATGGTTAGTACTCCAATCGCACTGCGGTAACTCTCAGGTGGCTTATTGCCATCCTGAAGATCAACTTCCATAAGTAATTTACAGGTCAACGTGAAACTCGTCTGGTGTCTACAGCAAAAAAAAACATAAGTTAGACAGAGTTTGAATCGTTATTGAATAAGGGAACATCTTTCAGCGAAAAGTCAATTTTACATGTTCATAGGTTTACACGTCACGCGCGCCAAGGACTGTTGCCACTAAAAAATATCAATTACGGTAACAAAATTTATACGCGTGAATGAAAGCAAAATTTCTTACTGCGGCCAAATCAAGTGTAATGAACCTGTATTCAGTAACACCAGGAACAAATCCCTAACTATTAACTGTTAGCGGCTTCCAGAAAAACAAGCTGTTATCTGAAGAAAATTGCCCTGAAATCAGTTTTTAAATAAGTATCTGTGGATGGCATAGTCCATGGTGATTAATTTCTGGTTGTGAGGAAAAGTTTAAGTTAGGACTGTCTTGGCTGAATCAGGGGAGAGCTGCCAGGGACACTAAAAGCATTGTTGCGACGATTTTGTTATTAGAAACATACCAAAAGTGTTTATATGTTACGAGGAAATCTGTGAAGAGATATCTTTCCCTTCTTTTTTTAGAAATTTACTGACCTGAGCATATTTGTTCGAGATTCAAAGCTAATTATCTCGGAAAAAAACGAGACTTCCTCCAGTTTGGGGGCCAACTAGAAAACCGAATGGTTTACTTGATTCCCTTACTCTATCTTTAATATTTATAAACTGAAAAGGTATTTGTAAACATTAAAAAGTTGTAATTTAATTTATAAATGTACATGTGAGAAATAAAGTGTGTTGTTGTTGTTTATTGTTGTTTATTGTTGTAGTTTTCTTTCAGGATTCCAATCCAGACGGACAGACCCAGCTTTGCTAAGATCTTCTTTTTCCTATGGTCCTAATCTGTTGAAAGACCTTTATAAACGAAAGAACGCTGTATGACCTTTACAGTACTAAAAGTAAGGCGCACTAAGTTTGACGCAGTCAGTCACCTTTGTGACCCTGGGCACGTGGGATCTTTGATAATCGATCTTGATAGCAGACGTCTAGTAGATCTTTCCCGCGAAAAACTGCGGCTCTTCCCGCCTCCCTCGGCCCCAATCCCCCAACCCGCAAAGCCCCCGACCAACTTCTTCGCGGGAGCCTGCGATTCATACAGCTGAAAATGGCGGCCTCTGTGGCCTGCTAGTTGTGGAGATAATTGTCATAAATGTAAAGCCTTAACGTTTAAAATTAAAATGAATCGGGTTAGATCAGCATGTGTGAAGACAAATTCATCAAAGACCTGCTTTGTCAGCTTGTCTGGAGACCTTGCAGAAACGATAGGATTAAGAATTCAGGTACGCCATTCTCTGTAATTCTACCGGGTAAGTGTTCGAAGAATTCTTGGGTATACTGTCCACTCGGGTAACTAGAATTTGTACCGTTTAATTTTCCACTAGCTTGATTCTGTTAGACTTATGTTAAGCTATGTGGTTCATTTGAAAGTTATGTAGTTGTGAAATATCCTCATCTAGGATAGCTGGGGGGTGGGGTGGGGGGTAAACTTATGTTGACTTTAGAGTTAAAATCATTGTCACTGAAAAGCCCTCTTTAAGGAGCGCCAATAACGTTTGTATTATTTTTGGGGGTAAATAAAGTGTGTTATGTAGTTGTCTAGGCTGATCGTTTGAGAAGTGTGAATGACCCTCAGGTAATCAGGTACTGCTGCAGGAGTTAGGAAACACTGAACTAAAAGTTCAAATCTTGCCGGGAGGAGGGAGGGGATGGTAAAGTTTCATTTTGACTGGTATGCAACAGGCAGTAAAACTGTGTGACTTTGCTGAAAGTATCCTGGAAATGATTTATACAAAGGAAAGTACCCAGAATCTCCATCTGCAGCAAACATTGAGGTATTTCTTCAATAACATTTCAGGGTCAACCTTTTGCTCTTCAACTGCAGTGGACAGATGGTAAAGCCTTTACCAGCTGGTCTGGTGAGGTTATACGCAGCAAGAAACATGATCCCATTTATGGCTCATCATCTGTTATCCAACTTGGAAAGAAGTTTGCTAATTCACTGGGACTGGATGAGGATCAACAGGTAACAGAAATATCCACGGGAACCCCAGAGAGTTTCAAAGGTTAAAAATTACTTCTAAGTGTTTTTTGTTTTTTATTACAATTCTTCAGGTCTTAGTTGAACCTGTCGTAAGTATTCCATCATGCAACAGAATAAGTGTGGATCCAGTCAGTGCTAATGATTGGGAAATATTGGTGAGTTTGGTTGGCTACCTTCTCTTTGTGCTTTTTCTATGTCAAAATGGTGCAAACTATCTTCCTGTTTAAATAGGCTCCTCTCACATTAGGAACCCAGTTCACACGCTCTCTTTCTGGCCTCCTATAGACTGGAAAGGCTTCATTCACACCTTTTACTCCAGGGCTCCCTTGTCATTTCTCACCCTTGTAGCTCTTCCTAGCAGATCAGTCAATGTAAGATCTGTTAGCTTCCAACTAGAATATTCATTTGGCACCATATTTGTCAAAACTGGTGGCCTGCACAGAAGTACATTAGTATTTGATCTGTGGCATTTACCAATTTCTGCCTAGGACAGTGTTGGAAGTAGGTAAATGCTGTACGTAGTAAGTTCCATGGAGAATACTGAGTCCTTTAATTAGTCACTGAAACGGAAGTTGTAAGACCTTTTCCTATTCTCATTTGGAAAGAGAAGGATTCAAAACTTTACCCAGAAATGTTTGAGACAAAATTTGTAAAACAACTTGTTGCCTTAGTTATCTTGTCAACAATACCTTTCTTAACCTTGACTGGGAGTCCTAGCAAACTTGTCAGAGATACAACTTGAAGATGTAATATACGTTGATGGAAAAAGAAACTAGTATTTGGTTATTGAATTGTTGTTGCTGTTCTTATATTTAGGAACTTCATGCTGGTTACATTGAAAGCCAGCTTCTTAACCAAGTTAGAGTGGTGTTCCCAAACCAGTTATTACCAATTTGGATTCAAAATAACACTTGTGTGGTTGTACGGATTGGTAAGTTTTAGGAATCATTTGAAAAACTCATTAATTATTACAATGTAATCACTTTTTGACTTTGATCCTGTTCTTTTTGTTATTGAATTATAGTTAATCTTGAGCCCAATGCCAACTGTGTAAGACTTGATGAGTTTACAGAGGTACTGGTGTCACCAAAGACAAGAACTTTTTCACAGCCAAAGAAAGAGCAACAGGTTTCCATTGCTCCTGGTAAGGATGGAACAACATCAAGAAGCAGTCAAGCTAATAATAGAGATACTGAACAAGAACCTACAATGACAAATACAGCCTCTGCTTCCCGTTTTGGTAACAGTGACAATCACGTTTTGTCAGCAACTGGTTCGTCTAGTAGCACAAATTTGGAAGAACAAAGTAATCCTACTAACAGTGACATTATGTCAAGATTTTCTGGTTATTTGCGTACACTATTTTATAACCAAGAAGGAGACAAATCAACTAGTGAAAATCAAAGTTCTAAATCTCCAGCTCAGGAAAAAAGCACATTGAATGAAGATAGCTGGACAACATTCTCTACTTCAGTGCAGAGTTCAGGAACACACAATGAAAACATTTTTAGCGAAATTGACTTAAATATGTGCTTACGTGTGCAACCAGAGCTCACAATGCATGTAACCAATTTGAATGAAACAAGTAAGTCTACACCTGTAAATCAATATTTTCTGCAGCCTACAACAGTGTTTGTTGATTTTGCATCTCTGCCACCATTAGTTCTGCAGTCATGGACTTGTAACTTAGCACAATTTCCACCCCCAGATGGCACTGTTGTTAAAACTGTTCAAATAAGTAGACTGTTATCTCCAAAAGAGAGGGCTGCATCTCGAACAAGTAACTTGGGACCAAGTAGCCGGGAAAACCCAGGATCCAAATCACAGGATTCTACAAACAGAGAATCAGAGCCATCAGAGCCATCAGACAGTGCTAGTCAAGGTGAGGTTTTCTAATTAGGTTGAAGGGATATGATGGGGGTGGAAAACCTGAAAAGACTGAATCCCAAGGTAGCAAGTTCCCTGTTCATGAGGAATAGTGAGAAATTCTGCAATGCTGCACATTGTTTAGCCTGCGAATACAGCTGCCTCTCATCCCCCACTGCTGGAGGTTGTTGCGTGCGAGAAAGTCTCTCGGTCACAATGATCCTTGGTGGTGGGCGATGAGAGGCACGTGTATTCGCAGGCTACACATTGTGTTGCACAACAAAAGCTACAAAATGATGAGAACTACTTGAGATTACTGACAGAGAGCAAGCCGAAGAGCCACTGGAAGCCTGAAGTTCAGACCCACAATCCCCTGTACCTAATTTTATCAACATATAAGGTGCAAACGGAACATGGAAGATTGTGAAACAAAAATTGGATTGAAAGTGTATTTGCATGTATTGCATGCATGGTATGGAGTACAGCTACATTGGTACTTAGTTTACTATAAACAGCAGCAGATAAGCACAGTCTCCAGTGTCATGTTGGCTAGGGGTCAAAGAAAATTCTTGTAAACTATGTTGGCAACCTCTGCAAATGCTTAGGATAACCTGTGATTTCAAAATCAAGTGAAAGTAACAATCAATACCAAAAACAAAAAACAAGCAATACCACTGGAGAAACACTGCACTGACAAACAGAAACTTTGATAAATTAAGAGAGTGACACTATCAAGTCTTAAAGTAAGCACCCACCCATGTATCTGAACCTTGTGAATCAACAGGTTACTGGCTAGTTCAACGAGAGTTTATATTTTCTCATTTTTCAGGTGTTACTGGTCAATCATCACCTGATTCAGAATCTGCCAAAGATGTGTCTCTTCCTTGTTGGATTGTAAGGATGGTGATGACAAGCAGTATAAACAGTGCTGCCATCAAACAAAAATCACTTGATTTGGGTGTGGGAGAACATGTTTTACCAGGCCATGTTGTTATGTCCAGAGAACTGTCCCAGCTTCTCAATACAAGAGATTTGTCTTTAGTTAAAATTCAGAACATCTCTCATGGACCATCAGAGATCCAAGGAATTATCTTGCATCCCTTTGGAGATACAGAACAGAAGGTAATTATGAAGTCTGGGGGACTTCATTACATATTTAACTGTCAGGGAAAATTCAACTTGCAGTGATTATGGTAACTGAAGTAAGAGAAAGTAAGTTGTGCTATTCAGGATGAGCCAGGGCAGGGGATGGAGATATTACAGAAAAGATAAAAAGAGCCATGACCTCTATTGATCATGCAAAATTTAAATGAGCTTTTGCACAGAGGGTTTGAGAATAAGGTAAATTTCACCTTCTTGGCTTATTTTTGTAACTGGTTATGAGGAGACTTTCATCTGTTACCTTGATGTAAAACAAATTGCTTAAGGTTTGAGGCCCCATTAGGGGAGGTCTAAGTATCTCATATCCCGTTAATTTTTGGTCTAAATATTTCATATCACATTAATTCCAGATTCAAGCGTTATCAATTTTCCTTCTTGATATCCTGCAATACCTGTTATAAATATCCCATGTTCTATGAATTTTTTCCCAAATATCCGTTATCCCATTATTTTTTTTACCTTAATATTCTGTATTCCCAAAACCCCTAATAGGGTCTAAGGTGTCAGATAACAGTCAGAAAGTTTATCTGGTAACTAAGTAAAGGATATTTTCAAGTTGATGTGTTTTCTTTCACCCGGCATACAGCTTCAGGACATTTCAGCTGATGCAGCATTAGAAGCCTTCCAAGGTTGGGTCCTTTCTGTCTGCAGCATGGAGGCACCTCTTGTACTTTGTAATGGAATGATGATGTCGTTTGACGTCCTTCAAGGTAGGCCATGCTTTTGTGGAGTTAATCTACGAGAATTTCCCTGTACCTGAGAGCAATAGTTGGGCCTTTCTCTCTCCATTCTGTTTACCTTGGTATCTTGTCTTGAAATGCTTCCAAGTAGAAAATTTAAAAAATAGGGAAAATTTAAAAAAAAAATTGAGTGTTTCTTTAACTTGATTCAGACACATGGAAAATACCACAAAGAAAACAAAGGAAAATCATTTGTTTATTGCAATATGATTATTGAAATTATCTTTGCCTGCTTGATAAAAACAAATTAAATACATGTAGCTTGCACTTGTTGTGTGTTCCTTAAGAGTTATACTAGATATTTTTGGACTGTTGGGAAAGATAATACAACTTGTTTCAAATATGGTTTTGAGTTTGAGGGCTTTTAAAACAAGGACAGGGGGCTAAAGGTGTACTCGTGGCAGAATCATTGAGGACTTTTCTGTCATTGTCATAGATTCCCTTTTGCAAAAAAAACCCTGAACATTTCTGAGCTGTTTCTTTGAAAAGAAGATCATCTAATTATGATGAAGATATGTATTGCTTGTAGTTGAGTTGATTTGTATTTTTTTCTTTATAAAAGGTCAACCTCTTCAGTTTGTGGTTACAGTACTGAGTCATCAGCAGACATCCAGCTCAGCAGACAGGCTTCCATATTATCATTTAACACCTGAGACTCTTAACAATGTGACAGTTGTCATGGGAACTCCTAAAAACTTGGTGTATGGTGCTGATCAAGTCTTGAGTACTCAAGAAAACAATCCACGTCATCCGAAGTGTAGCATCACGGACTTGGGGTAAAAAAAACAAACATTGTTGGTTTACCTTCAGTGAAGGGACAGTGAGGGAGCAGCAGTGACCTTCTTTGTTAGACTTAACATGTAGAACTCCCAGGTTCAAGAGCTGATTACAAGACACTTAACTTTCACACAGTGCTTCTTTCAACCCAGGAGCATAACATTAATGGGTATTCTCAGGGTGCAAAGAAAATCAATTTTAGAAAATTATGATGTACTTTGTAATAGTCTGAAATCATAGGCATTGCTCACCCCCCCCCCCCCCAAAGAAAAAAAAATTAACTAGTATGACTGATTGCTAAAACTTAAACTAACATTGAATACTAACAGCAGTATATAACACTGATTGTTTGGTACACTGCCCTTGCTTATATTCTAAAGTAGTCTGCTTTTGCCAGCTGATTGTTCAGGCATGTATCTTACAGAAACTTTGGTTGTCACTTTGGTACCCAAGGGGTGTAATTACTGCTTGATGGAAGCTTGACTTTGATTGAATGTTTAATTTTATTGCAAGTCACTTGTGAAGTTGAACTCTTATCTTTGACAACCATCATTCCTTTTTATAGCGGTGTCACAGATTCATTTCACAAGTGCCTTGATCATGCCTTGTCTGCCCTAGGACAGAGACCGCTGATCAATCATCTTGGAGGTGACATCATGACAGGGTTATGCAGTGGTGCTCTGCTAATTTGTGGTAGTGGTACTGGAGCTGGGATTGGCTGTGGCAAGACATCTCTCGCTCATGCAGTGTGCCAACAACTTCAGCAATGGCCAGTCTGTGCACATGTGACACTTGTTGATTGTATTCCATTTAGAGGTGTAGTAGAACCCAGCCTTACAGCCATCCCAGTTTATACAGTCACCTCATTATTATGGCCACTTTATTCTAGCCTGAACAAAAGCTCAGTCAGCCATTTTCTTATTTAAAGAGCCCCTTTAAGATGACCACCCTATTAATACAGCCAGCTTTTTGCGACCCATTGGTGACCAGATTAATGGGGTTCATTGTAGTAAATAATAAGCTTTAGTCCACCATAGTAATTGCAGTCAGAGATGCAACTGTTGCATGGCATTACTCAAATAGTTTTTTATTTCTTGTTATGAAATCAAAAAACATAGAACAAAATACTTACTATTACTCTGAAAATTGTCTCACCAGCATATGGGACAATCTGGATACTTCATTCAACGCTGACTTAAGGAATGAGAAGAAATCTTGTGAGTCTCATCTCACAGTAGTTGTGGGACCATTACTGTGGAATGGAGTAAAAGAGGATAACCCATGTTGTCCACAGTAACAATCCCACGAGCGGCTGAAGGAGGAGACTCATCTCTGATTTCTTCTTGTTTCTAAAGTGGAAAATATTACTTAACAACTTTTGGGACAGAAACCAAAAGCTGAGTAAATTCTTGCAGAAGTGATTTTGCTTTTATACGACATTAATTTGTTTGTCTGACTGACCAGTTAAAATGATTTACACACAATGTTATCAGGGACAGTACTTTTCAGGGGGGTGTGGGTGACTGGTACCTTGGGGTTGCAGAATCAGTTGGGCATGCCCTCAAAATGTTGAGAATTGGAACCTAATTGAAAACTGTTGCACAAGAAATACTAGTAATGTCACAAAGTATCGATTACGTATTCATTTGATTAATTGAAAAAAATATTGTGTGATCTCATATACTAGTGGGCAAGAGTTTTTTTATGTTTTTGGAATTGCAGTGAGGTACATGTACTTGTCAAAAGTATTTGCTTTTACTTAAACCATAGTGTTCACCTCTCTTTAAATTTTTTATTTTAATATCATTTTTGCTTCTCCCAATCCTCCTCCCACTAAATTTGCCCTTGTGTTATCTCCCCAACAACACATGACAAAACGAAGAGAATTTCTTAGCAAAAAATCAGGTTTTAAACAGAGACATGAAGAAAACAGAAAATCATCCATGATGTTGACAGATTAAGAAAGGGGTTAAGTAATTCAGGTATAGCTCAGTCACTTAATGGAATACATATTCATGCATCATCAGTTTGAACTATAGATCATTCTGTACTTCCCTCCTACACAATCAATAAGGACCTAATAGGAATGATTATTATAATGAAAACATTTTCTTAATTTCTGTGAAGGTTCTGTTCAGCATGAAAAAAATATGAAATGGTTAAAATGTATCTCCTGGTAGGGAAAAGAGTTGACACTATTCAGAAGCAGTGGCAACAGATATTCGTTGACGCAGCATGGCATCAACCATCTGTCATCCTGTTTGATGATTTAGATCAAGTTATATCAGCCCCAAGTGCCCTTCAAGAAATGGGTGGAGAAGCTTTGTACAAGCGTCGACTTGCCCAGGGTGAGATGCCATTAATGATGTGTTTTTAGCATGATTAAAAATTCTGTGGTTCCTCTCAGCTAATTGTGGCTCATGCAATGTGTGTCATTTGTTTGTGGTCTGACTGTTAATGTGTTAAAATGCGGTAATGTAATCATATTCATGCTGTCATTCAAAGGCATGTAAAAATTTAGATGATTATTAATTTTGTTCACAGGTGTGTGGTATTGCATTATAAGTCAAGATATCATAGCAATGACACCAAACCTGCATGCAGGGACAAGAATATTGTGCAAAGTGTCATTCCCTGCCTAAGCAGAGGTGTTCTTCTGTAAAATGTTTCTCTATTAACTTACAAAACTAAAATAAACAAAAATTAATTGAAATTAAAACCACAACATAAACAATACATATTTCAATAGAATTTTGTTAATTTGGCACAGTTGGGGTTTAGTTCTATATTATTCCAAGCTGACCATGTTATATATAATTATACATCTAAGATATAGATGTTGTTTGAAACAATTTGTTATTAAGAGTATAAGCAAACTACATATTGGATGTCATTCTTATAAATTATGATTCCTTTATTTCTTCTTTTTGCTAGTATTCAAAGACCTTATCACCGTGGAGATCAACAACAATAGCAAAGTAGTTGTCATAGCAACCAGCAAGTCACATGATTCATTGCACCCTTCATTACTGACATCAAGAGGCTGTCACATCTTTCAGTGTTGTGTGGAGCTCCACCCACCCGATAATGATCAAAGAAAACAGATCTTGTATGCAATGATAAGGAAGAGGTTTCCCTTGCAGGACCCTGGGGGGTTGGAACTTAGGTAACGTAGATGGAATGATTCTGGTACATTAGTTTCATTAAGCATCCTTCAAGATTTTGAAAGCTCCTGAAATCATTTTCCCAGGGTTAAAGATTTTATAATTTTAATACTTAAGTAGAATTCTACTAGTATACTCATGCAAATGGTGCAATCTGATTGTATACTGTCTGCCATTCATGCACATTGGCTGGAAGTTGTCTGCAATGTGGTGACCTTTTCTTGTTTCTCCAAAGTTTCAAAGAATGATTTGAAAATATTAATAGATTAGTTAAATATTCCCTAGAAGAGTAACAGAAGGAGATTCATGATCACTATTGCATGACTTTGAAACATAGCAACAACAAGAACTGAAGCTGAAGCTGGCTGGCTCTATCCATTTCTATAAGGTGTAAGTTGATTTGGCCTTCAGCCTCATCAGCTATCACCTCATAGAAATGTCAAGCTTATAATCTAATTGTTTAAAATATCTTAAAATTGCTGTGTATTGGAATATTGATAAAAAGTTATCTTGACACTGTTTGCAGTTTATTGGCAAAGAAAACAGAGGGATTCTTACCAAAAGATCTACAGTCACTGCTTGGCCGTGCTTCTCACAGGGCAGCAGTTAGAAAGATGAAGAAGTTAACAGGTAATGAATAAGACAAATGCAAATTTGAAAGTCTCTCTCTAAAATATTACAGCTGTTTACCAGGTTTTAGTGTGAAATGTGATCGAAAACAGATGGATAATCTGAAACTAAAATTGTTGGCTAAATCAAAAAGCAAGATAAGTCAGGTGTCTGAATCAATTAGATCTGGTTGATTTATAAAGAATGACTCAACCAGTGTCAAACACTTGAGAAGACTCTCCTTCAGACCTAGATCTTTCAATTAAAGACTTCAATTAGAGTTTTATTCTGATTTCAGTCTGTGTGGATAAGTGATTATTAGTTAGTGCATTGGTTCCTAGATTAAGAGGTCTGATTTAAGCCCTAGCCTGCAATGCAGGTGTATTTTGGTGAGCAAGCGAGTGCCATCTTGGATTCATGGTGGTGAAACTACTCGATTGTGAGCTAACACTGCTAATTTGTGAACACATGGAAAACGCCTACACTGCAGGCTGGTTTAAACCCTGACTGGGAAACTAAATGTTTCAAGATGCGCTGTTCCTGACCCACTAACCTTAAGAAAAAACTCCTTGATTTATTTCAATTGACAGACGAAGATATCCATTCTGCAATTACCACAGAGGATTTCAAGGTGGCTCTTGAAGGATTTACTCCAGCAGCATTGAGAGGAGTGTGTTTGCACACTGCAGGAGAGTTAGGCTGGTCTGATGTTGGTGGACTTGCCGCAGTTAAGGGAGCCCTCATGGAGACTCTTCTGTGGCCAGCAAAGGTTTGCTTGACAACTTGACTGAAGAATTGTTGAACAGAACTCTAGATGTGATTGTATGTCAACTTGTGGGAGGTGTCCACAAGTGAAGCCTTGGAGCCAACTGGCTCATAGCTGCTGGAGCTTATCCCGGTTTCTGTAGCATGAAGCGGCTAGGAGTATTTCTACTCCCCCTGGATGGGATGCTAGTCCATCGCAGGTCACTCCCCTGCAATTTGTTAGGTTTCCCCAACAATTCACCTTTACCCATTTAAACTCCTGGGTGGAGAGAGACACTGTGAGAGTTAATTGTCTTGCCCAAGAACACAACACAGTGTCCCCGGGCTCGAACCTGGACCGTTTGATCTGGGGACAAGTGCACTAACCATGAGGCCACCATGCTTCCATAATTCCGATGTGGTCGCTACAAAAAATGTTCTATTACTGATCCCATTTTGTCTTCAACCAAAGAATCACTCTAACATTAAAATGATACTCAATTCCGAACTCAACACTGAAAGTTTGATTGGATCAATGATGACCAGCTTGACCTGTCAGACAGGTGAAAATTTGAACATTTGCTAAATTGAAAAAAAAATACAAGCTGCATATTTTTCTAGTCTCTTGTTTTTTAACTTCACCAGAACACTAAAATAGTTAATAACCTATTTGTTGGGGTGCACTGACCAAAGGAGATGGAAAAAATTTTTTAGAAATCTCCACATGACTTTTGAAAAATTAAATTTTGGACAACTTGCTAAATTTCCAATAAATTATCCTGTGACTGAATGCATGCCTTTTGAAACCAGACAACAATCAAATAAGAATCTTATTTGAGTCATTTTAAATGAACAATTTTGAAACAACCAAGGAATTGAAATTTTTATCAGTTAATGACTTGACGATTGGATAAACTCTTGGGCCTTTTTGACTGTGACACAGACTTTGTACTGGAAAAAAGTTTTTCCACTTTCTGACAAGTTACATGTAACATCATCATCATCATTCATAATTGTTGCATCATGGAGCAGTGAAGGCCTACATGACATGCAGAATAAATCAGACCAGAGTGCAGAGGGACTGTGATCAAAGTCTAATTTCTCATTACGAGCAGACATATCAAGGACAAAGAAAATTATAATCTGGCAGATGTTGTCTTGATGCACCATCAAATTCTCTAAACTAAAATGAAAAGGAGTGCAGAGCTATCAGAAATGAAAATTTGTACTTTTAACTTTGTACTAAACGAGTTAATCAAATTCCTGTTTCTCAGTATTCTTGGCTGTTCAGTAAATGTCCCCTGCGCATGAGGTCTGGCCTTCTTCTTTATGGACCTCCAGGTACTGGCAAGACACTGCTGGCCAGTGTTGTTGCTAAGGAATGTGGGCTCAATTTCATCAGTATCAAAGGTCCTGAGTTACTAAGCAAGTACATTGGAGCCAGTGAGCAGGCTGTCAGAGACATGTTCACAAGGTAACTAAGTGCTTCATGTGCAGTTGTCACAAAATAAACAATACAACCACAGCATTTAAGTTAATATTATTTGTAAACACTTTGAAAAAGTCAACTGTTAAAGGGGCGATTTGTGATCAGCTTTTTTAGCATGCTCAGAAACAAAAACTTGTTAGTACCGTAGTTCACAAATGACAAGAACCCATTAGAAAGAGAGGATGATGTAAGAACTTGTTACCTGGCAGAGAATTATTTGCTTCTAAACTGGATGTACTTTCTTACACCCATCCTAAATAACAGAGAAGTGTAGATTTGGCCTAAATAACAGAGAAGTGTAGATTTGGTTAGATTTCTTTACAAATATTTGGAAAAATCTTGTTGCAAATTCAATAATACCACCCAAGAGTCAGTTGGGCAGAACGCAAGTTTGTATTTGCTGTTGCAAGCAACAGCAAGCATTAAAACTCTTCTAAGCTTTCATCAATTGACTCATTCTTGCCTAAGTTAACTGTTTTGTTCTATTCAGGGCCCAGAGTGCCAAGCCTTGTATTCTTTTCTTTGATGAGTTTGACTCACTTGCTCCTCGCCGTGGACATGACAGCACAGGGGTGACAGACAGAGTGGTTAATCAGCTTCTTACTCAACTGGATGGAGTAGAGGGGCTGGATGGAGTTTACGTTCTGGCTGCCACCAGCCGTCCAGATTTGATTGACCCTGCCCTTCTCAGGCCAGGAAGACTGGACAAGTGTTTGTATTGTGGCATACCAGATAAGGTAAGCATAATGATCATTAAATATGTATTTCTGGTGTAGTAGGCGTGGTGGCTTAATAGTTGGTGAGCAGGACTCCAGATGGAGTATTCTGGGTTTGAACTCTAGCCAACGTGATTGTGTTGTATTCTTGAGCAATATATGTTACTCTCACAGTGTCTCTCTCCACCCACAAGTAAAAGTGTATTAGGGAGTTGTTGGGGCAGCCTGACAGAATGCAAGGCTAGGTAAAGGTAAAGTCTGCGTACGAGCCAAGTGGCCCATCAGGTGGGAGCTTATCCCAGTTTCTGTGGCATGAAGCAACTAGGAGTATTTCTACTCCCCCCTGTATTAGGATGCTAGTCCATTGAAGAGTTACCCCCAGCATCAAATTTGCTGGTGCTCATTTACTCACCTGGGTGGAGAGAGGCACTGTTAGAGTAAAGTGTCTTGTCCAAGAACACAACACAATGCCCCCAATCCAGAGATGAGCACGCTAACCATGAGAACACAATGCCTCTACTCAGAATGCTGGAGAGTTATCTACAATGGATTAGCATCCTATCCAGTGAGGAGTGTCAATACTCCTTCCCACTTCATGTTACAGCATTCAGAGTTAAGCACCCAGAGCTATGAGCCAGTTGGGCTTAAGAAACTGTTCCTTTTTATTATTTGACATGCTGTCAGCGAGGGCTGACCTTTAAAACCCTGTGTCTTCTTTCAAGACTAATTTTCAATTGGTAGCCCTGTTGTTCTACAGATAAATATCACAACTGAACCAATCCATAATGAAACTAAACAACTTTTGAGAGATTTTGTGGAACCATCATTTTCTGACTGGACAAAAAACATAAATGTGAAACATTTTGAAATTGCTGTTTTTCAGTCAGAGAGACTAGATATCCTACAAGCCTTGTCCAGATCCCTTCTCTTGGAACAGGACACCAGCCTACCTGCTATCTCTGACATGTGTGAACATTTCACTGGAGCAGACTTCAAAGCTCTTCTTTACAATGCTCAGTTGGCAGCCATCCACAGGAACACCAGTAGCAATGGACTTTACAAGGGTGTTTTCAGTAACACAGAAAAAGCAAGCAAAGGTGAAAAAATTGCAAAAGACCCACCAACTGGTGTAGTTTCAGATGAAGCAAAAGCGAACATTATTTACGTTCGTAGTTTGGTTGAAGGTATTACAGATGTCTCTGGAGAGGAGTTGTCAAAGATACATTCGGAGGTAGGATCAGATTCATGCAGGAATAATGAAAGAGAATTATAGTTAAAGGACCCAAAGGAATTGTGGAATAACTAGTATATTATATGAATACACAAGAATTTTAAGAAACTGAAGAGAAATTCATAGAAAAGCACAAGGCAATCTGAGTGCTTGAGGTAGTTAATTTCTTTCTCTTTGACACCCAGCATTCATTCACTCTCAAACCCTTGAATCCAGTCAAAAAGAGCTTATTATTCCTCAAAAGCCAAGCCAATTAAATTGGTCTAACCTAGTTTTTACACTGTTAGTTACTGTCAGTAGCTCATGTTTATCTGCATGCCAGCAAGTCATGCAATCTTTGCAAGCTTTGGGTCATTTGCAATGTAATGCACTCCAGTTGGCCTGAATAGCTTTCCATGCTTCCAGTTGGGGTCGGATTCACTCTGGTTAGCCTGATTAGCACTTCAGTTTCCTAGAGAATGCTAAGTTTTTCATGCACAATAAGAGTGTTTGCTATACATGTATATTTGTTACATAAATAAATATCTTCATGAGCTTCTCCCCCAGTGAGGCTTTTCAGGGTCAACATAACATTGCCTACTGACTTGAATGGTTCACACACTGGCTCCTTGGTTTCCACTGTGTCACTGCTTATTAAACCTTCTAAATTTCAAATCTTAAGACTGAAAGCCTTTGATTTCTTTTCAGGTTTCAGTTATCCATGACAATCTTCAGCACAGTAAGAATAATGGAAAGGTAATGATCCTGTATCATAATGTTTTTAGAAGATTCTTGAAAAAGGGGCTAAGATTATAACATGGTATTTGTGAAAGACTGCATTCAAAAAAATGGCTCACTTCCTTGCTGTACTGAAGTATGTAATGTAATAAAGGGCTGGAAAAGTTTCCTGCAAGCCAGACATTCTTGAAGCCATGCAAAAGAAATTGAGGTCTTTAATGGAGGCATCAATGAAAATGACATGGCAAGACCTACAAAATTTGGTCAAAATTCTGGAGCATATCTTTGAAGGACAATTTGCCCTCTGTTATATTTTCTTGTATATTCGACATCCAGTTCATCTTTATCCTACCCTGGATGCCGCGATTGTGAGTGGCAAAGCCAAAACAAACCCTCTGGCTCCCAGGGTATCTTCATCCATATCAGACTTTTAAGTCACTATTTTAACTCTTAAAAGAGTTGTAGGAAACAAAGTTGATTTCATTTTCCTACTATTAGGAAAAATCTCTTCATCTTAGGAATTGCAGGCTTAAAATTAGGACTGTGCTTGGTTTTAGGTATCAAAGACAGATTTAGCTAATGATCAACTAGCTGGTGGAATACAAATTAGCCAATCAGATTTGCTGCAGGCTGCATCATCTATGGGTCCCTCTGTATCAGACAGCGAGAGGCACAGATACCAAGAAATGTATGTAATTCTCTTTGAAACATACCTGGTATTCACCATTATGCTTTTCACGCATCTGTTACTGTTTTGGTTTACACGATAGCGAGGTTTCTATCGTTTCCCAGTGCTGCACACCATGCAATGCCTCCTGGCCAAAACTGGGTCTTTAGACAGTCAAATAAATAAGGAGTGCACCAACAGTCATAGGTTAAACTGCCACAACACTTTCATGTGTTATTGTTACTGGCTGTTATTTCCATTCCAGATGTTCTATAACTTTACATGTTGCATTGTCTGGATAGTCAGTTTGGAACTAGTTATGGCACACAGGGAGTGGGGTGATGGTTACATTGCACATGATTGTAGTACATTTAACTGCCGTAGGGGTATTTCTAGCTGGTATAACATTTGTTTTCAATTCTGCTCTAAATTTTGTTATTTCTTTGCTGTAAATTTTCTGCATGTTTTGGGGTGAATTTTTTGCATACATTGCACAGTTGTTTAAAGGTATCTTGGTATACCACTGCCCAAAAATTTGCCAAATGGAGATGTGCCCTTACAGAATAATTTAAAACTTTCTGTAGCTTGTTGGACAAGCACTATAATATTTATTGTTAACTTGTAGCAGAAGCATATAACTTCAAACAGGGGTGATAAGTTTCTGCTTGTAGTCAAAGTGATCTCAGGGCTATACATGTGGGCTGTGGCCCAAAAAACACAATTCAGTAAGAACATTTATTTTTCAGATATGACACATTCATGAAATCAAGAGGAGGGGACTTCAGCCACAACACACCCGGACAAGGAAAAGCAACTTTAGCATGAATAATCTTAAAGCTCATTTGCAGGGGTTTCATTATGGGCTGGACACTGACCAAATTGACTGGCTGGGAGATTTTGTCCTCCTGGTTTGACCATGTAGCATTTTCCTTATAGAGAATTTCAGTTCAAAAAGCTTTGCCTGTCAGTGAAAATCAATTGCCCTCCTGCTAAAACTACTGTTCTCAAAATCATTAATAATTGATCAAGTTCAAACAAGGGAAATCATGACTGTTAACACCTATCTGACTTAGTTAGCATAGATTTTTACGATTTTATTTCTCCATTTTCTCCTTAATTTAAGGTTTGATTGAGAAGATATATCAAACACTCAAGACAGTGGCTACATTTTCAAACACTTCAAAGTTCGTCAAAAACACTCCACTGCTCATCGTATTTTCAACTCTCTTCTCTGTGGTTTGAAAATTATGTGGTCAAACACGGTCTTTCGTGTTTGATATATTACCTGAAACCCCTGCATTTTTGTTATTGCAATAATCTGAATTGCTCATACATGTAAATTATTTAGAGTAATCAAGTGAACAGTTTAGAGAGAGAAGTCTGTCTAAAAAGTATCTTAAGACCTCTATTGCATTTCAAAGGCTCAGATATGTCGTGGTATTTCCTTCTCATATGGTATTTGTTTTATAATATTCTTTTTATCTCCATATTTAATTTCTTGCCAGTATTATTTTTTGTCTATTTTTCTATTCCTTCAGTTTAAAAACAGTGCAAAATAAATAAAAGTGGCAGTTCTAACTATGTATATTTATCAACTTTTAGTTGACTAAATTAAAATACCTGCTGTGGCTAGTTTTTAAAGCTGATAGTTTGAGTATGTGTTGGGAAAATCACGTTGCTCTCCCTGACAAAGGGTTAATGCTAGAAACATCAGCTTCAGAAACTCCCTGTGGCAGATAATTTACCTTTATCGACTTCAAGTTGATAATACAGTTCAACCACTATTAAATGGCCACCCTCAGGGAAATGGATAGTGGCTGCTTAAAAGCAGTGAAAACAATAGAAAAGCCCTCTTCGAGAATTTGATTACTGGCTGCATACTAGGGTGGCTGTTTAATGGGTGGCTGCTTACTAGGGGTTGGACTGTAGTAGCTAAGTGTTTCAGTCTCAAGTGCTTCATTTGCCTTATGATGCAGCTCAACAGTTTGTTTAGAAACTAACACCTTTGCTGCTTGATGACATGAGGGGAAAAAGCGTATCCCTTAATATTTGTCTTGTACATGGTCAATCTTAATGTTTTATTTTGAATCACTAGAAATAAACTTTTTACAATATTTGAAACAACGGCTGACTCCATGTTTGACTTTTTCCTGTGACATCTTTCTTAGTGTCTCACTTTACAAAAATATGTACCATAAATAATAATCAGCTGAGTATTCATCACAATGAAATAATTACTTTCCCTGATTTCTTTTATCTTTCCCTATATCAAAGCTCTTTACACAAGGTCTTAGATATGCTAAGCCTACGTTATTCTGATTGGTCTTGCTTGATTTTCTTGCTCTTCTTTTCCTTTTCCTCTTGCCACTGGGGTTGGTTACAGTAGTGTCAACTCCAACTTGTGTACTTTCATTACCTTGTGAACTTAGAGTGCTATTGTCATTAGCTTGTACCTTTGTTACATCATCATCACATGTACCAGGTATGTTTGCAGCAGAATGACTGTTCATTCCCGTTTTTTTTACAGCAGAATTACTAGTTCCTCCTAAACTCAGAGTAGAATTGTTTGTGTCTGAGAAATGAACGGCAGAATCACCAGCACATTGTAAATT
This sequence comes from Orbicella franksi, assembly GCF_964199315.1. Taxonomy (NCBI): domain Eukaryota; kingdom Metazoa; phylum Cnidaria; class Anthozoa; order Scleractinia; family Merulinidae; genus Orbicella; species Orbicella franksi. The sequence goes on from NC_138151.1 coordinate 26,837,732, forward strand.
GACAGTGTCAGTTTCAACAACCATGGAATCCCCTTCCATTCTCTTCTTTTTCTGATGCATATCCTGGATATGTGGCAGTTGTTCATCAGAATCATCATCTGCTACACCAGTGCCCTGATTTGCGGTGGTAGGAGTATCTCCTTCTTTTCTAGAGTGCAACCAAGGAACATACAGTGGTTCTGCTATCTTTGTGATAAATTCAACCAAGTCGTCAAACACTGTAGGAGTATCTGTGTTCTGAAATGACAGTTGAAATGTCACACGGGTACCTTGGACTCGATCTGATTTTCATTATTACCTGACAACAGAAAATGTTTCAAAAAGAAAAAGATCTGCTCATCGCTAATCTACCTTGAATGCAAATGTTGAAACTTTGTGGACTCCCAGCAATGGTGGAAAAGTTGACTCATTCATTCCAGTAATAGCACATGCTGGTACCTTCCGTGTGGCACATAACAATAGAAGATGCTCTAGCAGAGCAGCTGGCTGGATAGATCTATCAACCTAAAATACAACAAAAATAACACATGATTTCATAGATTGTTATAAGCTTGTAAGCATAAATTTTCTATGTTCAAATAGTCAGCAAGGTGTGTCAAAGGTGACTACAGTGGAACCCTGTTAAAACGACCACCTTCGGACCATGAAAAACTGGTCGCATTAACGGGGTGGTTGTATTAAAGGGGTTCTTTAAATAAGAAAATGACTGACTGAGCTTTTTTGGGGGCAAGAATAGAGTGGCCGTAATAAAGAGGTGGTCGTATTAACGGGGTGGTAAGGTGGGGTTCCACTGTATTGCTGGTAGAAAATCCATATAGGAAATCAAATTATTGTTAAATGACTGACGTCAGTGGAAATTTTTTTCAGCCAGTGAAAATGACTGTCTGGCCATTGAGTACATCCTAGTAACAGGTTGTCTGAAGGTTAAGTTGGAAAAATGATTTTCTCTGGACCCTGCTTGAAACCCTTCAACTCAAAGTATTTGGGTCGGTCCTAGGAGTTCAGGACTGGCATTCAGCAGAAGTTCAATAAAATCTTTACACATACCAGCACCAACTTGACGGTTCCTCTTTCCAAAGCTTTTGTAACTTCATTGATCCCCATCACAAGACTGGACCTCTGCTTTTGTTTCTCTACTCTCTCTTTTTCATGCTCCTTTTTTTTCCTTGTTCTTGTACATAGAAGCTCAAAGTGAAAGGGACCAAGTGTTCTGTGGAACACAAGCATTTTTCTTACCTAGATAGCACAGTTTTTCAATTAATGGCCAAGGGTGTTCATTCAATTCCCAACATTGTAGACATGGTGACCAGGTGTTAATTGAACCTGGCAGTTTTTTAGGGTCCAGGAATTCGCTCAACAAGGGATAGCCTCGTTGTCACAAATAGGTTAGAAATTAAAGCTAAGTTATTGCTAAACAAAACATTGACAAAAAAAGAATTACATGTTACTGTTTGTGTCAAGATGGAACCTTGACTGCCCTATTGAGTTGTAATACTGGTTGGTCTACTTTTAAGACTTTGGAGTGAGTAAAATAAAATGAATCGGTATACTATGGTCCTTGTAATTGTATTAAAATCACCATCTACATTCCACAAACTGATGTGATCAGTTACAAAGGGTAAGATCAAGAGAATATTAGACATCACTAAACATGTGAAATCTCAACAAACTTATTTTACAGTAAAATCCTAACTTAAAACTATCTGATTAGTAACCACACATACTGTACAAATTAAAATATACCATCACACAATTTTAACACTTGCAATGAAGATTTAGGCAGGTATCTCACTTTTTAATCTTGTCAACAATCTTTTTGTTGCCTCCAATCTGCAGAAGAGGCCTGTAGTACAAAGATAAATCTTGTCAAGAGGGCAGAAACCTTTCACTGGTAAAAACTGACTGAAATTCTTGCCCCTAGATTGTTTTGGTCAGCAACAAAAATTAACAACCACTGACTGATTTGAATGAAAGTCATTTAATCCGTAAGTGGATAAGCCCAACCAGAAATAATTTCACAATTAAAGAACAAGAAATAGACAGTGTTTTCGACTTCGGGTTGGGGGCTAAACAACCAGATACCATTGATTCCAATATTTATCAAAGGGTATCCAGTCACTTCTCTCCATGGTTAGATCACTTCAAGCTGCTCAAAGTCAGTTTGCTCCAACATGCATATAGATTATTCCTTGTTTTTTCATCCACTGCCAAGCCAAAATTGGTTACTTGTGTGGAGCGATCTCACTTTCGTTAAAGCGAACTGACAAGGAGCGATCTAACCCACTGTCTAACCATGGAGCAAAATGACCGTAATTATGTCAAAGAATGCAGTTCATACACTTCTGGTTAGACTTGATTGGCTGACAATCAAAAATGAGAATTTTTTGTCTCTGTACCACTCCACCTATCTGATTTATGATTTGAAATAAAGGTCCGCACACACAAAGGGATTAGCCATACAACTAGTGCCCTGAAGAGTTTACACGAGGGGACCAGTCACAGGGACTTGTCCTACAAGCAGGTCACACCAAGCGTTTTGAGGAACAAGTTGCAGGGACTTGTCCCAAATTTAAGTCCCTGCGACTACATTTTGGGACAAAAATGGCTAGTTCACACGATGGGACTTGTCCCCGCAACTTGTCGCAGGGACTACTCCTCGTGTGTGCCGTCCTTAAAAGCTAGCCCACACTAAAAGTGAGCTTTTAAGGAAGAAAAATTATTATGAACACTGTTTCTCTCGATTAAAAAGGTGTTCTGATCTTAAGGGACTGCTGTCAGCATAAAGTTGGTTTCCTAATCTTTCTAACAATTTGAATAATCTTATTAAAACTATAAATCTTTTTTTGGAGATCATTAATCTAGTAGTAGATATAATCTTCTAATTTGCTTTCAGCTGACTTTGCGCGTGCACATCGAATTTAAGCTATCTGTGTTATATTTCGTTGAAATTGTGAGCAGCAAAAGAAAACTGAGGAGTGATACACTCAGAGAACTACTGGAAAACCTTACCATTGCAGATAGTAGGGCGTCGAAAGCATATGCTTTGTAGAACTTTGAGGAAAACTCCTCTTACGAATGCCATCTTTCTTTACTACTGACGCCGCCGCCATTACGCTTTTCAAATGTTGTGTTTCGCCCCAGACCTCTCTCCTCATCCTGCCTCGGTGCTGGGATATGGGACTCCTGGGGGGACTCCTGGGGGCCCTCCTGGGGCTGAAAGAGTTGACCAATCAAAAAGTAGTGCGGTAGCTGATCTAGAGATTCCGGAGTGATACCTGAAAAGACCTATGGGCTAAACCAGGGGGGGCTGGCAGCTACCTTTGATCTTGCCGCTTTTCCTGTTTCTATGATCGCCCCAGTAAAGAAATCTGTCAATCATTCGAAAACTAGAGTGAGCATGCGCAATAGGTAGCATCAAGTCTCGTGCTCGAATGGACGCTCGAATGCGTAGAGACCCGCGAACAGGTGTTTGTGTAAAATGAATTACCTGTTGGTTGTTTTCCTGCTTTTAGCATTTTTTTGCGGTAGTACGGAATTTAAACGTTCCATTCCTGTGGTTCGCCCTGATGAATTTGTAGGGAAGAACTTTACTGGTGTGAATCGAATATCGAATAGCGCTCCCGGTGTCAGCACCCACTTGACCTGGGAAATGAAATTCAATCAGACGTTTTATAAACCTGTGGTTTTAGTTTCCGAAACTATCAACTGGAATGCAGTCAAAGGTCAGTTCTGTATAAGGTTGGTAGAGTCAATATTGAAAATGCGGGTGAGAAGTGTCCGACTTCAGACTCGCAGTTTGTTGACAACCAAGATCATGTTTGGTAATTCCACGGACGATTGGACTTTTCGTCGTCTCAGGAAGAAATTATTCACTGGAAACTGTAGGGTTTATCACACGCCATGTTCACGTCAACAAAAGAGAAGGTTTCGATTGCGATTTCTAAAGTATAGAAGCGTCAAACATTTCTACGACTGCCACCGACAAGAGTCCGCGCTTACATGTAGGTTGGAACTTACATTAAATTATTTGTGTCAAGTCTTTTGTTTCGTTGCTCTTGAATGCGTAATTATGTGTGAAACACCACGTTTATTTTACGGAATTATCCCCCTGTTTGAATGCTTCATGGCAGCTGTTCTTCCAATTATGTTGGTCAGTTTTCTGAGTTTCTACAAATGCTTTACACTTCGGACACAAGGAAAAGAGCTTCAATCCTTGAGAACATTTTTAGATGATAAAATTTTGCAACTGGAAACCCTAGCTTCTAAAGATAAACAAACAACTGAAGAATACTTAACCTTACAAATAGAGCTGCCAGGTTTGCATGTTTTCACGAAAGAACTGAAGGACTTGGCAAATTATCTACAACCAGGGTTTGGAAACCTCCTTTCCATACTTTACAGTTCCAAGTTAGTTTCAATAGAGACTGCAATGAACCATCACACTTCAGAGCTGTTCCCTGCATGTACATGCAACTGTTTAAATTCTAATTGCCGGACACATGAGGAGTATGAACGTTTGCTGGGGCTATCTAAAGAGATTGAGGGGTTTGAATATGATTTTTTGTCCCTTGCTTGTACAACATCGAGCTCACTTCAAGGCAAAGACATCCAGGCCCTTATTCATAAATGTGAAAAGTTTGTCGAGAGGTTAAGTTCAGTGACAGTCGGTGAACTGTGCAATCATGCAGTAAGGTCATTCCGAAAGTTCTTGCTCACACGGGCAGAAACTTTGGAATCTAAACTGTACATTCTGAAGGAAAACTCCACTTCCACCCACACACCTTTGGGTGAGGGGGATTGTACTACTGATCAGGAAACAGATTTTAACATCAAATTGCACCAGTATGGTGGAGGGAAACAGTGTTGTATTGCTGGGTGTCAAAATGGGGCTGGCATGCATTCAGTAACTAATTTACAAGGAAGGTATGAAGTTGACTCTGGATTGGCAAATGAACCATGGTTGCTCTATGTGTGTAATGATCACTTTGAAGTAGACAGGAAGAACCATGACTTAAGCACTGAAGAGTTTCCAAAAAGTCAAGTACATGCAACAAAACTGAGCACATCACTTTGCACTTTATGTCATCAGTCAAAGACACTATACAACCAACACCCTTGCCAAAAACATGTTATAAAAATCTTTGATAAAGAGTGCCAGATTCCATGTGACAGTGTATCTTCCTGGATATGTATATTTGACAATCAGTCATCCCCTTTGCAAACTCCACCATTGCTTGATTGCTTTGCCTGCAAAAACTGTTCCAGTTCAATTGTTCTATCAAGAACAATTCAAGCTCCTTCAGAATTCAAATGTCAGTTTTCTGCAAACCCGTTAATGAAGGAAATATACCAAGCCATGGCCACTAAGTTTTTATGTGAAATGACTGGTTGGAGTATTGCTGTTGAACAATCTACCTCTTTCAAGTTTCAGTTCTCACCCCAGAGGGGTAACAGACAAAATCTAAATGAAAGATTGCTGCACCTATTCCTTAAGGATAGTGAGCTTCATTACCAGGCATACATACTACATTCCAAAGTTAACATTTGGGGCTCGCTTGGCAAAGTACAAGAGCAAACTGTTGCAAACATATCTTCCCAACTTTACACTACTTTAAAGAGAATTGAACATGAAAAAATCTGTTGTGGAGTGTATGATTCCAACATCATAAAATGGGCAAAACAGAAAATTGGATCACCAGACCCACCACAGTTAATTGTTGACTCTGAATGGGTAGTTCCTATGAGGAAAGCTAACTCAACAGTCTATATAAATGAGACAGTAAGGAAGGCGAGAGTAAAGTGGGATGCAGGAAGTCTTAGTACTTGCCTTGAATGCCAATTCTTGGTGAAAGAGCGCAGTAGGTCTGGCCGCTGTGAAGTATGTCAGAAAATGCTTGAAAACTCTTTGAAGAAACATAAAGAATTAGTTCCAGGAACTGAAGAAAGGGCAACCAAATCAGATAGTAAAGTTAAACTCTCTACACTCTCCCCATCACAGCTACTTGATCGAGCACGTAATTTAAGCAAAGAAGTCAGAAAACTGAGCTTTCAAAACAAACGTCTCAGGATGATGCTTAAGAAACAAAAACAGAAATTATGTGTTCCTAATTTCCACCCAACTTTTGATGAACTGTCCGAGATGATGAATTTTGCTGTTACAAACAAGCTGTTGAAAGAAGGGTCCATTCTGTATTCTTTTATGCTTGATGCCTTGTCTCAACTGAAACTAAACCAGACCTCTTACAGTGACGAGTCATCAAGTGAGGGGCACAAACCTCAATCAAAACCACAAAATATGCGATGGGACCCACTTACTATAAAACTTGCTGTAAGTCTCTCAGTCAAATGTAAACAAAAGGGTTATGAAGCTGTTAGAAAATGGCTACCTTTACCATCATGGCGTTTAGTACAGGAGTACAGGAATATGGATACTTCATCTGATCCTGTTGATCTTACTCAATTACAAAAATGCTGGAATGAAATTAAACAGCGTGGTATCTGCAACCTGTTTGGCTTGCATTGGGATGAAATTGACATACGCAGTGGAGTTAAGTTATGTAGGAGGACTGGACAACTAATTGGCTTTGAAGATTTTAATCTTCCATCTGAACTGGAGACTGATGATGAATTTGATGAAAGTAATTTGCCTCATGATTTAAATTTTCCAGAGGAAGAGGAAAATGAGGACACTAGTGAAGATGATTCTGAAAATACTTATGACTCTGACTCAGACTCAACTACAATTTCTAAACCTAAAGTTGCACGCCAAATTTGTCAGTTTTTCTTGACCAGTCTTCAGGGTGATTTTACCTGGCCAGTAGCCTCTTTCCCTGTTTACAGTGTCACAGCTGAAAAGTTGAAGAAGCACATGGTCTGGCCTCTCATTAAAGCACTAGATAAGGTTTCAGATGGTAAAATCAAGGTGGTATATGGGGTTTGTGATGGAGGTCCATGGAATTCAAAATTTTTTAAGAAGTCATCAAAAAAGGCTCCATGGGTTGGCCAAAATGAAGTAACAGGAGGTGACATCTATTGGATATCAGATTATCCACATATGATCAAAAAGCTGAGGAATTTTATGCACAATCCTAATTACAATTTAACACACAAGGGACGAAGCTTAAAATGGGATCATGTTGCTGCAGTTGCTAGGCAGGATGACAGTCCTCTTAAAAGCAAACATATTTTCATTGATTCAAAAAGTAAAATGAAAGTGAAGTTTGCACGAGAAGTACTTTCAGAATCAACTGCACAAGCTATGGAAGAACCTTGCTTCCCCTACAGTAAAGATGAAACTTCCTTTACATGCAAATACATAAGAATGTGCGACAAGCTGTTCAGAATCATGAACTCTGTTTCCCTTCAGTCAAATTACATGACAGAGCTTCTGTCTGTACTAGTTTTCTTCAAAGGATGGCATGATGAAATTGAAGAGAAGGTGAAATCATGCATCAGTAAGGAAGACAAGAAGGCTTTGAGGAAGCAGTTCATTCCACTGAAGACATATCATGACCTCCTTGTCTTGATTCGGGGTACAATTGGGTTAATTGGCTCGATAAAGATAAATTATCCCCATATCAACATTGTCCCAAAGAGTCTTTGTCAAGATGATGTGGAAAATTATTTTTCACTTGTAAGAGGTCGGGAAGTGTCACCAACTGTTCAGCGGTATATGGAAATTCGTTGAACACTTGACATTGACTTTAGTATTACTCAAGAGCTTGGTCTTCTAGAAGGTTCATCAAGTTCTTATGAAGGTCCTGCATTTTCTCCACAGCCCCTTAACCTATCAAAAAGTCAAAATAAAAGGGGTAAGACAGAAGAAAGAGTTAAGACAATACATATTATTCAACAAATGCTACAGCAAAATCAGATTAACTGTGAAGACATCTTAATGGGAGCAAAAGGTTCAGCTTTGCCTGACTACAGTGAGGACCAATGGAAAAAACTAGAGTGTTAGTACCTGGAAATTGTTTCTATAATAGGGCAATCTTTACCAACAACTCTTATTAACTCGACTCATTTAGTACTGGACTCACTGTCAGATCCAGGGAATCGGCATTGTGTGATGAAATTTAACATACTTCTTGACCACAAACTGAAATCTGAATATTTCAACCCTCGCAGCTTTAATAAGGACTCCTACAATACTGCATGGACACAACTACTTCAAGACACAAATTTATTTTGTTGGTGGTCCAGTTTGTGTAACCTAATATGTGGAGGACATGATGGTAGTGAAGAAGCAATGGAAGTGTATTTAAGAAAGTTTGTTAAGGGGAGATGTGTATATCATTTGATGAAAGGTAATTTATCCCCATTATCTGGTCACACTGCTGCAATTAGAGTTAAACTGACACAGAAGTCAGCTAAGAGTGAGTCCATGAAAGAGCCAAGCCCTACAGATGTATGTAAGAGATGTAACATGTTAGGACACTGGGCCAAGAATTGCAAAAATGCACCTGAAGCGGACTGGTTAGCAAAGCAAGTATGTTTCAAATGTGGACTAAAAGGCCATTTAGCAGCACAGTGTGTAAATAATATTAAGACCAGGTACAGTTATAATAAACGCAAGACCAAATGGCTTAATTTACCTGCAATGGTTGGATTACTTCAAAGTGAAGACCTTGAAAGCAATCCAAACTATAAGCCACTTAAGGATGATCCACCACCTGGGATTGCTGATGTACGGCCATACCTAAAACAGCGTTCAGAAGCCTGGAAAGAAGCAAGAAAGAACATCCTTAATGCAATCAAGGCAGGAGTTATTACGGGACATTTTGGTCTTTCACAGGCTCAAAGTTATTGGCGAAGTGCTGTTCAAGGACAAATTGAAGGTAGCAATGACAGTACAAGTATTATTAATAAATTAGCAATGGAGTGGGGAACTGTTTGCGAGGACTGTGCTAGGGTTTCCTACCTTAAATTCTTGGCTGGCTCATGCTATGATTTTACCATTTTTGAAACTGGTTTATGGACAATCAACTACAAGGACACAGACATGTTTGGATGTTCCCCAGATGACATTGTTGTAATACATGGTACTGGATTACATGGTATCAGTGGCAGAGGTATTGTTGAGTATAAGTGTCCATTCAAAGGAGGTTATCCCTCACATTACAAGCAATTACCAGCATGCTATTATATGCAAATGCAGTTGAATATGAAAGCAACAAATGCAGACTGGTGCCATTTTGTCATGTGGACACCGCAGACAACAAGAGTGTATACTGTTATGAGAAATGATAGTTTTATTGGTGAACTACTGGATGCAGTGCATAAACATTTTTGGAACTTAACTGCACCACCAACATCTCTTCACCCAAAGCTGAAAGAAATTGAAAGAAAAGCCAAAGAAAATTCTGAGAAAATAAAAATGGTTGTTGAAGTACAGTCTTACAGTAGCTTATCATCCATCCCTCACCTTTCAACTTTCAGTCCTGAAAATATTGACATTCAGGTTACCAAAGAAAAGAGGCACAAATCACTGAAACCAGAAAAACAGAACAAGCGCATTCTGCATTGTTCCAAGTGCAGAAGGCCACTTGTTATTTGCAATCAAGACAAGTGCATCGACAAAAGGAATAGTGCATGTGCTAAAAAGTCCCTGTTTAAAGATGACACAAAAAACACACAGTTGATTGACCCTAAACAGCCTCAAGTTTCGTTATTGTTTAGTTCATACGTCAATGGGTCAAACACTGTTACAAACTCTTGTCATCAGGATGCCTTTTTGGTTGTCATGTCAGAAATTCTTAACAGAAATTCAGAGTTTATGAGAACCTTACCTACAAACCCACAGCAGACCAAAGCACTGCAAGCCTTGAAATCTGTATGGAAGTTCAATTGTGATGGCAAATACCATGACAGTAAGATGGCCTTATGGTTGTGGCTGCAGAATGAAACCTGTAATGGTCGCATCTATTATAGACTTGGAAATCAGTGTAGTTTGGAAGGAATCATTCATTCATTACATCATTATATGGGTCAAGAGGAACGGAAATTCTTTAGTTTTGTTACATTAGTTTCAAGAAAGTGTTCAAAGTTTAGTGACCACAGATTTACATTAAGGGAACAATGCAGTGGCACATTTAAAATAATAGTGGATGAGATAGATCCTGAAGACCGTACTGATCCATCAGATCAAATAAGTCCTGTTAGTCTGGTAAAATACTTCCAATGTCATATCACACCTGGTGGATATTCATGTTTTTCTGGTATATGCAGCTATACATGTCAAGATAAAAATGAAGGTAAAGCCAGCATGGGTACATGTAAATGCAGTCAACCCGCTGTACGAACCACAACTGTTAAACAAGTACCAAACCTTATTATATTTGAAAGTTTTAAAGCAGATCCTTTGCCACTTAAATGGGATCCCCATGTCGACCAGGAGCTTGATGTGTTACAAGAGAAATACAAACTTACTGGTTTAATATACCATAGTCAAGCTAGGGCACACTACTGGTCCGAAGTTTATGTGGACAGCAGTAATGCATATTGTGTTAATCCTGGCTGGTATGCCCATGATGGGCTTGTTAATGGTGGAAAGTGTATCAAAACTGGAGACAAACCCAAGTCGGAATCTCATGGAAGGCATCTAAGTTTGGCTTTTTTTGAGAGACTTACCTCAATACATGTATGCCACAATACAGAACCACCAACATGTCAAACACCTGAAAAAACGTCAGCAAGAACATGGTCACAAACAGACTCATCCCCATCAGGAAACACCCCTTTAAGAAAGAAACGGCAATAGAGAATCTTACGTTTGTTGTGTTTCTGTATTTTCTACCGATATAAGTTCAAAAAAAAGTCAGTAGTAAAAGAGTCATGATTCAATGTCAGTTTATGTCTTCGCGCGTTATTACTAAATTGTAATTAAATAACGCCTTGCTCTGCACACAACCGAAAGAACGTGTCCAAACGTATTTCAGTAGCATTCCAGTGGCATTTCTGCCGTGATAAACATCTGAACTTAACCATGAGGTTATAAGCTTAAGTATAAAATGGGTCTTACCTTGATAGCTGCTTTTGCCTCGAACATTGCCACGGTAAGCCCCTGGTTGCATGCTGTTCGTTGCTGCGCGTAGGTTTGCAGAGGTATTTTCATCGAAGATGCCTCCTATTACCGAATTTCGGCAACACACACAAGGTGACTGAAAAATTCCCTTAGATTCACGTCCGCAATTTACTGGATATTTTCCGAGCTGAAGTCCGCCATATTTGTTTTCTCACAAACTAGTACTTAGTCTCGCTCGGCCAAATTTCTTAACTGGGGCGATCATGTAAACTCGGTTCCAGGCCTCGCTGCTAGCCCCCCCTGGGCTAAACTTATAAACACGATGAGTGACTGTTTCTTCTTCGACCAGCTTGCACTCTGTCCATTTTGATATCTCATGCCCTCACCAAGACTTTAACGCGACTTACTTATGGCGTTCTTTGACAGAAAAAATCTAATCAATCAGAAATATTTTACATCAAGAGATTATAATATCTTGTTTACAGTTAAGGGTTGGAAATCGTGCTTTGCGAAAGGTGGGCTGTTGCTTTTTCACATCATCTTGAAACTGATAAGTCCTTTTATTTTTCAAACTCATTTTTTTCCCACCTAAAAGTGCAACACCAAGGTGACACAAAAAATAAAGCATTCGCTGCAAATTCCAGCGTGTTGGGGGAAACGCACGCTTTTTCATCGACCAATAGAATCATCAATAGACCGTTATATTAAAAAAGTGAGAACGCCACACCACGTTGTTTGTCTTTGACAGTGAGTGAGAAAGAAGAAGAAGATGGGTCGTGTTTCGGGTTTTGCCCTTCTCGTTGTTTTTCTTTTCTTGGTAGAGAATGAACGAAGCTCTGGTTTACCCACCAAAATTCAATCAAACGGTGAGTAATGTTAGTGTTTTGTGTATTACCCATAAATAAGAGAAAGGATTCGGCTGATGATTCATGCAAGTTGCAAAGTCTTTCATTTGTAATGCGGAGACTGAACTTGGTATAACTTGTAAAACCATTGTGGTCTGTTACAAAAAGAATTTTACCCGGTGCGGCTCGTAGAAAATGTCTTATCTCAACAACAGCTGCGGCCGGCTAAAAAATTTCAATCACACTGAACATGTTGTGAGTTAATAAAATTATGTACCCTACCGCTAGAACGGCAAAAATTCATTTTGGCATTCTCCAATTTTGCTTTGACAATACTCCACACGTGGGCTTCATTTGAACTCTTCTTTTTTCAACAACGGGACTTGTGTTGAAAACTAATTCCCATATAACACTATGAAATTTTTCAAGCTCCACGTGGCAAAGGCGTAATCATTAACTTGCAACACGCGGAGGATTTTTCCCGGACAGAAAGAATTTTTGTGCAACTTTAGTTTAACGTACAGACTGTAATTATCAAAAAAAAAAAACGTTTCTAATACACTGCTTAATTTCACTGATACGATATTAAGATATGTAATCACTTGAACATCTTGAATGCATACAGAACATCTGACGAAGACTTGTTGAGACCTCCAAGGACCTTCAACTGTCCTTCATTAGCGCCTTTGCTAGGAAAAGTTCCTTAGAAAAAGTATCGCGGCACCTTAATACCTTCGCACATGAGGCTTATGCTTGTTCTTATGCGCGAGTGAAAACCAATTAAGCCGTCGTTAGCTAGTTGGGGAAAGTCGCGATCTTAAGAGAAAAATACCGAAGCCAAGTCAGGGTTGCTGTTGCCAAAAACTTGAAAAAAAATTCGACTTAAGAGAGGTGATGACAAAAGAGAAGGATTGAAAGTTGTACAAAACTTTAGGATAGTTGTCTTGAGAGTTGAGAGTTTTATTTGCGTTTACAGCTGTATTTCATATAGAAGTTCATAGTGTCTATTGTTGGCCAATCATTTTCCAGTAACCACCAGTCCTTAACGTTCTCAAGCAATGAGGGGAGCATCATAAACATTTTACTTTGTAATTACTCTACTCTAAAAATAACACTAAAACATTCTCCTCTGTCAAGATCATCATTTCGAGGAGGAGGAGGAGAGAGGATTGAACCAGGACGAAAGAGAGCACATCCGTCAGATTTTGTTGCTTGCTGCGAAGGAGATCAGAGACGAAGACATCATCCAAGTCCTGAAGAAATCGCTGATCCTGCGATTGAAGATTTGTTTCTCGTCACCTCTTCCCAGTCTACCGCCCCAACACGATCTTAGAATATTCCATACAGGAGGCGAGACACACGACCTTGGTAAGTGAATGAATCGAACTGTATTTCAAACGAATTTTTTTAATTTTTGAACATACGAATAGGCCATTTCCGAGTTGCCTCTTGCCTCTGTTTCAAAACGAGTCCGCGTGCAAAAATCTTTCGTATGAAAATGAGTTTGAGTCTGATGTCTTAAAAAGACTCCTTTTGATAACAGAGTCTGACTGGGTTCAGAGTACCCTGACTTAAATAAATAAAGGTGTATGTAGTAAAAATCTTTGATTCTAAACATTTTAATTCTGAGAAGGCTTCTTTAGAAGTCCCTTTCACATGAGATCGAAGATTGCAACGGACGAAGAAAAACAATGTAGAAAAGATAAAAGAAAATGACAATTAATAATAAAGCACATTCCAGCGACTAAAAAGCAGTTTGGTTGACGGCTCACAGCATAACAGAAAAGGCAAATTTCTTTATTAGTCTCAGTGTACATGAACTTCGTATTGAAAGGTCTGTCGTCGGAAACCTTCAAAAGGATTACTTGTCAGGGACATCACTTGAAGCAGGAAAGCGAAGAAGATTAAGAACTAGCTCTTAATTTTCCAAGAAGATTAAAAGTGTCAATAGAGGTCGCGCATCCTTGGGCCACTGACCTTTGCATAGTATTCGAGGTAATATAATTTTTGGTTTACTTTTTTAGAGGAAGCGAGGGACGAAGGACTCTCCCCGGATCAAAAGCACAGTCTGCGCAAGATTCTACAGGAAGCTTTGGAACATATCGATGAAGAAGAGGTCTTGGATTTCCTCAAATCCTCCCTCTACTTTAGACTACTGTTTTGTTTATATAATCCGATAGAGGGTCCCTACCCTGAACCAGGTCCATCTTCGGGTGGACATGAGAACAAGCCGACCCCGAATCAAAGACCAGATGGCAATGTGAGATCACCCACCAACGGATCTGATACAAATCAGCCAAACTTAGTCGGCCCCAGTCCAAGTCCAGCAGAACCATCAAACAAAACTAAAACCACACCGATAGCCGGCAGAAATGTCCCGAACGAGGACAAAGGAAATACCGAAAATGACATGCCCGATCTTCCTGAAGTAGCGCTTAAAAATGCCATCGCTTCAATTTCGGGTTGGAATGAGATTCGTGATCCAGATGTTGACGATCTCCCCCTGGATGAGGAGACCGAGGCGAATCGTGATAGCTCTCAGTTCTTGGTTAATGGGCACGATCCCTCAGTACAGACAGCCGAACTTGAAGGATTAAAAATGCGGGGTGGCCTTGAGAAAACGAGCTTAGCGGAGTCGCGCGACATGATGGAACTATTGCAGTCCCTCCCCAACGGCAAAGAATCGACCACGATGGAGGAGTCCGACGAAGGCAATGACGGAGCAGTCGGTGACACTTTGGATGGAGTCGGAAAAGCGGCTTTACGAGCAGAAGAGGGTCTGACGGCGAATAGTGACGAAGGCGAGTTTCAAAGCGTGATAAGGATCGACTATGACGCCCTTGCAGATGAAGAGGAGGAGACTGGGCCCGGCGGAGTGGACCCCAGTCTGATTGAGCCAAATGAACAGCTCTCGTTATAAGTCTTGCAACATTGCTGAACGTTGAAGTTTTTACATAAGGTGGACAGACGTTGATTTAAGTAATTGCTTCAGAAAAGTATGAATTTATTATATCCTACGTGTTCGAGAGAAATTTAATAAGCTTGATTAAAATCACTTAAATGCAAAGTCTTGATGTGTTAACTTGTTAATTTATTCGCTTAGTTCTAATTTTTCGCGCCGAGCTTTCGTCAGTGGATCCAGGTTTCTTTTTACAATGTCTTTTTTTTCCCCTCCCTTTTCCATCATAAAACTATGCAACACCGATTTTTGTTAACAAAAGAATAGTAAAACTAATAATGATGTGGTATTTGCTATCATCAACGGTGTGCACATCCATAAACGAGATCACAGTGGGTCAGATTCACAAGTTTAATGAGCTTCAAAAAAACTTCTCTTCTTCGCTGAAAATAATGCATCAAAGGGCTTGGTCAAAGCGTTTACATGAACGCTTTCCTGACACCACAAAAAAGAAAATAACCACAAGCTTAAAGGCTCTAGAAAACTCTAAACTGAATTGTTATAACCTGCATTATATGTTGGCAATTTGACTTAACTCTATAAATTAGAGTCCAGAGAAATTCTGGTAATCAAACGTGGGATGATCTTTCTACCCCTAAATTTTAATTACAATTAAAAATCGGCGCTGACCTAGAGAAAAAATTATGCAACTTCTATTTTCGACTGTCTTGACTGAAATGTGACTCGAATTGTTTACGGTGATGTACCTGACAAATGGACTCTACCGCATTTCATTTCCTTTGTATGCGAAGATAAAGCAATGATGCACTGCTGATACAAATCGCGAGAAATCGGCGTTTCCTTCAAAAAGAAGGAAAGAAAAAAGGACATAAAATGAAAAAGAAAATATTAAAAAAATACGTTTGGCTCCAAAAAAAGAAATAAAATAAAACAAAATAGAATAATAAATAATAATTAAAAAAAGACATAAAAAGAGATCTCGACCCTGCCGTTTTACTGACACTCCGTCAATAGTCGACGAACTCCTTATTCCCCGAAAATAATCCAGCTTTATCCCTGGCCCCGTTGACATAAATGACCATGCCAGTTTGCAGTTGTTCCCAACGACTTGAACGAATAACCAGAGAGCCATACTGATTGACAAATCGAGATTGCACTAGCCTGCGAACAGGCTCCCGGTGCTCCGATCGCTTCGCTCTCCGAGTTCTTCTGTTTCGCGCTCGCCGACATTTTTTTTCCGTACTCGCCGGGAGCTTGTTCGCAGGCTAAGATTGCACCTTTTCCACCCAAAAAAAACAAGAAAAACGAGAATACTTTTCACGAAAAACGGACAGGGTGAGACCAAATCTCCAGGGTCTCAAAAGAGAGAATACTCTGAAGACAAACATTTTTTCCCTGTCCTTCTTGGACTTCTTGCTCAAAGTTTGAACTGGAGAGGGGTCTTCGATAGATGATCAAGTAATAGGTAACAACTAATTGACAAGAAAATTTAAGCCAAGATTGATATTTTATTACAATAACTGGAATCGATTTTCTTTTTTCGAGTTTCTTGCCTATGAAAGATGCAAATATAATATTTATTAATTAATTACCTGGACCTAGATATGGTTGTTCAAATCATGATAGAGAGGACCAAGTTAATCTGTCAAATTCACATTCTACCCTCAAAAGCTGTAATCAATGAACTTTCTCAACCTTTTTTGCAAAGAAAATATCTCATGACAGTTGAACAATGTCACAATGTAATAAAAATTCACACGGGAGTACTGGTCAGTACTTTAAAATGACATATTAAATAACAAAGTTATAAACCCGGCCGGAGGTTTTCAATCAAATAGAGAGATCACTTTCTTCATATAGACTATTGCTAAATTCACAAAACTAACATAATGTATCTAATGTATGTTATTTGCTTATGAAGTCAGAATATTATACTTGCTGACTAGAAGAAGAACAGAATTTTATTCTAGATAAAAGATTTACTTCATTTTCTTCTTCTTATATGTATATATCCCTACCCAAAACTGTTCAACTGAATACAATAACTGCCCATTTATTTTGAATTTCCACATAACTTCTAGCACATAAGAAATATGAAAAGCAGAATGCAAAATACGAATGTCACAGGTGATTCTGATTTATACAATTCAAGATACTTGTGCCTACTCATCTACTGTACTACTAAAAAACATGGAAACCCAGAGGTTCAAAATCCAGCTAGCAACTGGATTCTTTGCTGCTGCCAATCACGATGATTATCATAATAATACTGCACTATCACAAAATACTGCACCTTGAGAACAAGACAAAAATCGGATCAAAATCTTTGAATCAAAATCCACAGATATAACCTACTGAACTGGATGAAGTGAACTTCATTTAAACAAGGTTTACTCAGATGATAGCCTCGCACGCAGATGATCTTAGGGCTCGTCACGCATGTAGCATGTGACGAGTCCTAAAAGCGTTTGCATGGGAGGTGACTTAGATGACTGACAGCACCAGAAAATGCAACCGTTGGTTACAATATGAATTTCATAATTCCCACAAAAGTGTAGTAACAAGTCCTTTCAGTTAAGATTGGGTTAAATTAAAAACTATGCTGGCCTAATCCAAGCATCAGTTTTGCAGAGTTTCTTATCACAGAACCCTGGTTCCTGGGAAATTTTAAACTTCTTTTTGAATCCAAATAACTCATTTTTGAGGCTTTGAACAGCAAACTACTCACGGAGGATATTTAAAGTTTTTTTTCTCACTTTTTCTTCATGGTCCTACATGTGCAGTTCCAAAAAATATCCATACTCACCCACAGAAGAGATTGGAATTTCCTGGGAGGTGGGGGGTGGGGAGATCTCTTAGCCTGCCAACACAGACGTATTTCTGGCTGTCACTTGGTTCCGCCAAAAATAAGTGACAAGTGACAGCCAGAAACATGTTTGCGTTTGCAGGTTAGGGTTCTCTAAGACCAAAAAATTTAACGAAATGTGTGAAGATCAATTGGAATTTTCAGAGGTGTGTGGCGGTCTTAGAAGAATAAATTCCTTCTACGGGAGAGGTATGGATATTCTCTGGAACTACACAATGTGAAATCCAAAGTCAAGAAGGAAAATTAATAATAATAACAATGTCAACAAAATTATTCCTCTCATCTACACTTTAGGAAAGGACTATAGGATTACATACTGAAAGCCTTTCTCATAATTTATGATACAGGATAATATAATTTAAAATAATTACATAGATATATGTCTACTTTAATTCACTTTGTAATGGGTCATAGAAGACTTTTTTCAAACATGATTTTTTGAAATCCTTCAGGAGCGTGATATACAAAATCACAGAAATTAACATCAATTATTGAACCATCATCAACTGCAAAACAACAGAATCAACAAAGAGATATTTAATAACATTTAACACAAGTTACATGTATTAAATCAAAGTTTCTTAGTGCAAATTAATCATGTAGTATCATAAGCCCACAAAGCAAGCAGATCACTTGAATTATCTAGTATTAAAATAATGCAATGTGTGAAGAGGGATAGATAATACTTATTTGTTTTAAAAGATAATTATGTCATTCCCATTGATCTGACACAGAAAAAGAAATACCTTAAGACTGTTAAATATACCCCCCGTCATCAAAGCCCTGGCAAATCACTTAATTCTCTCAGCACTGAAATTCAAAATGCCTCTAGTATTGCTGTGTTCACCTCTAAAATTAAGTCATCTTTCCTAGTATAAGTATATCTTACTTCTCTTAGTGTGTTTGTTCATGCTTTTTTTGCTTTTTTTTTTGTCTTCATTTGCTTTTGCGCGTTTACGCGTTTAGCTTTGCTTAACTACTGCTAAGTAGTTAAGTTGCTAAATATCACAGACTGTACCTGTCTTCACCAAGAAGTATAAAAATAAAGGGATTTTTATTCTATAACATGCATATCAAGATCTAACTTAAGGTCATTCCACTGAAATAGAACCTGCACTGAGATTTTTGTGAAACTTTGCCTATTGGTTGTTTATATTATAGGAACTTACATTTTGAAATAAAAATTCGGGGTCCCCATGTTTGTTTAGCGGCAACAGCACCTTGTTTATACCCAATATATCCTTATAATAGCACCATGATAGTTGTCACGACTGCTTGCTAAATTCACATTTCCGACGATTGCTTTTTGTTCTACACTGAAGATTAGTCCATATTTATTTTACACAGAGAAATTTATTACTCCGTTCAAAACAACAGAAAAAAAATGATAGGTCACCATACTCATTTGCGAGAAAATGACAATTTACCTCTATGGCGAGGTCCAGCCGTAAAGAAAAAGCCGCCATTTTTTAATGCGCGCACGCTAATCACGCGTGAAATTATGTGCAGTAAGGATGCGCACTGCAATACTGGGGAAAGACCTTAAAGCTAGAGTTGCATGCACTGGGTGTGATCACCATCATTAGGGAACAGGTTCAGTGTAACCTTTATAGCCACAACAAACACTGGGCGTAGTATAACATTGTATCAGGTGATATTTACCATAGAATACTGGATACACTGTTCCCTTCATTCCTGTCAATGGACAGTGCAAGTGCTTTCCATTGTGATAGAAGTTAAGTTCTACATGGTCATATGTACAAGCCTAAAACATGGAAATATCACATTCAGTCACACCACAAGAGGTAGATACTCACTCATGGTCCTTGCAAACATAACCCTGAGTATTTTAGAACACTTGAACAAGTACAACTTCCAAGAAAGGTTTTCCTACAGAAGCGTAAAAGCTTACTTAACAATACCAAAAGGTATTACTATTATGGTTAGAGGTTGTTTACCGCTGGTTGATCAAAGTTCACAGTGTGTCAGGGCGATATAGAAGAAAGTCATAAATACGAGCATTTGTGGTTTGCAATTCCTTTGCACTGAAACACCGCAGATTCAATCAACCAAAGGTAAACTACTACTATCATACCTTTCTGCATTGTCGCATAAGCTTTTTCACTTGATCTGTACGAAAGTCTTTCTCAGCTGCATGCTGTAAAATTTCAGTTAGAGCCCTTGAGACTATTTGCATGTACATTGTATGTCCAGCGAAGTCATAACAGATGTGAAGAGGTTTCAAACTGAAACTCTAGCCAGGTGCAAATTGTGGTCATTTTATATAATAATTGTCAAATTATTCTTGCATTATTTCATACTTACAATGGATTGGAGGACAGATGCCTAGATGATCTTATTAATATTTTTTTGTTTCTTTATTTAAGAAATAGAACATGTACCTTGTTTCTGTCGAGTTATAGAAACATGAGTGGACATTTGGGAGAATGAGAAAAGTTGTGCAAACAGGAGCTGACAGGCATGTGCTTCAACAGCTTTTATAAATAACTTGTTTACTTTGATCATGAAAATGCAAATTATCTTTGCTTGTATCATCATTACGTCAAGGGCTCGTGATAGTTCTTTTTTTCCTATTAAGTTATAGAAACACTCTTTTAAACCAATCAGTACCCAAATTTTCTTTGAGCTATTTTCTAATTGATCACAGACGACATCAAGAACATTAGTGACACGCTCAGCTAACACACTGTGTGCCACCTTTGATTGTTGTTACAACAGTTTGGTGTCATCTGCAATCAATCACTGGACAGATGCACAGCAATACAGAATCTCTTTGTTTAATAGATGTCTTAACAAAATGTAAGATCATCAAGAATAACACCAAGTGCTTAAACATATATTTTTGTTATCAGACTACTGGGCTTCTGGTTTGCATTGGATATTAAGAAAGCTTTCTATCACATACAAACTTACAATCATGTCTCCCTCTTCTGGTATTTCTCGTATTCTGTGTCGTACTATTCCATTATGAGCTACAGAACCATCAGATCTTAGAACCCAGCTCTCTGTATTGTTTCCCAATGGTATTTTGTTCAAGTCGCATCTTTTCGTTGCAAGTCCAACACCCCAAGCACCTGTGAGTCAAACATGTATTTGTACATTATTATAACTGAACCTTATTTCACAGTTATGGCGCGCCTCCATGTAATCAGTTGAACTCTGATCTGTACCCAAGATTGAATAACAGTCCAGTGCAAAAAATTTCTCTAGCGTTGCACATGTCAACATTCCATTTAGTGCTAAGATCATTCATCAGGGAGTTTTTTAAAAAGTTCTAACCAAATCAAGCTTAGCAAAGGTGCTATGATAAAATGCTCATTTCCAGAGTTAGGTCAACAGACTGGAAAATTTTGGTTCTTAGTCCCCCAACCCCTCTTACCAAACCAACCCTGATGGGAGTATGACTTAACTTTTCAAACGTGGTGGTGCTGAATAGTTCAGGATAGTGCCTGGTCCAGCACTTAAAGAATATTGGACTAGCAGCAGATCAATGTGATTGGTTGATTTTCGTTACTGGCCCTCCAAACCAACTTAAAGGTCTTATTAATGCTGTTACTATGCTTGTTTAACCCATTGACTCCTGTGACTGCGGTAACCGGCCGTGACAAATGCTGGCCTTTGTTCCACTTCTGACTTTATCACCTTTGACCAAGATTGGCATCATCTATACTCAAGTTCTGCAGGAGGAATATATCTTTCCAATGATACCCAGATCAGAGTGATCAACTCAATGGAGCCTGAGATTACATGAAAATGCTCAGAAATTTGAGCAAAAAACTCACAGCAAAATTGCCTGTGACTACACTTAGCTAATCCATGGTAAAAATTGCCCGTCTCAATGATGCTTTCTCAGAAATTTTTCAACTGGAAGCAAGCCCAGTAGAAGGTCAATCATGGCCACAAAAGATAAGAAAAGGAGAAAAAGGAAAGGCGAAAAAAATAAAAAAAAACACAAAAAGCCTTAAGACATAGGTCACTTTCTTGTCCAAAAACTCTCTCACAATTTTGATTTCTGAGCATGCCAGAGCAAAAATTGTCATAAAACACAGTCCTAGGGGAAAGACAGGTATGCTGTCATGTTGCAAATACCTTTTTGAGTAGATTGGAGCCAATTTTGCTCACATCAAGGCTGAAAATCTCCAAAATGGCCAAAAAATGTGTTTGTGGTGAAAAACTCCAGGAGTCAATGGGTTAATGGTCATTATAGCAGCCTAATACCTCCATTTTGAGCATTTCCTCTTCTAATTCATTTACTTCCCTGCATGCCCAAAGAATGAAAACCGATTTAATCGATACAATCGATTCCAATCAATATAAGCGATAATCGATTAATATCAGAAAGAGTATCCTCTTTCAATACTTGCCTATTAAGATTGATGAAAATCGATGACAAATATCGATATAATCGATAGCAATTACAAGGACTTGAATTGTGCATATCGATTTTCAACAATTAATTGAGACAATCGATAATAATTGATTAATTATTATGGATTATTTTGACAATTATCGATTTTCATCAATTGAGCGTGCCAGGTTTACTAGTATCATTCACAGGGGACCACAGGGAAAAAACGGAGGATGGGCAAGAACAGTCTCCTTTTTAACAGGGTACAAGGTTCTTCCCATTCTTAATCGGCTTACCTCCTGATTGTATTTTCATTTCAAAGTAGCATTTGTTTTGAAGGATTGCGGCGTTCGCCAGAGCCGCTCCAGAACCGCAAATTCTTTTCCCAGATTTCACAATGACAACTTCATTTCCTAAAAACCAAATCGAGCTCTTAAAGAAGTATACATAAGTTCTCAAATTGAATCACTCAAGCGATCAATCACAGTGTGAAAAACAGACAGGCTCTTTCATAAAAGCAACTTGCAGTGTTGAAATCACTCACCCATGTGTCCTGTATCCAGCTGCACTTGGGGGACCTCTCTCGGCTGTGGATTCCTGGGTTGCTGATATCGCCTTAAGCAACATAAAATTCCCAGTCCACAGGATTCCATTATCTTTCTTTGGTAGTGAAATTCCTCTTTTATCTCGATCGCCGCCACATCCTCACAGTTCCGCTTCCTTCATTCTCGTGACCACGCGAGAAACTGGACACTAGTAGCCTCGTTTCGAAAATTATTCACGAATTCGTTTCCAGTTTTCTACCGTCGCTTTAGCGCCAACATGGCGGCCAAGGAAAGTCTTGTGGCTGGTAAAGAATTTTCACTGAACTTCTACAAATATAAAGCTGAAATATATTTTGACTCATTACAGACTTGGTCATTACATGACATTGTTTGTATTTATGTTGTAGTTAGAGGAACAGACGGGTTATCTATGGTTCATGGTTCACCATCCTTTAGGCAACACGAGGGATTTGGAAGGTTTGTGCGTGGATGTTTTGACCTTTTATGTTAAGCTTTAATAAGTTAAATATAAATTGGGGTTGTAATTTACAACGTTAAGTGTGACTTTTTCATAAAAGTATCTTTACAAAGAGATACTGCATTTCTTTTTTTTCTCAAGATTTAAACGATGATATCTGCGATATTTCATTATTTATTTTGTTGTTTACGTTTGGATTTTAGCTTATGAAAAGGGCCATTCCATTTAATATCCGTACCCCTGCCCCCCTATCGAGAAGCTTTAAATCTTACCCCCTCGGAAAAGTTAACTTTTTATCCCCCCCACCAAGAAAGGAAGATTAAAGTGCCGACACACTTCCCCCTTCAGGATTTGTAAAAGATCAAAGACACCTCATATAGTTGCCCCATCAGAAACGGCCTCTAAAGACCTCACTCCTCCCCCTCAGATTTCCTAGACCCTCATTGGGGGATTTGTGGGTGGGGTGGGGTGTAAGTAAAAAATGGAATGCCCCAATGCACTCTGAAACTGTGATCCTTGTGAAGAAAATATCTCAGTAACAAGTTGAGAATCCCATACAGATGATATATATACAGTGTAGTGTTACCAGATCTGAGCAATGCTTCTGATATGTTTCTTGTTGCTTTGATTTGTCGTTGTATTTTAAGCAAATGAGGATCACATCAAGATCTGAGTAGCATTGCATTAGCACTGAAGAATTTCTTGTTGCATATTTGCACAAATATCTCTCTATTTGTGTAAATTAAAGTCAAACCTTAGAGTAGTCAGCTAGTGTTTCACAGTGAATTCATATGAAGTATCAGTCTATGTGTAAGTCTCAGGGAAGAATATGTATAGGGTTGCTTAGGATAGGAGAAAGTAGACATTTCTAAAACCTGAATAATTCAATAAATGTTCAAAAGACAGACAAAAGTCAGTTTGGAGACAACTTAGTAATTGGTATGTACAAAACCAAAGAGCTGAGTTATGGAGTTATATAACTCTGTTTTTTCAAGTAAAAGTGCCCCATTTTTGTCCCATTTTTTTAATGCTGAGTCTATCACCTTAAGAAAGGTGACCGCTTGAATTGCTGGAATGGCGATAAAATGTTTTCTAAATAATATCAACAATTAGGCCATGAGCCTGAGTTTTCCATGAATGAATAGTCATTAAGGGGTAGCCAAGTTGACTATCACTCTTAAATAATGAGGGTAAGTAGTCAAATAATTATTGTTTGGCACTATGGAATTACTGCACAAAACCTATTATTGTTTGTATTTTTAGCCTAAAATTAAGAATGATATTCAGTTTCAAGAGCAGTGCATGCACAATCATTGTCTGTCAGCAAATAGAAAATCATGAGAAAACCAATCAGATTCATGGATTTCCAACAGAACACCATCCTGTAGCTGAAGCTAATAACAAATAGTTAAGATGAGAGGCAAGTAGTCACTCAAAGGAGATATCTGCCATCCTTAGATTGGTTTAGCGTCCTTTTCCCTCTAATTATTGTTTTATTGTGGCAGTTATAATGATATGATTCTTCTGTTTTCAGCGACAACTCACCAAGATGCAGAGTAATGACATTTAGTTCTGATGGATCCTTGTTTGCTTGGTGTAACGGCCAGAGGTGAAGGCTACATATTGTGTGTATTATTTCCCATTTCCAACTAAATTGCTGCAGTTACAGTAATTTGCTTTGTAATTTTCAAAGAAGTTTGGAAGCAATCAGTTGGATCTAAAAAAAACAATGTCTCTTATGGTCAACTGGACTACAATGTAGTGAATCAGTCAATTATTAATGAAATAATCACTTAATCCATTGTTTAGACAAGTAAGTCAATCACATCAGTTGATCGATCAGTTCATCAATCAATTGATTTGTCTGCCCTTCCGTCCATCCGTCTATCCATCCCGGTCCATTTGTCTGTCAGTCTGTTTGTCCATCCGTCAGTCACTCAAATACTTTCTTCACATTACATCCTACAATGTGTGATTGTGTACTTGTGTAACATTACGTCAGATGAGACCTGGCTGTAAACTGATTTTTAAGACAATAATGTATTATCCAGTTCATCTCTCTATCTGTCTCTCTATCTGTCTCTCTATCTGTCTCTCTATCTGTTTATCAGTGTGTCTGCCTGCCTGCCTGCCTGCTTGCCTGCCTGCATTACTGACTGACTGTTTGTTCAATTCACAGTGTGCTAGTTGTGGAGACTTCCCAGTTCAGTTTAGTATGCCGTATTCCTAAAGAGAAAATATTTTGCATGGCATTTTCACCAAAAGGCACTCACTTGTCAACATGGGAGCAATACTCAGGTCTGGAAGTAGTGAGTAAATCTATAAGCCTTCAATATTTTGTATATACTCTCATCATTTCTGATCTCTAGGTCTCATAACAAATGATTATTAATCCTGACAGCTATGAACAATCACCTTTGAAAAAAAAGCCTTGGTCTCTTAAAACAAAGTTAAGGAATCTGAGAGCTGATGAATAATTTAATGTTGTTATAATTACAGACACAGGTGTTTTACTGGAAAATACACCACTCCCTCTTGTATATTGTTAATTATATAGTAGTTGGGATGCATGATTTGCTCTTGCTCAAATATCGCTCTGTGGTTTTGTAACTCAGTAATACCCTCAGGCATTGAACTTTGGGAGCAAGGATGGTGCAGTGGTGAGAGCACTCACCTCCCACAATGTGGCCTGGTTCGATTCCAGCCTAGTGCCATAGGTGGGTCGAGTTTGTTGCTGGTTCTTGCCTTGCTCTGAGTGTTTTTCTCTGGGTTCTCCTCTGCAAAAACCAACATCTCCAAATTCCAATTGGACCAGGATAAAGGAGCCGCATGAAAACTAGTTAGCGCTGATGTGGTTTTCACTCTAACTATTGTAATTTACTTATTATTTGCTTATTATTATAAGGTAGTATCTAGACTAATCACGAGGATTAAGTAATATATGCCTTCTCATTCAGATGGTTATCAATTATTTCCATGGTGTCTTCATCTTGAAAGTAATAGTAAAAGGCTTTTTCTGTGTTCTGTAACCAGTCAGCAAAGATCAGACTACACCAACAAACAATCTTGAAATCTGGAATCTTCAGGCAGGGAGATTAGTTGCTGGGTTTGCACAGAAGAAAAAGGAGACCTGGTAAGTGTTGCCAACTTACAACTTTCAAATTACCTGAATGGGTATAAAGCCATCTGAAATTGACTGGAAACTGCTTGGGCAAACTATTAAGTTTCATAAATTTTTAACCATGGTTTGGATACATACTTTGTGATAATCCTAGTGTGAGGTCTGTAGTTGTGTTCAAAATATTGGTCAAGTTCTTGTTTTGGAAGTTAATTGATCAACTCAGGTCTAAAAACCTGCCCTCAAAAATGGGCTAACCAAGCTGGTTCAAGAATTAAAAGTGTCTATTGGAATGCTGCCATCCTTCAAAACTCTGCTGATAAATTGGTGCATCTCTGTGATCAGTTCTTGGGAAATACCAGCTTTAGAGTGAAATAATTTACTTTCAATCTGTTTTTGTTTGAACAGTGTTTTGAAAAAGCTATTTGCTGAAACCAGATTCATGAGCAGTCTATCTATCATGTCAGTTTTGCAAAATTTGGACTGCTCAGGAGGCCAATCAGAATTCTCATCAATCCTTTCATTAAGTTTTGATTCACCTATAGCCTTGATCTTCACACCTGAAGCAAACTTTGTACTTTATGGGTGAATGGTATCAACTACAGGCATGTTGACCCATAACATCAGGTGCCCATCAAGCATACTAAGCCATAACGTGTGTTACAGGTTGTGGCCCTTAGTGGCAGTCCTGCTCATTTTCATTTTGCTCTAGTTTGTGATGTGTAATAACGGTTAAAAATGCCCAAAAGATTTGAGACTCATCCTGGCAAGTAGGCAAGATCCAATTTTCAACCTTGAAGGATGCAAGAGAAAAGGGGAGAATTGTAATAAGAGAAACATCTTGAATCACCATAAAATATGCTGGCATTTTTGTTTCCTTCCAGGCAACCAAAGTGGAGTGAGGATGAGTCAGTGTGTGCTCGCTCTGTCACTAATGAAGTACATTGCTTCCATGATGCAGACTTTAGTATGTATCCTGCACATAGCATCCATGTCTTTTTCATTTGACCTTTATTTTGGCTAAATGAAATTTGGACAAAATTTGTCGATTTATTTTGTGTTATTTAACAGTAAATCAATGTTTATTTAGGGGCATCCAATTTAGCGCAGCTAGTCTAAATGAAGCCTGATACAACATAAATTTGACAACAGTACAGATACACTGTAACATAAGAGTACATTTAAGCTTAATTTTCAATTCATCAAGACTCTCAGCTCGCCTGATGTTTTGAGGAGAGAACATTACTGTTATATGCACGAGCTCCATTTATTCTAAAATTCCCCTGGTACTTAGCAGATTTTGTGAGTGGATGGCACAGCAGATCATGTCCTCTGTTCTGATAGCTATGAATCTGATGGGCAAGCTTAAACTCTTAAACCTGCGGGCATGTTATAATTAAAACACAATAAAATGTATGTATGTAAATGTATGTATGTAAACTCTGAAAGTGGATACAACACAAATGCTGGTCAGTGGTTGCAGGGTGTTCTGAGGGAAATGCCACATGCTTTTGTGATGTTTTGTCAAGATGGATTTGTTATTTGCACCATAATGCATAAGAAAAGAGTCACTTCGTAGAAACCTTGGCTGATGCAAACCCATATTAATAATGATTAAGTTTGGGAAAAGTGTAAAAGTCCTTAAAATTTGTGGTTCAGGCTATCTTCCAAAGTCAATCTGACTTTTGCTTTTGTAAGGGTAAATAAACACTTTCTTTTTACAAACATAGTGTGTAATCTTTACTTCTGTTTTAAAACCTGTATATCTAACGACCATCCATTAGAAATTAATGCTAATACAAATTCAACAAAAATAGACTAAGGCATAGCCCAACATCAATTTTATCGACTAAAGTTAAATATACTTATAGTGCAACCTTCAGTAGTTAACTGTCATCACTCTACAAAGGCCTTTTTTGTCCCAGTGAATGGTCTATACATTCACTCTATTTTTAACCTTTCTTTAACGGCCATCTCTCCTCAACAAAACAGCAATTGAAAACAAAGAATAGAATCTATTTTTGATGTCATATTACAGCCCTCCCCATAACATCAACCTCTTTACAACAGCTACTTTCCTCTTTCTGCAAGGTGACCACTGTAGAGAGACTTCAATTGACTGTATTTTTTAGGGAGTACACAATAATGACAAGTGGATTAAATAGGTGAATTGTTTTTGTAGCCTCCATTGTCACTAAGCTAAGGCTTCAAGGTGTAACAGACTTTGAGTTGTCTCCAGGTCCCCCACCTTTCACAGTGGCTGCTTATGTTCCTGGTGCAAAGGTGAAGTGTTATTTTCTTTTTTGCCTTTAATAATTGAACATTCAGAGCAGTTTCCACTGGAGTGTTGAAAGTAATTCATTTGCATTTGATTGGTGTGAAATACTTGTGCCAATGTGCTGTCCAAAACCAATTGTGACTTGCCTGCACACAATTTCCCATGCTTTGCATCAGAAACCTGTATTTGCTTTGAGTTTTGATTGGTTTGACACTAGATTGTTTGTGTAATTGATGATTGGCTTGAATGATTAGAGCAGTTTTCAATTGAGTGTCATGAAACCAATACCAAATTAATTACTTAACAGTCTTGAACCATTCTAAAACCAAAACCAGGAACAAAGAAATTGCCTGATTACTTTCGACACTCAACTGAAAACTGCTCTATTTCAATTGGCTTTGGTTTTACGACACTCCACTGAAAATTGCTTTTGTCTTCAAAGTACAACTAATATGACACTGAAACTAGTTCAAATGTCCCATGTAATACATTATTTTATGGGCACATGTAGCTCAGCAGATGGGCAAGATGAATTAAATCCTATGGCATATGGATTAATATGAAAAGTCAGTTTATCAGCCTTTCATAATCTTTTTCCAAATTCAGTGGCTCATACCCACTTTGACTGGCTTTCCATTTTGTTATTTGACATTGATGCCTGATCTGCATGGTCTGGCAAGCATTTAATGTGACGTTAGGTACAGTTTGTGGCATGGTTTAATGTGCTGTTCCAGAAAATATCCATACCCCTCCCACGGAAGGTTTTGTAGCTTGGAACCCCCCCCCCCCACCCCTCCGGAAATTCCATTGTAGTGTCATACTTTCCTTTAAAAAAATGGGCTTTTGAAACCCCCCTCCCCCTTGGAATTTCCATTAACCTTCCTTGGGGTGGGTATGGATATTTTCTGGAACTACACAATGTTTGTAAGCTCAAAATGACTAAAATATTGAAAACAGGTTAGAGGGGACTAGAAAAGAGTGAGTTGACGTGGGAACAGAATTTTATTAGATCTGTTAAGTGTGTTGCTTATAGAACTATTAGTAAGTCCACCTGGTTTCAATGGTCTCTGCAGCAGATTGACGGAGATAGCTTTACATGTGTTTATATTAAGCAATTAGATTATGAGCTTGAGATTTCCATCATGCATGGAAATCGAGGGTGAATAATTTAATTGTTTTAGTATGAATCTACTAAATCCTCTTCACAGACGCTTTGAAAATGCAAAGAAGCGGCTGCCAGTTTGTTCACAATCTACAACAGAACAGATAGTGAGAAGCATAACCAATTAGAGGATGGCATTTGTGATAGAACGCTAGTAGATTTATACCAATAGTTGATATATGATTGGGATCAGTTTATGTAATAATCTCTCTTGATCAATCACTCATAAATTCATTACCATCAGTATGCAAGGGAGAAGTATTTAATACTAATTTGTTTTTGTTTTTCAGGGTGCACCTTGTTATGTACGGCTATTCAGACACCCAAATTTTGACAGTCCAGCTTCTGTCCTTGCAAACAAGAGCTTCTTTAAGGCAGACAGAGTTAAACTGCTGTGGAACAAGAGAGGCAAGTACAACATAAAGACTGAGGGTAACAACAATAATAATCATTGACAATTTGACCCAGTCAGCAGTCATTTTCTAAAGATAATGTATGGTTGATTACGCGACAAGGAGGGAAATTGTAAGATTACAGGAGTTAAGTATTCCAAATGATTGATTTAATTTTGGATGAACAAGATAGTGTGCTTTGGACATAAACCAGTGGAATTTTAATTGCCATTCAAGAAGATTATTCCAGATACCTGTACATTGAAGGAAGAGTGGTGAGCCTATATGGGGTGGCAAATGGTGCTTCAAAAACCATGAGTCTCGCAAAATTTTCATCAAATTTCACGGGTCTTGCAGTCTTGTTTTTTAGCAGTTATGTACATCTCACAGTCTCAATTTTTTCACAAAGCAGTATTGCAGTCTCAGGTTTTTGCAAGGCTAAGAAAGTCTCAAATTACCCGCTTGTTTGTTTGGTTGTTTTTTAAATGACCTCTGAATGTTTTAGAACCTGAATGTCTTGAGCTCGCATTTTAAACACTTTTAAATCTCAGTCTCATAATTGAAGAAGGGAAAATGTCTCGGGCTGGCAAAGGAAAATGCTAGTTTCACCTTCTCGCAAAGTCTCGCATTTACCAATCACCACCCCTCGTATATGTATTGTAGCCTTTAGCCACCTGAACTTACAATGCCAAATGAACTCCAGCTCTCTGTCTGTAAAAACTTGATTGCAGTTTGAATTTAATTAATTATTATTGGGAAAACCGTAGGGGAGGAACTGCATATTGAAAAGAGGGCAGTTCATTTAATCATCACAGCACGTACAGTGGTTCATTGTTTAGCTAGTGTATCTTCTAATTTTAGGCTCGGCAGTCCTTGTTGTTACGGCAACAGATGTTGACAAGTCAGGGGCATCTTATTATGGTGAACAAACACTACAGTATATCAGCACCTCTGGAGAGAGCAGCATGGTACAATTAGGTGAGAGGGTGAACCCCTAAAGAACGAGGCCAATATCCAGCCATCTTGACCAAACAAGCTTGGTCAATAAAGGATTTATTATATGGCTTTCAGGGAAATTTTTCTTGTGGAACACAGCAGGTAGTCCTGAGAGGGCAAGATAACTCCATTTTCCCTGCTCAGGTAGCCAATCACAGTGCAGGATTTGAGCCATCTTGCCCGCTCACGGAGCTAGCCAAAATTAACAATAATTTCTGATACAGCTCTAGATCTATGTTTCAACCATCACTCTAAATACAATGTAACTAGAACCAGTGTGTTTAATTTTAGATGTCTTATCTTGTGTCATTTCATTTTATGATCTCCAGCCAAGAGAGGACCAATTTATTCTGTACAATGGAGCCCAAACTCTAAAGAGTTTTGCGTGGTCTATGGTTGTATCCTTTGCCACTTGACACTACTTCTTAATGATAATAAGTTATTATTTGACTTTTCGTTGAATTTTTCGTGATGTTGCTTTTCCTGTGTATTTATTGTTCTATGCTTATTTCATGTGAGTGAACTTCAAGCAACAATGCTTATGCTTGCCTTCCTGAATGTGCTTTTTGTACAAGGGTTAGTTGTGGTGTGAACCAGAGTTAAACAGTCAAATTTAGTTTGTGTATGAATTGGATTCTACGCAATTCCACTTTTGAACTCATGGATAATCAATTTTATTGATTCCTTCCTTAACTTGCTGTTTAATTTTACAACCACACCAGTTATGCCAGCAAAGGCGACACTGTTTGATCTCAAATGTGAACCTCTGTTTGACTTTGGAACAGGACCAAGGAACAATGTGTTTTACAATCCACATGGAAATAATATCCTAACAGATTATATAAATATTATTTATTTATCTTATTAACCAAGTACAAGGACCATACATGATTGGAACTGTTTAGAAAAACATTGTCACTATCACAGACTGGAAAAACACTGTAAACTTCAAGTGTACAGTTCTGATTGGGAGCTGACTACATGTAGTCATATACTTGTATCTGGTGTTAAAAGAAAATATAAGGGAAAGAGAGTTGGAAGCTCAACATATGGAATCTTTTGGGCGCAAGTGACTTTGGAACGGGACAAAGGAATGATCTGTTCTACAATCCACAAGGAAATAATGTCCCAACAGATTATATAAATATTATTTATTTATTTATCTTATTAACCAAGTACAAGGACCATACATGATTGCAACTGTTTAGAAAAACAATGCCATGATCATAGATTGGAAAAACACTGCAAACTTCAAGTGCACAATTGTGATTGTAAGCTGACCAATCATATACTTGTATCTGATGTTAAAAAAAAACAGAAGGGAAAAAGAATTGAAAGTTGAACGTATGGAATCTTTAACAGATTATTTAATATTATTTAACATAACTTGAGTAAGGTCTCTTCAATGCCTCTTTGGATGTCATTTGGATGTTATGTGTGATATTAAAAATTAATAATGAGATGTTCTGCCAAAATTAGGGAGTAGTTTGTTGTTCATTGACATTTTGTTACACATTGTTCATTGACCTTTAATTCACAAAAGTGATCAACAATCGCCTCAGTGTAATAACTTCTTAATACATTTCTTGTCAATCTTAACTGATCATACTTGTATGCCTCGCTGGCTTTGGAAATCTCAGAGGCCAATTGGTAAGTTGATCATGAGTTCAGTTTCCAATTCAATACACAAATGTCAGCCTTCACAACTGTTAAACTGGTATTCACTTTAAAATTTATTATTATCTAGCTACCGGCCAATCTGAAAACCCTTAGATTGCAGGCAACAAATAATTTTATTTCTCCTTGTTTTTGGTTCACAATGTTTTGGGATATCACCTACTGGAAATGGAAATGAAATATTGTATATTTACTGGCACATGGTTAAATAAAAGCAAATTACTATTGATTTTAATATAAGTGCAAAAGTTAATAAAGTTAGAAAAGTTAGTAAAGTTTGTACAAAAGTTGGTAAAGTTAGTCTCTTTGGGGGTCATGAGACTCTTCCACTTTGGGTTCGAATTGAAACAAATTTACAGTGTAAGCCACATCAATGGCATCAGATGATGACCAAGTCCAAAACGAGATTGACATCTGTGAGTATTTCTTGTCATTTCTCCTCAACTCCCCAATAAAAAGCAAATTAAGGGAGTGCAGTGCTTATTCCATAGGCACGTGAGGCACATGAGTTTTCTTGCAAACACTCACACTATACACCCATTGCCTGCTCCTCTAACCACTATTATTGGTGTAAGGAAATATTCTTTTTCCTTTTACAGGAACTGTGGAGCAGAAAGGATTTAAAGCTTATAAGCAAACCTCAGGTAATTGTCACTCACCTCAACAGAATAATGTATTAAACTTCCTTCTTCTCCTTATTGTTTTGATTTTTAGCTTTTTAGCTTTTTAGCTTTTAGCTTTTTAGCTTTTTAGCCAGATGCCATAAGAATGGCATAGCTGATCCCTCAGTCTCTTGAATTTCCATCCAAGGTCATAACACCCCCTTTGAGGATGTGGCAATCTGGGACTTAGTCAATTTCAGATGGGCAATAGTGGATGCTCTCTCCATGGAATTTAAAATGTAATATATTTTTGATTGGCCAGTTAGAGAGCATAAACACATGTAGCGGTATGCATTATTTGTGGTGAATGTGTTGGCAATGACAAGCGAGATAACTTATGATTACATCATAACATGATTTAACAGGCCAGCGACTCAACATCACTTGAATGGTCTCCAGATGGTGAGCACATTTTAACAGCTACGACCTCTCCAAGGCTCAGGGAAGGAAATGGGTAAGGTTAACTTTTAGGGTGTTTGTGAGCAATTGCTCTATATCAGATTCTCAGTAAATTGACAGAAGTTGACAGTTGGCTGACAGGATTTTCTGGGAGCTGATCTTCACTTTGTCTCTTTAAGGGGGTCCTTCTTAACTACAGATTTAGAGCAGTTGCTAAGGGATTGCTGATTGCGATATTTAGAAGAAAGTTATTTTGGAGCATTTTGCAGTGCTAAATGGTGAATTTTATATAAGGGAATATTTGCTTTGAAAAAATATAATTTCACGTGTGTAACTAGTGCCAGTCCCAAACTGCGTGTCAGAATTTTAAATCCCTAAAACTTGAAAGAAAAGAGGAAGGGTTCCGATTTTTCTTACGAATCAGAAATAACTTAGCCTTTTTTTATAATTATACACATGGAATTACTGTTTACACATAAAAGAGGAAAGCTACTGTAGAAAGTCTGCTAAACTTTTATGATAATGCAAGTTTCATAAAACTCATATGTAGCATTAAGCACATGGAGGTTCTTAATCTATTGACACTAATTTAGATGAACTTTTTCGGATCTAGATGTCTTTTAAGTTTTAGGGTTTTATCTATTTGGGACGGTTGTACAGGGGGGTCTCTGGCACAGTTCAAGAACGGAAAAAATAGAGGCTCACGGATCACAGATATAAAAATTTCGTTTTCCTGAATCACAAAAATAAGCAAATAAGATGCTCTTTTTAATAACCTGTTCCTACACTAGAAAGATTGTTTGAAGAAAGAAAAATCGTGAAAGGCTAAGTCAAGGCATATTGCAAATTGCATACCTAAGTCACTCTCAATAGATGACTCTAACCATCTGGAGGACTGGCATCTCAAAATCACATAGAATAGGGTGGTGAAATCACTAATATCAGTTAATAATTCAAGTACTTCACAGGTCGCACAAAACCTTTGGGTCACAGATCACGAAGAATAATTTCCTAAATTCACGTTTCATGGAAAATAAAATCAGCCAATCACACATCACGAGAATACCCCTGTACGACCCTCATTCTGGTATGTAACTTGTTAAGTATGGCCTTGATTTGAAACTCTTGCAGGACTCCTCAATGGAACAAACCTGTGCAAACAACTTATCCTTAGGAGGTCTGGTTTTCAAAAATATGACAATTAGACCAATTTGGTAGTTAAGAAGAACCCCCCCCTTAAGCATCTTATTTTATCTTTTATGTCTACTTCTAAGGCTACTCTGTCGGTTCTAAATAATGTTTGTCAGTGTTTAGGAGAAATTGGAGATTCAATAACTGAGCAACCAACTTCTTTTAGACACAGTAGACCAATCATGCTATGAAACAGATGTATTCAGTGGGACTGGAAGAATTACCCTCTGTGTCTGTATCCTGTCGCGTTAAATATGTGTGCTCACTCTCAGTGTCTTTATGATGCTCATATGATGCATGCAAATTATGCCCATAGAATGCCAACATTGAATCATTTTTCTCACCAGCTATAAAATCTGGCATTACACAGGAAGTTTGTTACATGAAAAGAGTGTTGGTGAACTATGGGAGGTATGTCTGCCCTAAGGTGATACCATGATCTTCTTGATTGAGTGGGAGGGCCAGATAGGAAAATATTGACAAAAGACTGGGCACAGTGATGGCGTCATGGTCATGCTGTCCAAAATGGTTGAGAGACATGTTTTTTTACTGGCCCAACCTAACTCAGTCAATAAGCTTTCTATCATTGATACCACCTTTGTAGCATCCGATTATGTTGGAAAATGTCTTGATAAATTGGCTGAATTGCTTGCACTAAATGAACTACTGATATGTGCAAGGCATTGACAGCTGGACCTGCTTGTATCAACAAGTCTGGCCCTACACATATTTAGCTCACTGTGTTGCTGTCTAGACCCATTACAATACCATTGCATCAGTAGACTGATGTGATGGTTTGATGACGTCACTCTTTAATTAACTGTCCTGTGCTTCTAGGTTAAGTGGCAGCCTGTTCCTGATGGTGTGTTCAAAGAACCAGTGATAAATTATCGGGCTGTTCCCTCCACTGCAAGTCAAGAGCAGCAGAAAAGTTAGTTTTAGTTCACAAATGTTGCCCTCATGAACTGAGTTTCTTCCTGCACTGTAAATATGTCGAGTGTTTCTTTCTGTTAAACAGGGCACAGGTGAAGATTGACAGGGGAAGGTGTAAATGGCGCGTGGGAGACTCTCATATGAAAAGGGTGGGGGTGCTTGCCGTACCTTTAAGGGTTCGAAAAAGGGAGTTTGGTACCTTTTAGGTTTCTAATATACCCCAATGCCCCCCCCCCCCCCCCCCCATAAATATCTGCCTGGATCGCTTTCTATAAGATGATGTTGCACCTTGTAGACATTAAGTGCTCTTGGATAGATTTGGCTGCTGCTTGCTTTACTTACATTGCATTTCTCACCAATTTAATGTTCTTCAACACTTCTTGTTGCTGTTTTTCCAGTTGCTGGAACTGTGCCTATTTTTTGGGGGGGGTGTGGAGCCGAAAAAGTGAATGTCAGTAAATATGTTGTTTTAGAATTGGTACCTCTTATGGGGAAAAAAAATTTCAAGCCACACCCACAGAACAGTATCTTGGTATTTCTTAAGGGTTTTTTTTTACAAGATTTCTGACAAGCACCCCTGTTCCCCATCACCCCCGTCCCTCGTATCTGGGAGCCCCCCTTGGGGTAAATGCAAGGAGAGTCCTGCACATATCTTAGAGTTTTGAATACTATCTCTGCAAATCCTCACCAAACAAGATGTTGCACACAAATCAGCCAATAACTTCATTAATGTGTCTAAGCTTTTAACTGGTGGCATACTTAAAATACAAGAAAACTCTGAATTAGCATTAAGTAGAATTCTACATTGTATGTGTCACTTGTGAAAATGTTGCAAATTGAGTGGCTGGGTTATCGTAGATTATTTGCTATTGCTGTGCAGTTGCTGGAGGTTGTTTACAAAATGGCAACTTTCTTGTTTTTCTAAGGTTTCAGTGGAACATTTAGAAACATAACTGGACAACTAACTTCCAGAAGAGAAGGACATTTACCATTACTTGACCTGAAAAAATTGAAATTATTAATGAAAATACTGATGAGTGAGCATACACAACTGCAAATTTCAATGAGAGTTTAGGCTGCTGTATTTTGCCTAAGAGTTCAGTACCAAGAAAAATAGTAGGCAATTGTTGATATTTGAACAATATTGAGTTATCTAGACTTGTACTAAAAATAATAGATGTAGTAACATTTGCTCTTGATTTCTATGAGATGATAGTTGATTCAGCCTTGAGCTCACACCTTATTGTCAATATATTAAGAAATCTCCCAATAACAATGTAATATAGACAGGACCACTAAAACTGGCACATCTGTATCTGTATCGAAAAGCGTAAGCTGTCCATCACATGGGAGAGAACCTGGAGCTATAGCCTGCCAATACAGCCACCTCTCATCGCCCACCGCCGAGCGTCATTGTGCAACCACCCTCAGCGGTGGGCAATGAGAGGCGGCTGTATTCGCTGGCTACTGGACCTATGGCCAGAATAATGTTTAAAGCACCCCTCTCAGGATTAAAAACCACCCTAAAAAGCATTCTTGTAATGAAAGCAGTAAAGATTAAATTACATTTTTTTATTGTGGAGATCTATCCATATGGTTCATGTATGTGTCTTGTCGAGTTGGATAAAAATATTAAATGGAATAATAACTGTTGTAAATAACAAATAACATTATCTTTCAGCTAAAGATGTTTACCGTCCCCCTGGCCTTAGAGGAACTGCACCATCAGTGAAAGTGGTGAGGCAAATGTCTTTCCTAGGTTGATTGATGCAAGTATAGCTTTAAAGTAAGAGGTTGAGGAAGGCACAAAATCTAACAAGCTTAAATCTCTTTTTGTAATTGAACACCTACATGTACACCATTTGCATGCCAATCAACATGCATTTTAATGCGCATGACTTCCTTAATGTTTCTCTACTGCTTGTAGAACTTGTGGGAAACACCAGTGACTTTTTGCTTTTTAGTATCTCAAAATTTGTTATTGATACCATGATTTAGTAATTACTGGACCCCCTATTGAACAATTCAGTGCTCGTAATTTTAATGGCTGTTGATTATTAAATTATGTTTAATTTTCTATTTCAGCATGAAAATGAACCTGCAGAAAACCTGAAGCAAAAAGAAGGGCAGGAAATGTCTAAATCTGCTGCAAAGAACAAGAAAAAGAGGGAGGCAAAAGCAAGAGCAAAGCAAGAACAGGAGGTTTCTGGAGAGGCACAGGTGTGAATTTTTTTTGTTGTTTTGAAGTAATCATTGTATTCATGAATCAATAAGCAATTCATAAAACAAATGTGGCATTGTCAGGGCAAGAAGCAAACTTTTAGCTAGATGGGTGTCCAGGTGTCCTGTAGACAGCCACTTTCTAATGAAAATTGTTTTCTTTTCATATTTTGCCTTATAAATTGTTCATTTGAGCAGGCCGTATAGCACATTTTGGATGGCCACTTTTCAAATTCTGGCTTAAAGCCTGGCAAGGATTAAATCAATCCAGTAAATCAGTATTTAGTTTTTCATTGTGGCTAGTAAGTTGAACAACCAGCCTGTCTGTCTGTCTGTCTGACAGACCTGCAATAGAGTCAGTTAACAATCATTGAACTGACCACAGTTAGTTTATGCAGGTAGTTTAATATCCCAGTGGCTTTACACACTAAAATCTCGGTTTATTTTATTGCAGGTAGCAAGCACAGCCCTACCGTCACCTCCCCCATCATCAGCAGTGACCAGTGCAACTCTTCCACCAGAGAAAGAAAAAAAGCTCAGGAATTTAAAAAAGGTGTTTGATGGAAATTTGTGTCATTACAATTTAATATTTATTATTTAATTAGTATTATCATTATTCCTTAAAAACTTGAGTTTTGATTGGTGCAATCTGAGCAAAGCTCTTGTAGAATGACAGTGGCAGATCCAGACCTTGAGCTAATGGGGAGGGGTTCTTTTGCTTGCCCTGCAGACTTTTCTTCCTTCTGTGATTTCTTCATTTTTTACACAACATAAGGAGGGGCCTGGCCCCCCAGGCCCCTCCCCTAGATCTGCCACTGAATGAGATTCTCATCTAAGACACTCAGAGGCATGTTTTGTAAAAGCTTGCTATTAATAGAAATCAAATTGAGTCACTTTTGGAATTGAATTTGCTCCTTCTATTCAGTGTATTTCCCCTAACCTAGTACAATGTTGTACTATATTTCTTTTACTGAATTCTGGTTTAGAAACTGCGGCAAATTGAAGACCTGAAGGAACAACAGAAATCAGGAAAAATACTAGAGAAGAATCAGGTCAGATATTAGGATAATATGTACTTGTGCTTATCAACTGAGTAACAGGGATGGATTGAAAGTACCCTTGTCTTGTGCTTCCTTTTTACAAACAGGGTGCAGTGACATTAATACCCCAACTCTTTACCTTGTCAGTCGAAAATGAAAACTTACGTAACACCTTTGAAGTTTGCTGGGGAAAACTTGATTTTACAAGCCAAGGATGTAAAATCATCACACTATCCCATCAGGAGGGTTCAACTATTAAATCATTGTTTTTTTTAATAAGTAAAACAGGTACCGGTATTAGCTAAACATTTACAACTAGCTAGAACCTGTGATTCTAGTTTTTTTTATTGCATATTGTTTTGCAGATGGACAAAATAGCAGCAGAAGAATCACTAATAAAGGAAATACAAGAACTTGAACTTGGAAGATGACATCAAGGATTTAACTTCCTTGTCAATAGTTTCACTCTAAACTTTATTTTTCACAAAATCAACAAGGGTGACTGTTTAAAAAGAAGCTGTCTCTGTAACACTCCTTGAAGGATAGAAGCAACAACTGATGAATTGTCATGTTTGAAGGTGGCGAGATCTGCACAATGCAGATCTCACTACTTTCAAACATGACAAACGAACAAATTATAGTTTTGGAAGTTCTGTTTAGAACCTTGAATTCTATTGCTCTTATAGGGGGATCTTTGTTCACAAAAATGGCCTCATTACCATAAATGATTCAGATCTGATCAAGCTACAGAAATACCAATTTTGATTGACTGTCCCAAGGAATTTGAGCCTGTTGTATTGAATACGTTTTGTGCAACACAGGTTTAAAAACTCAAAATTTTCCCACCCAGACATTTTGCAGTTTCTCATGAAATATTACACCCAAAAAGCCAAAAATATATCCAATTACTAAGTTTTACCAGCTCTTTAAATGTTTGGGGTCAATTTGTATCTGGCATAATGCCTTCTCTGCACAAAGTCATATGTTAGTGTGGAAAAGTGTAAACAGTGATGTAAGCAAAGATCACCCTGTACAGTCACTCCTATGCTAATAGACATATCCTGTGATTACACAGGACTATGAGTAGTCCCTGTTTCACTTAGTCTGTCAAGTGAGACCCCAAATAAACCGCGGGGAAAAAATGGCCGCGTGAAACCCCCAGGAGTTCGCACGGCCATTTTTTCTCGTGGTTTTCTTTTTGATCAATACACGACAAACTAAACGAAAGAGGGACTACTCGTTCATGCAGCCAGCTACATAGAAACACTTCATTTGAAGCCTACCATATGTGTAAATCTGTCCTATGTAGACCATTTTCAGGGTTTCTGCTTACATCAAGTTAATTTTGAGTGCAATTACATGTCTGAATGACAAAGGTTTCTAACACTTCAAGTAAAGGTGTTACATGTAAATGCAAGTGCAATCAGGACCTTGTATTCTGGCTGACAAAGTAACAAGTGATCAACTTGTGATTCTCCTTATTAATTGCCAATACCTAAACAAGCATTCAAGTGTAGAGATTTAAGAATTGATCAATGACGAGAAACTATTTTATTTAAAACGTTTTTTTTTTTTCAACTAGACTAGCACAATAAGAAGTGAATGGAAACCTGTATGGAGAATTTGTATGTTAACAATGGAGTTGAAACAAGAGCTGTGATAGTGATGGTTAACTTGGGACAAATTTATTATTTTACATCCATTACATTCACAAATTATAATTATGTTTCAAATAGTTTCAAAACACACACTGGCCTTCTACACACTGTACTTCTTGTATGAGACAATTTGCTATTAATAAATAGTTCTAATATTTTATTGCTCATTTTATTGGACTGTAAGGTCACTGAAAGGGAAGAACAGCCCCCTCTCCACCTCTACCCAAAAAGTGGTTGTCAACTGCCAGACAGCAACCACCATCAGTTAACAGTTGAATGGCCACAATGCAGTCATAAACCAAGCACCACAAAACATTTTCATTAGAAGACAGGCTGGCTCAGGGAATTCCAGGATACACATATTATAGAGAGTGAGCTGTTCACATTGATTGAGTCAAGCATGTTTTCTCTGTCCTCTAATTTCAACTTGGGTGTACTGTTGTCATACTTGCAGTTGATTGGTTGCAACATGCAAACAAACACAGTCTGTTGGAACCAGCGATTGGTGTCTGTTACAAGAATCTTCACTTTACAAGTCCCAGTACTAAACTTTGTGAAAAATAATGAGCTAGGAAACCCTTGCTGGGAAAGTCAACTGAGTGACACTACACAGTAAATGGCTGCCTGAATGTTAATAACTAAGCACTGGAGGTTACACTCTGGAGTCTGTTACACTGTGGTTGTATGGCAAGGACTATTTGGAGATGTCGGTGGGACAAGCTATATATGTAATAGTATATTTGAGGATATATTTCCAAAAAGGACAATCTTTTCCCAGTTGTTGGGTCTTCTGTGTGTACCTGTCGTCACAGTTTGCTTAACACTGCTGTCTGTAAATTTCACACAGGAAAGAGCCAGTCTCTAAGCAGCCTTGTACTTCTTGCTGTTACTTTTGTTACAGATTTTTAACTTGAAGTACATTTTAGTCTCCTAATTCACTCTTAGCAGCCTCAGAGTTGCTCTCATTTTACACTTGTGCCAGCTGCCCAGATCCTAAGTGAATTATCAGCTTGTGCCACTATGTCCTGGTCCATTGTGTTTTCATCATCACTGTCATTCCCAGGTTCTTCAAACTGGCGTTGCCCAGAGGTTGTGGCCAGTAGAGGAAGGCTGGGGTGGAAACTAAAAAAAGAAGTCCAAATATCTTAAAATTTAACACCCATTCCCAAACTTGAAACATTCTTGCCAACCATGCATGCGTACAGTTTCCATGGCAACTAAATTAATGTAACAGTTCATCCCCCTCTAGGTGGTACTCCTTGTCTTTTTGGTGGGGTGTGGCACCTGGCTCCCCAAACACTGACCCTTCTTTGGACCAAAATACAGGTACCTCACTTTCCATATCCATTTCTAGGCAAAGGTCACCTGAGTGTGTATCTTAATGTCCTGAATCATTCTCTATTGTGTCAGATTAATTATATTTTGAGGGCCTACTTTTCTTTTTGGATGAAGTGAACTGGTGAAAAGAGAGAAACATTTACATGAATATGCCCTTAAACCCATCCCCAGTTTCAGACCAGATTTCTAAATTGTCTGAAATGGGAACATCTGTTCTTAAATTACCATAATTTGTGCCAATCCATACAACTACATACTGAAGCCTCCCTTTTGTTTGATGGCCACTTCCTTTCTCTTCAACAAAGGCCAGATCACTTTGTGCTCATGTTGACCAATGTTAGAAGAACAGCAGTGTTTCAAT
Source organism: Orbicella franksi (assembly GCF_964199315.1). Lineage (NCBI taxonomy): Eukaryota > Metazoa > Cnidaria > Anthozoa > Scleractinia > Merulinidae > Orbicella > Orbicella franksi. The sequence goes on from NC_138151.1 coordinate 26,880,203, forward strand.
ACTATTATGTACTGGTCATGACTTTTGAGACTTAAAGGATTGTCATACCTGGCACCATTTACAAAGTCCCCATGAGCCACAAACTTCATGACAGGTTGTAGTGTAGCTTCTTTTGTTGTGTCGTCATTGAGAGGAGGAAGTGTAGAATCCCAAATGGAAACACAACCATCGGCATTGCCAGAGATTATGTATTGTCCAGCCCTACGAAATGAATATTAGTACAGCATACATAATAATGGATATTAATACAGTATATATAATAATGAATATTAACACAGTATACAGTGTCAGTGGTCAGAACAGCTGGCTCTTTACTGCAGTTTCTGTCTTAAATTTCTATACTTTTTAATTATTTCCATTTTCCAAACTTGATGTAATTGTGATGTATTGTGCAAAACTTTCCTATCTGCTTTTGTCTTGGGTTGTTAAGAGCGACATGCACTGTGAGAGTGGTGTCTTGGTCTTGAAGAGTACAACATAGTGACCCCACCCTGGCTCAAATTGAAGCACCTGTTGCTGTGCCTCAAACACTTGGTGATAGTTTATTCCTGTTTGGAGGGGACTTAAGATGTCGATATTCCTCAATCTATTGACTATTGAACATTAGCCAGACTGTGTGGTGTCAATTGTATGAAAGTGCATCTGTTATGATTGATTTATACCTGTCAATATCAAAAAACACCCTCTGGTTGGTGTCCACTGAGCGCATCATACAGTACAGGACTGTTCCAGGATTTCGCACATCCCAGCATATAATTTCATCATCCTGTTAAAAAAAGTGCTTCAGATTAACATTCAGAGAGATCAGTGCATACCTTTATTATTGCAGGAAGTTAACATCGGTCTACAGCGAGTGCCTACTACATAATTCTTACTAGTTTTTGTATCATGACGCATCTAGAATTGTTGCCAGTCCCCCAGGATGGGATGCTAGCTACACAGAACTTCCCAGCATTTTTGTCATGTTGCCCCTCAGAAAAACCCTTCAGGAGTAAAGTAGCAAGCCCAAGGACAGTACAGTACTTGGCTCTAGAGAGCTCTTGCCTCTAGAGATCTCATTAGAGAATCCAGCCGACTAAAAAGGCAATGAAAACTGTAAATCTGGACCAATCCGCAAACAAACTCTGACTAGCTGCATTAACAGAGTGTCAATGTTGTGGGGTTTATACAAAAAACTGAGCTTTGGTTCAGGCAGGTTTGCCTACATGTACCTTTCTGCCGCCACTATATAGCTTTGTCCCATCTGGGGAGAACATGACATGAGTGACCCCACCCTGCTGTCCTTGGAGGAGAAAAATTAGCTCACCATCTGAATCTGAGTAGACTCCAACTGATGGTTAAGAAGAGGAAAATTTATTAGAGCTAATTCGTTTAACTTTGCAAATAGTACATGTCACAATGGCTAAAAGCAACAAAGTATGGAATTTTCCTTTGCAGCTTTGCCTCTTGCAAAAATTTCCTTGTGGCCTCATCCCTGGCATCTGTGACTCCACTGATGAATGAAAGCACTCACACACAATAGAGGTTATCCCAGTTTCTGAAGCCATAAACAAGTAAATCTGGTGTATTTTTACTAACACCTAGATGGGATTCTATTCCATAACAAGGTTACCCACTCATGCATACACCTGGGTGTAGAGTGACACTAAGAGTAGTGTCTTGCTTAAGATCATGTCACAGTGACCCAGACTTGGTCAATGAACCCACGCTGCATAATCCGCAGTCCAGCGCACTATCCACATGGCCACCACACCCTCCATTAGTTAATGTTAATTTATCTATTACTTCTCGTTAACTTAATTTGTCAATTCAAATTCAAACCTGATTTTGAATAGGAACCCAAAGCATACATCCCAGAGTTGTCCTGACTGAATGCAATACTTGAAATGATTCCATTCTGACCTTCCTTTTTGACTGTAATGAACAACATGCCAATTACACTCCTGAAATGTGGCATGATTTTTCTGTAGACTAAGGTGATGCACAGTCTGCTCTGTGTTTATCAGAATTGGATGACAAATTGTGATTTTTTAAATTTCTTGGCATATGAAGGGTGTGTTCATTTGGGATGATCTAGATTTCAAACTAGTTTAATTTTCATCAAAGTGGAAGAGCGAATCTGAGACCAACACCTTATTAGACAACTAAATAAAAGAAAATTTGCAACGATCCACTACATGGCGTAGTGGAGACAAGGGTGGACTATGAAGTCTGAGATCAGGTGTTCAAATCTAGGTGAATACAAAATAATGATTAAAAGAGATCTGGGGGTTCAGGTACCGGTAAGGGGGGATGATATGGGGCCCTGGAAGGGTTAGGTACTGATGAAGGTGGGTGGTGTACAGGTTATTCTTTTAAGACCCCCCCTCCTGTCCCTCCCACCCCCCCCCCCACAAAAAAAGAAAGAAAAAGAGTGAGAAAAACTAAATAAACTGGTTTGAAAAAAATTAATCTAGTTTGAAAACATTCTGACCTAAAATACATTTTAAACTCCAGCATTTCCATCCGTGTGCTTGCATGCTTTTAGAAACTTTTGCTTTTGTAAAGAAAACCTTTATTAAGAGCTATATGTCAGCTCATTGTGCATCAGCATCTACAGGTTCAACAACATGGAATGAAGGAGGAGAAAGCTTTTTTTTCTTGACAGGTTTTCCATTCAGTTTAGGAGTTACAATCCTGAGCAACAGAGTAACGCTTATTATCAGAAATGTTTGGTATTTCAAACTGCACACCTGTTGTTGGTCTCTGCTGGAAATCTCTGCCTGGTCTAGCTGTGTCAAAAACTCTGACCATCTTGTTGAAACCACAGTAGATCTGACTGCCATCCAGGTTAAATGACACACAATTTGCAGCAACCAGCTCATCCTAATATCCAAACATTTGACGGAGCATTTAAGAGTGAAAGTGATCATCAAACATTTATGATCTCCTTATGAATATGATCCCCTTATGTACAGTATTATTATAATATAGGTCAAATTTTTCTGACTCGCATTTTGATTGGTTCTTACTTATGATCTATTGGAGGCCAGATGCATAGATGACATCATTAACAATTGTTTTTGTTTTGTTATTATATAAAACAGATAGATTTCATGTTGCAGTGTGTCTGTTCAGTAATAGATCACAGAAGAAGTCAAAATGTGGTAAGAACATCAATCAGTGACACACTAGCCTAACCACATTTCACCACATTTTGACGTAAATTATCTGTGATCTGTTACTGAACAGACACGTGGCAAATAATGAAACAAAAACAATGTCAAGGTGAATTAATCAACATGACATGAGCGTGGGACAAAGAAAAATTCTGAGTCCCCGACAGGAATCGAACCCATGACCTCCCGAACACCGGGCGGGCGCTCTATCCACTGAGCTATGAGAACTCATGGAGAGCAAGGTCATTTAACTGAGTTCATATATGATAGGTGTCCTGCATACTGCTAGGATCAACGCTATCGAATTCATCGTGAGTAGTGATAAGTTAATAAAGATGGTGAATTTTAAGCTCGGTAATGAAATGTGAAGGTGAATTAGTCAACATGACACGAGCATGGGACAAAGAAAAATTCTGAGTCCCCGACAGGAATCGAACCCGTGACCTCCTGAACACCGGGTGAGTGCTCTATCCACTGAGCTACGAGAACTCATGGAGAGCAAGGTCATTTAACTGAGTTCATATATGATAGGTGTCCTGCATACTGCTAGGATCAACGCTATCGAATTCATCGTGAGTAGTGATAAGTTAATAAAGATGGTGAATTTTAAGCTCGGTAATGAAATGTGAAGGTGAATTAGTCAACATGACACGAGCGTGGGACAAAGAAAAATTCTGAGTCCCCGACAGGAATCGAACCCATGACCTCCCGAACACCGGGCGAGTGCTCTATCCACTGAGCTACGAGAACTCATGGAGAGCAAGGTCATTTAACTGAGTTCATATATGATAGGTGTCCTGCATACTGCTAGGATCAACGCTATCGAATTCATCGTGAGTAGTGATAAGTTAATAAAGATGGTGAATTTTAAGCTCGGTAATGAAATGTGAAGGTGAATTAGTCAACATGACACGAGCGTGGGACAAAGAAAAATTCTGAGTCCCTGACAGGAATTGAACCCATGACCTCCCGAACACCGGGCGAGTGCTCTATCCACTGAGCTACGAGAACTCATGGAGAGCAAGGTCATTTAACTGAGTTCATATATGATAGGTGTCCTGCATACTGCTAGGATCAACGCTATCGAATTCATCGTGAGTAGTGATAAGTTAATAAAGATGGTGAATTTTAAGCTCGGTAATGAAATGTGAAGGTGAATTAGTCAACATGACACGAGTGTGGGACAAAGAAAAATTCTGAGTCCCCGACAGGAATCGAACCCATGACCTCCCGAACACCGGGCGGGCGCTCTATCCACTGAGCTACGAGAACTCATGGAGAGCAAGGTCATTTAACTGAGTTCATATATGATAGGTGTCCTGCATACTGCTAGGATCAACGCTATCGAATTCATCGTGAGTAGTGATAAGTTAATAAAGATGGTGAATTTTAAGCTCGGTAATGAAATGTGAAGGTGAATTAATCAACATGACACGAGCGTGGGACAAAATTCACCATCTTTATTAACTTTATCAACTTATCATTCACCATCTTTATTAACTTATCAAAAACAATGTCATGCCCTAGCTAGGAATATTGAAGATGACCCTTTCCTTATCTGATGATGTCTGAAGATTTCAGAGGAAAACCTTTGGAAAATTTCCTGTTGTCAGTCAGTCATAGAATTGGAGCAACTGTCATCATTGACTTACTTTGGTGATACTGCAACAGTAATTGGTTCAACTTTACAAATGTTTGACAGTGTGCAAGTTAAAGTGTTGATAGGTCAAACGTTCCAGCTTAAGATAGTTTTCATCATCCCCCACTGCAGGAGATTCAATGTCTAGGTGTAGCACTGACAGCTGTTCATTAGCAATTTTAGAAGAACTGACATGAAACTTACCAAGTGGTTATAAGTTCTGTAAGTGCATCTTATTGTCCCAGTGAAAGCGTCCCACATGTGGATAGGATGGTCACGACTGGTGCTCAATAAACTGTAATATGTTGGTAATTCGCAAATAAGTCAATGCAAGTGTCTAAAATAAACATGCAAATAGCCATAATCCTTCCAAGGATGTAAAATTCTGATCTCAGGGCTTTTCCATGTTTGCATAAGCAGAGGGTATGTTTGCCAATCTTATATACTGCACTATAAACCAACATACTCCATTCTGTTCTCCCCATCTGAGAAAGATCTGTTATTCAAGTCAGGATATTCCATACTCGTGACCTCTACAGGGGTCTGATTAGTGTCTCCAACATCGGTTATGTCAGGATGTCATGATATTTTCTTCCTTCTGTGGTCTTTTTATCTTTTACTACATATATTGTAATGTTCTTACAACTTTTATTGTTTTCAGTTGTTTATTTTAATTCTACTTTTAGTTGTTCAGGGCACCTCTTGATAACAGCATTTGTTGACGGGGTTTGCCCTGGTTAAATAATTATGTTTATATTATTATTATTATTACTATTATTATTATTATTATTATTATTATTATTATTATTATTATTATTATTATGGGATCTTTCAAGGATCCTTCGAAGATTGTACATTCTTAAGATCTCCTGCTGGACAAGGTTTTTCACTGTGCATGATCACTGATAAAAATGTTTTTTACTAGCTACCTTAATACACACAGTTGTAAAACATTCCAGCCATTTACAGTTGAAGCCATTTGTCAGTTGCCAATTAACTACTTGCAGGCCTCATTTTAAAAATTCTAAAAACATACCAACATGAGTCAGGATCAAGCGATGACATAAAGGGATACCAGCAATAATCATAAATGGTCTCTCCCTCGTGCATCTTTAGTGCTGACACCTTCAAAAGACAAGGAAAGTCAGTGAAAAGGGTAAACTGTGCATATGAGCCAAGTGGGTGCTGCTTATATCCAGTTTCTAGAACATAAAGCTACTAGGAATATCTCTATCCCCCCCTGGATAGGATGCTTGTCCATCACAGTGTACCCCCCCCCCCCATTTATACACCTGGGTGGAGAGAGGCAGTGTGAGGGTTAAGTGTCTTGCCCAAGAACACAACATAATGTCCCCAGCAAGTTGAGCGCGCTAACCATGTGAAAGTGAGAAGTCTAATTACAACTCTGTTGATTAACATTACTCAATTCTATGAAGCATTAAAAAATGCCTTGTGCTTTTGCTGTCCTAAAATCATGTTATCAAGAAGAAGGAAGAGAAGTGGGTGGAGATAGGAGAGGACAAGGACCAGGAGAAAGAAGAAGAGGATGAGGTGTGGTGGAGGAGTTTTCCTACCATTTCCGACAGTCCTTGCACAGCAACCCCACTGTATAATTCCACTGGAAGATTAAATATTCTAAGGATGTTATCATCACTGTTTGTCAGTAAACATGAGCCATCAGGTGACCTTCAAACAATGTAGGAAAAAAAGGCAAAGTATAAATAATAAGAATAAAATCTTGTACACTTCTCAGCATGCACTCTACACTGCAATTAAAACTCAAAGCTCTTGGAGCAAAAATACATGTAAACCTATTCAGCAGGTCTCCAACTTTCATTGGATGTTACTGGGACTTTGAATACAAGGTAATATGACACAGCTTGTTGAAATTCAAACTAGTGGCACAGGAATCCCACTCTCCCCTCCCTTCTGTCCTCTGAACGTTGTTCACCATGATACCTGCACTCACCATTTGCAACCCTTAAGAAAGTTTGAAGTTGAGATGTCAAAGTCTTGCCAAGCTCCTGTCACTTGCTGTGGAACTTCACTGAAGTTATAGTGAACTACAGAGTACCTACTGAGGCAAGACAGAATTGCAGTGCTTCAAGTTCAAAATGACCATGAATGTTTTATCCTTGTTCAATTAAACAGTTACCTTCATTAGGAATAAGAACTGCACCCTCATCAAAAAATGGTACATGATTTTCAACTTATATATTTGAATACAGGGGTAACTCTGTCAGAATTGTTCTTCCCATTGTCTTTCAACCAATCAAAAGGAAATGAAATGAACTGAATGGAGAGTTTCTTTCTGTACGGTGCAGGTAACCTGTGGGGTATCAGGGTGTCACGTTTTAGGAAGTTACAACACTGCTTACTGCATTTCTGAGACAAACAGGGACTGACAGACTGTGAACCCAGTTTGAAATATTTCCCTAATGGCAATCTAAATCACAGTTTGAAATTTAAAAGAATCATAATGGAACCAACCAACCTCTCCCTCTCCCCAAACATGTACACAACCTCCAACTCTTCAGTAAAAGTGAAGAACAGCTCCCAAGAAAGTTTAGAACAGTGAATGGTTAATACTCAGGTGACAAGCAGCCAAAAGTTAGCCAATAAAAAGACCAACAGTGAAATGAAAGTTTTTATTAATTAGGCATGAACATATGCACAACCAACTGTTGGCTGTCAGTAGACTGACAGTAGCCTGATCTTTTTTTTTTTTGGCGGGGGGGAGGGGGCGGACAGGGGGCTCACCTGATGGTGGACTGGTGGCCAGTTCATGATCAGGTAGAGAAAACAATTTCAAGAACAAAATTAAGTAATCTTACACTTCACCACTGCAGTTGTCTTCTGATTCCATTGGAGTGTCCCTTTCAATGTCGCGATCATTTGATTTATCCCCGCAGTTTGCTGTCCTTGAATCAACGTCGTCTTTATTTTGATGAAGATTTTGATCAGCCACCTCAGCAACTTCCTGGTCTTGCATTGGTGCGCCTCGTTCAAGTTCGGAATCGATTAATTTGTCCTCTAAATGGCTTGATCTTGACCCATCCCTGTCTCGAACTCCATTTTGAACAAAGGCTTGCTTATCAACCTCGGCGGGTTGCTGACACACCGTCAGAATTTCAACCTGATGAGCGACTCCACTATCTGCAACAGAATCTTTCGCACTGGGATCCTCTGTTCCTTTCTGAGGACCAGTTGCCGGATCTTGCGGACAATCGGACTCTTCTCCTACATTTTCTACTTTATCAGTTTCAGATGGCCTATCTAAGTCACCAGAATCGATTTCGCTGGACATCATTCACACAAAAAGAAGTTAAGAAGTTTGTGATCATTCGGCAACGATGTCCGCCATCTTGACCGTGAAAACCTGGGAAGAATTTTTAAGTTTCGTGATCCTCTTATATAACCTAGTCTCTGAAACTTCCGTCTTCTCTTTCCACAAAGATGGAGTCACTACCAGAAGAAATGTTATTCACAATATTTCAAAATCTTCATCCGTTAGAACTTATACACTTATCACGAGTGAACCGACGCTGGCATGACCTCGCGCTAAATCCTCGACTTCACAGGTTTTGAAACGATTTACGATTTTTAATGTAGAAAAATAGACCTTTTCACGGTTAATTCTGACGCCATCTTTCTTGGGACGACAAAAATTTCGGTGAATAATCTAATGTCTAACAGCTCATGGAGAATTCGAATTCTGAAATACTTATGAGTTTAAGGTGGCTCTCTAGAGTATTAACGAACACCCTCCCTATAGAGCACGAGTTAGAAAAGGAAACTTAGTTAATTTCTCTTTTTCCTGTAGAGATTTACTAGTACGGGTACTGTTAAAATAACGCTTATTTTTTGGTTGTCAATTTTTGGATTAAGGCCGTTACCATGGCAAAATATCATCTAATGACAGGCAGATATATTCTTTATTTTGGCTTAAACTCCTTAATATTTATACTTTCCTTTGGTGAAATTTTTTCATACTTTTTCCACATCATGGAAGTGATATTGCCTGACATTTTGAATTGGTAAAAAGTCAAGGTTGTCCAGACGGTTTTTCCAATATTCTGTAATTTGTCAATCTTGTGAATATATTAGATTAGCTCTGACAGGTTTTAACAAAAATACGGTATTTTATAGGAATTGTATGTGGTTACAACTGAGCCAGATTAAAAAAAAAAAAAATTCACTGATAGAACGCGAGAAAATTCACTGTCAGTTTTGCTTTTTGTACCCATATTGACGTTATAAAAATCGAAAAACACTTACGTTTTCCTTTGAGTGTGTACAGATTACTTGAGCTTTCATCCTATGCGCATGTGCAATTGTAAAACTATAGAGAGCCACCTCAAACTAAAGATACCAGGTAAAAGAATTTACTGGTCACATTTGAGGGAAATAACCTAATTAGAGTAGCCTCAATTTTTTCCATACATTTGTCTTTAAAACTGGGTCACAATTCGCTGGAAAATTTAGAGATACAGTAGAACCCTGCCTCATGACCACCCCGTTAATACGGCCACCTCGTCATTACAGCTGATTTATTCTGGCCTAAAAAGAGGCTTAGTCAGTCATTTTCTTAAATTTAAAGAACCCCTTTAATACGGCCACCTTGTTAATACTGCCAGATTTTTGTGGCTCGTTGGTAACCCGATTAACGGGGTTCAACTGTATTTGTATGAAAAATCAAGTGCAATTCCTCATCTCACATTAACTTTATGTTCTTGAAATTTCATCAAAAAACCTTTTGGCTGGCTATCTTTCCCTTGTAAGTGATAAAATCTTAAGAACGTCTATCACTCTCAAATTAGTGGACTTCAGACTTTGAACTTTTCCCAAATATTTGCTCTAATTTTTGTTGTGTTTACCTCCCAATCAAATTGAACATGATGATGATAGATATACAATAGCCTCAATTTGGTGCAAAAACATGTTCAGATATTTGTCCGCGGACATTTTAACTATCTGTTCTGAAGGTCGCACAGTTTTCCAAGAGTGAAGCTCGAGAAAAACTGTGAGCTAATAATAAGACTAATAAATTTCTGGTGAATGCGTAATGTGAAGTATTTATAATAACCTTCATGAAAGCAAAATACAATGTAAAGGCCATCAGGGTAGATGTTGATCACCTTAGCACCTAGTGACTGTACTTCTTTCTTTTCAGATTTGTGGACCTTCATGGCAAGCTGCACCCCTCCTCTGCTACGATCTGCAAGTACATCAGCAAGTACAAACATTCCCTACAAGTATTAAATCTGCAAGAATGTTACTGGCTAAAAGGTGGTGCCCTTTCCAGTGCACTGCAAAAGTGCAGAAAGTTGACATCTCTCAATGTATTAGGTTGCAGTGTCTCTAAGAAAACCCTTTGTTCTGTTTTGAAACTGAACAGTAATCTTACAACTTTGGCTTGGTCTATTACTGCTAGTGATCTTTACCTACCTCCCACCCCAATTTCAAGAGAAACTTTTAGGGACATAATGGTGTCTTTCTGTAGGGGACTTGCAACTGGTTTTGCGGGTTTGGATCAACTGATGATTCGGTTTCCAGTGCTTGTTGATAAGTTAAAGTTTTTTGTGCCATTTGTACTTAACTTGGGAATGCCGCTCATTTGCCGTGAACTAAGTCTGAAAAGATTTGCACTCCAGTGGTTTGATGTAACAGAGAGAGCCATTCAATGTGTTGAGATTGTTATTGAAGGAAGTGGCCTTCAATTTCAGAAAGGAGAACAAGTAACAGTCTCTTTGTCAAACACTACACCCCAGTATAATCATGATCATCATTTAACTGGTCTACAAGCAATGTCTTTAAGGGCAGCAGGTCCCGAGCTTGAGCGTGGAACTCTTCATACATTTGTTTTGCCCCATTTTGATTATTTTGTGCAATCTGACAATTGCAATGAGCACATCGAAAAGTTGGCAACTAAATCGTCAATAGTTAACATGGATTTGGGAGCACTGGGTAAACAAGATCCAGACCGTTTGACTGCCATTCTCGCTGCACAGTCATTGAGATATTTGAATCTTACTGGAATGGACATTATTGGCCATATGTTGCAAGTGATTGCAACTTCCTCGCCAAACCTCAAGATTCTCAATTTACAAGATTGCCGAAATTGCCTCACACCAGTAAGTCTGTAAACTACAAAATTATTTGCTTTTGATCTAATGAATAGTTTCATGGTTCCTTGCATGTCCAACCTTTGGTGTGAGCATAAAGCAACGTTTTTGTCTTTTTGCTGAACCACATTTTGTAGCTCAGCATTTTGATAAAGCAGAATGGCTGATGCCCAGATTTGAGCAGGATATCAAATCAATTTACACCCAAATGTCGAATTTATTTACATATCTATACTTTTGTATTTTTATTAGGGCACTTACACTACTTACAATACTACAGGTACTTACAATACAACACAAAATGGACACTACTTCAAGCTAGCAAGCTACTGACAGTTACTTAAGATTCAATATAGACATTACTTACCATCTACAGCTACAGCTACTTATAAAACCATGTCAAAGACTACTTACAATACACAAGACTATATTACTTTATTAATAATTATTAAAAATATATACATGTATGGGTTATTGACCAATTGTAAGGTCAAGATGGCTGGATATTGGCCAAGTTCTATTTTTGCAAGTTAATGAACCGAGATGGAGTCGCAGTCCATAAACTTGCAAAAAAAGAATGAGGCCAATATCAAGCCATCTTGACCAAACAAGCATGGTCAATAAAGGATTTATTATATGGCTTTTGAAGAAATTTTTCCTGTGGGACATGGTGGGTAGTCCCGAGCAGGCAAGATAGCTCCATCTTGCCCGCCAATCACAAGGCAGGATTTGAGCCATCTTGCCTGTGCACCGAGCTAGTCATACATATAATAAAACTGATTAAAACAGTTTAGATAAACTTTCATATTATTTTTCCTGATAATGAAGTATAGTTAACTTAATTAACTATTGGTCTGTCTTAGGAATCAAAATGTTAAGAATATTATCAGTGGTAGTAAGTGAGATCAATATTTTCATTCTTACTGTAGATTCAAGGGCTGGAATCATTGGCACTATGCTGCACAAACATGACTCAGTTGAACCTCAAGGGAGTTCACTACAGTCAAGATTCTAAGGAAAAACTAAATAGCTTCATGGAAATTATCTCCAAATTCACCAGTCTTACTTCTCTGAGCATTTGCAACTGTGTGCTAGGTTCAGCTGAGAACAAGAAGAGTAGCAAGCGTGGCTTTAAAGAAGAAGTGGTAAAAAGAACCAAGAGGGTTTGCCATGGAAGGAATCTTCCTGGCTGCCAGTCAAGTTGTGATCCAGTAACAGGCTCAAACAGTGCCGCAGCTGCCAATGACATACAAACACAAACACCTTGCTGTGAGTTACGTGGTGTGGGAACTTTTGATTACCTGACTCAAGTGTGCAGTAAAATAACAGAATTTGAACTCATCCGTACTTCATCACCAGGAACCACATTTGTGAAGAGTTACTACAGGTCATCTAATAGGTAGGCAAAGTCTGTACGAAGTCTGAGTCGGGCCAAGTGGTCCATTAAATGGAGTTGAACTGAACATAACTGAAAAACTTTATTTAAACTCACTGGAGTAATCAGCAGAGCTCGAGATCATTTAAAATCAAATCTAATACAAGCTATAAGAACTATGCACATTATGCATTAAGCAGTCAGAAGGATTTTACCCCTTCAGCACAGGATGCTACATGGTTACCCTCTCCCAGCAGCATTAAATTTGTGAGAATTTGTGGTCGATGTTCAAGCCCTGGCTGAGTGAAGGACATTGTGTTTTGTTCTTGAGAATTACACTTAACTCTCACAGTGGCCCTCTCCACTCATCTGTTTAAATTGGTACAGTTGAACCTCTCCATATGGACACCTCTCTAACATGGACAGTTTCCTATGTACAGTGTACCAACAAAATTCTCATACATTTCTTCTAAAAAAAAGCGTCTATAATACGGACCCTCTCTAAAACGGACAACGGACACTAAATCTCGGCTCTAGGGAGCAAATTCATGCACATTTAAACTCTCTATTATGGACACTCCAGAGACCAGGTGTTGATAATTTGTGGTAGTGGCTAGCGGCTTGTCTATTTCCTCTTCAATGAAGGGAGCAAAAAGTTTATATTCAGCCGAAACTTTCCCGCGTTAGTTACGTGTAAAACCAATAAATTTGTGACACAAGAAACTTCACAAATATCGCTGCAGACTCTGTGGCACTTAATGAAACTGCCAATTAATTTCATCAGTCTTTGAGGTGACTCTCTCACCGATGCAGGATATAATTTCGATCTCTACCTTCAAAACTGCTCGTTGAAACGCCCCTGAGTTGTATTAATCGATAGCATTGTATTCTAGTTTGACGTGAATAAGAACGAACTATTCCGTGACTGGACATGACTATTTGATAATAAGATTAGTTCTTGTTTTTCTGTGAAATGAAAATTTGCGTTTGGAATAAAACAAAATCGTTCCTCTTCGATTTTTCATGAGATATTTAGCTTTATTCCATTTATCTCCAGCATTAAGTAAAAAAATACACATCTTTCTTATATTTTTGAAGAAACAAGGGTATCATGTTGCATAGCTCGGCGAGGAAAACAAAAGTATCATGTTATGTACATTGGAGTGAAAAATAAAATTGTCATATTTGCCACTTCTGCAAATTATTGAATTTGAAATGACTAAAACTCAGCGTAAAACATCACAATAAAATTCAAAGCCGTCTTGATAAACGGTAATAAATTATTGTAAGTTATTTTTGGACCTTGAAAGAAAATACAAACATGAAACTTATACGATGCTAAGATTACGTCTTGTCAAGTTTATGTCTGCTCATATTCTGCAAGGGGAAAAGGTCTAGTTGACAACCAAGGGAGAGAACGGAATGGTTAAGGACCTCTGTGACTACTGTATCAGAGCCGTAAATTATACTCTGCACTATCTGAGATCGCCTCACTAACTTTTAAATAGATGTTTTTATTTTTGAAAGAAGTAGAGAAATAGACCGGAGAAAAAATCGTCCGATCTTGTATCAAACCGGTGTCACGACAAAACAAACTCGAATCTGGCCCGTTCAGCCCCTTATTCGCTTGTACTAACAAAGCAACAGTAAGAGAATAGCGTAATTATATGAGTAACAAAACTAGCAGCAAATGCCACATTTCAGTGACTTCAAAGTTTGGCAAAACAAAAGGTTTCTTTTTTTTGTTCAACAAAAGATCTCCAAAAGATACCCTTGGAAAACTGAGTTTTTTGCATAAGTTATTTCTCGAAAACGAAGTGCAAATCAACAAAAACAATTATGCAACGATGCTTTTCATGTCAAAACAAGTCAGTCTGCCAAAAATGAGCTCGATCCTGCAAAAAATAAAAATCGGCCTAAAAAGCTATATATGCCCTTTTTGCACGAAAGCCTTCAATTGGTACCAATACCAGAACATGCCAAAATGTTAGTTTTGAAAACTTTACAAATGCTAATAAATAAATACTCTAAACTGTCAGATGAGAGTTTAAATTGCTAACTGAAACTTACATTTGTTGCTGCTATTGTTGTTGATATATTTTGAATCAAATAAGATAAATATTTTGTGAAAATTATTATTCTTACCAAGAATTTTCTTTAAATTTCAGAGCTCTGGCAGAACGATGCACTGAAACTTGTTACACAATTAAAAGCACATATGACACTTTGGCGTCAATTGCCAACTGGAAAGGTTTGAAGAGACTGACACTGGCAGGTTTGTAAGGAACTAGGTCCAGTGTTTACACAGGGAGAGGGTGGCTGGGGTGTTGTGCAAGCTATCAACATTTCAGTTTTCTTTTCATTTGACCTCTCTCTGCACTTCCCTGGACAACCCTCTGGAAATGCAAGTTTAGGTTCATACTACCCACTCAGCTACCTAATTTCTACAGCTGTCAGTTGATTTGGCCTAGGTGTAGCTGTGGGGTTTCCTGGTAACAGGTTGAATCTACATGTACATGTGACTCCTGACTTTCCCACAGTCTTGATTCTACCCTCATTTTACACTTGCTTTTTCTGACATAAAATTTTGTTATCAATTTATCATTATTAAACAAACTGACTGGTCATTTGCAACTATGCAATTTAAGAAATTATTCCATGTATTTTTTGTGTGTTTTCTCTAGCGCCATTCATGCAATGCAGTTTGGATTGCCTTGTTACCATAGCACAGAACTGTTCCAATCTTCAGTTCTTGTCTCTTGCAACCTTGGCTAATCTCAGTCATTCAGGGAATGTGGCACTTCTTCAAGAAGCTCTTTCTTGTTGCCATCAACTAAGAGACTTCAGGTAAGATTTGTATGGTAGCTGTAATAGTACCCTTTGGAGAGGGTACTCTCTTGTATGGGCTGTACAGGGAGTTGCTGCCAGATGATAAGGTTTTTGGCATTACTTCGGCCCTGAAAAGGATAATAATTTTATTTGAGTCCGTCCTAAACTGGGTCTGATCATGTCCTAAACAGGGTTCATGGTTGCACAGTTGCTGTCATCAAAGATGGTGTATACAGTGCTCAGCAATCTGAGATTGAATATGTTTGCCAATATTTAGCAAGTCAGCATCTAGTAATTTTCAGGAAAAGAAAATAATTGTATTTGTTGTCAGTATGCTTTAACTTCCAACAGCTCTCTGTCTTTAGGTAATTCCATTGGAAAAGGAGTGTTGAAGAAATTCTCAAACTTTATCCACTTGATAATCCCAGAATAGTACCTAGCTAATGGTTATGTAAGAGGACCCTTTTAAGACCAAGGAAGTAATTTTTAGCACTAGGTGGTCACCCTTGGGTTCCATCCACTTAATGTCTGCTCTTAAAGTTTCTTAAGTCAACAATTAATAAACTTAAACCTCAAGATGCTAAAAAGCAACAAAGAAAGATTTTTTTCTTGACATTTTGCTCTTGCATTTGTCTTCTGTGAAACAATTGAAATTCTGTTCAGTATCACCATTCACAGATTGAAAATAGAGAAAATCCATACCCTTCTCGTGGGAGTTTTTTTGGTTTCAAAATCCCCTTCGGTTTAGCTTGATAGTTTTCTTTAAATTTTTGGCTTTTGAGATCCTCACCCCCCCTCAGAGTTTCCATTGACCTTCTATGGGGTGGGTATGGATATTTTCTGGAACTGCACATTTTTGGATTGTATTCCAATAACACACTGAAGGGATGAAATGATTTTTTTCCAGACTTGAACAACCACACTTCAAAATCACTGAATCATTTCTGTTGTCACTTGGAGAATCAAAGCATCTTGAACGTGTTTGCATCATTGCAAGGCATGGTCCCATGAAGATAGATTCTCGAGTTGTTGTCTCACTATTCGAAAAGGTATTAAATATAAGATGTCTGAGTAGACCACTTAAATATCTAACCTAAGTCAGTGAAAATGGCAGTCAAATTTAATTTAAAATACAGTCGAACCTCCAGTAAGTGACCACCCAAAATGTCAAGCCTAGGTGGTGGCTTATGGCAGGTGGTCGCTTATGACAGCATAGACCATATTGGGTCATAATTTTACCTCATTAGCATATGGTAACTACAGAGACTTACTCTCTGTTTTAAGGTTTTATTCGTGCAAAAAGTCCATTTCGATAAAAACTCTGGTACTTCCTATTGAGAAATTGCCATCTCTTGTACTACCAAGGAATGCGATAATGTTATAACACCTTATTATCCAATTTATGCTCTATTGTCTGTCCAGTGATCACTTACAGAAGGTTAGAAACAAAAGAAAATTCCAAACTTTCGGCTTTAAAGTGGTCCTGGTCGCTTATGAGAGGTGGTCGCTTACAGGAGGTTTTAAATGTAGTGATTTGATTTGGAAACTTTGGGTAATTTGGAAAACTGGTCACTAAGGAGAGGTGATCGTTACAAGACCTGGTCGCAACCAGAGGTTCGACTGTAAATGTATTTTCTCCCCACAAGAGGCTCTCATTTGCTCTATCTTTTGCTAGCCCTTTGCTATTTTAATGTGTGATTCTTATTTTCTAAAATAGGAAGGAAAATCATAAGGTACTTTCCTAAATAAACAACTAAATTACTCAGTTTATCCTCTTCTTACTCTCAGCTTTGATTTCAAAATCATAGGGGCTAAATGTTCAGTAAATGATATAATAATGATTTATGTAGAGATTGTAATTACTTGCACAGAAAGAAATGATAGTATTTCAGCTGAACTGCAGGCAGAGGCTCTCTATGAGTTTATTTTTCAGAATTCTTTAGTGAGCAAAGTTCTCAAGAAGTAATTAAACAATAAGTTAACTTTTTAAAAAGCTGGTTTGATTTATGCTGGAAATGTTTAGCTTTTCTGCACTCCCACGATAACAAAGCTTTGCCGGAAAGCTCTAGTTTTTTGAAAGCGAAACATAAGTTTAAAATCTTCTGGGTGATGGTGACTGCAGAGAAAGCACATCACTTTTACAGTTTTCTTCAAAACTGAGGACTAAGGAAAAACAATTTCTCGATTAATAATATTTTGATGTTCCACAGTAACATACGTCTAGGTTTTTAGCTTCTAACGCAAGAACTCTTTGAATTTAATGGTAATAACAGTTACCATGGAACCAATTTATGATGTTGTTCTATATCTTTCTTACAGTGTTGTAAGCTGTATTATTTTCAAGTACTCTGTGATATAACAATTAAAGCCAGCAAAGTCATGATGGATTCTGTGAAGCAAAGGTACATTTCAGACTCATTAATAATTTATAAAGTTCAAACAAAGGAAATCATTATTGTTCTGCATTTGGATTTCTAATCATAATATTTTATTAGCATACAGTTGTAACATTTTATTTCCCCATTTTCTCTTCACTGTTCTCTCATCTCTCTCCACACGCATTGCTTACCTACGATCTGACCAGTTACTGAGGAGCTTCATAGGTCTCCAATGTGTGAAAAGGGCTTAAGCTACATAGCTCTCTGCATGCATCGCTTACTTGGTTAGAATCATAGATCTGCAATGTGTGAAAGTGGCTTCAGCCACATCGTTCTCTGCACGCATTGCTTGCCTATGATTCTTATCAGTAACTGACCAGCATCATAGGTCTGTAATGTGTGAAAAGGGTTACAACCGCATAGCTCTCTGCACGCATTACCTGCCTATGATTCTAATCAGTAACTGACTAGCATCATAGGTCTGTAATGTGTGAAACGGGTTACAACCGTATAGCTCTGTGCACGCATTGGTTACCTACGAGTCTAATCAGTAACTGACTAGCATCATAGGTCTGTAATGTGTGAAAAGGGCTACAGCTGCATAGCTCTCTGCACGCATTGCTTGCCTATGATTCTAATCAGTAACTGCCTAGCATCATAGGTCTGTAATGTGTGAAAAGGGCTACAGCCGCATAGCTCTCTGCACGCATTGCTTACCTATGATTCTGGTCAGTCATTTACTAGGAGTAATCGTATATTAAGGAGTGCGTTGGATACGTTGTGTGGCTGCCGTCTGATGGGGAATGCTATTGTTGCTTTGTGCTTCGATGTGCATGATAAGAGCTACATACAAAAATTGTTCAGCATCTGTTTGGAAAGCCTTATAGGAATATAGCGCTCTGTGTGCATCACTTCCCTGGACCTGCAATGTATGAAAAGGCTTCAGTGACATAAACCTCTGTATAAATTGCATGCTGACCAATAATTGGATGCAAAATGTGTTTTTATCTTGCAGGTTTGTAGCAGCACGTCCAGGACTGATTGTGTCTATAGTTCCATTTCGTCACTCTTCTACTCCCCTCACCTTTCAAGTCCAGATTGTCAAGTCTGTTCCAGTTGTTCATCTTAAAGAGTTGTTTCTATTTGGAACTTCTGTTGCAACCAGTGTTCCTACCTGACTGGAAAAGGAGACTGAAGAAGGAAATTAGCGTTTTTGTTAAAATCTGTGCTGTGTAACCAGTTTCAGGACTGAAAAAGTGCAATGATCACTTAATTACGTGACTCTTGAAATATGTTACACTGTTTAAGTGCTGTGGTCAGTCTCTTCTTCGTTAGTATAGAAGAGAGTAGAATAGAATAAAATAGAATAGAATAGAAACTTTATTAACGTGTCAATTGAAAAAATACCTTGTAGCCTGAGAAAATCCCATGCTAATTTGGAGTCACAATAAATAGAAAAAAAAGAAACAATTAGAAAGAAATATTCAGAGTAAAACTTTTTAAAATGTCTAATAATAATGTATGTAAAACTAGTAATTTTGTGACAAAAGAAACTTCGCAATTATTGCTACAGGCTCCGTGGCACTTACTGAAACCGCCAATGAATTACATCAGTCTTTGAGGTGACTCGGTCAAGTAACGATCTTTACTTTTAGTTCTTCTCGTTGAAACGCACCTCAGTAATATAAATCGATAGCACTGTGTATTAGTTTCACGTGGTTTAATGGTTAAAGCCAAAGGTGGTAACGGAATAAAAACTTGTTATTCCATGACTCGGCGTGACTTTTTGATAATTAGATTAGTTCTTGTTTATCGGTGAAATGAAAATTTGAGTTTTGAATGAAGCAAAATCGTTCCTCTTCCATTTTTCATCAAAATTTTAACTTCCTCCAAAGTGATTATTATAATCGGTTCCAGTCAAAGACCCACATTTCACCCTTAACTCACCATAAGAGTCTCCAGTAGCTCAGTGGTTAGAGCGTCGGGCTAGATCACGAGGGTCGTGGGTTCAATTCCCATCTGGAACTCGGATTTTTTCCGAGTTGATGTCATTTCTACATTTAATTTTAACTTCATTCCATTTATCAACATTAATCTCCAGTAGTGTGTAAAAAATACACATCTTTCTTAAATTTTCGAGGACACAATGGTATCATGTTGCATACCTTGGCGAGGAAAACAAAAGTATTGAGTTACAAACGTTGGCATGAAAGTGCTTGTTCCTCTTATTATATCTCTCAGTTAGCACGCGCGTTGTGATTGGTCAATTTAGCGGGCCGTATTCTACTGTACTGGCCGCTAAAATATAAAGCTGTTTTTGTCAACATGTTTCGTGATATATCGCCAAGTGTTCTTAACTTTTATAGCAAGTAAAAGTTTAAAACTTTCGTTTACTTCTAAGATTGTGTATTAAAACCTGCAAACGACTTACGGTGATTCCTTAGTAAAAGAACCCGCCATAGATTTCCGTTGAAACTTGGTATGCTGTTGTTACAGGACAAAAAGATATTTAAAACATAGTAAAAAAGAGGGGTCACCGTGCCTGTTTTCACGCCACAATGCTGACAAATACGGTTATTTAGGTGATTTTTGGTCATCTCCGTGCGCAGTAAAATAAGCTCGATTATTTTTTAATGCAGCGGGTTATATCACACAGAGTTTGACTTCCTTTGATTGGTTATTCATCTACGTCCCAGAAAAAATGTCTTCAAATACCCTGCATGTTTTTATCCTTAAAGGAAAAATAATTTGGACATGCGCTGTTGGGCCCGTCATGTCTCCCTCTGTAGTATTTATTTCATTTGCTAAAAAAGTAGCTATAGATTTCTGCTAATGTTTTTCTCCGTTATTGAGGATATTGTTCTCATTGAAATTATGAAATAAAAAGTGGGGGTCACCGTGCTCGTTTAAAAGAAAAGGAGCATTTATTTCGCTATCGAGCTTAGGCCCGGTTAATACGTCGCATTTCTGCCGTATCGAATTCAATTCGATGAATTAAATTCGACAGAAATTCGACGTCTGAATCGGCTGCCGCATTTCTGCCGCACGTTCGACTGGTCTTGTCGCATTATCCAGCAGAGATGCGACACCGATTCAGACGTCGAATTTCTGCCGTGTCGAATCTAATGCATACATTATGTTAATGTTTGAGCATGCGTAAGTGTTTTCCTGCCAAAGAAAAAGAAGAAACTTGGCCATTCTCGACCCAAAGCAACCTGAACATATTGCAACACATACTGCTCCGTTGTCAGCCTTTTCCTTCTTGTTCTATTGGCGGACAATTTTTCGCAAAATTAAAGTCCTTCGTCGCTCGGTATTTGCGTCCGCCATATTGAATACTTCTACGTTTAAAGCATTTTCCGCTGGCCGACATACCCGACAGTATAAATTCTGAATTAAGTGCGACACAAATGCGACGTATGAATCCACAGTCGCATTTCTGTCGCATTTAATTGAATTGAATTCGACACGGCAGAAATGCGACGTATGAACTGGGCCTTAGTTTGAGGGAAATCTCTTACGTTTTGTACGCGCACGCGCTCATCTGCGCGCGCTAATGACACGAAAATCGTGCGCAGTAGGGATGCGCAATGCAATAATAAGGAATCACTTTAAGGTGGCTCCCTATAGTTTTACGATCGCGCGAGCGTTGAGGAAGTAATCTGCGCGCGCTCAAAGGAAAACGTCAGTGTTTTTCGATATTTTATTACGTCAACATGAGCACAAAAAGCAAAACTGACTGTGAAATTTCTCGCGTTTCCTTCGGTGAAACTCCGTAAAATTTGGCAGATTGGTAGTAAATATTTTACTTTAGTCGGAGCTCGTTTTTCAGGGAAATCCATAAGACCAGATTTTTCGGTAAAAGACATAAATTTGAAAATATTGAAAAAACTGCCTTTACAACCCTTCTTTCTTCGTGTTTAAAATTCGTATCCCGCTGGAAGCGATGATGTAAAAAATCACAAATAAAGCCATAAAAACAGTAAAAAACACATTTGCTTGGGTATTTATGATTTAAGACTAAATCCCAAAACTTTAACAGAGATGATAGTAAAACACTATTTAATCATTGCTTATTACATGTAATAAGTTTGAGAGGACTAGGTGTGAAAGCGAATGCAAAAACAGCATTCAAAACATAACACTTGCGCGCGCAACGCCATAAATGATTACCCTATGGAGCCACCTTAAAAGTAACTTAAGGTGGCCGAACACAGTTTTCGCGCGCGCTTTTGCTGATGCAATTCAGCGCGTGCATAAGGATTGCAAAAAAACAAACATGTCAATAGAGCGATCATTTTATTTACTCAACACCTGCGCTAGCTGTGCTATTTTTCTCGATAATTGAACGAAGCGTATTGATGGCTTTAGTCTTTTATTACAAAGATATGTTAGAAAAGGTAACGATGCAAAGAACCCAGCAATTCTCAGCTTCTTCTTTCTTACCGAAAGAACGCGTAGTGAGTCAAAAAATTGCGATTGAATGAAAATTGCACTCTCGGAAATACGCCTATTTCTCGAGAACCACTCATTAGAATTTCACGAAATTTGGCACGAAAATACTTCAGGAAATAAGTAACTGGAGTATTGAAAATAATTGAACTTTAACAAGAGAAATTCTAGATATTCAAGTGAACCTTCAACAAGGGATAATTAAAGATCTCTCTGTTAAATTATTAGCAAAATGGTGTTAACTTGTGAGAATCGTTACAAGCTTGTTGCATGCAAATTATAAAGAAAATCTAATGACTAGATTTTCTGCAAATAAACAAAACCGATTTTAAAGGCCTATTTATATTAATTCACGTTGCCATGGCAACGGTACATACGTCAGCTTAACCATAAGAAAAAACATAGTTTGTGTTGTTAACTTGCTTGCTGCCATTTTTGACGACCGAGGGATCAAGGATTTGAGAGAAAAAGGTGAATGAAACACAGATATCAAAAACTGTGTTCAGCCACCTTAACAACGATTTCAAATTGTCTCGTTTTGCTTTTAACGTGCGTCAGAAGTTTGAAGCCGTTCCGCGTGAATAGAAATCGTTTCCGAACCCGACAGACACACAGTAGCGATATAGTAAATATCTCACTAACCTCGTTTTCTCGGTCCGTACTGTAAGTTACGGATCTTTGTTTTTCCCCTTCGATTTATGGCCCGTGCGCTTCGCGCTTGGTCCATAAATCGATGGGGGAAAAACTCGGTCCGTAACTTACAATATGCACCTCGAACTCGATTAGTATTAAGAGGTATAGAGAACGACAGGTGTGAGGAGCAGTCTGACTACTGTACCAAAGCCATAAATTACATTGCACTATCTGAGATTGTCTCACTAGTTTTTTAAAAGTACTAATTTAGTGCTAATTCCTTCTGGAATACATCACTCTGTAAATGTTACTAAAACTGTTCGTCCTCCAAACATTTATTGCCACTTTCCGGTCAGAATTTCATTTTTACCTCCTGTTATGACTTAAGTCATGCTAAGAGGTTTAGAAATGGACCTCGAATTCACTCTCTCAGTCCATTCTGTTAGACAGTACTAAAGCATTAAACCTGGATTGAAAAAGATTTCCACTACCTCTCCTCCTAGGTTTGCTTTTGTCCCCAAAGTTTCAGTACGAATTATATTGGGGGGTAGGACAGAGGCGCAAATTAACAAAAACACAACACAAGGGGCAATCGAAAAAAAAATAGATACATAATACCATGAGGTAGCTCTAAGGAACTTTTGATTAAATCTCTGTAGGTGCTGAAATCTAACGGTTTCAGTTAGAGATCAACCAGTGGGTCCTTTCGGGAAGGAAATCAGTGTTG
Organism: Orbicella franksi; assembly: GCF_964199315.1. Classification (NCBI taxonomy): domain Eukaryota; kingdom Metazoa; phylum Cnidaria; class Anthozoa; order Scleractinia; family Merulinidae; genus Orbicella; species Orbicella franksi. The sequence continues at coordinate 26,903,519 of NC_138151.1, forward strand.
AATTAGTGATAATCATAGTCTAGTACGGTGTCACAAACTATTAAATGTGTGTGGGACTTAAATTAAAGTGTAAGGGTAACATCGGAGGAAACCCACTGGGAAACCATAAAAGAACGCTCGGGTTACGTATGTTACAACATACAGGGAAGGACTAGGAAAAACGTAAAACGCAAACCGGAAAACGGAGGGAAAAGCTCGTGGATTGAACAAGAAACTTGTGGCAAAATCTACAAGGAACAATTGAGCGCATAGGAAACACGCGGTGTCAGAAACAAAGCAGGTAAGGCGAATATTACAGGGACGCCCGGAGAACCATGAAGGAATATATTGGAAAACATAAGAAAACATGAACCGAAAATTCGAGGAAAGGCCCGCGGAACGCACGGGCAGCCGAGATAAATTGCACGATTCAAACAATGAATGCACGGAGTATCGGACAAGAAAAGGCATTGGGGAACCCACAGTAAATAAACGGAAAATGTAAGAGAGAACTCACGGGGAACGCATGTGTAACAGACGGGAAAGAACATGGGGGATCCCACGGTGAATGAACAGGGAACGTAGGAGAGACCCCACCAGAAAACCGAGGGGGATCGCACTGGGTTGCGCATGGAGGAACGCACACAAAGTGGAGTCCCGCCTTACTGCTATCCTGTTTATACGCCCACCTCGTTATTACCAGCACTCATATTCTGACCCGAACAAAAGCTCATACAGTCGTGTTTTCTAAAGCACCCCTTTGATACGGCAAGATCTTTCTGGCCAGTTGGTGATAAGATTAACTGAATTCCACTGTAGCTCAACGCACAAGGAAAGACATAGCCGAACGTAGGAAAACCCATGACAATGCACGCGAAGCGCATAACGGAGGGAGGTCACGACGAAACGGACGAGATAGGACATAAGAAAACCCACTACAAATTCACAGTCGGTGAGGGAGACCCACAGATGAATGAACGACTTTGCGTGTGGCGGAAAGCGCAGGGATTAGAAGGGGAAATGGAAAAAGAACGGTAAGAGAAAATGCACAAGGGAATACACGGTGAAAAGAACGATCAAAAGCCCGCGGGGTGGCGACTGCAAGAGGAAAGTAAGTGGGAACCCATCCAAAGAAAATACCTCAATTTCGTTTTGATGCCCTTCAACAACATTTAAAAGTAATTAAGTAATACAAATATCAAACTTTAAACTGTTAAAAACGGTTTAATTATAGTAGTTCTTTTATTTTTTATTTTTTTCTAGCTTGTACCTAATAAGCATTAATTCGCAGGTTTTCAGAGGAAATTTAAAAACCTACACAAGAAAAGAAGAAAGTTTTATTTAACGAAACACAACGTCCGCGTGAATCAGTCTTTATAAAAGCTTAAGGTATCTAATTTTACGTATTACTGTCTTATTATATCTCTCAATTAGTATGCCCGCTGTGATTGGTCAATTTAACGGGCCGTATTCTACTGTACGGCCCGCTAAAATTTAAAGCTGTTTTTAGTGCCAAAATGTTTCGTGATTTATCGCCAAGTGTCCTTAACTTTTTGAGCAAGTAAAAGTTTAAAACTTTGCTTTAACTTCTGAAAATGTGTATTAAAATGTGTATTAAAAATTTATGGCCCAAGCGCGAAGCGCGCGGGCCATAAAAAACTCGGTCCGTAACTTACAGTACGGCCCTCGAACTCGGTTAGTAAGAGGTATTTAATAAAGTCTAAAAATGCAAAAATATGGAGCGAAATTGATATTTTTGAAGTGATACAATTGTTTTGCATAAGAATTAAAATGCAAGTCCTGAAAATATGTGGTGGCGTTTTTGTCAGCGATTGGTTCTAGTTTGTAATCAATATTCATAACTGCTTGTGGAATTTGCGTCAAACTAAACACTTGGTCATAGTGTGAAGACGTGGATTTATGTGCTCCTGGTGATGTCGGATCTAGCAATGTTCTTCCTTCGAAGAAGATAAAGCAGGACGAGATAGAAGTATTAAAATATTAATGGTGAGGGTACGTTTCAATCGTTTTGCTCTTCACCAAACGGAACAATTTCTACCTTAGCTTCCTTAAGTTAAGTTCCACCCTTCGCTCACTATTTTCTTTACCGTGCTGCACACAGCTTCGTCATAAACCAGATAGTCGTAGTTTTGCTTTCACTAAGATGAAACGTTTTAGCGAAAGGTTTAACAAATGATTCTTGCGAAAGTTTTTATAAGATACCTTGCGCTGAATTTGTTTGATATTTCCGTTTCTTCTCGCGTTGCGTATTGCTCCCGGAAAGTTGGAAGCCGTTACCACGTGCAGCCGGTTCATACGAGCTCTGGTCGCTGCTTGCCGTGGTTGTAATAGTGTATCTTGGAAATACATTTGTCCCGAGAAAAAGCTTATGTTTCTCTTTATTGTCTTCTTTTTAAGGAAAGGAAATGGCCAAACGGGGAAGATGGAATTCGTTGGTATGACCCGGCGAATGAAAGAAATCAAAGAATATATTGATATTCACGAGGAGTTAATGGTTATTCAACATTGGAGATGACAACGAGATAAGAATTTTAATTTAATAACTTTCGATTAAAATGGTGGCAATATATTTGAAGCTTACGTTGTAAAGATTAGTTGTAGAGGTTTTTTCTGGTAGAAGTCGTGTTATACCATATCTAGTTTTTTTTTTCGGGCGACTGATATATATTTTTCAATAGCTAACCTAGGGTCGCAATTTATCCGAGATCTCAATTCTGGTAGCCACCATTTTGGTCGACATGATTTCAGGAAATATTTTAAGTGGATAAACAACGTTGAGTTTTTACGGTGGCACTGTATTTGACAACACCATCTACATTTTGCTTATTAAATCGAGTACGTTTTATTTCGGAATCGACAAAGTAATGTAACATTGGGTGTTTTTTTTAGGCAAAAGGACATTTTTAAATGGCCTGTACGACAACGAAAAAATTTATTTGGCAACAACGAAATTCAGTCTACAACAAATAAATTGTCTTGCTACAATCAAAATTATCGCGCAACACTTTACTCTCTCAGTTCAGATCAAATAACATCTCTGAGTTACATTCAGTGTTTTTTAATGTAAAAGGAGACTAATCGGACCGCATGCCTGTAGCCTGAAACAGAAAAAAATTTTTTGGAACAAACAAAATTATTCTATAACAAATTTAAGTTGTCTTGCTACTATCAAAATTATCTTCAACCACTAAATTCTCAATCTTATAATGAAATAAAGCAGAGAAAAATGGCAGGACGATGAAAATTACTCTTGAAAGAGTATGGATGGTCATCTGAATTAATCACATGAACACACAGTTGTATAATTTACGAAATGATTATACTTGCAAGCATGTTCCGTCAATCTGAAACACACTTAAAAAAAATATCAACTCTGGCCAAATACCTCGATTGCAAATTACAACGAAGATTTCTAAAGAAAAACGAAGATTGCGAAGATCACTGTAAGGTTTTCGAAGACTTCCGAATATTCCCCAACGGTAACGAAAATCGGAAGGCTATAGGCAAATCGAACCTTTTCTTGCAAATTGTACCACAGTTACTTTTAAAATAAATTGAAAATATCTTCAGGTTATTGAACACACTACCAACTCTTTATTTTTAAACGTGCTACCTTAACGACCGATCAACGTTTGTTTAACCTCTAGATATTGAAGGTTTAGGCTTCTATAATCAATATCTGGTGTAAAAAAGGTGTTGTAAAAAGGAAAAGAGAGTGATAAACAAAAATAATCAATTAGGAGATATTGTCTTCATGTGCTACCAAATTCTCAGAACTACAGTCAAGAGCAAGTGAGACAATCGTTAAGGAGAATTCTTATTTTAACTTTTAAGTACGGACGAGTTCAGGATCTCGGAGAACAACAAGACAAAACGTGTTTCTCTAAATTCTTTAACATTTGCAAATCAAATTCGATTCTGGCATCGTTTGTTTTCAACAATTGTAGCTAATTTTCTAGCAATGACCTCCAAAAAGAGAACCTTTCGCATCAAACTACTACACCACAAACATTTAAAATGAGCAATTGTGCTGATTGTTTTTCAAGATTTAAAAGGCTGCCAACAATTATGTAACAATCATTACCCAAAACTAGGAAGACCAGCAACAAATTTGTAAACAAGGATGGTAATATTTGGATATGAATTGGTATTAAAAACGTGCCTTGTTATACAAGTTCTCGTGGCGCCTTTGCAAAATAGGTTTGTTTTCCTTTGTCATTTCTAACATTTAAATTTCTGGACGCCCAAAAGAAGAACCTAAACATTTTTCATTGATAAGCTTTGTTCACAACAGAGTAAAATATTTTCGAAAACTTTTCAACGAGATAGTTCAGTTTTCACGGTGGATTATTCCGACATTTTGACGAGTTCATAAAATATACTGAACCGGCGGAATAAATTTTGCGTTATTTTAGGTATAAACATCTTTGTGCTACCAGATATTGATTATTTTGTGGTGTTTACTCTTTGGCTGTTGCACGGAAAAAGAGAACGGAGCGAACGGTCGTATCGGAAGAGAAAATTAACTCACTTCAAAACTACAGTGGGCTAAAAAATAACACCATAGAAACTGAGCAAGTTTTCGGGCGGACAATGATTGATAAGTGTTCTTGCTCCTGTGCAACTGCTCCGAAGAGTACCATCTATATTATCGTCTGACAGAGGAAGATGAAATGACAAGCTTACAAACAGTTGCAGATCAAACTCGATTGGATATGAAATTAAACTCATGGTCAAGGTTACTTTGCGAGATTTAAATTACCCATTTCGGAATTAAATTTTATTCTGTCGCCTATTTGATCCGTTTGCCATTTCATCTTTTTCACGTCTCGAGGAACTCTTGCATCATCTCGCACAAAACCGTCGCGAAGTACGTTGAAAAACGAAATTTGTAGACTGTTTGGCGAAAATTTTTTTCGAGACGGAAAAAACCCTTTTGAAATATCAAAATTACTTTTTCAATGCGAGGTGGTACAGTAGTTTTTCACGTAATATTCTGTCAACTGTTGTCTTTGAGAATTTTTTGGCGATAAAAAAAACTTCTGAAGGGTAACCTCTTTGAATTTTTCTCAAAAAAAGTTGTAAGGGGAAACGCTGTGCAAATTTTTTCAAATTTTCCCGCCAAAAGTCTTAGTTTTTAAACGCGAACTTTTTCCTTCACTCTTTAAACTTAACTGATTTTCAATAATTAGTTACTTATTGCAAGACAATAAAAATTAAATGAAATCAAAAAGTGGTGGCTTTTATTGTGTACATTATTTTAGTATTGTTGAAAAATATAAAAGACAATAAAAATACTACAGCAAAGAGAAGTCAATTACACACGCGTCTTCAATAAAACTTTTATTGGCTTTTCACTGATCAATTAAAATTAATTACAAAGAATTTGAATAAGTAAACAAAAAAAAAAAATTTGCGCTTTTAAAAGGGTCTGGTAACTAGTCAAAATGTAGGCTATCTCTTTTACTATTTTTTGACTATGTAGGGTTGCCAAAAAGAAAAAAAAAATCTGCGCTTTTGAACAGAGTCTAGCCAGCAATCAAACATATGCTGTGACTTTTAATGGAAAAAATCCTACGTGGCGCAAGATTTTTTCCGCCAAAAGACTCAGTATAAGTTTGACTCGAAACCAGACACCATTTAAAATTGCAGACTTTTTTTTCTAAGGACAATTTTGCCACTCGTCGAGTTTTTTCTTGGCCCTTTTAAAAGCGCAACCTCTTCAATGCGTCGTCGAAAACTAGAAAGATTTCAGTTAATTTAGATACTAGACAATTTAGCAGTAGCTTCAACGAGTTTAATAACGAGACTTTCTACAAACTTGAAATACAATTCACGGCTTCCTGGAAAACTAGCAAGATACAAGACAATTCCGCAGAAACTACACAATTTGACAGTAATTCCAAATATGTTTAAATAAAAAAGTCTTGACTTTCGAGTTTTGTGATTTGAAATCACTAACACGAGCTCCGCCTAACAATCTTTCGCAAGAAACTCAATTGAGATAACCTTTGCCCTGTAAATCTACCTTTCTTTTAACACGTTGATCCACTGAGGAAACAACTAAACGAAGTGCTTTGCTTTCCTTTGCTTCTTTCTCCATGTTAATGCCACAGCATGTAAACCTGAAAGAAATATAAATTAAACGTCCTATTAAAAATGGATATAATGAAACCCAAAGGCAAAGAGAGTGTATGCTGAACTAAAGTTTACAAGTTAATTCTGTCATCGGGAACGCGCTTGTCGTTTGGTTATATCATCATCATAGAAATACCCGGAGTTTACATAATGATATTATGAACAACTTAAAACGAGGAAAAGCAGCAACACAAAATAAATAGCACCGGCTAAATATAGCACTTAAAGATTAACCTTCATTTTCAAGGTTTGCTGGAGAAAGGCTCACCAGCGAATAGCACACTGAAAAAATATACGGCAAAAATGTTGGCGACAAAACGGGCAGTATTTGCATTTTCTTTCTGAGGATGCATTTTCTTTCTGAGGATGAATTTATGCGTGGTTAATAGTCACCAATGCAATCTTAAAATAACTCGTGAAATTTTTAAAAACAAAAAGCTTTTGGGTAGCTTGACATTTTTACAGTATTAACGCCCAAGTCGCTAGTGGAGGGAAGGTGCCTACGAAGCCCGTGGGCTGCAACCGTAGTCACATCCCCAAGGTGTTAGAACACCCGAATGGCCTGCCCAACCCGCAACTGACCAAGCCACGAGCCCCCCGCGCCAAGCCCCCTACAGGCACCCGTCACACTCAAGCCAGATGGCATTGGTAGAAAAAAAAAGAAAAAAAAATGCTAAAAAGACGGGGGGGATAGGGAGGGAACGCCGAGAACCGCTAAACTATAATTCAATCCACAAAGCCACACTAACAGAGCGATGAACACACTGCGAGCACATGGGACGACAACACATGTACTAACCAAAAATACCGCTGGACAATGTCAGCCCCAGGGCTCTCACGACCATATGACTGCTGCAAACGCTACAGAACGCACCAAACGCTAAACAAACGCTAACAGATGGCCAAGGCACTATCAAACGCCTACAACAAAACGCTACTGACCAGACTAGCTCCTGGTCAAAAACTATGTAAAATTTCATTGAACTACATCAAACGCTACAGAACGCACCAATCGCTAACCAAACGCTCACAGACGGCCAAGACACTAACAAACGCTTATAAAAACGCTACTGACCAGACTAGCACCTAGTCGTTAACTATGTTAAATTTCATTTAACTATATTTAAAATCAAGGTTATGGACGCTTACGACCAAATACAACCAAAAATTGAAATATTTAAGACTGTCAGGTAAAATTTTAGGCTGATCACTCGGGGGGCTTAATGACTAAGGAAGCATTGATGCATGAACTGGAAAGCAATAATTGGTCGTTGATCCAATTAAGCCCCTTGTCTCACAATTTGAATATCCCACAACAAAAGTACCTCTGGCATTGCATTTTTAAGGAATGTTTGTATAACTTAACCCCGAAGAGCAAGGGTATCCAGTTAGCCATATAGCAAGGGTTCTTGAAATATCTGACCAGTGAAACAATAACATTCCTATTTGTTCAGATTCTTTTCCTGCATTGTGTACATTATTATTCCTAACACATGCACCATCAAGTGATTAAAAACCCTTCCTTTTAAAGGAAAATTGTGACTCACCTAATAAGGGATCCAGTGACTCAATGTGATTCTTTTTCTTCTTGAGTCTCAGCACAGCTTGTATTGTTTCTTCTCTGTTTTGTATCTAGAAAGAATCAGGAAATGCTTTAACCTTTATGACATCATTTATCTCTTAATTTCAAAAACTACTACACAGCTAAAAATAAACCATCGGATTTTTTTTCCATTTTCAACCCTACAGGGTCAAGTTCTGACAATGAAGGTAAGGTTAAGTCTTCATCAGGCCAAGTTATCAAAACCACCACAGCTTGTCCAGGTCTCTGTTGCAGTGATAAGGCATATTTATATCCTACCTGAATGGGATCCAAGTCAGTTGCAGGGTTGGCGCCCAGTATTAAATTCACCCATTACCCGTTTGTACACCTAGGTGGAGAGAGGTAGAGCGAGAGTAAAGTGTCTTGGCCAAGAACTCAATACAAAGAAGCTAACTATTGGCTCAAACCCAGACTGCTTGCACAGTCCAGTACACTAACCATTACAGCACCGTGTCTCTCCTCCCACAAAACAATACTCCTCAACAACAGTACCCCAGGCATTCTAGTCCTTTTGTACACCCACAATTATTCCTAGTACATGATACCAAACATAAATAAAATCGTGATTGTGACCTACTTTGGGATCCAATGTTTCAAATTGATTTCTCCAATGAGTCTCAACTGTTCTTTTCCTTGCTCCTCTATTTTGTATCTAGTAAGAAACAAAAAATAAAACATTTTATCCTTTGTGGAATTCCTTGATCTCATAAGTCATCAGATTTTTAAAGTTTCAACCCTACAGGGGGAGTTTCAATGACAAAGTAAGGTAAAGTCTTCATCAGGCCAAGTGACCCAAACTTATCCCAGTTTCTGTGGCAATTGATAAGGCGTCTTTCTACTCCCCCTCCCCCCTTTAAATGGGATGCTAGTCTGTTGCAAGGTTAGCCCCACTATGAAATTCACCCAATTCTTATTTGTATATCTGGGTGGAGGGAGGGATGCACTGTGAGAGTAACATGTCATGTCCAAGAACACAACGTGGTGCAATAGCTAAACTGTGAAACAATAACATCTCTATTTGCTCGCTCAACTGGAATAAATAAACTGTTCTATACATGCATGCATGGCAAAAGGCCAAAGGTCATTGTTTTGTGCCAAAAAAAACAAAGAACTTTGGCCTGAAAGTTCACAAAATAATGAGAAATAACTTGGTCGACCCTTGAACTAGAGTCAAAACACTGGTAGGAGTCAGGCATTGTAGATTGATTTCACCTCATCTACTTTGCAGTGTGGTTTGATGACCACGTGAATGCTGCCAATTGAGCAACCCAAGAACATGTTGGTGAATGCAGCATTTCTGTATCAAAGGCCCCGGCTGGGCTGCCTTATGTCACTTGCTTTGTGCAAAGAAATCCACTGCCAAACCAAACAAGTGTGATGCAAGCGCAACACTAGATCGAATAGACAGTATACATTTTTACTCCTGTTGATTTTACGAATAAAATTCAATCTGCCTTGATCTGGCCAGATTCGACCCTTATTGACAATTAGTTTTCGTAATTTATTCCTGTTTGCTTACTCTGGCAATGTGCGCATTATATGATAGTTTTTCTTCAGTTCATTGTTATCCCTAGATTTTACTTCTGTTATGGTTGCATTCAGTTTTTTGGCACTTCAGTATTTATGACCCTTTATCAAAAGGGTTTCCTAAAACAGATTGTCACACAGTTTTGAATGCCATGTTGTCTACGCGGCTCTGTTTCGTTGTTTGTTGCTTTATGTCATGGAATGAAATAATACTGATATCAGAGGAATCAAGAATAAGTTCCAGGTAATTCAAGTATTGCTTTTAAGTCTAAAGACTATGTTCTGATGATAGCCTGTACAGGCTACTCCCATGCTAAAAATAAAATATAAATTGAGTAAACAGAATGCAAGAGTTACACTACTGATAGCATTACAAATGCAATTCGATCTGGCCTGAAGCCCTGATCTGACCCATGATGGTATATATACAGTGAGATATTGATCATAGACCTAACAATTAATTTTTGTGAGTTATACATCTGTTTGCTTATTTGCAGAAAATGTACTTTAGAGGTTAATTTTAAATCCACTCATTGTCATCTTTCGATTTTTTTGCGAGACTGAAACCTGTCACTTCAACAGCTGTTATTTGTTGGCAAATTTGATTCAAGCGCAAGCGAAAACAACACTGTCAAAAATTAATGCCAGAAACAGCCTGTCACTAATAGCTACAAATGCTTGAGTCTCCAAGGTCTACATCACAGTCCCCTTAAAAAGATAAATGAATAAGGTGTCTTGAATCTGTACAGTGTGCAGCTGTCCCCTTACCCACAGGGGACACGAAAGAAGAGTCTCTATCGCCTATGCTCATATGTTGATAGAGCGAAGTTGAAGCTCAAACTGCCCTCATTTTGAATACATATCTAATGCTGGAATGCTGCGGTAACTCTAGCAACTTCCATTGCTCTGGCTTACAAACGAAGGAAGCAATGAATAAATGAGGAAATGCCGAAGAAATGTAACTAACAAATCAATGCTGAAAAATCAATAGCAGTTGACAGCTGAAGTAACAACTGCTAAACACCTACCATAAACTTCCAAAAGACCCCTTGAAAGTGACTCCCCGGAAATAACATCAAAAAATTGTGGCCCGCTATTAAATCCAGATAGTAGCGACCCCTTGAAGGTAACAAGCCCTCCGAAAGTAGCTAGCCCACCCTCAACAACCCCATCTCACCAAAAATAGTGAGACCCAGGTTCAATAGCATATTAAAATTTTATTTTCCACTGATCAATAGTCAGGTGAAAGTTATGTATGATAACTTGAATTAAGGCACTCTGCAACAAGGGAAGGTATTGCTTATGCCACAAAGCATTGTGAAATATCACAGGATCTAGAAATAAACAACTCATCATGTGGCAGGAAGAGAGTCGTACCAACTTTTTATATCATTTTTTGCTCTCCAAAAGTAATGACCCTCTGAAAGCAACTAGCCCCGGAGGCTCCTATTTCCAAAAGTAACGAGGGTCATATATAAAGTGGTGATGAGGAATAAACACAGTCTTTGACACAGATGAATGTTGCCGGCATGAAAAGCCAAAAGCGGATGACCACCACCGAAAGACCGCTACCAAAAGACCCTCTCAAAGGGCTAGAAAAGATTAGCTAATATTTGAGTAGAGAAGCTTGAAGTCAGTAACAAGAGCTGACCAAATGAGTGTAGTGTTGGCCAAGTGTCGGTAAAGTTTCGGCCAAGTAGCAGTGAAGTATCAGCCCACTCTTGGCTGACATGCGTGTCAGTCGATGTCAGTTGATATGTCAGCCAACTGTCAGCGAACATATCAGCCGATAGTATCGACCAATACTCGGTCGACAGATGCCTTAAGTAAACATGATCCGGATAGGACTCAGGTCTTTTAAAAGAATTGGGCAACATCATGAACTACAGTGTATCTGTCTACTCCAAAACCTGTGTTGGCCACCATTTCACTAGTCAAGAAAGAAAATACTGTGAAAGTTGTAAAAACCAAATTTGTCAGGGCTGCCATAACCTGTAACACCTGTTATGGCTGAGGTGGCTGGGTATGATTGATGGGACCTTGATGTTACAAGTGAACTTGCCTGTTGGGACACTCACTACTGTCCGCTTAATACAGGGTGTCTGCTCTAAACAGGTTCTCATATATTTTGAAATGTGCAATAGTAGTTAATTATTAACCCTTTTGAAATTAAGCTACTCAGCTTTAAAACGGTATCCCAGGACAACATTAAAGCAGGGTTCTAGATATGTTTACAAGGCAGAGTGTCAATAAGGAATACCAACAGGCCAATTCCCACTGCTCCTACCAAATCATTATCATTTTTCTATTAATTTGTTGGGTCATGTAGCTGACCTTATCTGATTTTTGACTGGAGACTCCTCACTTATCTGGAACACTGTAAAGGAGTCTGAGCCGAGCTTTAAGAAGGAAAAATCCCTTGAAGTGTCTGCTTATTGCAGGTTTTGTGTGATACAATGGCTATTTGTGTCCGTATCTGCTTAACCCATTGATGCCTGTGCTGCCTGTAGCCACCCGTGACGAGCGTTGGCTTTTGTTCCACTTCTGAGTGCATCATCACCTTTGACCAAAATTGGCATCATTTGTACTGTTTTCTAGTTCAAAATTTTGATTTCTGCGCATGCCCAAGCAAAAATGTCATAAAAAGCGATGCTAGTGTGGGAAAGAAAGGCTGCTGTCTTGTTGAAAATGCCCTTTTGGGTAGATTGGAGCTACTTTAGCCGATATCCATGCAGATTATGTCCAACATGTCCAAAAATGCTTTTTTTGTTGAAAATCTCCAGGGGTCAATTGGTTAACAGAGGTGTGCACCGAATGCAGGTTTGTTGAATCCAGTAAAGGTGGGAAGAAATTTTAGGGACTCAGCTTGTTGTCCTCTTAATAGAGGGTGTTCGCTTAATATGGGGTCCGCTAAATACAGGTTTCACTGTACTGTTATCACTTACCTACTAATCATAGTTTCCATGTTGATATTATCATGGGTCGTCTTGAAAAACTAGGCTCCTTTCACTTTGATGTGTTTCATTCTGTGGGAACAAAAATTTTACACGTACCAGGTGGCTCTTAAAGTAACTATATTACATACATTCATTCTACATTATATTTTATAATTAAATTTATGTCTGAGTGACTCTATGAACTATCATGTTGTACTCTACAGTTACTCAGTTTTGTACTCTGTACCCTGAATGTGCATATGTCATTGACCAATCAGAATTCAGAAATTATTTTGATAATCTTAGCTATAACAAAATTGATCATTCATCGTGCAGTCACTTGGATGTCCAATTAAAATATTGCAGGTATCCAGTCACAACTAAACTTTGTAATTGGATACCAATGCCCTTCAAACATCACTTAATTGCACTTCCCTAGCTTTCTTCTTAATGTTTTCTTCAGTGTTTATAACTTATGGAAAACACTCCTGAATTCTTTGCTCAAAAGAAGTTCTTTAAAGACTTTTTTAATCTTGAAGTTGGTTATCATTGGGATTATTAGTAATCGGCCCTGATCTGCATGTGTAGTTGATTTGAAATTACTCATGCGATTACACCCTGAATAATTATTGTGCTCCACTCAGTCCAATAACATATGAGTTGCTGACCAAGAGTGGGGTCAAGATGGCTGGATATTGGCCAAGTTTTGTTTTTGCATGTTTATGGACCAAAAAGAGTCAAGGTCCATCAACACGCAAAAAAAGAACAAGGCCAATATTCAGCCATCTTGACCACACAAGCCTGGTCAATATAGGAATTCTTTTATGGGCCATAACGCATAACCCCGAGTGGCAAGAGAGCGCCATCCTGCCTGCTGGGATAGCTAATCACAGCACAGGATTTGGTTAAACTTGCCTACTCAGGGAAGTAGCCATATATTAATAATACAATGAAGCACTAAAACTGGACCGGAATTCAGGGATTTCTAATCATTTTGATAATTTAGAGGGTTAACATCAACAATTCGCAGAGAGTTTCATGAAGGGCCAGGCACTATCAAATTGAGAATGGTTTTGCCTGCCTAGGTTTGACAATCTAGAGGAAAGTTTTCTGTATGAAGGTATGAAGATCATTTCAAAAAGTTTCGCCCATTGTGGAAACCAGTAATGAGCTCCTGCCTAAAGAAGTCCTAAAAACGTCAATTAAATGAAAGCCTTGCAATATAGTTTCAAGCAGCTGGGTTCAAAAATATGCACAGCTATTTGTTCTTGGACACTAATTGTTATGAAGGCCAACCTGGTGATTTAACAGCTTAGACTATGTACTGACTGGTATTGAAGCCCAAATAAAGTCATAATTTGTTACTGTTATGGCCTTGTGTTCAAATTCACCTTCTAAAACCACTTCCTTCCACTTGCATTAACTTCTGCAAGTTGCTTTTCAATTTGAATGAGCAAATCTTACGTACGATAATAAAAGAACATGCCACAGAAGAGCAAATAAAAAGAGAAAAACGCCAAAATACCTTATCTTGCTTGAAACAATACCCGCCACGTATAATCACCCGCCATATTTTCGAAGATATCATGCGTCTGGACACGTGATCTGCAATTAGATTGGCCTTGATGTACTCAACCGGATGTGAAATCACAGACCGTACTCGAAATTTTTGCGGGTTTTGCGATTTTTTGCCGTTTTTGCATGATCCGCAAAAATAAGTTCCCGCAAAAATATATTCCCGCAACAATTTCATCCGCAAAACTTTACTCCACCGGATTGATGCTGATTACCATGTTTTACATCTCTGCAATCTGCATGTTCAGGTTTCAGTTGATGTAGTTTAATTAAAAAAACAACAACAGATTACAATTAAACGCAACTTTCCGAAAAGGTTTATACCGGTCGTTTAGCCACCAAGTCGATTCGCCCCTAGCAGGTTAGCCCGCAACCAGAAGCCTATCAGCCAGCATGTTCTTACAAGAACGAGAAATAGACAGTGAAATAGACTTCTGGTTACATGTAATTGGGGGCTAATCATGAACAACTTCCAGGTTCTGGTTGGAGGCTAAACGCTTAGGAGGTAATCCTTGAAAATTGAAAAAAGTAATAACCGGCAAGAAAAACCAGTCTTTTACAATCGCAAAACTTAGTTCCCGTAAATTACAAAAAGTCGCCGATCTGCAAAAGTTTCGTGCCACACTGAACTACTTTTTAGAAAGATTTTTTTCATGCAGCGGAAGTGGTAGGGATGTTATATTTTTCAAAATTTTGCATTTAATTATATCTACAGAATCAAATTTTAAATTTGCAACTATTTCTCTCTGTAATTTAGGTATGCTTATTCAACACGTGATTTCTTGTTTTGTTTTGTTTAAAAGAACCCCCAGAGCTGTTGGGGTCGCTCATGTCGCTTATCGTAGCATTACAAAGTAGTTGTTCATATATGTTACCAGTTGTTATATACTTAACCTCCTCTGATACCTGTTGTTTATTTCTGAGTATGTAAAGGTGATTTTTTGGGGAAACTGTCTGTAAAGGAATATTCGTCGTTTTTCAGAAAGATTCAAGCCTACATGGAATATCACCAAAAAATGCGGGATTTCAATCGCAAATTAATGTTTCACATCTCCCCCGTGCGATCCCCCGGACAGTCTCCCTCCTGGAGCATTTTAAACTATGAATCCCCATCCCTCGGGGTAAAAAGTGTGTTCTAAAGCTTACTTTCAGTACGCGATCAAATGCTCCCGTGACCCTGGGACATACATGAGAAAAAAATCACCCTCGAACGACCGCTTTCAGTGTCCACTGTATCCGGGAGTCCGGGACTGTACCAAGGATAATTCTTTTATATAATTTTCACGAAGTGAGACTTTTATATTAACCTTCAAACGCTGATCGCGGATCCCAGTCTCCCTTCCCATTACCCAAATTCCAATAGACGGGTCCGAAAATCGCATATTAGTTAAAAAAGAAAGTGAGTTTTGATAATATCTTTAAAATTTTTTCCTTTGCTATTCGGCGTGTATAATTTTTAAATAAGTACATGCGACCCAAAAAATAGCAGTGAAAAAAAGAAGCAAAAATATTTTGTCGCCCAACGTGGGGCTCGAACCCACGACCCTGAGATTAAGAGTCTCATGCTCTACCGACTGAGCTAGCCGGGCTGACTTGAGATGGGAAGAAAATTTTTAATATATAATTAACTTAGTTATGGTGATTGACATAGGCATGCGTAGTGCCGTTTCAGAACAAAGCATCCTGGGTAGTACGCTCACCAAGATGTAATGGCGGCGAAGAAGCTAGATCCAGACAAAAGTCTTCCTTGGGGCTTGTCCCCAGAAGGGTTAGCTCCTGGATCGATGAAGGT
The DNA here is from genome assembly GCF_964199315.1 of Orbicella franksi. Classification (NCBI taxonomy): domain Eukaryota; kingdom Metazoa; phylum Cnidaria; class Anthozoa; order Scleractinia; family Merulinidae; genus Orbicella; species Orbicella franksi. The sequence goes on from NC_138151.1 coordinate 26,919,090, forward strand.
AAGCAAGTTCCCGATATTTTAGTAAGCAACTTTTGCCCAAAAATGTTCACTTTACCTCTCGAATTTCGTTGTTTCACGCGCTGAAATCAAGTTCATTGCTTCACCATGTTTCCTGCAGACGATCTCACAGAGCAAGTTGAAGTCTTTTTCTATCGGCATGATGAACGCTGGACTGAAGAAACCCGTTAAATCAAAGCAGGATGCTGAGGAGAAGAAAAAGGTATCAATTGGATGCCACTGTACTGTCGTAATTTTCCCGATCATGAGATCTAAGATCTAGTAGTGTTAACAAATAGTTAGCTATAGCTACGAAAAAGAAAAAGTAAGATTGATGAGCTTGATATAGAGAGCTCTTTTAATCGAGCCATTGAGGAAGTATTTTAAGCTCAACCATATGAACTAGAGAGAATACTTAGCCGAAAATGTAAGGCCGACCTTTTCGGTCAGAGATTGGGAAAAAGTATTGGGAAACGTTAATCAAAGCTCTAAAGTTAGCGTGAGAAAATGGACCATGCATTACTCAGTACAGCCAGCAAGATATTTGAAGAAAACACTGGTTATCATGAGCCAAGGGCAAATAGCCTTTCAAGATCATGACAAAATGAAGGTGACATGTTGAGAGCCCTTTGACATTGCTGGCCCAAGAGTCATAACAAGACACAGCTTTTGATTGGTGTAGTCAGCAAATTTTAGCATGACTGGCTCAAGATCATGCGAGGGAAGTTATGACTGACTAACCTGCAGATTAGAATGTGGCTGCTGTTAATGGGAAGAAGCACTGCACGATAACCAAAATAACAGTGTGTAGGAGGCTAGAAATAAAATGACAGTATACCCTTTGACATCAGTTAAAATTTACATGTATAGCAGGTACAGAAGGAAGAGATCTGTAGAACACCTAATCTGTAGATGCTGTGATTATGTTTACAGTGTGACTACCTGAACTGATCCACTTGGAAAAGAGTTAACCAATTAGTATGTTACTTGAGAACAAAGGATAGCAATCTTTTCCTCAAATGAACCAATGACATTGAAGAATACAAACAATAGTTCTTAACAAAATTGAAAACCCAACAAAGTGCGAAGTGTTGCAAACCTCTCAGGAAAATTTGCGAATTGTTGATTGGTTAGTTTTCATTCTAAACTTAGTACAGTTTTCAATGGTTTCGGTTTATTAGCAAAATGAGTTTTCAACCTAAATTTTTCGAGCTAGATTTACAATGATAATTCGCTGTCAAGGACTGAATCTCTTAAAGTGTCTATATCACATAGGAGTTGATAGTATTTCTGTATTCATGTCAAACAGACCTTTATTACTTGCCGACACGAGAAAGCTACCAATACATTGCTCTAAGTTTACATTTTGATTCGTTGGTTAGTTTTCCTCTAGGTGACCTGGTTCGAGTAGTCGCATCATAACATGACTCTTGATAACCCTCAATTAGTGGGGCTTTTAACATGACTGATAACAATTTGCCCTCGTGTGTGTATTTAGAAAGCAGAATCAGAGTGTGCAGAAGTGTTTGCAGATTTTGTGGCATCATTTGAAGATTCCCGAGTGGCTGGTAAAACTTTTGTACGTGGTAACACGATCAACCCTGAAACAAAAGGTACAGTAATAGTATTGGAAGTTTTTTTTAATACAGAATCAACTGTCATGTAAAATCAGTTTATGAAATGGTCAATGTTTTGTAGCAAATTTGTTGTTTTACACACCTTGCATATGTTATATTTTGATGTATAACCTGTTTTATTAAGATATATCCCCAAGGTAAATTTTTGGGTGAGAAGGAAACTCAGTTAAAAACTCACTATGTCATCTTACTGTGTGGCATGGAATTTTTGCAAGAATTTATTTCACGGCTCGGTGATTGTTTGTATTTTGTTGGAACTACATGTAATTTTGCGATTGTGAAAGACTGGTTTTTCTTGCTGGGTATTAATTTTTGCAATTTTCAGAAGTACACGTAGCTTTTAATTGAGGTACAACATTTTCATTTTTGTATTAAACTACATGCAATAGACAAGTGAAAACAACATACAGAGATATAAAAAATGGTAATCAGTGTCACTGTTGTACATTTTGCCCTAGTGTGGCTGACAATACCATCAGACAATCCTTTTCTGTAAACTTTTTAGCAACTACAGCGCACCTGTAGTGTACCAAGGGTAATTTCATTGTTTTGTTTCTGAACATTTTGTTTCTAATTTCATTGTTTTGTTTCTGAATGAAAGAGATGTTTTAAATAAATGCCACCAACAACATTCTACATGTGATCTTTGTATGTTTAATTTTACCAGTGGAGTAAAGTTTTGCAGGACCTTTTTTTGTGGGAACTTTTTTGCAGATATTTGTGGAGAAAACTGCAAAATCATAAAAGTTAAAACCCATAAAACCCAGTTATGCCACATGATATTTCAATAATAATTTATTGTTATTGGTTATTTGTAATGCCTTTGATGCTTTATCAAAAGATCTCAACCATGTTGACAAGGTTTTGTCGTGTAATGTCTTTGCAGAGGAAACTGCTTCAGCGCAAGCTGGAGCATTGTACAAGCCAATGGCAAAGCTGTCTGCTACTGTTATGGAACAGAAAATTAAGACTGAACTGGCTTCACCCAAGTTGGTGTGTACTTGATTTTATAAACTGTTGATCATTATAACTGGCATATTTTGCACGAGGCTGTGTAAACACATCAGTGCATTTTACAGGACTTAACATCTGTAAGTTATAGCTATGCAATAGGTCACAGAGATTACAGTAAGTTAACAGGTTGGTGTGTGCTTTAGCTCCACTCCATAACTGTGGGCTTTCTCAATGCGAGTAGGGTGCCCTTTGCTCTTCATGTAGTGATCTTGTTGACATCAGCTGCTAATTATTTCACTAGCTGGCACTGAGGTACATGTGAATGGCTAGTTTTATATCCTCAGTCGCTTTTCCATGAGGAAACAAAACAAGCTACAGGTGTCCTGTAGCTGTAGCAACAGTCATCGAGTGTTTTGTCATACCCCACAATGGACTCACTGTTGTCAGGTACAACAAAGTTAAAGGTTCTCTAATTTCTTTCAGGAATTAAAGAAAAAAGCCAAAGAGAAGGAAAAGAAGAAGAGTAACTTAGAAATCTTTAAAGAAGAATTAAAAAGGTGAATATGGAACATTAAGTTTGTTCAAGGATGAAAATTAATATTAAGTCACTTAAATTGTCAACCTGTCATCAACTTCTTAAAATGAGTGTAAATGGTTTACAACGAATTTTAAGCAGTATTACACAGCTCTTTTTAAACTAGGAATGATTTGCAATAATGACAATGATTACAAACATGGAATGGATTCAATTGCTCCTTGAACCTTTTTCAAACATGGTATTTCCTGAAATTGCATACACACTACTGACTTTGTGACATGTAAATTTATATTCTCTCTGGACTGACAAATGACTTCCTTAAAGAAGAAAATTATTTGCAGGCTTGCAATAATGACTTTAATAATCATCTTAGAAAAACGTACATGTAAGAAAGTCACAGTGGTCTTTTGCTTCAGTGATAAATTTGGTGTCTTATACTCCTAGGCATTCTCTTGTCATAGAAAAACAAATTTATTAATTTTTACATGGTATTTTCTCATTTTCAACAGACAACAGAAGGAGCGAGAGATAAGGCACAGGATCAAGAAAGGAGATTTAGCAGATATTCCTAAAGAGGTTCTAGAAACAATGGCACCCTCACTTCTTATGCCTTCAAAGGGTATGTTTGGCAACTTGTTCTCTGTTTTATGGTTTTGTTTGAACGGTTTTCGTACAAAAGTACCAATCAGTAATTACATCTGACCTATGAATTGAATTGAATTGAATTGAATTTTCAAGTGTAAAACTATAGCTGAGATTTGTTTCTTAAGAACTGCTATTTTGCATTGTACCTGGACTTGGATTATTACTATTGGAAACACCTGAGTACCGTGAATTTCTAATATTTTATCAATTTGCAGAGTGGGCAGTTATGAATACTTAGTTAGTGAAATTTTGTGCAGTACCAGCTGTATTGTACAGTGTACATGTATGACCACATTAAACATACAATACAGCTGGTACAGCACAAAATTTACTGCAGGGGATCCTGTTCTAGGTCTTTTGAGTAGCCATGAAGAGGTTTTGAGGATGCTAAGTTACTACTACTGATAAATTATATTAAAGTTAAACTTGTTGAGGCATTTTGTTTCATTTCAGAGGAAAGCTATTCTTATGGTTCACATGATACTGGGGATCCTTCCACCACAAACCTGTACATTGGAAATATCAATCCAACAGTAAGTTGAAATTTAAAATTAATACTTAGGTGCATTTTTCTGTAGCTGCATTTTTATATGTTGTAGAAATTCTTTAGTGAAAGACCTATGTTCCACCACAAACGAAGAGGATTGAGTGAGTGAGTAGAAATTCTCTCAAATGTTTACTGTGAGGCTTCTATTGACCAGTCAGCCATCCATTTCATGCACTGCACTGTATGGAATGAAAAAAGATTTATTTTGTAGTGCACTAATACATGTAGATCTCCAAATAAGCATCGTTGCAAAGACACTATATTATTTTGTGTTTCTGTCCTTGGAAAAGTCTTCAAAAAGTGATCTGTGGAGCAAAGTAGTAAAATTGTCAAGCAGTCAAATAAGTGTTTAACAAAATTGGATGCTGGTCCAATAACCCAGCTTTTTCTTTTCTTTTTGCTTTTAAATTGTGGTCCACAAGTAGTGTTATAGGAGTGAAATGTCTTACCCTAGAACATGAAGCGTGATCTGGGATCCAGGCCTGTGGTTTAAGAAAAATTATGAGGCACCCAAAGTTTCCTAACCATGAAATCCTGGGTGCCCAGCACGTAAGCTTATATGAATAAAGTGAGTTTTTCCAGTCACCCTAAGGCAAATGTTAGTACCCTGTGGCACCTGGGTGTTTGTAGAACACAGCCCTGGGATCTGACACGCTAGCTATTGGGTCTCCCCCCAAGGGAATTCCACTTGTGTGATGTAAACATTATTTGGAAATACTTCAGCCATTATAACTAGAGATATAAAAGGAAAACAATATCTGAGCAAAGCTCTACCACAGTCTAAACTAAGCTTTTTATTTTTAAAATTAGATGACAGAAGAGATGTTAATGCGACTCTTTGGCAAGTACGGACCCCTGGCCAGTGTAAAAATAATGTGGCCCAGGACTGAAGAGGAAAAAGCCAGGAACAGAAACTGTGGGTTCGTTGCCTACATGAGGAGGAAAGATGGCGAAAAAGCTCTGAATGCATTGAAAGGTTGGGCAGGGTTGATAGAAATTTTCATTCAGTTTCTTGTTATTCAATTCAGAGAGTAATTGTGTTCGTAATTTCAATCAGCCTGACATGGCAGGTTTATCCAAGTTTGAAACTTCCCACCCAGTTACTCCCTGGATTGTACTCTACTTGATCCAGTTACTAGTTCTTATCAATAACACATGTATATTTTTTATAACAGGAAAAGAGGTCATGTCATATGAGATGAAGCTTGGGTGGGGCAAAAGTGTCCCCATACCACCCCACCCTATCTATATTCCCCCTGAAATGCAAGAGGACACGACGCCACCTCCCCCATCAGGCTTGCCATTTAATGCCCAAACTGACAAAAAGAAGGACGACTATTCCAATGCTCCTCCCCCACAGGGAGCAGGCGAGGAAGGCAAACGTGATGTTGATGCAAATGGCTTTGATAAGGAGGTGAGGCATGCAAAGATAATAACCACAGTCTTTTGCACTCACACATTAATTTACATGTATTACCACAGATAGCTTAGAAAAACCCTGTTTTCTCAAACATGTTTTCTCTTGGTACTTTTATTAAGACTTCCATGGTCATGAAGGACATATTTGACTTTCAGGGCTTTGTTATTTGAAGCAATCTATTAGTTGAATTGTTATGTCTTACTTATCTTTATATTCCACTCTTAATTAACTCGATTTGTAAAGCCTTGTAAGCATGATTTTTCTCACAAAATCCCACATTATAACCTTGCTTTTTGACACAATTAGAGATGCATGTTCTTCTTCTAAAATGTTTTTTTTTTGAAATGTTTTTAGCCTTTTCTGGGTGTTATTTTGTTATGTAATGGTGCTGTTTCTTTAGATTGTTGCTTGTGTGTTGGGAAACTTATTAAAATGACACCTCACCTTATAGATACAATCCTGTTATTGGCGTTTTTAATGCACATGCAAGGCTCCATTCGAGAAACTCTTCTTTGAAATAGAAAATTTTTCGGGAAGAATATTTCCCCCTTTTCTTCATTCTCAATGACATCAATTAACTTATATTTTCCCAAGCAAACAGTTTTTTCTAAGTAAACTCAAGAATTCCTTTAGTATAAAATAATGTAACATACCAAGGAATGCATGCAGTTGTAAAATTAGTTTCAATCCAGTTCTTACAGCAGAGATTCTCTGTACTTATGTTAATATACAGTAAAATAATGTAGTTCTACATCTTGTTGGCTTTTTTTTTCTCAATACTCACAAAGTCTTTGGCAATTGTCTCTTAGACCTTAGCCAATGCGGTCGTGAAAGTTGTAATCCCGACGGAAAGGTACCTTTTTAATGAAAATTGACTGTTGTTTTGTTATTCCCTTGTGGAATACCCTGGCTGATGTGTTTTCCAAGCAACCTTCTTGTGGCGGAATTGATACGTATTTCAACTTGCTAAGATGTCTGTACATTTTTTGATACTGTAGTTTGGTAATTATTGTAGCGACTACCAGTGTATGTGTTATTGTTGTTTTTTTCGTAAATTTAATGTACTGTGTGTCTTTTCAATCGATGTCACTTTCTGTTTACTGCCTCACTTTTTCTTTTAAAACTGTTGATGAATTGAACATTTGGTTGTTCTTCAGGAATGGTTCATAACATTTAACACTGCATAGTAAAGGGTTATTATGTTAAATTCCCAATGTTTGTCTGTTCAATTTTTCGACAAAAAAAATCCTTTTGGTTCTTTATACAAAAACAATTTTTTTATTTGATTTCACAACCAGTTTTCAATGGTATATAGTAACATAAAATGGCATAGCCTAGCTCCTGTTAAGACTGTAATTGATCCCTTCTTTTTTGTTTCCAAAAACAGTAATTACACATAAGATAATTCCAAAAAACAAACAAATACCTGCTTCATTCAATCAGAACATCACATAGTTATTTTAACCAAGCCAGCCTCACATAGTCATGCTTACAGCTCTAGTTTACATGGTGATTTTATCTGTGGAAAGTCAACTTGGATGATATTTCTTTGCTGCATGTGACTTTGTATGATGCACTGCCTGCATTATGCCAAAAGTATTTACAACTTTCATCTTTCAACATCATTTGGTGCCTCGTGTATTGTTAAGTTTTGAAACATGAAAAAACCCTGACATTTTTTGGTTGTGCACTACACAGAGTTACTAACATGCAGCAAAGTTTTGGATCTAAATCAATCGATACAATTTATCTTTGCAACAGTAGGTTCATGTATCTTCTCTAGCTTTGTGATGAACTTTTACCATGTACAATTTCATGGTGACAGTCACTAACTTTGGCCTGTTGTTTGTTGTTGTGGTAACCTTGGTAATTCCAACAGGAATCTGCTGTGCCTTGTTCACCGTATGGTTGAGTTTGTGGTGCGTGAGGGACCAATGTTTGAGGCCATGATTATGAACAAGGAATTGAATAACCCTATGTACAGGTGAGATATTTGAAATTGTGAAATTTTATCTTTGACTTTTGTCAAACTTTACAAAGTTACATGGAAGACTTTGTTAAAGTGGCGTTATAACGAGCATGAAATTTAAAAGTGAAAAGAATAAAAGAGAAATTTTCATTGACAAAAACCTACATATAATGGTCCAGTTGATTGTTTAAGAATATAGAACTATTTAAGTGTGCAGAAGCTATAAATAAATTGAATATTGTAATGAGTTATGCTTACACAACCTTATTACCAGTATATCAAATTGAAATAGTCTGGAGATTTTTTTCAGTGGGTTCAAAGTGTCTTACAAAAATTGCTCAAAAATAGTATTTTTGCAACTTGCTCTGGCCTTAATAGCAAACTGTCGCTTAATATCTTCATCTCGGTGTTGTAGGAGGTATTCAGTCATCAAATTATTTTAGTGCTGTTTTCATAAAAAAGGCCTCATAGTCACTGTGATGATGTCTCTTTTAAAAACAGGATTTTCTAAGGCAGTCATGTATTTCATCCGCAATTGTTTTATTGCTCAGTTTTTATCACAAATATATGAAGTCTTCCATTTTAACATTCACAGTGTTAAATGTATTAATCTTTGACCATCAACAGGTTCTTGTTTGACAACCAGAGCCCAGAACACATCTATTATCGCTGGAAGTTGTTTTCCATCCTCCAGGTTTGTTACATTTTTTAACGCTGTTGGAGATTTTCACCCAGAGAGTGTACATGAGTGACAGTATTGAACAACTTTCGCTCTTACATCAAAGTTGAAATGGGAACAAAAAATAGATTTTCAAGGGGACAGACTTTGGCCGAACCGTTTGTAGAGGCATTAAAACAAGATTCATTGAAATATAGCTTAATTAATGTATACATGTAGCTGGGCTCAGTCGATCAAAGGATGGAATTGTCTTTAAACAGATGAATCCCAAGTTATCACCATTATTACCAGTACCTTAGAGCAAACTTTGTGTATGCATTCCAACCTGTACCAAAATCTTCTTGTCCCCCACCCCCCCATAAAAAAAATCCACTCCAACCCTGCTTTTGTTAGGTACTGCAAGATATGTACCTTGACATATAGAAGTACTCCAACCAAAATTTCTCACCAATATGTAATGACATACATCTAGGGTGATTCACCAACAAAGTGGCGGACAGAAAAATTCAAAATGTTCCAAAATGGTTCAGTGTGGAGACCTCCTCAGTGTCATCAGTACACCATGAGTGCTGCAGCTTTTAACGCCAATAAACAACCTGTACCTCAAGTGGAGACACCCCTAGCACCACCGTCACAGCCAACAACAACTTCTGCACCTTCCTCACACAGTTCAAGTGGTAGCAGCAGCAGCAGTAGTGTTACACAGTCATCCACAGCAGCAAGTAGTCGGAAGGCTTCCCTTTCCAATAAGTGAGGGTTTATTTCTTTAGCCTCTTGTCAACTATCAGCTATTGGCATAACCCAGCAGCCAACTTCTGTCAAGCTGGAGCTGTTAGAAAAAGGAATCAAATGTTGGAAACAAAAAAGTTGAGGCGAATTGCAATTAAATTCAACACGATAATAGTATGGTGGTTGAATCAGCTATAAGTTGCAGTGCTGGTTTAGTCAAACTTGATAAGTTGAGTTGGACACGACAATAACAAGACCTTCACTATTAATTCATCAAGTTTAAACAAAGGAAATTATGTCTGTGACAGTGTCCTAATATTAGCATGGATTTTTATGATTTGATCTCTTTTCTTTTTTTCTTGTGAGCTAAGTTTTAGTTTCGATTTAGTTGCTTAGACAGTGTTTTACCCAGTGTTTTACCACATTTCTAAACACCTGGAAGGTCATCAAAAATGCTCTGCTGTGCATCATGCTTTTCACTCTCTTCTTGGTGTTTGGAAATGTGATAAAACACTTTCTCTTTTGTTTGATATATTACTTACTGGCATTAAGAGAAACAACTCCAATTTTGGTCAAGTGTGCATTTGTTCTAAATCATAACAGGTAGCAGTCTGTTAATGTTGCAAAAAGTAAGTTGCAAAAACCATCCCAGTGTTAACGATATTGTTTTTAGTTGTAAGTGTATATTCTTGTGTTGCAGACAACGTGACAAGCTGGAGGATATGTTGAGGGATTTAATGCCAGAAAGGGCCAAGATTGCTAGGTGTATGGTGTTCTGTGTTAATCATGCTGACTGTGCTGAGGAGGTAATTTAAAAGATAGCTCTCTGCAATTTTTTCTCCCCTTGAATGCTGCTTAGATAGGGACTGCCCATAAGGCAATTGTAAGTTGGAGATGCAGTTATTTGTGTAACCAAGATGCGAGGGTTGCCCAATACTCTGATCCAGAGCAGGTCGCCAAAGGGTTGACCATCTCTGACACAAAAGACTCAAAAAAATTTATCCTGATATTATGAAGCAGAAGGGGAGCGAAATGTGTGTGGATCAACACAATCTGTGATGGATTGCAACGGCATGCTACCATGTCTGTTCATGAGAGACTTAACAAAAATTTCACTCTTGCCCTACGAAGTGGGTTAGAAATGTCAGCAGATCAACATGATCGTGATGGATCACGACAGGCTGTCACCGTTCGTCAGTTCACTAGGGAGGAAGTCATGTACATTGCTGTGTCATGTCTGCATTGTAGTGCAGTTACTGTGTATTCACACTACATGTACATCGCAGTGCAGCTTCTTGTCTAATCCTGTTTACTGTGTTTATACAGGTTGTTGAATGCATTGCTGAGTCACTGTCAATCTTGGAAACACCGTTACAGGTCAAGGTGAGAAGGCGTATCACCCTCTTTTTGGAAATTATACTTTTTCTCTGTACCCCTTCCAATTGACTGGCCAATGTTAAAATGCCGGCCTAAGAAAATTCTGTAGGTAACCCTGCATTGGACTGGCATCCCAATCAGAGTCAAGTAGCAATACTCTGAAATGATTCATGCTATCAAAAGCCAAGGTGGTTGTCGACATGATATACACAAAGATGCCCCAAAACATGTGCACATGAAAAAACACCATTTCATTTTAACATGTTGTTCCCTTATCTCTGATCAGTACTGTAATAACTAGCCTTTTGGTAAGACTTAACCTTAAACCAGGTATTTTTTTCATCCTCTAGGTTGCACGGTTGTACCTGGTGTCAGACATTCTGCATAACTGCTCTGTTAAAGTACCAAATGTGTCATACTACAGGAAAGGGTAGGCTACTATGTCCATCCTCTCCGTTTTTGCAGCCTAAATTTTGAACTGTAAAATGACTTTACCTGTGTCAGAGTAGAAATAAATGAATTAAAAAGGCAGTCAGCATGTACATTGCAGTATGTTCTTTACTTGCTCTCGCATTATATTGACAATAACACTTAACAGTTAAGTTTCAAATCTAAGTGTTAGAATCTGTTGCAAGATATCTTGATTTAAGAGACTGTGAACACTGCCACACAGACACTTGAGTACCATACGAAGGTATATTCTAGGGATCTCTCTCTTTATTGGTGATAACAAGACCCACTGGATAATTTTTCTGTTTCAGGTTTCAGACAATGCTCCCAGAGATATTTGGTAACCTTAGTGCTTCTTTCAAAGCTATAAATGCTCGCATGAAAGCTGAGACTTTCAGGGTAAGTTTGTCAAAACTGTCCCTTTTTTGTTCCTGCTCTTTGTGAGCCCCAAAACATCTTGTAATCATTACAAAACCATTACAAATAGATTATTGAGATACTATTACAAAAAGATTAAAAGTTAACCAAAGTATTATATTTTCTCGAATAAAAATATTTTTCACTTATGTTTTGTGTTTTTTGAGATTACTCAAGCTAAAAACTGAAGGACAAAAATTATAATCAGAAAACCTCACCGAAAAGTTACAAAACCTGAAATCAAAATTCTTGCTAATCCTGCGTTAGCTTAATCAGGCTTTGAACAACCCAGCTGAGAATATTAAAATGTACCCCAGGGAATGTGATTTTTACAGAGTCATAGGAATTCCCAGGACATTACTATGGCAGGAACACAAGGAAGACTTCTTTTAAGTGAATTAGCAACTCTTGACGTCTGTAATATCTCAAACTTTGTTGACTTTTATTTTCAGAAACAAGTTCTTCGCTGTGTTGCAGCATGGATGGACTGGGCTGTCTACACCCCAGATTTCTTGTATGATCTCCAAAATATATTTCTGGGTCAAGGTGAAAAATCTAATCAATCAGAGGTAATGTAGATGAGTATTTGAATTCTCCTTACTATTCATAATTTTTGTCATTCTTTTTGGGAGGATCTTGCTTTCGGCCAGGATGGTTTTCTGAGGTGAAAAAAAGTGTTTCTTCTTGTAACCCAATTACTTTGTTTTTCACTATAACTGGCAGAACTTGATTGTTCAGCAGTCAAACCTCTTTGATGCATACATCAAAGGGGCAGACCCTAGCGTCAGTACTATGGAGGTGTCCTCATTATAGAGGAAGAAATCATATGAATTCTGGTTTCTCTGGGACCAGCTGAACTGTTCATTATGTGGAGGTGTCCGTAAGGGGAAGTTTGACTGTACCACAATGCAAGTTTGCTTTCAGCACAAGCTAATGCAAAATAATTATTATCTTCCTTTATTCTTGGTCTGTCAAGAAAACTTTCCTTAATTAAAAGATCTAAAAAAAAAATGAAACAGTTCAATCGTTGCAGTAAAGTCTGATTATTAGAGACGCAAGAGTTATTTCCACTTTATGGATGAACAGTTTTTTGCAGTTTTTTTGAACAGTTTTTTGTGTAAAAATTGCTATACTGACTACCATATACCTAAGCATACCTAAGCTTGTAGGGGGTTGAAAGCATTGTTCACCAATTTCCAGCTTTTTGGTTCTCTTGCCCTAGGTTGCGGATCAACCCCTCAAGTCTCTCTATCCACTAGACGGAAGCTTTGGTAGCACTAAGGATGATTTAGATGGGGCGCCGCTAGACGTTGATGGTGTCCCTATAAAGTCAAAGGACATGGACGGCGTTCCCTTGAAACAGATTGACATTGATGGGGTTCCATTATCTGGAGATGATATTGATGGAATGCCAAGTAAGTTTGGGTATATGTCAGGGCTGTAGCTAGTAACAATAGCACTTTTCACGGTTAATTTTTTTCATTTGCATTACAATGTAATCCAACGTGGATGCGAGGTAATTTCGAGCTAACACTACAAAATAGCGCGAAATTGCCTCACATACATGCGAGATTTTATTGTAATGCAAATGAGCAAAGGTAACCTTGAAAAGGGCTATTGCCTCAGTCAGTTTTTCTTCGTCGTTGTTGTTTTGTTTTCTTTAAGAGGAAAAGTAAAACACTGCTAGGAAATAAATAAACAAACAAAAATCATTGCCTCAGTCACAATTTGTTTTGTTGATAGAGGAGTGGGTCATGTACTACTGCACTCCATTCTTGCTCTATAAACGTCATCACAAGATGTATTTGCTAAAATGTTTTTTTACTGCGCCTTTCAATAAGATGCGAACTCTAAAATTGAAAGCTCAACCGATAAATGAGTTTTTCGCTACCATCAAACAAGTGTTCGGTGGCTCCTCCCGGCTTCCGACAACTGCCGAGCACTGTTTTGTTGTCTGAACTGTGCTCAACGATTTGATTACCGCGCGCTCGGCAGTAGTCGGAAGCTGGGAGGAGCCGCCAAACATTTGATTGACGGCAGCGAAAAACGCATTTGTCGGTTGAGCTTTGAATTTTAGAGTCCGCATGTTATTGAAAGGTGCAGTTAAGTGTATTCAGCTAAACTACATGTTGGGCGAGTGATATAACTCTGAAGAATAATTTACTGAGTTTTATAATAAAGTTTCCATATAACGCGCGTTCTAATTGGCTGAAAGAGCGTGCTTTATCAGAGAACAGAGCACGGGTGACGCCACTTTTGCTCGTTTGGAAAATAAAGTTTGGTTTGAAAATTCAGCCAAATACGTGGGGAAATTATCGGATTCTTGATCATAAAACAAATAAAGAAGCCTCGACTGTGTTCTGTTCTGTTGTAAAGTACTTAGGAAGCAGTAGAGCACTCAAGAAGTAGGGAAAAACACTCAACTTCGTCTCGTGTTTTCCCCTACACTTCTTTCGTGCTCTACCGCTTCCTGCGTGCTTTACAACAGAACAGAGCACAGTCGAGGCTTCTTTATTTGTTAATTAAAGACAAATGTTATGGGAGGGGGGGGGGGGGCAGCCCTCGTTTACTTCATATTACCTTTCTATTAAGTTTTTTTAAGTTTAAGTTTTTTATGTTATGTGTTTGTTTTTGTCTTTCTCACCTCAGTGGACAATAAAAAGACCCCAGACAAGTCTCGTGATAAAGGTAAGAAGTTTCGGGCCCAAATTGGTAAATTCAGTCAATACAGTAACACATTTTGCCCAACATGGAAAGCTGGCAACAAGGTTCATCTTGACCTGAGCACCTAGAAGACACGTCTTGAGATACAAAGTGCTAAATACCAGCAGTGAGACCGCAGAGCCCCATCCTTCAACTTATGGCTGTAGGATGGAGCCTAGAATCCTCCATGCGACAAAAGATGGCGGATTTACATTTTACCACAATGCCTTGCGAACCTGACACAGCCTATAAAGCACAAGGACAGCCATTTCTTTGCACTCTTTGTCTCTGTGTTAACAACGCTGTGCATGCTAGAGTTGAAAGTTTTAGAACTTTTCTGAACGTATTTATGAGCGTTTTTCGGATTTTTTCTTGCGCTATGAATTAAGGGTAAATGTACTATTCGCCATGTTTTTTCCTACAGAGAATTGTAAGGGACGCTCTCCAGAGTTTCCCTTCACCTAAACGGAGTGTAGATGAGACTGGTTTCCAGCCTACCTCAATGTCTATTGTTAGCATCGCTGATTATCATTACAATTTTTTTAACCACCTCATTCTTTGATCAGATGTTCCTCACGTTGCGTCAAAATGGGATCAGCCTGACTGGGAGAGAATTGAGGAGCGTGAGCCTTCACCAAAGTGAGTACTCGTCGTGATCATCGAGAACAGACCCGAAAGGATTTGAATCTGGTTGAAGGGTTTCATTCAAACAACGAGTTTTATTAAACAAGTAGATTATGAGCTCGAGATATATTTACACTAATACCGATTAGTATAAATCTGATAGCATTCTATCACGAATGCCGTTCTCTGATTGACTACGCTACTTACTATCTATTCTGTGGTAGATAGTGAGTAGCCTAGCAGTGTGCGCTTGCTAACAAACTGGCGGCCGCTCCTCAGCGTTTTTGAAGTGTGTGTGAAGAGGATTTAGATAAAGTTTTGAACGACCAGTAGATTTATACTAAAACAATTAGATTATTTATTCTTTCTCGATTTCTATGCGTGATAACGGACGCATCCTCGTCAACTATCGCGCGATAGAAGTCTCGAGCTCATAATCTAATCATAATCTGGTTGGTAAGCGTTCTCTGTTTTACAAAAACGGCCCGGAACCATACGAATAAAGAAAAAAATGGGCTTTCTTCTTTTCTTAGTTCTCGCTTGTTCTATTATGTTATATTGCACATGAAGTTTAAAATGTTTAACTTCTGGTAATAATCAAAAATGAAAAAAAAAAAACTTATTTGTAACCATTCTGTTCGTTAGACCCCCTGTCAAAGAAGATTCTCCGAACAGACCCGAAGAACAGCCGAGTGCTTCCGTAGAAACCCCGCGAACCATGGAAATCGACGAAAGCAGACGGAGAAAGCTTCGAGAAATCGAACTGAAAGTTGCAGAATACGCTCAGAAACTGGAAGCAAAAGGCGCGAGCAACCTAGCTCAGCAGTGCGATGTGTACAGGGCCAAGTTACTTGAGGTTAGAAAGACATGATTTATCATATTTCATTGAATATGGCTGCCTTTGGATGACATGGCAGGAAATCCTTAGAGCATTTTAATGTTTTCAGTTTTAAGATTAGAAATACAAATCTCTTTACTGATCTTCAGATAGTTCTAGTTATGAAAATCTGATGGTATTGTAATGATTCGATTTAGCGCCTTTGATAAGCCCCCTTCCCCGGCCCCCTTCCCCCGGCCCCCTTCCCCCGGCCCCCTTCCCCCGTCCCACCCCCTCCCCTGCCCTTTCCGCGGAAGTTGTTTCAGATAAGCGTCCTTGAGATATCAATGCAATTCATTGTCCGTTGTCAAATCCTTGATCTTATATCCTATATTCATTCACTAGGCAATTGAACCGAAAGAATCGAAGGAGAAAAAGAAAAAGGGAAGCAGCCATACTAACTCCCCATCGGAGTCTCGCCGAAAGAAGTCTCGCAGTCGTTCCAAGTCCCCATCGTCCAAGAAGCGAGGTCGTCGGTCCCAGTCCTCTGAAAGTCGCTCTCCTTCGAGATCTCCCGCGCGGAGCAGGTCACGATCGCCATTGACAACATCACTGCAGGTACGTTAGCTTTCGAAAATTATTTGATATAATTCTTTAGTTATCAATAGATTGCCGTTAACATCTGATATTTCTGGTTTTTTTTCCTTCAGTCTTTAAAGCACTACGAGTCGCGCACACCTTCGCCTTCCAATTCAAGACGGTCACGATCCCGCAGCCGGAGTTCATCCCGCGGGCGCGGAAGGTCTCGGTCCCGAAGTCGTTCTCCTGTTGGAAAACAGAGGCGTAAACGGTCCAGATCACGGAGTGGAACACCCGCCAAGAAAAGTTCGTCACGAAAGAAGCGATCGAGATCCCGATCAAGATCGCCGTCCAGGAAAAAGAGTAAAAAGAAGAAGAAGTGAATTAAATGAGTAGCAATAAGAATAAAAGTCGCACATTGAAAAGACACTCGAAAATAGACGCAGTAATATTAGTTGCAAGATACTTTTGATCTTTGCTGTAAAATATTGAAAGTGAACTCCATTATAACAATACTATCAGCCCGGCTTCTCTCTCACGCCGTCACGTTGGTGATTACCAGCGTTACACAACGTCAAAGGGACTGATAACTGCAGTGACAAGTTTTGCCTTTTCTTCGAAGTGTTTTATAACTCCAGTCCATCGTATTGATACAGTGAGCCGTGTCTTGGTTTTCCTTTGCTTGAGGACTACTGAATAAAAACGTCACTCTCAAAGACAGTTGTTTCGTTGCGTAGAGCTTGCTTTACTGTATATTGCTAGACAGACATTGTGACCCGGTATAAGTGGACTAAATGCTTTCTCTTAGCGAAGTCAAAAGTGTTACTGAAGATTTTCTACACAAAGGGAAACCTACTTTGTGGTGTGGACTATCTAGTTTGAGAAGAAGTTGCCTGTTTTTGTGTTACGTGGTTCCATGAGAAACTAATTTTCTCTACTACCTTAAGGCGGGGGTCAACTTGAAGGCCGTATTTTGGCTGGGTATTATGGTTTTAACGCAAATATCTCGTTCACGTTTCAAGCAGTCAAAAATCTCTCTGCTCATCCCACATATCTACGTTTTGGGCTGTTCTGTACATTTTTTGGTGATTTTTGGGTATATTTGGGGATAAATAGTTTTCTCAAAGGATTAGTAAAATTTATGGAAATAGGAAATTTGGAAGATTTGATGTTGTTTTAAAATTAGAATTTGAAGTTAAAAATTGGTAGACGTACACTCAAGTTGCTTAAAAACCGCGAAGTTACGCAGGCTACAACCCGGAGTGCCCTTTCGGGGGACGTTCAGCTGTCTGGTGTTCCAAAACTTTTTTTTTCCTGTTTAATCTCTCTTTAAACTTCCTAAACTTCACTTAAATTCAGGTAGACTCCCGTCTTAAGCCTCTTGCCGCAATCTCCACACCGAGAAGCGGAACTGATTATGATGATCACCTTAAGCTTTGGCCAAACGGACTCGCAAGTTGTGGCAAGAAGCTGCAAGTTCGACTTGCGTAGAGTGACCAAACGGACTCGCAAGTACACGTAAATCAAAGTTACGGGCTTAGTATTTCAGATCAGACTCGGTATTAAAAGCAGTAGTGTTTTGAGGCTTCTCACGTGAGCAATTGCAACATTTGTTTTTAGGCCAACCCCTTACTGAAACGCCCGTATGGACGTCTTATCAATAAAACTTATGGAAGAAAATAGCTCAATAAGCAATGTCCGTAGCCTTCATCACATCAGATTACGAAACAAATGTAACCCGTGAATGAATCATATGAGTGCCTTTTGGGCGTGAGAAAATTGATGTAATCAGTGGTCTGTGTACGTCGTTGTTATGTAGCAGACACTAGTCTAGTTGTCTTGGCTTCCATCTGATCAGATACCTAGAGTTTTACTTGTCTTTAAGGTACCATTATATTACTACCGAATCGAATCTGGTCGTCTATGTTTGTTTCTGTTTTTTTTTTCCGTGCAGAACTATCACAAAAAGACCTCTGACCTCTTGAAGTGAGGTACTTGCGATTTGAAAGGGCTTCCTTTGACTAATAAGGAGTTGTTTACAGCTTTCGGTTCCATTTCAACAGGTCCCTTTTTCATCGCTATATTATGTTACTACCGATTATATTATATTACTTCCATTATATTACTACCGAATGGAATCTGGTCTTCTATGTTTGTTTCTGGTGTTTTTTTTCGCGCAGAACTATCACAAAAAGACGTCTGACCTCTTGAAGACGTGCGATTTTAAAGGGCTTTCTTTTGACTAATAAGGAGTTGTTTACAGCTTTCGGTTCCATTTCAACAGGTCCCTTTTTCATCGCTTATCCTTTCCTAACAACGTTCAGGAGTACTGTATATGTGATGTATGTCTTAAATTAAAGCAGAAAACGGAAAAATATAGAGAAGACGTTTTTGGGGGGAAAGGCATACACGCATCTTTGGATTGTTTTCCCCGAAATCGTCCAATAGAAATAACCGTTACAGGCTGTCAATCAATTTTAAGTATGCTATTTGAAAGCTGTCCCCGTGAAGGCTTAGTTATTTTCAATCAAATCTTGCTACTGTACAGTAACTGTTATTTTAATCACCTTCACTACAGTTACTGTAAGCGCAGAAGATTATGCTTTCCAAATCCAATTCGAACATCTCAGTGCATTCCAGACAAAAGCCTAAATGCGCCCGTTGTAGAAATCACGGCATTTATCATGTTCCGTTGAAAGGCCACAGAAACGTTTGTCCGCACAGGCAATGTAACTGTGAGGGGTGTGGTTTGATCTCGGAAAGAAATCTTCTTGCGATAAAACCAGGACGTCAAACGGAGGTAGTCGGCGAAAAACTACGCACGAGGAAGAAAATGATGCAAAAGCGAGAAGATTTGAACACGAGCAAAGCTTTGATCGACCCCACAATGGCAGATGCCTTACCAACTTCATGTTTGCCGGGGAAAGGTAAAATTTTTAAGTCGTACGTTCGGAATGCTGTAGAGGCTTTGCTCTTTAGTAATCAAGATTGAAACTAATCATCGTTTCGGGGCAAGAACAAGTATGGCTGTCTTTGACAAAAATGTGTCACTGTGAGGCAGTAACCGATCATTTAAAGTTAGCTTAATCTTGAGCTTTATGACCCAAATAGTTTTTGAAAATACAGAGGATTATCGAAATTTCTCCGTTAAATGATTACTGTAGTTTGAGCATCGATACATCAGTGTATAAAGACTAACACGATGCGAAATTCTATTTTTCTGCTTTTTGTATTTTTTGTCGACAAATGATCGCTTTTCCCAAAAACGACAATAGTGTTGGCGTTATTTGAAAAAGTTTTAAACTTTTTTTTAGAGTTTTTCGTGATCTCTGATTCATTTCTTTTGTCGTTTTTTTTTAATTGTTTTTTTTTCTGTAAAAAAAAAAAAACAAAAAAACAAAAAAACACACGTTTTTTTGTTTGAGTTCAGCAGCACGCGTTGTCTTTTTCGGTCAGTTCTAACCGCCTGTCGCTGACAAGTCGGATCTTGATAGCTCTAGAAGAATGTTCCCCGACTTTTCTTTTCAATTTGAAATCAGAATCTTGAGGGTGTGACTCGTAACAACACCCTTTTAATAGTTTCATTTTTAAGACTACGGTAATTTTTTGAATGCTGGACTATCATTTTTCGCTTCTCATTGATGTGAATATGTCATTTCATTTGTTCGCATCACTTATGGTAGTGTACTTTGAATGATGTTCTGTTGAGAGTGGTTTCTCTTCTAACTCATTCCCTCTTTAAACTTCCAGGACATCCTGCCGAATCCAGCGAAAACAATCTGACAGAGGCCAACACAGATGATGTTTTAAGTGCGAAACAAGGTTCTCCAAATCTACTCCAAGAGCAGCCAAGACTTCTTCCAGTATGTGCAAACCTGTCCAGCCCATCCCACCCTTACTATGGCTATGTACAGCGCGCCCCCCGGATGCGGAATTTTAGTCCTGGTGCCCCACCCAACGTCACGATTGGTCCCCATGGATTTCACAGAGTGATGGTGCCAGAGCAGACAAACTGGTTCCTGAGTTACTCCTCCCTGGATTCTCCAAACTTCCCTTCACCTTTGCTTCAGGTAACATTCTTTGTTTGTGTTTTCAATTGAATGTCGTAAAACCAAAACCAAAACTAAAACCAAAAAAAAGTATTTGCCTGACTTTCGACACTCAGAAAGGGAGGGAGCTCAGTATGGTAAAGAAACATACCTTAAACGTAAAAAACTTTCCAGATAAATAGCCAAGATTTCCACCAAACACACACAACCTGAAAAAGCACATGACACCCAAAATAAGAAGCAAATATCAGAAGCCCTCGTTTCAACGTATACAAATGTATACCTTAAAAATTCTGTCGGTAAAACCAAAATCCCTGGCCGACCCTGTATTTTTTAAATTCATTACCAATCAGCTTTTACTGGGTGAAATTAGACTGAAATTCATAAAGAGACTCAGATTCGTTCCACACTACGTCGGAGGAATTTGAATACGGAGATTTCACTCTGAAAACGAGCATGTTTTCCGTCCACACGTGTTTGAGGAAAACTCGGTCAGGGAAATCATTTATTTAAATATAGTGACAGCATCGTTTTCGAAAAGCTCCGTTTTCAAAATGTTTGCCTTGGATTTTGGATCGTGAAACTTGCAAATCCAAACAGGACCGAATTTGAGGTTAATTTGGTGAAATGAGGAAAAACTCTCTCGTCGGATTTCAAAAAATATTGCCACTGTTTTTTTTTTGAGAATCAGGTTTTAAAAACATGTTGAATCACTTCCACAAAAAATAACCAAAACATAGATACATTTTAGTACCCAATTTTAGTTCCCAAATCTTTCTTTGTATCAGACCGGGAAAACAAAAGCATTAATTAAAACCTCCATTCGTGCACGCAATCCCTTTGCTTGCGTGATTTTTTATTCAACTCTCGAAAATATTCGGTGAGTAAACATTGGTAAAGAGGAGAAGCCGTTTCTTACTTTCTACACATTAAGTTGAACTGATTAGATGACTAAATTACTCCGCACAATGGCGAAGAAATAAATTTATTCATACTTGTATATGCAAACGGTTCTTATGACAATTTTGGAAGCCATCTTGAAGGGTGGGCAACACGCCTCTTTGTATAGGTTACAGTGTTTTGCACTGAAATCGGATGGCAAACAATTTTCTTAAAGATTAAATTCTGAACAATTTACGAATAGCAAAGTTGGTTCACTAGGTAAAAGATTGTATTAACCATATTTGAGGGATGTATTAAAGTGTGCTCCAAAGCGTCCAGTGGTGTTTATAATTTTCTGTACATTTGTCTGTAATTATTTCCGCGAACTTGTAATTTCTAAAGCCACATCAAATTGATAGAAAATGTAGTGAAAATTAAAAACACGACTGGACGATTTTGAGCGCAGCTACATCCCTCAAATTTGCCATTTATCTTAATATGCTGTTCATAAATTGTTCAGAATTCAGTCTTGAAGAAAATCGTTTGCCGTCTTATTCCCATACAACACTAATTTCTAACGCGTGCTGCATACCAAGAGAGCTTCCAAAACCGTGATAAGGGCAATTATCGCCTTCTTTTGTGTTCCTTATTAAAGAACTTTAGGTTTGAGTGTAAAGCGGAAGTTTTCTTTTGATAAATAAAATCAAAGAAACTCACCTTGTTTCAGCAAAAAGACAACGAAAACAGCGAAAGGCGCTTTGAATGTCCTGCGAAAGCCGGCACAGATTTCCCGCCTTTTATTACGCTTTTTCCCGCCTGAATTACAACGAATCACGTGCTTAGCTAAATCCAGGGACCAGTAGGTAAACGGATTCCTCTGCTGTGAGCCGAAAACGAGTCCCCGTTTTCAGTTTTAAAATATTATTTAGAAATTATTCGGGAAGTTAGTATTCGCGAATGCCAGGTTTTGAAAAGGATTTTCTTTTGACGAAATGTAACGGGGTATCGCCCGCACCCCTTCTCTCTAGATCTATTACTGATTGCAAACTAATAGAGTTACTGTGATTTACTGCTGTCATTTCTTCGTAGGAGTTTTGCTATCCATTCATCACCGTTGAACCTGAGTGGCCTTCAATGTTCTCCGGAACCTTTCTGGAAAACAACCATTGACCACTGTGTTGGATGAAAGTGCAAGTACCTTTGTAAAGTGTCTTTTCCT
Source organism: Orbicella franksi (assembly GCF_964199315.1). Classification (NCBI taxonomy): domain Eukaryota; kingdom Metazoa; phylum Cnidaria; class Anthozoa; order Scleractinia; family Merulinidae; genus Orbicella; species Orbicella franksi. The sequence continues at coordinate 26,941,322 of NC_138151.1, forward strand.
TCACTTATGGTTTGAACAGGAGGATTAAGGAGTGGAGTTTGGACTTCCCACAAAACTAACCCTGTGTGGTTATTTTGTTGTACGGGTTTTTCTGCGTGTACCGTTTAGCATTAACTCACGAAATAATAGAAATATTTACTCAACCTTGTTCCTAAGTTAACCGCATACATTTGCTATGTATGATAGAAGGCAACGTTGTTACAAAGAAACATGTATTCGTCCATATCTCACTTCACTTAGGGGTGAACTATATGAATTTTGGGGGATAGCTGATTTTGAAAAAATATCCTATGGGCATACTTGTACCAAAATGAAAATCATACACACGACCACTATCGAAAAAAAAAAAACAGATTCACAAACGTTCAGTGAGCCGAACAAAAAATGTTATACGGATAAAAAATGTCATGCGTTCCGCGGTACGCGTCCCGAGAAAAAAAAATTCCCTAGTGCATGAAAGAGCCCAAAACAATTCGTCCCTGTACCAAATCACCCACCAAACTCCTCCCCCACCCTCAAAAGTCCATCCCTTACCAGAAGTGATGAAGTGTCGAATTCATTACAGTGTCTAACAATAAAGTAACTAAGCACTGCAAAACTCTGGAACGTGATTTAGGATTGGACGATACAGTTGTAACCTAACAAATGTTTTAAATATTAAACATTATGAAGTAACTAAACTTCTTGATGTGCTGGCGATCTTTGTTGGCCTCGTCAAGGTCGTTCAAATCTTGAATGTAGAAAATCGCCCCATAAAAGGCAAAACAGAAAGCAAGAAAGAGAATGCAGGATGTATTTATCGAACCAAGTTTGTATATAAATGAAAACTGGAGCACTCATAACCCACCCCATACAAACGTCACAGCTACTAAATGGTCCTAAGAGGGTACACAACACACAACACGCAGCAAAACTACAGCTTTCTGTTCGTACGAAAAGGTTTTTAAATGCCATTAACACCGACTTCGAACTTTAAATCAACAACTTGTCCGCTACAGTCCACTCGAAAGTCCGCAATATTGTAGAACAATCGAGAGACATGGATATGATGTCATTCGCCCCTGAAGAATTGTTTTTGGGGGCCAAATTGGTGTCCATAGAAAGATACACACACGAACGCGAATTTTTCCGCCTTACCCGATTAGAACTGCGTTCTCTCGAACGCAAAAAGTTTTATTCCCATCAATTGGTATTCCGTCATAAAATTATGGCCTCTGGTACAAAATGGAGGAGACTGGTTTCAAATCAGATCAAACGGAATGGGCTGGGTGTCGGTCCAGGATTGGTTAACAAGAGCAATAAGGTTTGGGTTTTGTGACTTTTGTCCACGGCATGGTATTGACCCAGTGTTGAGTGAAGACCCAGGTGTCGGGGATAAGATAGGGAACAATGAACGGTGTACGGGAAAGAGTCAGGAAATTCGCACTTTTACTAGCGATTCACCGAAAACAAACATAAACAAGCTAATATACAGAACAGGAAACCAAAACGAAATATGAATCAAGCAAGCAATGATGACCGAAAAATAACGAAACTTACAAGCTTTGTCTGGCGACTGCGACGAGTAAAACATGACAACGGACATCAAAAACTAACGGCAGAAGAAGCTATACTTAACAATAGAGAAAACAGATGAAAAAATGTACACGAAAATATGAAACGTTGCGTAACTGAAAATAATTGGCGAAACTAAGTATCATATGCACGGAACAACTAAAAGACGGAAAACAAAGGCCTAAAACGCGAAAGCACAACAAAATTGAGACTCCGTGGCTACAAACTCAACTGGGAAATCATGAGTGGCGCATAAAGGAAACGTACATGGAAATGCAAGAGAAATAGAAAGCGGACAGCTGGGAGAACGCATGGGAGAGTGCACGAGGAAACATATGGTATGTGAACGCAAGAGGTCGAGTTTTATCTATGCTGGGTTCAAATTAGTTTCAGTCCCCTCCCTAACAACAAACTCGCCTCTCTGTTGTAGCAAGAAAAATGCCCATTAAAAACATTTATCGTAATTAAATCGCAAATAAAAACCTCCAAAAGGTTTACTGCGTGTTTCTCACAACAGAAATAGCAACTAAATACTGCAAAGAAAACATCAGAAAGAACCAATGTCTCTCAATAACAGTATAATATTTGTAATATCGATATCGCAATTTTACAAACTCTTTTTATAGCACTTAAACTCTAAAAAAACTGTAACGTGAAAATCACTTCTAGACTAACCTATTTAATCGAAATGAATACTTTTATCTTGAATTGAGTATTTTAAATCAGAGCGAACTGACCCAAACAGAAACCAATGTAACAAAACTAACGTAGCACATTCTGAACTCTAAACACTGACAGAGCTAACACTTAGCAAATACCACTTACACATGCAAAAGACGGACATGTGTTTGAAGACATCACAAGGGTTTGAAGTTGACAACAAACGTATTGCTAGAATTAGCCTTAATAAATAACTTATAGGCAACCGAGACACAACCCTCACTAGCCTAAAACATTTTTGGTGCCAGGTACAGCCCAAATGTACACTTTCTCCTGGACTCTTTTTGGTAGAAAGTACATCTATTGATAGCAAGATTCCTACTATTAACTACACTGGACCAAAACTTAAACAAAACATTGTAACAAATTACTAACAAATATCACTTCTCTGTTACATGTAATAGTTGACTATATTGTAATCTTCGAAGGTCTGAGTTGAAGTGATTTGCTTTCCCTTTTTCTAACCTTTCAAAATACTTGCTTATAATAATTATCTGACTGTTCCGCAAGTCAGTTTACGTAAATTTGTTCTACACGTCCGAAATATCTCCAATGTGCGGCAGAATATACCTTATCGATCCCGGGTGGCGTAGCACAATATTCACCACAAGACTTGCCCATAATCTCTAATTTCGACCTTATGCTAAAATGATACACTGTACATTTGAAACTTTCTAGCAGAAACCTTTTTGAGTGGGTAGTACAGGTAAACATGATTGTCGCTTTCAAAAAAGCCATCTAAATCTCTATCGCCACAAAGAGACTTCCAACTAAATAGCCATCAGAAGAAAGACGTTAAGAGATTTCTTAAAATTCTACATTAACTAAAAAAGAAGAAAAAAAATGACGTCCAATAACGAGCTGGACGATTGTCAAAACGTTTACTGGAATAGCAAAAATTGCATATTTCCATTTTTACTATCTGCAGGTCTGTTAAAACAAGGACTCCTTACTCTCATAATATCATTAATAATTATTCTCTTTCCGCTCCATTGACAGCAGCGGGCTGTGTCGTGGGTGCAGGGGGCTTCAAATCAAAAACCCGCCTTGCATTTTCTGCTGACGCACGGGCCACCTCTTCCGCATCAACACCGAGACATTTTGCGACAGTGTGAGCCACTATCGGCAGAGTACACGGCTCATTTCGTCCAGGCTGGCATCTCTTTAGAAGGGACTTGCAAACATCATCTAAGTCCTTTTCCGGCGCATTTGGGATCATGTAAGGTGCATCACTTTCAAGAAGAACTCTGTCCAATGGAAGAACACCCTCTTTGAGAGCATCTCTCAGTGCTTTGCCAGGGGTTTCTAGAGAAAACATAAATTCCCAACGGTTGTAAGATCATGCTTGACAGTGAACCTGTTTCCTTCCTAAAAATACTTCGAGGCTTTTTTTTCTTTTTCAATTCATTTCAGCGTTTGACTAAGTCAGGCTTCTACGACTAGGAGTGATTTATATCCAAAAAGAACTTCAAAATTTAAAGTTTGATCTGTGTTTGTAGCAAATTGCATCACATTACCACGTAACGTCTCTTATTGTTTGGCTAGCTCCGTGAGCAGGCAAGATAAACCAAATCATGCCATGTGATTGGCTACCTGACTGGGCAGGTACTATCTCGCCTGCTCGGGACTACCTGCTGTGTCCCGCAAAAACATTTTCCGTGGGTTTATTGACCTTGTTTGTTTAACTCCGTCTTGTTCCAAGAACACCCCCAAAAGAAAAAACGAACTTGGCCAATATCTAGCCATCTTGACCTCATGCTTGGTCAACAGAAGGCATATATATCTTTTCTTTATCACCCTTTATACAAATGACAGCCTTTTTTGACATTATTGATCACCATTTAAGAAATAGAAAACAGAAACACGAGTGGAAGTTTGGGAGAACAAGAAATGCTGTGGGAACACCAGCCGCAGGCGAGTTTTTCCACAGCTTTTTCGAGTTCTCCCAAACTTTCACGAGTGTTTCTACAACGCGATAGAAACACGGAGAACATGTTTTCTATTTCTTTTAGAAAGCACCGCGACGAAAAAAAAGGAAAACAACTTGTTTACTTTGATCATCAAAATGTAAATTCTCTTTGCACGCGCCATCATTACGTCAACAGCTCGTGCTAGTTCTGTGTTTCTATCGAGTTAAAGGAACACGATTTTTAACCAATCAGCACGCATATTTTCTTAGGGCTGTTTTCTAAATAATGACAAACGTTGCTCCACTAACCTTTGCAAATAAATCCACAAATGCCAATATAGAATCCCATTGCAACATAGGCACTCATTTCTGAAACACTACCAGTGAAACAGTGAATCACGATAGATGGTAATCTGCCACTAAACTGACTCAACACTTCAATGAATTTCTGATGTGATGCTCGCTCATGTGCTAAGAGTGGTTTCTGAACTTCACAGGCAATCTCGACCTAACAAGAAAACAGAGCAAATTCCAAGGTCAACAGAGATATTCTCCTCACCACCTGTCAACATTTTGCATGATTCACTTGGGAGAATTAGGATTAACACAGGACTAAGAAAGTGCACAGTCAGGTCAGGTTACAACATTACTATATACAACTTCTATTTAAAAAAAGTTGTGACCAAGCATCATTACCACATATGACATTGACAGTCACTGCATGGCATCCTGTTAAATACACCAATAACATACAACTCAGTACCACATAGGTGTGCAGCCTGGGAATATTTGGGAATTTCTTGGCCAGCTTGTAATAAAAATCTCTTGATTTTTGAAAACCTCACTGTCCTGCCTTTAACCCTTTTTACGGAACAATGTGCCCTGTGTACTTTCCCTCAGTCAAGAGTAATTCAAAAAGACTGTGACCCCCCCCCCCCCCCAACAAATGATGCATAATTTCTTGAGTAGCACTACTAGCAATAACTTTCACACTCCTCAAAGGGTTGATTGAAGAGGATTTTTGTCTGGTCCTGTAAGTATGCTGTATGACAAAATGTCAATGTCGACAGCTCACCAAATTTGTTTCATTGTTGTAGTAATCTTGCATGCACACCTCAAGGACTATATGTAAATATTAAGATTTACTCTGACTTGACTTGAAAGAAACTGTAACTGCTTTTGGTCTGTTTGATAAACACTGAAACCTTTATTTAAACCAACAAAAATAGCTCAAATTAGGAGGAAGTACCTGTTTTGTGAATGCTTCAATCTGTGCCTTCTCGTCTGAGTAATTCCTGTGAAAATCCAAACCAACTTCACCAATGGCGACAACTACGGGATCCTTTGCTAATTCTTCAATCTCCTTGGCAGTTTTTTCATTCCATTCCTTTGTTGTAAAATGAGGATGTACACCCACAGATGCATACAGGACACGTGGATGAGCTTTAGCTTGAAGGACAGCTGACTGACTCATCTGTAATGTGTTTCCTGTTAGAATCATCTGCTTGATTCCTACAACTTCAGCCTGCTCTATAACATTTCGAATATCTCTGGAAAATCTAAAAGGGAAGAACAAAGACCAATCCAACATGAAAACCAGTACAATTAAGGAAAATACTCTCAAATTTACTTGGAATTAACCAGTAACAGTAGGCACTACACACACTGGCTGCATTCACCTAGAAAGGCATATAACACATAAAAGTGAAGCCTTGGACCCAACTGGCTCATAGCTTACGCAGCTTATTCAGGTGGCTAGGAGTATTTCTACTACCCCTGGACGGGATGCTAGTCCATCGCAGGTCACTCCCCCACAATTTGTTAGGTTTCCCCAGAATTCACCAGTACCCATTTATACTCCTGGGTGGAGAGAGACGCTGTCAGAGTTAAGCACCATGCCCAAGAACACAACACAGCGTCCCTGGCCAGGGCTCGAACCCGGACCGCTCGAGCTGGGGACGAGCACACTAACCATGAGGCCACTGCGCCTCCACCATATATTACACATACACTCCATCAAAATTACAGTAAGAGCATCAGGTTCAATTAGGTTCAAAATCGTTGAGAGAAAGTTTCTAACAGTTCACACCTTGACAGCTTATATAAGGAAAAAGTAAATTTTGTTTGTTTTATGCATCCCACATTTACAGTACCTAGACTCATAATTTATATATCCCACTCTGTTGTGTGCATCTTCTAGACATGAAAATGTAAAGTTGCTGTTCGGCCATTATATTTACCTCTGGTATATATAAAATCTTAGCAAATACAGCCATTATTATAGTGCACTACACTCTTTATGACAGGCACAGTGGCCAAATGGTTAGTGCCCTTAAATATGGATTTACATGTAGCAGTTAGGGTTTGAGTCTCTCTCCACACAGGTGAATAAATGAGTACCAGCAAATTCTGGGGTAATTTAGCGAAGGACTGGCTTCCTATCAAGGGGTGTAAAACTATTTCATTTCACTTCCTGATATGGAAACCGTAGATACCTCCCAGCCTGATGGGCCACTAGGCTTGAAAGTAGACTTGTCGAAACTTACACTTTATTTGGTAGATTAACCCCCACATCAATGAGCTGCAACACTTTATCATCAGGAACTGTCACAATGTCATTAGGGCCTTGAGGGCGTCGCCTGTTCCTCCAACCCTTTTGGTTATAATTATACTGGTTTGAACCATAAGCATAATTGCTCATCTGTGGAATTGGCATGACATAAGATGGAGGAATCATTGATGGAATAGACACTCTGCCACTGCGGCCTCCTCCTGAGTTTTTGGCTGGTTCAACTTTTATGATTTTATCATAGAGTTTAGTTCCATTTAATTGAAGCAAGTGACCTAGATTGAAGAAAAAAGTTCTGTTACAATAGTTCTATAACACTTGTTTACCACGTTGACAGTTACAAAAATGCATATCAATCCAGCTCTTGAACTTTCCAATGTTATCAAGATTGGCTAAAAGTTAACTCTAACTGAAGGCACTTTAGACTTGAATTCACCTCTAACCCCTGTAGCCAAAAGGTGATTTCTGCTAACCTTGAGCTTGGAGCGCCATTAGAAATTCCAAGCCATTTTTTTTTTGATATAACAAGCAGAAGTCCTCCTAGAGTTTCTCTAAAATGTACCTGCAAGATGTTCTGGAACATTAATAAAACCAAACCCTTGTGAGGCACCAGGCCGGTCCACGGCCAATTCAATCCATGACGATGATCGCAGGTATGGAGTGCTATCAAGGCCAAAGTGGCGAGCCAAGTCCTCTTTTGTTGCTTTAAGGGAGAGATTTCCTGCACAACAAGGCATACCAAAATAATCAGTTAAAACTGCAGGCCCCAAGTAGGGCTGTAAAGTCTTTTTGCAGGGACTCGATGTCCGGGGTAAGTACTCCTGTATATAAGCCATATAGGTATATGCCGCTACGAAGGGTATGGTTTTCAGGCAGTTCACAGGGGTTTCGAAATGTTTTGAAGTAGACGTTTGCAGCTGGAAGAGTAGGCGGCTGTGACAAGTTAGGGGCCACAACGCCCCTTGTCCTTGGGGTCTGAGGGCATGCCCCCTGCCCCCAAAAAATAATGTGAAACATCACATTGGTTGAAGGTTTCAAATTTCACATTACTCATTGTTTTGTAAGTATGCAAATTTTTTTATCTTTTCAAACCTAAAATTATTTCCAAATGAAAGGTCGTTCTTGCCATTTTTCTCTTATTCTTTATTTATTGTTATTAATTAAAAAAAGGCCAGGATAGTTTCATTTAAAATTCCGGTTTTAAATGTGGTAACTGTGAAACAGCACAGTCATGTTTCAAAAGCAGGTTTAGATTTTGCTTTGCTTCCACATGTGCAAATTATCTCCCCAGAATTTGATGGCCGGAGGAAAAAATAGTTGAACTTAAGAGCTCAAATTGTTGCTATCAATTAGCAACACAATTTTAGATTCCAGTATTCATGCTAGTTAAAGTAAAGACTTTTCATTTTGTCTTTTAATATCATTTATAGTGGGCTGTGATCTCCCACCTTATCTGTTATAATATAAAACAAAGTAATCATATGGTCGAATGAACAATAACAAAGTCCAACAACTCATAAAATGATTTCTTGTGTGTATTGGCCAAATTTTTCATCTACCTACCAAGCTTGACTTTTTGAAGCCAAAAGAAAAAAATAAGTTTTTTGCGATCGTTTTGCTGCCATGATGTTAGAAGCAACAGCCAAATGAGGTAACCCAGAACTTCCAACTCTCACGATTTGGTCGTTAGACTCACGATTTCAGGACTCATCTGATGGTTTCACAATTTAACCTCAAAATCTCACGGTTTTCCAGAATGAATTACAACCTCAATCAGATCTGGACTCTCAGATCTCAACTCGATTTAAAATAATAGTTGCAAATACAAATCAACTCGCTTAAGGATTGAATATTAAAATGTTTGGGTTTCTTCTCACTGGGGAATCTGGACCAAGCTATTTTCAAACCTCGTTCTAATATCCAATCACAGCACCAAGTCTCCTCGGAAACGCGTTGTTTCATGTGTTCAAGGTGGCAGAACGAGATGTCAAAGACTCTCCTGTCGGTGTTTCATGTCCTAAGGTGTTAATTAATGCTAAACTGGCACTAATTTTGGCAGTTTGAACCCTGCTAGACATTATTAGCATTAACATTCCTTTGTTTTAAAGCATTTTTGTAAATCTTACTATTGGGGACCCAAATCTTGATACTTTTTGGGGTAAATTTTTGAGACCTCAAGATTTGGGGGTTTTAGACTTTGTGAGGTCTGGTAACCCAGCCACTTATTTAAAACTGGAAGATGAGATGGCTACAAAAACACGATAATGCGAAGGGCACAAAATACAGTGGATGATCTGAGCTTTCTTTTTAACAAGCTTGCTTCCTAATGTTACATGAGAAATTATTACTGCAAAATTGAAATTACTCTCCCATCTTAAAGATCTATGCTATAACCTGAGTAACTGGCAATAATAATAATATTATTGTATAATCAAGTAGGCAGAGTAACTCCTGCGGTCACTGGCTTGTTTTGAAAACACTGAGTTTAGTCTACAATAGGGTGTAAAAATCAGACAGTTTTGGTCTAGATTAGCGTATAATTTACTGGGAAAGTGGGTCGTTTGTAAATAATTTAGTCCAGAACAAGGTTCTTTACCCTGGGTTCTATAGTTGAAACTGAAAGTCAGAAGCGACTTTGTAAGATATTGCTTTAGTTAGTGTATGTTGGACTATGATATTGATAAAGTTTCTGCATGGAAATTAGCGAGTCTGGGATAGGGTAGGGGTTTTTGGTGCCTAGTCTAGGCAGGTGGAATCATACTTTGCAATACTTCACACACAATTGTTTTGTATTGAAGTCATACATTGGCAGATAAAGCCTCCATTGTGAGTCGCCCTGGTGGGTTTTGAGTCGTCTCTGGCGACCTAACGACTGCCATATTGTAGCCCAGAAACTTGTTCAGTGGATAATGCTATCCACCTTTCCTACAATAATTATTGGACCCATCCTTGTCTTGTAAAATGCTGAGTGCCCAAATCACACAAGTAGGTCTCTTATGGAAGAAATAAACAGATGTTCTTTCATGGCGACTTCCGTTACCCAGAGGACCACTCTGGGTTCATAAAAGACCGCTACTGACTGATCAGAGATTTGAAAGGAGAGAAATTTCAATGCATGCACACGTATGGCAATGTTAGCGTAAATAGCAGCTTCAGATTTCACCGCGTGCACGGTTTCATGTACGACGTCCACCACAACTTCTTGTGCAATTCAAAGCCACGACTTTGCAAACTGTAGTTAGCCTTGTAGTTCATATTTTGATCTAAGTTTTTATCAGTGACGTTTGACTCGAGTCAGCTGGGGCGAAGTGGTTTGTAGGATTACAACACTAAACGTGACAACTTCAATTCAAACGAAATATTGACAGCTTCGGCGCGGGGCGTCCAGAAGCTAAAATATGCCCAATAACGTCATGAGCAAATAACCAAAGCAGTTTGAAGCGGTGAAAAATCATCCAAAACAACATAAACAGCTAAGAATTAAGCTTACAAACGGTGGCTAAAAACAGATGTAAAAACATCTGAGTGTAAACTTGTGTTTTTCACCGGAGCTATGAACGTGCTTTAGAATTAGCCCAGTTTATCTCAACTATAAATGAAAATTGTTTCGACTTACCGATATAGAAGCGTCTATTCGCTGACATTCTTCTTAAGGACCTAAGCAAGGGTTGTGTAGGAAGCGAAAAGCTTGAAAAATGATATTCGTAAAGATGGGGTTCAAGTGTAAGCTCGTTCAGCCGAATCACATGTAGCACAACCTAAGAAGCTGGACAGGAAGTTGGCGGGAACGTGACGTGACAAACTAGAGTCCAGGCTTAATCACATCTGTGGCGGGGAACGCCTGGCGAGGTTTGTGTTTCATTGCCTTTCAAGTACAACACAAACTTACCATTTCTGAGGTTTGAAAAGCTTCACTAAGTCATGCCTCTTATTCGACCCAGGCATGTGCTATCCTTTAGCAGCGAAGATGTGGTAAGATCGATATTTTCTACAGTTGATGTAAAATTGCTCCTTTACGTTTTCTACAAAACTTTCCAGGAAACGACGAATTTTTAAGAGCTTTCATTTCAAACTGCTCTTTAGGCTCAGCCAGCGCAGAACCTGCTTAAATCAGAAACATATAGAAAATGGAGATGTGCGACTGCAGGAGAGAAACAGGCTTCGGTCATTTTAGAGGTGAGTGTTAATGGAGAAAAACTGTTGAATTTAATGGAAGAGTTAATTCCAAAAACGATATAAATGCCTCCCTCTTTTCCAACCGAAGCAAATCTCAGGGCATTTTGCTTTTAATACCTTTTGTTTGGGGAAGTTTCCTTTTGAAAATTCCTGAACAATCAAGTCTTGCTAACATATTTGCAACTTAATGCATGATTAAAAGCTGTTTTTTCATTATTCAGCTTGAGAAGGCAACACAGATACACTCCATTGATATAGGTAGGTACAAGTATTTTTAAATGGACATTATTAAAAACTGTATCACTAGATAATGCAATTCAAGAGTTTTCATTGGCTTACTAGCGGTTAGCCATCATGGTATACCATGCTCTACAATTAATTATGGTAAGCACACAGTACACATAATTTTTTTTGGGGGGGGGGGGCAGGGGGGGGGCATTTTTAATAAAACAATTGCTCCACTTGCGCTTGTTGGATGTGAGATGATGATTTATAGCCAACTTGGTGCTAGTCATGCCTTGTTGGCTATCTATCTACCACCAGCTATCTATCATCTTGTATCCACCACATGCTTGTAGAATAATATTGTTAACTATAAATTACTGCTATTAAGTAGCACAATAAAATTTCAAGTTGGGATGTAGTGACGTACATGTAGTTTGTGTGAAGATACTGTCAGAAAGTGGTAAAATGAAGAATTGTTTTGTTACCATCTCATGTAGGCTGCTGGAATATGCAGGACTAATGAAGAGTAGAATAGAATGAATGCAGTTTAACAAAGATTCAAATCTAAAACAATTGAAACCTTGGAAATCATCAAGTCTCTTAAAAGTAGAGCTCTGCTGATTTAATCACAGGATGTATCAAATGTGCCAAATTTTCTGCCCAAACTGCCAAAAATTGGCCAATACAAGTATGATAAATGTACTTTGAGTCCTTTCCTTTGTATCTGGGAGATGTGGTGACTCATACAGGAGACTGGGAGCTTTAGTCTGTGTCCTGGAGTCTCCCAGATAATTCAGGAGAGTTGTTACTCGATGCAAAAACCTAGTTTGGACTAAATTAAATTACAATACTGGTAAATAAGAATGACATAAAAAATACTGCTCAAAGCAAAATATTATTGTAATTTTCTCTTTTAATAATAGCTGGTTCAGAAGCCAAGGTTCTGATGAAAGGGTCAAACTGAATTTTGCCAATTATTTTTGCAGGCAACAATGGTTCTGCACTTGTAGAAGTGTTAGTTGGCAGGTCTTCATGGAGCTCTAATGAACAATTTCAGGTGGGAATCAATTATTGGTCGTCAAGATTTGAGATTAAGTACGGTTTTGTTTTCTATATCTCATATGAGGCAGGGTGTGAAAACATTTTTAGATTGCCATTTTGACAAGCAGCCCTCAAATTTTGCTTGCCCTGGGCAAGTCTTCATTTACAACTGTATGTTTCTTATTAATAAATTTAGTTGGCAGATGACTTGGCTGGGAACCAGTGAGAATGGAAGTTACTTACAGGGTCTGACAGGAAAATCTACTTGTTCTGGATGACCAGATGACACTAGTTTTAAGCTCCGTGAGGCATAAACAATGCAAATTAGCTACTTTGTTTCTTTTGTTTCTTTATTTGTTTGCTAATACAAAGCAGACTCTCGTGAAACTTATGAAGGGCAGCATTAACAAAATGATGGTAGTTTCTAATACAGGTTTCAACAAAACACGGACCCCTTACTGGCCTCCTTACTGATCCCCCTACTGACCACCTATAAAATTAATGGGAAAAAGAAATAACAAAGCCCAAAACTATCAACGGTACCAGTTCAACTTTGTTAATAAATTGAGCTAACCTGAAATTTCCAAGATGGCGGACACGTTGCGGATTTCCAACTCTCTTTTTTCCTATTTGTAAGTGCAGGTTTTGTTTGCAGAAAATTGAGCACAGAAAAAATTAGAAGTTGGAATATCATCAAGTATGGTATTCATACCCATTAGAAAATTAAGCAATGAAAGCTTGTTGAGAGATGCCGCAGACAACTAAAAAGGCATTTTGTAACACTGTAAAGGAAACCCACAAGATACCATCGAGATGTTGCTGTTTCTGCTTCGAATGACAAAAGCGCTGAGTGATGCTTAAAGACCGACAAAGCAACTACTCCTGCTCAAAGTAGGAACCTTCGTCGCTAGTGACTGACGCACCAGCCAATTTCTTGTTGAATAATTTCAAAAACCTTTTTCGACTTTTAGTGCTTTCTTTGCACTTGCAAAGGATATGAACTTTTGTGTTTCTTTTTCCACGACATGGACTACATGTATATAAGCTTAAATCTAAAAACACAGCACATTTGAAGCAGCTCTTTGATTGCAAAAAAAAAATGTGACAATCATCCATCATGCCAATTTTTAATGGGAGTCTACTTCTTGTGACAACCTGTTGACAGCTATCAATTAGAGATAATTAATGGAAAGAAACATTTTTCATTTATGGCTTTGCTTGGAATCAATGTTTTTCCACAGGACTGTTTTTAAATACAAGATATCAGTAAGCTCTATATGAAAAAGTCAATTGAAAACAATTTTTTAAAAAAAATGGTCAATTTTGGGGTACACTGATACTTTACATTTTGGGTTTTACACAGGTAGAAATTAAACCCGGGACAAGGTAGTCTTCCCTCAGGCTAGGATTGATACATTTGCACCATCAGTCACCCTACTGTGTATGTATTTTAAATATTTTTTGTCCCTATTTTCAGGTGCTTCTTGTTGCATCTTCTTTCATGAGCCCAGCTGAAAGTAAATCATTTACCAATATCAATAGAGTCAGGATGTTTGGTAAGCAAGAGCATTGTTTTATTTTTTTGAGTTAAAATTGTGTATGCTCAGGTTTGATACTGTGGACAGTCCCTCAATTAAAAATCATATTTTGCCTTTTGCAGGTGCTGATAAACTTTCCAAGCCCGTAGCAGCACAGAAGTGGGACCGAGTCAAGTTAGTCTGTACACAGCCATTTAACAAGGTAAATAACTTAGTGCTTGGTTTGTGCATCCTTGATCAAAATTAAGTAAATATTAGTAAGTATATTATTATCATTCATATAAGGTAAAGTCTGCATAAGTGCCAAGTGGATCATCAGGCCAGCGTTTATCTCTGGTTTTAGTAGCATGAAGCGGCTAGATGTATTTCTACTTCCTTTGGATGGGATGCTAGTCCATTGTAGGGTTAAGTTATCTCCCTCAGCGTTATATTAGCCACTACTCATTTATACACCTTGGTGGAGTGAGGCACTGTGAGAGCAAAGTGTCTTGCCTAAGAACACAATGCGATGTCCCTAGCCAGGATTTGAAACTGGACTGCTCATTTTGGAGGTGAGGTCACTAACCATGGGGCCACTGCACCTCCACATTCACGTGGTAAAAACTAATTTGGAGTTTTACTACAGTGTAACTGGCTTAATATGGGCACCAAAGGGACATGCAAATTATTTTCAGGGTGTCCATATTTAGCAGACACTCAGGATAAGCATCGTGAATGGAAATATCAGCATACAATTTGAAAGTAACAGAACAGTGTTATAACTGAACTAAAGCAACAGTGTGCTTATCTTATAATCAGAGGTCTTCCAATAAAATTAATTTTCTCATATCAGTTTAAAAAGCAGAAAAATACTCATCATTTATTATATTCCTCGACTGAAACAAAGTCACATTTACTTGAAGAAAGATTTTGTTTTCCAACAGGGTTCTAACAATAAATTACAAAATAATCATAATAATAAATAATAAGTCTGCATACGAGCCAAGCGGCCCATCAAGCCGGAGCTTATCCCAGTTTCTGTAGCATAAACCGACTAGGAATATTTCTACTCCCCCTGGATGGAATGCTAGTCCATTGCAGGGTTGCCCCCAGCATTAAATTCACCAGTACCCATTTATTCACCTGGGTGGAGAGAGGCACTGTGAGAGTAAAGTGTCGTGCCCAAGAACACAATGTAATGTCCCTGGTCATGGCTTGAACCTGGACCACTCAATCCTGAGACGAGCGCACGAAGCATGAGGCCACCACACCTCCCACAAAATAATCAAGAAAGATGAAAATTTAAAGCCTGTATTTGTCCAGTGTCCATAAATCAAAGTTAACTTTGTATGAGAGCATGTCACCTGGTTTTAAGAAGTGTCTGTTGTCTGTAATTTATTATGCAGTGTGCATATAATTTAAGCAGGTGCTAGTGAGAGAAAACATTTGCTGAGGTTTTCATTGCAACAAACAAAAGTGCCCATAATTAGTGGGTGTCCATAGTCAGCAGGGTTCCACTGTATGTTTGTATCGTCATTGATTATAATTTCACATAATTACGTGTACATAATGTGACAAACGATAATTGCCTAATTACTGTATCACTGACCAATTGACACAGAAACAACTCTGATAAGACATTATCTGAAGACCATTGAGTAAATATTCTTTTGTATTTCTTTCTGTTATCTGAAGATCATAAATGGACATTTTTGTATTACTTTGCAGATTTCGAACTACATACTACATATTATATTGACTGATTCTTGCTTCAATTATACACTATGCTTCTGCTACCAAACGGAATAAAGTTGTTTGAAACCAATAGCCTATTGAATATTGGTATACACCAATACAATGTTCTCTTACACAGACCATCAAGCACCAACAAACTAAGAAATGCAAAGGGTGAAATAAATACCTGTGCATTTTGAACTTGCCGACTCTGGATTGAGCAGTCTGGGTTCGAGCCCTGGCATGGAACATTGTGTTGTGTTCTTGGGCAAGACACTTTACTCTCACAGTGCCTCTCTCGACCCAGGTGTATAAATGGGTACAAGTGAATTAAATGATGTGGGTAACCCTGTGATGGACTAGCATCCCATCCAGGGGGGGGGGGGGGTAGAAATATTCCTAGTCGCTTCATGCTACAGAAACTGGGATAAGCTCTGGCCTGATGGGCCACTTGGCTTGTATGCAAACTTTACCCTTACCTTGATCAAAGTAAAGTGTGCATTGTTTGTCTCACAGAATGAACAGTATGGCTTGTCATTTATCAACCTCCATTCTCCTCCTGATGATACCAATGGTGACAATGCAGAGAAAGCTGTAGCAAGTCCTCCAGTCACAGTAAGTATAACAAAGTAGTCCTTTAGGTTTTCATTAAGGTTTTCAGTAGGAAGGCAATTGGTTTCCACAAGGGGTCAAATCTCTTTTTACTGGACTTATTTTTCTCGGGGGACTCCCATATGAAAGGTAGGGGATGCTCGTCGTAAAATGTGAGTTAAACCTCTAAAGGAGACCAGTCTGGGCGGGGCATACATACATACATAAGCTTTATTAATGTGTCTTAACATCTAGCCGATGGAGAAAAAAAACCCTCTACTGATTGGGGACACTTAATATAATAATTATTAATCAAAACTATAACAAAATTCTCGAACATGATTGGCTATCAGCAGCCCAATTTGAGCATTAATTGGACAGTGTATGCGTCATGCTTGTAATTGGACAGTACATGTCATTTTGCGGGTGCTGTTGCGGTGCACTTTGTTGAGTAAACTGCTGTGTTTTTCAGCATTCATAACGACGTTTAATCTTTCAGCAATCAATCGATGGTTTTTTCGTTTCTCTAATTTTGTCATAGTTTTGATTAATTGGTAACAGGACATCGTGTCGTCCAATTCAGTCTGTAATCATACTCGTGATTAACAAATCGAACTCCCGCTTTGCTGTCGTCCGATTTTGTTAATCACTTGTATGATTACAGACTGAATTGGACTCCTCAGTCTTACTACCATTATTAGTAACCTACTAACTATTTTCTAATGAAGTATTAAAAAGCCTAACAATGTAATTAACAATATAATATAGTTAAAAAACCAGCAAACTGTTTTCTAATAACAATCAACTAATGAGATAAATTATTAAAAAGAATTAAGCATTACAAAAGATGCAGTTGGAACAATTGTCATCTTCTACCATTACACTTAAAATCAAATTTACAGATACGATTTTTAAAACTAAATAGTGATGGGAGGGTTTTAATTTCGCTTGGTAGCTTATTTCACAACTAATAATCAACAAGGCCGCTTTATCTCCAACATATGTAAAGCCAAAGTGTAATAAAAATAGCTGATGTTATAAATATTGTTTCTAAATAATAATTTCAGGCTTCAAAGAGACTTGGTCGCTTTATTTTAAAAGATGACAGTGACAGTGAAGAGAAAAAAAAGGTTTCATCTGGAAGTCTATTTTTCAAGAAACTACAAAAGAAAGCTTCCCCGCCTCCCATGTCTACTGCAGCTGAAGTTAGAGCAGCATCGACAGCTACCACCTCATCAGATGACAGGAAGCCAAGTGTTGTCAGCAGTGTTCAAGACGTCCGACACCCAGTAGCTAAGGACGGACACTCGTTGAATAAAGACAGACACCCAGTGGCTAAACACAGAGCAGAGAAAATTGGAGGAAGATCCTCTCCAAAACCAGATGAAAAACCTGTTCAGAGGAGAACTAGTGAGGTACAGTTTGCCAAGCAATTATATTTTTATGCAAAATTATTAATATCGTCACGCAGGTTTTACACTGAAGAAAACGGCAAAGATTGAACTACAGTGTGCAAGGAACTCTTCAGCATATAAACACAGTCACGTTAGATAGTCATTCAGTGTTTGTGACAGTCTTATGATCTAAAATATCTTTTCAGAATTTCGTAGTTGAAAGGCATACGAATTGTTTTCCCTTTTTTTTTTGTTCAGAGTGCAAAACGGAAATACGAAGATTCACCAAAGGAAAACAAAAACAGCAAATCGCCACCTCCAGCAAAAAAGAAACGAGGTAAGACTTTCCTAGAGATAAAAACTTATTTCAATTTGGATGAAGCAGAACAAAGGAAAGGATAGTGCTGCATCCCCTCAAAACATAACCTCTAAAAGATTGAAAGTCTATCATTGCTTCAGTTGACTGTTCACTGGAGGAAGGAGAATGGCGCGCGCGAGAATTTGTTCACACACCGTCCGCCGTCCACCTTTTAACAGTTCTATTTCGTGCGTGGCCAACGAGGGGCCTGGGCCAAGCATGTAGCGACCAATCATTCTTCTCTTAACTTTTCAATACAAGAAGACAAGAGATGAAATTAGAGATCTGATCATTTAAGGGCAAGCGTCTTAACTTAATGTCAATTCTCCTAGGATGGACGCGGATTTGATTCTCATTCAGTTTATAAGAGAGCAGGTCCCTTTTGTGGGTTTGAGAAGGCTGTTTTGAGTCTGCAATATATATGTTTTATTAAGATCAATACGTTTTACCATAAAATTCTAATAATGAGACTCGCGCTTGTTTTTGTTCTGATAGTCTAATAATCAGTTTTGGTTTCATGAAGTGACTAGACGAATTGTGGAGGTTTTGCACTCAGTCGAGTTCGCGCCCGCATTTTCAAGTTTGCACCGAGATTGAGTTTACCTCCAGCATTCAGTCTCGTACATGCCTCCTGCTAACCAAGTTCGAGGTCTTTACTGTAAGTTACGGACCGATTTTTTTCCCCTTCAGTTTATGGCACAAGCGCCCGTAATGATTTCTATTCACGCGGACTTCAAATTCTTACGCACTGCGAAAGCAAAACGAGTCAATTTGAAATCGTTGTTAAGTCGTTAGCACGTTATAATACAAAATTTAAAGTGAAAGAAAGTTTTAAACTTTAACTTGTTATAAAAGTTAAGAACACTTGGCGGTAAATCACGAAACATTTGGGCAATAAAAACAGCTTTAAATTTGAGCGGGCCGTACAGTAGAATACGGACCGCTAAATTGACCGATCTGAGCGAGCGTAGTAACTGAGAGATGTAAACACTGTTTTCACTCTCAAGAGTAAAACCAAAGGTAGTCGGGGAAACTTCAATTTTCTAGGATACTCCAGGCTGACATCAAGAGTATGCAGCGAAGTCGGTCGACCTCTCCAAAAAGTGAGGTGCGAACTCGGATGGTGCTAACTTAATTGGGGGCGAATGCTCCTGCTACTATTGGTACAGCTGGTCTGATGGGATACTAGTTCATGACAAGGTATTCCTCAGCATTTTGCTACGTTGCTCATACAGTTTGCCAGCAATCAGTATCCTCCTGTTGGGAAAAGGGCTCTGTGGTACAGATATTACCATGTAAAACAACACAGCTCAAAGGTGGAGTTCTTGATAAGGCGTGAAATGAGTGAAATGTTTGGCCAACACCTCTTCTCAATAACACTTTGCCTGCATTAGTCTAAACAGCTATGGATAGTTTAAAAATAAAACTGTTTTTTTTCTTTGTCTAACCGGCTGCGTAAGCGGGTTTTGCGACGAAGCGTTAAGTAAAAAATGCGATGTTCTCTGGTGAAGTATTTCTTCCTGTGATAAGCCAAACTATGAAGATATAAAGCAGTTGTTATTGACCTGATTACTTATTCGTCTTATGTCAGATTAATCGTCTTGTTTTCTTCCTTCAGAATCTCCTAACCTTGATAACAGTTCAGTCTCATTCGATGAAGTTATGGTGAGTCTAGCTAGCGTCTGTCCTCCGAACATAAATTATCTGATAATAAAGTGTATTATCGTTTGTCACACGATGTAGTCACTTAAGATGTATATCGCGATGTTTCGACAGCTTACTGCTAGTCTTCTTCAGGCGATAAGGTCGACTGATTGCACGGTATCATTTATATCACAAAGGTCGGCTGTGATTGGTGCATTTCGATCCTATCTGTCCACTTGGGCAGCGTGTTCGCGCAGCAGGAACTTCAGACAGCCTATCAACCACAAAAGCGAGTCGTTTTGAAGCAACTGTGTTATTTTGGCGGGCGAGTGAAACATCTGTGTCTCAATTCGAAGTTGCTAAAGGTGAATCAACAACTGTAGCGTGTTTGAGGAGCGAACATTTCGAGGGTTAGCTCTTCGTTTAAGGCCCCATCACAACCACGCCGGAGGGAGTTGAAAACGGCGTTTTCACTCTGAAAACGCATCAAATATTTTCGCCGTTCACAGTAAGCCGGAGGAATTTGAAAACGCAACAATCACCGGTCATTTTGGATTTGTGTTTGAGGAAAACACGGGTAGAGAAATCACGTGATTATCGTCACTGTATCGTTTTCGAAAAGCTCCGTTTTCAAAATGTTTTCCGTCCACACCAAAACGAAAAGCGAGCCTGTTTCAATTTCTCCGGTTTGAAGAACGTTTTTGAAAAGCTCCATTTTCTTGACGGATTAGAGAGGACGGTAGGCCTAACCGTAGAAATAAAGCTGCGTTTTCAAATTTCTGCGGCGTATTGTGGACGAGGACTAAGCAAATCAGGTAGAAGAGTATTCGTCGTTCGTGTGTAACTGCATGTGTGCTTTAGATGCGTGAGTCTGTATGTTGTCTGGAGTTACGCTGTTAAGCAATAAGGCAACTAAAACTTCAATCATAAATTCACGTAAACGTAGACTACGAGTAGTCCCTCTTTCACTTAGTCCGTCGTGCGTGACGCGTAAAAAAAAAAAAACGAGAAAGAAATGTCCGCGTGAAATATCGAAAGATGGACTAGGCGTAGTCTAATGTAAATGAGAACTCGTTAACGATCCTATGGGAAACCATGACTAAGGTGCCGATTTTAAAGAAATTCCGTTCTCAGTGAGGTTTTGCGAATTTCGCGAGTTGTGAAGAGAAAAGAAGTGTAGAATGGCAGAAAGGTGAAAATTCTTGGCGACAGGTTTAGAGGTGTAGCTGAGATGCATCCGTACGACTCTTTTTTTTTAGTCCTGTGTTACGTGTATCTCGTATTTGAAAAGACAGCTGACTGTTACATCGCGTTTACTAGACTTCTGAGAGGAAAGGGGCGGGGGGGGGGGGGGGGAGGCCCCTGCATAAACGCGACAAGGGTAAGTCGCCGAACCTTTAAGGGTTAAAATTTTTGGTACGGTCGGTACCTGTGTCTGACCCTAGAATGGCCACCGTTAGTTAAGAGTTCTTGCCGAACTTTTATACGTGTTCAGCAAAAATAAAAGGAGTTACCTGCCAAAGAAAAAGATATCCACAAAAACGTCCTAAGTTGTGAAAATATCCACTGGTGTTGTTTCCGAATTGTCCCCTCTCAGGAGAAAAACTTAGTCGTTCGAGTCACGCCCACAAAACGAGATTATGGTTCCTTTTAGGGGTTAAACCCTTTTGCTTTCCCCTGGACATAGACATTTTTAAACGTACCGGGTAATCCGTACAGTTGCGTTTGTTGTTATTACCTCAAGAACAGCCATGCTGTGACACTTGTCGCTTTTTGTATTTGTTTGTTTCAGAAAGGTGTTGTGTTTGTAATGAGTGGGTTTGTGAATCCCGAGCGAGGCAATCTCCGTGACAAAGCCTTGCAGATGGGTGCGCAGTTTAGGCAAGACTGGGGAAAAGGATGTACTCATCTAATGTGAGTCGGACATTTATGATACAGAACACTTGTTTTAAGCATGCTCGTGTAAGTGTGTTATGTTCTAATTCAAAGTCTTCTTGAATGAACTCTTCCGTTATGTAGTCTGCCAAAAGTTTGATGGGTGATTAAAAGGTGAAACGTTGTCCCTATTTTTGTTACTGATTCATCCAACTTCGCAAAATAGCTTTCTAGATTATTATACGGAACCTACGATGGGCGACAAAAGTAGTTGCGACACTCAATATTTAACCTGTTATTCTATTTCATTCGCATTTGACACTCTTGGCCCCCAATTCAATGTTGTGTACTCTAGGTGCTGTGGTCTGTGCAGTCTTAGAAATAGAAAAATCAACATTGTTTGGTGAGGAACGGAGGGAAATGGCTTTAAGATGCTCGAAAATCGAGTTTCACTGCGAAGTGTCTCAACACTTCTGTCGTTCATTGTAAGCCCAGTTGTTCGAAGGGTGGAAAGCATTGGATAAATAGATGTATTAAAAAATGGATCATTGGATAATGCAATTCAAGAGTTTTCACTGGCTTAGCCATCACGGAATATGAGCAATTATAATAACCTGATTTGAAGGACAACATTAATTTGAGCTTCTGGTCTTATTTCAATCACAGTTGTGCCTTCGCCAACACACCCAAGTTCAATCAAGTTAAAGGTAATAATGTGGAAGTTGTTACCTTGGGCAAATCTTAATAATACAGATTTTTTTTTTATCATTTGACATCAAATAGGTCATTTCCGAGTTGCCTCTTTCCTCTGTGTTGAAACGAGTCTTCGTGCGAACCATTGATATGAAAATGAGTTCTGCCTACAGGTTCTTTTTCATGCAAATCAAAGTCATTTTCATAAGAAAGGTTTTGAACGAGGACTCATTTTGAAACAGAGGTCCAAGGTAACACCGAAAAGGCCTATTTCATGGTAACACGTCTGACGACATAAAACGCATGCTCAGTCAACTATTCCGGTGTAGGTACCCCGGATATAAGGCCTCCTTCACATTGTGTACCTTACCGGCCGGTATTGGCCTGTTATGAATAAGCTTCATACAACGACCTCTGTGCTTTCCGTACTTTTTTCCGGGCTTTTTTCCTTAAATGTTCCTTGTGTTTCTTGTTCTAAAGAACATAAAACATCTTTGTGCACTGCTGGTTGTTGGTTTCATCGGCTTATTTCGAAACGCTTTTTTTAATACCGCTTATATCAAGCTCCCACGGATATATGCCCCCCCCCCCCAGTTTATAAGCCCACCCAAAACGGTTGGAATATCCCGAGGGTATAAGCCCCGCTCCCTCGGTTATAAGCCTACCCAAACCCCGTATAAAGTTGTATATGCCAAGGGCTTATGACCGGAATTTTACGGTATGCTAAGGTTATCGTTGTATTTATTGAAACCCTTTGTTGAACGGTTGTTTCGCTCGTTTTTTTTTGTCAGGAAAAGGAAAGATTGTGACCAAGAAATGGATAACTGACTGTTTCAAGAAGAACAAGCGCTTGCCAACTCGAAAGTAAGTTATCTATGTTTTCTTTTGATATTTGTGGAGAATGGAGGGGATTCCTTCAGGGAAATTTTGTCTTTTTTCGTTCTTCTAAAATTGGCTTACAGCGTAGAAATAAAGATATGTTCCGTCGCTGTAACAGAACAACAGCACCAAAAGAATCCTCTTTCTACTACAGAAATTTTTCAAAATAATTTTTACATCGCCAAGATTTTAGTACGAACTCACAGCTTCTGGAATAGTTTTTTTTGACTGATTTTTCCATAACTTTGACTTATCTCTCATTGTCAAGCTACCATTTGCCGGGTGATAGTAGTTCATCTGAAGAAAGCAGCGAAGAGGAAAAAGCCAAACCTAAACCGCCGCCGGCAAAAAAGAAAAAGGACACAGACAGTAATAATCACAAGAAAGCTGGGGCGAGTGACACTGAGTTAAAGGTTAGATAAATGTGTCACGTGATTTGTTGTTCACGCGAGCAATAGCATCAATCATCTGGGCCGGGTTGTCAGTCAAAGCCCGATTAAGCTAACCCAGGATTAGCTGACCATTAGCTACGGTGTTAAATTATTAGGTTGCATTCAGTTCTTTTGACAACTGACCGAGCACGTCGCTGTCGCAGTGTGTTTGCTATTCTTCGTAAAACGTTAGCTCTACTGCGTTCTAAAAGTGCTCTGAATTCTTTTGTTGCACAATTAGTTCCCAGTAAAATATCTGAACAGTTGTTAGGAATAATAAAAATGCCAGGTTTGAATCACTGCTGACAAACATTACACAAGTTGTACATCCAATACCATCACAGCTAAACTGACCAATATGTTTTAACAGACCAGACTTATAACACCATCGACTGATTAACACTTTTTACTTGTCTCTGAAGATGACTTTTCCGATCAGGTTATCAAAACATCAGTCGCCAACTAAAGTTCTTTTCAGAACTATCCTCGCCCTAATGCTCTTTCCGGGATGTTACTCTATCGCAGGTTGATTCAACACTTGTTGTCAGATTTTCCCAGAAAATTTACAGATACAGATACCATTATGCTGTAAGAGAAGTGGCACAAAAGCCTGAAGAAACACTCACACAAGACTTTGATTGTAGGAGCTCAGTCACGATATTTTGGCCATGTACAAAATAACCTTTAAATTGAAGGAAACCTGAAAATAATAGTTTACTTAAATAGAAAACCACCAAAGAGATAAAAATAAACCATAAAGAAACAAGGATGGTTGAGGATGGAGAAGATTAACACGGATTACAAACGAAAAACTTGAAAAATTTAGGCTAATTTTTTCAAGATGCGCATTCCGTGACGTAGCACCTTTAACCTGAAATGGAGATTAACCTTCTTCAGTACATTCCTTGCCATTTTAAAATTTCCTAACGGGAAACTTAGTCGATGTTCAATTTATGCGAAGTCAAACTGATAAATTGATATGTCTTATTTATTGCTGACAATGTTCATGATCTTGTTTGCATAAAGGACGACACACCCTCAGGAAGCTCGAAACCTCACATGGAGAGCAAAGATGAAGTTTCCACTGAAAAGAAAGGTAAAATACGTACAGACTGATCGACAATGAGCTTCTCCTTACATTGCATATTCTGTTGTGTAACCAGTTGCCGAGAATACTAAAGATATCCATCAATTACGATATAGCAATTACCTTGATGAACAACCAAACTCTCAGAAGCTTAAATCGGAGGTTATCATCAACATTTAATATTCAGCGCTTCAGCTCCGTTCAAGGTTGTGGTACAGGGCTACTAGGCTACCCACTTTGCTCGATTAGCAGCCGCTGTACGGAAAAGGAGAGGAGGGGGGGCGGGGAAGGAACGTACACCAGGCTAACTGTTATTCACACATTTGTTAATAGTTTTTTATAGCAGTTAGTTATATGAAATTGTAAGTCCAGACGTATGACTCTGCGCATGTTTCTTTTGGCATTTACTATTTAATAATAAAGAATTCTTGCTTGCTCGAGAGAGAAAAAATCGAGCCTATAAACCCACTGGCGAAATCAAAAATCAGCCTTCATTTTATGTAGACCCGGGTGAATCCCAAATTTCATGTGTACCCTTCTGGTAACATTTTGTTGATTGGTGTATTTGTTGCAAACAGCAAATTTGCCTGATTTTGGCATTTTGCCACAACATATCAGGAACATTACGACCATCATTGTCTTCACGGTCGTGCCTTTGAATCTCAAAAATTATTGGTCGCATTGTATCAATGGAAGGCCAATAGTGTCTTCCCACAATCCCACGTGACCTTCCTAATTACTTCCCAGTATTTCAACGATGTTTCTCCGGCAAATGAGGAGTGGAAACGAGCTTGATAAGGGCGCAAGTTAATTTGTCTGAAGCTCCTTCCTGGTTCAGTGCTAATTCCATTTTTCTTGTTTTTCGTGTCAGATGGGCCCAAGAAAACAGACGATGAAGATGACATATATGGCGGTTCAACTGATGACGAGTCTGGAGAACCAAATCAAAATGACAAGACTGAAAAAGTATCATCTCTATTGACTCCAAAAGAGACATCATCCAGTGACCGTGACACTGAGGACGAACTGAAAAGGTCAAATACACTAGTCTGAAGATTAGAGACGGAGCATTTTTTTAGGGGGGGGGGGGGTTGGGGTGGGGGTCGGGGAATTTTCCGGGGTATAAAGACTTTTTTCTCACCTTTAGGTTGTGCATGGGTTTTTTTGGTGGGCAATAGCTTGTGCAAAAATTTTTCAAGTCTAGCACAGGACCTGGTTGGTAAAGAGTACTTGCTCGATTTTTCTTCCCCATGGTTCTCCTTGCACGATCTTTTTTGCCGCAGTTGTTGCTGTGTGTAAATTTTATGTTTGGAAATTGCTCAACCCCCCCCCCCCCCCCCCACCTCCCTACGTAAAACAATTAATGGTGCGTCCCTTATACGACAACAATGGTCTGCTTTCGGTTCCTGTAGTCCAAAACCTCCTCATTCTTCTTTAAAAACACTGGCAGGTTTTAGCGGGGTTGTTGTTGATAATGTCCATTCGTTGCATCATGATCCCGTGAAATGTTCGGCAAGATGGTAGGGGTCCAATAGAGACTTGTTCAATCCCGCATCACGCCACTGTTTAAGCTCAATCCCCCCATCCCGCCACAAAGAGAATGTTTCTCCCGAGCCCGCCTGGTTACAGTCGCTGCACTTCTCCGCGTAACGTCCCGTCCCGCATCCCGCCGTCAATTTTGAAACTATCCGGCGCCCTCCCTGTCAAAATGAGCAAATCCAGCTCTCGTCGAAGTACTTTTATCTCGCGTCCCGCCATACCTATGTAACCGATTTGGAGAACTTGCTTGTTATGTTGTGTCGGCTGGCAACAATTTACAATTTTGGCCAAAACCGCGTTGAGACAAATCCAGAATCCGCACTTTGTAAAATTAAGGCCCCTAAGACTCCTCAAAAAATCACATTCTTCTTACCCGCCAATCATTCGATGTTATTTGTTTGTGACTTAATGTACACTGGTTTACATTTGGTTCCAAGCAACATTGCCAACACTGTTTTAAGAGGAGAGGGAGGGATGTCCATGTCTCAAAAGTAGTCCAGGACTGTAGGAACTGACGTCTAGTGTCACGTTTTATTCTGTTCTTTGCAGAGTTCAAGAAGAAGAAGAAAAAGAAGCAGAAGATATTTATAGTGGTTCAACTGATGATGAACAAGAAGAAACCACAAACAAAGGTATTTCTCACGAAGAAATGCAATTTCAGGAGCGTTATGGTGTATCAGTTACTTCACAAACTGTAGTGAATTACAAGGATTTTTTAACCTGAGAAAGTCTGCGGACAAACTTAATGAGCAGAAATTTGAACAAAAATTTTAGACTCAGCGCTCTGCTCTTTCCCAAACTGACTAGTGGGAACTCGTATGTTGTCAAATAATTTTTTTGAGCGTGTTGTTGGAATTCTTCAGTTCCAGTTAATCTTCGTTTAGAAATAGTGTATCATTGTTGGGTTATTTCTTCCTCTTTGGCGTCTCCCAGGTAAAGTAGAATCCGCTGACGACGTTACCTCGGGCTCAGAAGACCTTCCCTCGTTACCAGACTTCTTCTCTCACAAGCATTTCATGTTGTATGGTGAAATTGAAAGCAAGACGAGGAGACTCCTGATAAGATACATCACGGCCTATAATGGGTAAATGCCTTGTTTAACTGTTATAGGGGGCTACATTCTTAGTGCAAACTCGTTGAAGGGAAAAGGTATTAAAAAATTTAACGCATTGTTAGAAAAGACGAGTGAAATGATAAAATTACAAGATTTCTAACAAGGTGACTTGATTTGAAAGTGCTTTTAACGAGGGTATAATTTGTTGTTTATTTTATTGTAATCGAATTTTCCTTCTTTGTCTTGTCTCCGCCCCTTTTGTCTCGTTTCCGTCACTGCGTTGAGATACATTAGTTGTCTTATTTTCCTCTGTTAGAACTGTTGAGGATTACATGAGCGACACTGTGGACTTTGTCATAACCAACGAAAACTGGGACAAAAATTTTGATGAGGTGCGTATGATTATTGATCAACCGTGATTGCTTTTAGCTTTTAATACAGTAAAATTGACAAGGTTTAACTAGGCTCTTTCGAACGGAGCCTTCACAGAAAAGTTTTCTTACTTTTTAATTTTGAAAGTCGAAACAAGGTTACTCAGAAACAGTAAAAACCTTCGTGCAAGAACCTGGTGATTTAATTGAAAGTATAAGAACCTGTTTAGCCAAGCAAGATGAAGCAAGTTCTTATATGTGGGTTACGGCTAAATTATGATAAACCTTCTTAAGGTGACTCCCTATAGTTTTACGATCGCACGCGCGCTGGGGACGAAAGCTCAAGTAATTTGCGCGCGCTCGAAGGAAAACGTCAGTGTTTTTGGATATTTTCTGACGTCAACATGAGCACAAAAAGCAAAACTGACAGTGAATTTTCTCGCGTTTCCTTCGGTGAAATTCCGTGAAATTTGGCAGATTGGTAGTAAATATTTTACTTCAGTCGGAGCTCGTTTTTCAGGGAAATCTATAAGAGCAGATTTTTTGCAGCGGTAAAAGACGTAAATTTGAAAAAAATCGAAAAAACTTCCTTTACAAACCCTACTTTTTTCGAGTTTAAAATTCGTATCCCGCTGGAAGCGATGTGTTGTAAAAATTCTGGAAGATTTCACCGAAGAAAATTCAAGAAAATCACAAATAAAGCCACACAAACAGTAAAAAAACGCATTTGTTTGGGCGTTTATAATTCAAGACTAAAGCCCAAAATTTTAACAGAGATGATAGCAAAACGCTATTTAGTCATTCGTTATTACATGTAATAAGTTTGAAAGGACTGGGTGTGAAAACGAATGCAAAAACAGCATTCAAAACATAACACTTGCGCGCGCAACGCCATAAATGATTACCCTATGGAGCCACCTTAACCGAGTGATGTGACTTTGAGATTGCAAATTTATATTACAAGAAAACACATTTTACAGTTGTGAATAGATACAAGTTTATTTTTTTCTCTGGAAATCAACAACTATATCTCCTTCTTAGAAATTAAGAACCTAAGCAAGAACGTACTTAGCCTACCCCAAAATACAAGAACCTATTTTGCCAGACTTCAAGAAATGTTGGTTCTTACACGGGGGTTTTCATTGTGGCATAAATAGTAAATGTCAGCAAGTGAACAACAAACCACCGATAATTGTAAACGTTTCCTTTTGTTGTAGCAAGCGCCTTCGTATGCAAAACAGTTCTAAATCTTTTTTCACAACGTTAAACATATCAACAAGCACTTCACTTAATAGACCATTTTCGATGCATTAAAATTCTATCTTGGCTCCGAGGCTTGGGGGAATAAAACAAAAGAAATCACATCGAAGTTGAGTGATGAATAATTAATTTCTTTTGTTTTATTCCCCAAAGCCTCGGAGCCATGTTAGAATTTTAAAATATCGAAAATGGCCTGATCTTCGTTCCCAGGCTCTCGACGAAAACCCGTCCTTGGCCTTTGTACGACCCAAGTGGATCATTGTCTGTCACGAGAAAGGTGCTTTTGTTCCATTTCAACCATACATCATAGTTCCTTCATAGTAATGTGTTAAATCTCACGTGATTAATTCATTATCAACGTATTCAACCACGACCCAGGTTTTCAGACGGAGTTCTTGAAATAATTTTCAACGAAGCGACGACTGTCCGAAAATCTACCGAGAAACGCCGAGTAAAGGTCGAAAATGTATCGTTTCTCCGTCAGTACTGTTCGTTCGTGGAAATATTTTGGCTTGATGGTCTTTTACTTCAAAAACGTAGCACATGTTTTTACTGCTTTCTAAAAGCGTCGGTGACAATGGGTCGTTTCCTTTGGTTTTTGCAACACTATTGGGTGTTAGCATTCTACTCAGAAACCTACACCAGCTCAGAATCAGTTGAAGAATCCTTGCGCATTTCTCAATCTGCCAACCTCTACGTAGATCACCGTACATCAGTGCAAATGAGAATCGGTCCGGCATCTTGGTACCAGACCTCCGTAGACACTGGTTCTCAGCGGGCGACCTGACGCCGACCTAAAGGAATGTCGGAATGCTCTGGTCATCTTTCTTCAAGAACTGTGCATGCTCAAGGCTTGTGGAGTGTTGTTTCAACTCTGGAATTACTTATCTAAAGCCTACAAGGTGCTCGCTCTTACAAACACAAACTCAACATTTCCTAGTTCAGAGATAATTCCGTTTTCAAAACGAGGACATTTTTCATCCGGCCATAGTGTAAAACGAGTACAATGTGCTAAGCGTTAGACACGAAACAAGTAAATAAAATGCATTGCATCTGACTTTTACTGATGTCTGCTTTAATATGATACATAAATTTAAAAAAAAAAACAAAAAATTCGGACGATTTTAATTTCGGACAAAAAAGTGTCCGAAAACAAAACCATTTGAAATTTTAAGCGTCCGAGATATTTACAGTACAGTATTAAACTTGTAAATAACTCCAAAACATTTAGCTTCCATTATGGAGCGAACTCTGGGGCTTATATCCAGGGAGCTTATAAGTAGCATAATGAAAATGTTTCGAAATGTAACAGTATTGATCAAAATAAGTTTTTCATGGTTTTCAATTAAGCTTTAAAACATCGTAATAAATCTAACTCATTTCATGTTAGCTAGATGGGGGGGGGGGGGAGGGTAATAATCGGAAGTAATATTTTGTCTGCAAGAAGATGGGTTTATAACTGGAAGGGCTTATAAGCAGGATGGCTTATAAGCGGAAGTTTACGGTATACTTCTCAGTCATTTGCTATCAGCTATCTCAACTCCCGTTATCTCGAACTTTTTTGTTTTCGTGATTCAGCTGTAGTTCTACAAAGATCCGTGTTTACGCCCTATTGGTTGTTTGTCCGTTACCACGGTGTATGACTGCGCGCACGTTTAATGTTGACTGGGTGTAAACTGACGTGGCTATGTCAACAATTAAAGCTGAGCAGGCCGAGCATAAATCAACCAGTTTGGATGCCGCTCCATTGCTGCGCCAAACGTTTCTAGGGTACTTTACCGCGTGAACTTCCTGATCTTCTTGACGGAGCTTTGTCGCGATATTTTAAGAAGTGGTTTGTAAATTTACTTTGAAATTGAAGGAAAGCTCAGAGTAAGAGCGTTGTAAGTGTAGAAAAACACCAAAGAAATATAAATGAACCTAAAATGAAGAAGGTTATCTGCGATTGAGGATGGTTACGAAGGATTAAAATCGGCGTACTTGAAAAATTGACTGAACGACTCATTTTAATCTATTTGAAATCGTCGTATCTTCCTTTTAATGGCGCCCTGCACCATTTACAAGTTTGTTTATTATTGATCAAACGAAACAATACATAAAGAATACAAACACAGTCCCTTGCGTTGAGAACGAAGGAGGTACAGATTAACAAGAACGAATGAAAATAGTGGAGATCAATTGCTATTGTTCTCCTGGCTTGAGTTGTTTTTTTCTGTTTCTCTTTTTCATTCACAACGTCTACCTGTAGATTTTCTCATTAACCAAATTTGCTGAGGGATTCCGTGCAGAGAAAAGAGCCTCAGTGTTATTATTGTACGGCCCTCGCTAAGCACGGAGCCTGATACGAAAATGTCCTCTCGCGAGCCAATAATACGCCCCCACTGCAGGCTACACCATCCGCAGTCTTAAATTCTCCTTGTGCGGCGCTCGGTTGAAACGACTTGATATCAACAGATTAATTCTCGTAACTATTTCCATAAATTTCTATCAGTGTTAGTTGTGGGAATTTGGTAGTACATCAGCACAATACCTCTTGGTTGATGATTTTCTTTTTTCTCTTCACCTGCCTGGTTGACAATGTACAGATTTTTACAGGAGAAAATTCATGTTGATCTAAATTAGCCCTGTCACCAAGCGCATGCATGTAGTTTGTTCTGTCAAAAGTATAGCACATTCATGACTTTTTCCCTCAATTTATGAAATGAAAATTTAATGAGTTTTAAAAGTTGCGATAACTTGACCTTCGCATTTTCAAGTTTGTTCACCTTGCCATCCATTTCCTCTTTCGTCCTTGCTAGTCAGACTCACTCGATAATGCCTTCTGATTGTTTGTCGAGTGTTGCTCGACAAAGCTAGATAAATTATTGGCTCTTTACGTTCTAGGTCATTCATGGTGTATTTTGCTCCTCTCAACCATCTTTCTCCGACTAAAACAGTTCTCCTTCAGTCATGTCGCCCTATTGTCTCGACCCCTCGCCGACCGAAGTCAATCCTTAGCGGCGATAAACAAACCTCTTTGCTCGTTAAATTATTTCGTGTCCTTGCGTTTGCAGGTAACTTTTATTTAACTTCCTCTTGTCTCAAGAGGCAAGAAAGGCCAAGAGCGCGACATGCAGTCGCCAAGCCCGTTCCGCTATGTGTTAATAGCCCTGGTAGGGTTTCAATTCACATGGCTCTTTTTGGCTTTGGCAGATCACGCAAACTTTTCAGCGGTTTCTTTCTTGCATTTCTAACTCAAAAATCAGTTGCTTTTGATCTTATTTTACTCCTTCCAGATTTTTCTTCGCGAAATCTGGCACGAACTTCGCTATTTTGAGAAGTTCATTTTGCGAGAAATCAATTACTTATCTACAAGTCAGGAAATATAAATACGCTATTTGGCTTTCTACACCCCCAGTTTATAAATATCGTATCGTTAAGTCGTGGGGGCGTATTGTTAACGAAATGGCCAAACGTTATCGCTTTAACTTCTCGTATTTCTTCCTGAAAGCTGCAAAACCAGTAATACACGCAAGCTTTAGATATCATTTGACACACACTTTATCGCTGATGATTTGCAGTTTCCTAAAATATTATGTTTTCCATTTCTCCTTCCTTGTTAACCTACTCCCAATCGAAATTTATCAACGTGTTTAGAAATTCTTAATTGCCGATTCTAGAGTTGGTTTCCTAATTAAAATATTCTAATGTTTGTTACCAGTACAGCTGAGTAAAAAGAAGCTTAATTGAACCAACGCTGCTGGAAGTATGTCTCGGTCAGAGAATGCTCAGGTCTGTAACTCACTGGCAAGTTTATGTCAATGAAGAAAAAATTTTATTTGCGCGTGCGTTAACTTGTTTTTACACGCGCAGCCTTGCTCGCATTTATTTTTATTTTTATTTTTTTTTTTACAAATTTGTTCTTGGATAATTTGGGCTTTCTTCTTGCATCACTGTATTTTAACGTCTTGCTAATGGAAGAATTGCTTAATACTTAGTCTGTCTCATAAATTAGTCAAGACGATTATTGAAAGCAGCTGAAAAAGGAGAACTTGGTCGTTTCAATGGTCCTAGGTGATCTTGTGGTTGTAACCGAATACCCGAGTCAAGATGGATTAAAATAATGTTCTTTGTTCCTTTTCAGTGAGTGTGCAAAAACAGCATTCTTTGTTCTCTTTACAAAACGTGTTTTTAACGCGGTGCCTTGCGATTTGCTGTGAGAATAAACCATATTACAAGAGTGCTCACGTACAATTTTATCGGTAAGAAGAAAGCTTGGGAGAACATCTCTCGATGTGCAACGTTCGTTCGAAGATGGCTTAGAACTACAGCCTAAGCACTTCTCTTAGCCTAAGATAATTCATTTGGAATTTGTTCTTATTTATAGTTCTTGTCGAGCTTTTGCGAAAATTCTTCGTCGTTGACATCTCCACCCAGAATAATTAATGTGTTGTAGAATAATCAGCAAAGAGATCTAAGTTGTTTGATAATGTCGGTCTTTCGCGAGACTAGTGTTCGGTTTTTGAATCTACGATGTAGTCAGAAAACATTTCCTCCTTAAATAAAGTAAAGTTTAAAAAGAAATTCTAAGCAGTGAATTTCTCGATCGCTTATTTTCTAATTACGGTATTTCTATATCCTTTGTTGTTCTCATTAGACACACAAATGCACAATGTACATTTCAGAGAAAAGTATTTTAAACAGGATTTTCGCCGCTTAGCAGACCATGAAATATTTTCTGGTGTCTAAGTGCTGCTACACCCTTGCAACGTAAACACAAGGTGGGGCATTTTTTGCGGCACGTTTTTCGATTGCAGCCAAAGCAATAACAATAATGTTATTTTGAGTCGTTGCTGATTGATGAAGGTTTGTGGCTTTTCAAATGGGAACTGTTCTAACCGCCATTACATTAATCGCTCAGCCATCATGGCCATTGAAAACTTGCACGCTTGGAGAATTACCGAAGAAAGGTACTCTCGTTTGGGCGCTCTGTGTGTTTTTTTTTTAAAGAAAATCATTTAAAGCTGTGGGGCTTTGTTCCTACCTGTTCCAGCTCTTTCCAAAGCATTTCTTATCGAGTTGGAATGTATAATGCCCGAAACATCTTGACCCCAAACAAGATTACCAGCGAGAGATTAGAGTTAACGGGTTGAAAACACCGAACCGTTAATATAAAAAAAGACTTCATGCGTGCACTGAGAGATGCCAAAGGTCGAGCATTGTTTCGCTTTGAAAATCGTTTAGCACTTTAGTAAAGGGCAAGGCCATGTCTGTAGCGCAACTCTTGTTCTCACGAATACTCTTCCATGAATAACTGTCAAAAAAAGCAAGCCACTTGAAATATTTCCATTTAGCATATGTCTAGTTTTCTTTCTCGAATAGGGCAGAATCTCGAGTTACATCGCCTGCGAAATGCACGCTAGCAAAGATCAAGGCTTTCAAGGTTCTACTTCGCGCGTTTGCCATAAGGCATTAATAACAGCTTGTCGCAGTTTTTGTGCCGACCTGTCAAAGTTTGCAGGGAATCATTTTTTTTTTATGGAAATTTCGACTTCTGATTATCCGTTGCGTGCATGTTGATGAACATGGGCTTTTCTTCGTTGACAAGTCGGCGGAATATAAAAACATCGGTTATCGAAAAAATCTGACGTACTCTTTCACGAGATTGTCAACGGGTTTGCTGTACTCACGCGAGGCGTTTGGCCGGTCTCGCGCAAATGGACTTTAAACACGCGCCCGAGAGGATTGTTTACAGCCATCGAATCGCCTATTATATCAAACTGCTTTCCGCGATGTAAGTAGGTAATGTTTACAGGTGCCATCTGCTCACATCTTGAGTATACGCCGATGGACATCCTGGTTTAGTTAAAAGGAAACCTGTATCAACTAACTTAGTATTATTACCCTTCTTGTTTACATTCTCTTTTTATGCTGGTTGGAAGGAAGAAACATTTTTTTTTTTGCATCCTCCACGCGCACGAATTTCTCTCAGAGAATAATTCCACATTTCCTTGATTAACTCATTTCTCTGTTAAGATGTGAAGTTATTTTCGCTTGTCGGCGGTCTTTCTTACACTATGCAGGGTATATTAAATAGGTAATATAGCTTGTGATTAGTTTTTCATTGTTTTGGCTGTAGTTTCGGTGGGAAAATTGTCTATTTTGGTCATGTGGATTTTTTTGTAGTGGTGCTTAACTCCTTGTGCTGCAATGTTAACGCGAACCCTATGTTTTTCTTGTTTTAAAATCTATTTGGTTTACTCTTTGGCAAGTGTTGTTGCGGCTGTTTAGAATTTAGCGTAGTGTTTTCCTCGCACAGCATCTGAAATTAAATATTCTTTCGCTTGACTTGCTGAAAGCGTGTCGTGGTAAATTTGGCACGAGTCTTAAAGTAATTTTAATAAACCGCGCCGCAAAATTAAAAGACGCCTAGAGATCTCCCCCTACAGCTGGAGGCAAAGGGTTTAATGAGATCGCGGAGACAAAATAATTTGTCGTCAATAAAGCCAGTTGCGAGTGAGATGGAACCCTCAGTGTTTTCTGAAAAACATAAATATTTGGCTTGCTCCAAATTTTACACCACGCCCCGAGAAATTAAGCTATTGAATTTTTTATCGCATAACATTCTGTGTTTCTAAAATTAATGCTGGTGTTCGTTCAAAACCAAAGGTTTTGTTTGTTATAAAACGGTCGGACCGGTTGCTTGGAAGAAAAACATTCACTTAGGAAGCTTTTAGTCGATCTGCGAATTTGATAACAATCCCTGCAGGGCGCGAAGTCGAGAAGAATAGAAAAGCATTTAGTCTTCAAAATTGTGCTGGATTCCCCGACGTGAGTTAAAATCAAAATGAGCATGCTATATTTTTGTTGTTTTGATTGTTTTCTCGCCATTCTTTGTTTCTAGACGTGTGGTTTTTGAGCACGACGGGAGGTGCAAGACGTATCGCTTTCCATTCATCTAGTGGCTTAGTTACACGCGCTTCCATAATAAGAATTTACCAGCTTGAATTGCTTCCTTTCATTCAGCAATGGAGAAACACCTTTTAATATTTCTCCAAAACAGTGTAATGGTTTGTAAGGAAAAAATTGCGCGTCATAATGAAAATAGTAGTTTCCTTTTAAGCCGTCATAAAGGAAATCGAAGATTTTTCTTTTCGATCGTTAAATTAAAATAGAAAATTTGTCAATGCGCGTCAATTTCTTGACGTGAAGTTAAATGGAATTGTGCTCTGTTGTTCAGCATCGTGAATATTTTTCTCAGCAGAAAAACCACATAGTAATTTATTCTCGCATCAAGCGTGAAAGTCAATCATCTTCTTCAAACGTGTAATTCACCGTGGACCGTAGCTTTAATCAGTTTTTAATCGTGTAATATGCTGAAGTAAAATTAAATTAACTTCGCGGCCGGTGAAATGAATTTTGCGAGCGTGGTTTGGCGTTTTATCGTGTTATCTGCTACATATTACGAGCAACAGGAGGCCTTGTCGCTCGATTTGCATAAACCCATCTAGTTCTCGCTTACATTTTAATGAAGTTGGCTGGCAAAAAATAAACCCAATAGCCTTCACCCGTTACGTTAGCATTGTTAAAAGCAACTACCGTTACTATGAATGTGGAGGATATCGTGGACAGAAGGAAATTAACGAAGATAAATCACTTTTAGTGGCGCATTTTGCTCTCGCCTGAAAGCATATTGAATCGGACAATCGCCTTACACGAATTAAAAACACTATTCATGCTCCCTTTTAAAAATTAAACCTTACAAACACGTAAGACAAACAGTAAATGAAACCCGACTGCCAAGTCAAATTGCATCTCTTTTTCCTTTGCTTTGTTTCGCCGTCTTTGCCTAGCGAAAGAAAAATTCTCCATTTCGCTCTTGAAAAGAAAAAACTCCGGGGCTATTTTTCATTCCAGATGTAATTATAATGATTCGATGGACACCTAGGTCCACAGGAACAAAAGATTTAACAGCGTTTTCTGTCGTTTGTGAATTACAATTCCATTATCTGAAAAAATACTACTACGTTTTGTTTGCTAACCGAAATAATTGGCTTTTGCCTCGAAGCTCCTCCTCTGCGACATTTGCGACTCCGGCTCAAGAAAAGTAGCGAGAAAAAATTTGCGTGGGATATCCGAGAAATTTTAAGCTCAACCGTGTCCAGTTTCAGCGTGGTTTTGACGTTTAAGGTGACTCTTCGAGAGTCAATGCTCGGAAGGGAAATTTTAATTGGGGGGTTCCACGTAAATTAAACGTGATTCCAGCCTTTGTTAATGTTTGTTGTTTTTTGATTTTTCCATTGTTAAACTGTGTTCCCGACTCTACGTTGGCTCGTCGAATGATTGATAGGTGCTGTACATTATAAATTAATTAACATTGTTTGGTGCGTAACAATATATCAGATGATCACACCCGCGCTTCGGGGAGAAAGAATAAGCTTGCAAACAAGGTAACGGTCCTCGGGCCTGCGACAGCCAGCCAAGCTCGCTAAGCGTGTATGCGGTTTAAACGGCCTTGTATCAAACCGTTTCTCGAACGCGCGATATCAGCGGCGTGGTTTTTCTTCTCGACTAGCGTCTCGCTTCGTCAGTTTCTACCCGGTAGATCTGAAGCAGTTTTGTCTAAACTTTAAAGAAGTGGTTTCCGTGGTTTACAGAACTTGAACATACGTTGGCCCGCGCCGGCAAGATGCCGAAATCGTTCTTGGTCAAGAACAAGAAAGCAGTGCGCCGCACTGAAGATGGCGAGATCTTGGAAGGCGCGATGTCTGCTCCGCGAGAAGAAAACCACTCAGGTAAGACCATGAAGAACTGAACTTCCCTTTAAGCCTAAAATATTGTTCATTCCTTGTTCTACTTGACCCTTTGACAAACGATTTTGTTCGCAGTTTCTTTCTAACATTTCCTGTGTGATGTTCACCGTTATAAAGTGTCACAGAATTACGGGCGCAGATGTTGGTGGTCGAACGGTGCTATAACGGGATCCATTTTTTATTTCTCTCACGTAAAAATGTCGCCTTTTCGAATCTACGCCTTCAGGCTGTGTCTGTGGTCGTTTATGTTGCCTTCGAGATGGGACTTTTAAAGGCCCGAAGTGTTGTCCTCGCGGGGTGTACAGAAAGCAACTTCAAAGAACAATAGGGATATGTTACTACAAATAGTAAACCGATGCTTATCGGCAGAAATCACAGCTTTGGCAATTGGTTTCCGTTTAAGAGCTTTTTATGATCGCAGGGAGAAAAATCGCGTTTTGGCGACATAGGTTTTGATTTTTCGGGGGCCGAGGAGGAGAAGCGAAGATTTGGACGCGCTCAATGTATTCCGGTTTCAACGGGCTT
Organism: Orbicella franksi; assembly: GCF_964199315.1. Lineage (NCBI taxonomy): Eukaryota > Metazoa > Cnidaria > Anthozoa > Scleractinia > Merulinidae > Orbicella > Orbicella franksi. The sequence continues at coordinate 26,979,260 of NC_138151.1, forward strand.
AGAATTGAGGTTAAATGCAACGGATATTCGATAGGGCCCTGTTTGTGCCACAACCTATTACACGGTAATGTTTGTAGTCTGTGTGCACGTAAAAACATACGCTGCCTAGTCACGGAAAGTAATTCGAAAGCTTTCAGTGATTACATTGTGTACACTGAAGGCAAAAACACAAAGCCAATGACAGCCGCATTCGGCGCCGAATTGATTTCTACCGCTTAGCTGGCTAAATATCGCCCCGAATAACAGATAAGTGTTTTGGTCTCGTCGTAAAGATAATCAGGAAAAAAGAATTCAACAATGCAGATCATTGATTCATTCATATTCAAATTTTGCACTGTGTAGTGATAAACGCCATTTCACAAAGAGACTAATGGATACATCAATTGACGTACAATGAAGATTTTGTATAGCGTTTAGAGCATAGCGCGTGGCTTTCCGTTAAACAAAAATATTCCGTCCGGTTCCTTCCTTCGCGATCTTTTCCACGCTGGCGTTGTTCCCTTTCCCGTGAATTTCTCTCCCCCTCGTTGGAATCGTTCACGAAAATTTAGGGCAAGAAATCAATCGATCCGGTCGCAACAATTATGGTTAATTTAAATTTATGTAAATTCTCATCACTTAAAATGCGAGATCTTTCAAATGCTGTCCATTTCTCGTGGTTTTCCAAATGACGTGTAAACCGATTCTCTACTTGTCAATTTCGCTGTGTTTAGACGCATTATATCGAAAACAAAAACCCGGTCGGCACTTTTGTTTGGCCTTCTCTTTTTCCACGCCTTTCTAAGCAGCTTTCCAGTGGTTCGAGTCGGTACAAGACAAGACTCATAACACTTAACTCGAGCATTTTTAGGCGCAAAAGCACCGACATCTTAAACATGATCAGCCGGCCAGCAGCCGGACAAGGACATTTGAGTTGCGAGAACACAGCAGATGTTCTTACTTCTAATTCTTACTCTTTTGGCCGCAAACTTGACAGAAAGGCTACTTAACCCCTTAACGTAAATGCCTTTCGATCAAAGGCTTTTCTGAAAAGTAGAACACTCGAGAATGTGCCCAGTGGTTTCCGCATAGGTACATAGTCGATTTAAGACAGGACTGGTGCACGCTTCTCAAGATTCGAAACCACGAGTTCGAGTTTCGTAGAAACAGATCAATTCTTCTCGAAACTTTCACGCGGGCGTTTGCCGATTTTAGCTTGTCAGTTCGCCCCGGCTACTTTGGGGCTCTCTGCTAATAGAATTTTAATTTTCACCACCGTGTTTGTAAAGGTTCGTCCTAGGTGATAGATTTCATTTAATAAACCACTTTGTGATTGAGAACATTGCAGGGCTTTTAATTCAATAAATTTTCTTTTTCTGCGAGGTGTCCAAATTAATGAAATTAGAGTGACTCAAGCCAGCTTTAATTGACTAGAATAGAAAGAAAGGGAGCTGGAAACACCCGACCCATCAGCGCCAAGTTTGTTCAACGAAATGCAAGCTTAGAAAATTACTGTACCCGAACGGAAGAGTTCCCTTCCTGTGTTGTCACTTTGTCATGCGAGATAAAGAACTCAGATCACAATATGATTTTATGGACTTATTGTGTGGACAAAACTCGCGCACTCTATAAAATAAAATTCTTTGTCTTTGATGTTAGAAAAATCGACAATTCATATATTTTTCTCCGGCTGTTTGTTTACTTCACAAACTTGTCTTTAAGTACCACGCACGCTTCAGCTTTTCTCACCAAGATTTTATGACCATTTTGTAGACTCTTCTTTCAAATGTAATTATATATTTCCTCTTAACTTTGCCTTTGAGCATCGATAGAGGTGTGAAGATTTTTTGCGAGTATCGAATTTTATATCTGAAACGAAAAGTCAAATGGAGATAGAAGATTCGTATCTGTCGTGACACCGTGAACATGGCATAAAATCAAAGTTTTTAGAATGAAACCTAGCGTGTTGAAATTACATTAAAAGTAAATCCACGTTCTTTATAATTGTTTGCTTCCCTTTTATAGATTTTTTAAAAGATAAAAATGAAGTCTTATCCGCGTAAGTCACAAGTTAATTCAACATCTCTTGCTTTTTAAGATCATTGAGAAATCGTGTTTACTTACAAATATTGTCTCGTTTCGTTTTTGAACCAGAAACTGTTGGATCCAAATCTTTCATTGTCGATACATTTTCTCGAGTTACTTTAAATTGGACTAATTCCACAGACAGTGGAAACTGTTGTACAATTTTGTTTTCGTACCTGTATAAAGCAACTAAAGAATTGTAGATATTTCCGAGAAAAGCCTTTTGTAAACTTTCATTTCTTCTTTTCATGTAATACAAGCTAGCCACGAGTTTCAGTTTTAAAAGCGTGATGTTTCTTGTTTTGAGCGTGATGAAGAACTTTGTGATACAAGTTTTCACCCTTCGTGTGCTTGAATTTGTTAGACAGAAAATTTCTGTTACAGGTGGGATTAAAATTAGGTTGAACGCAAATCTTTTCATATGAGCCATTCATTCAAATAGGCAAAACCCTTCTTTTTAAATGTTGTCATGGATGTGCAACTGTTCCCTCGATTTCTTGCGAGCCGAACAACCTTACAAGTGACCTTTTACCGTGTACAAACGGAACATTCCATTTGGGGTCCGTTTAAGCGAGTCCTAGTTGTTTGTAAAACCCGGGTATCGGTTTTTCTGTGGTTTGAGCTCGAAAGATGTGAAAGCCGCCCTTTTGTGATAAAACGAGTTGTTTCGAAAAGCAATTTCTAACAGATAACAGATGATTGGAAATTACGAAACAAGGTCGAGACGCAAAGAGGAATTAGCTGCTTCATGTTTTGACAGAATGACAAGGGTTTGTACTCTTCGATACAGCGTTTCTTTCTAACCGCAAAATGTGATATTGCAAAAACGTGGCACTGAAATACGATACGATACTGACAGCGTTTTTATTCTGGTTTCATGAATCTGCGTTTTATTCTCGCAACCAGTTTTGAAATTAGTTTTTGCGTTGGTGTCAAAGATTCTCAAGAGTGTAAAGTGTTATGCGGGTTGAATGCGTAAAATAATAACGTGGATTCGATGAACAGTTTCACCCTTTTTTCTGGTGACTGAATTGTCTTTCTTTATTAACGAACACGTGGGATAGCTTGTATTCGATTGCAGAATGAAATTAAATGAAAATATTTGTTCCTCCTCCCCTTAACAGGTTTCATCGGGTATTTAGAAAACGACACTGAAGAAAAGAAAGTTTTCTTGAACTGAGCGAAGCAGTATTTCATTTATCCCTCGAGTAATCTTGGAAACCTTTCTCAAACGCTGCAGATGTTCCTTGTTCATTATTTATTTCACAACACAGCTAAATTGCCCAGAAATCTGAAAAACCAAAGGTGTTGAAAAAACTACCCGTGGATATTTATAGTTAATTTAGACTGTGAGCTTATTAAACCTGTAGCGACAAAACACGTTCAATTTGTCGAATGCGGGTATGCTAGCTACAATTTGACATTTTTTTATGATTCCTTCTGTGTACAACACCCTGAAACACCTTATTTACTCAAGATCTTGCCTCTGTGGTGAATTTTTTAAGAGCACGTTTTTCTTTCGAGGTTTTTTTTTACACCTTTTATTGATAAATTTTGTGAGTTTTTTCCTTTAGATTTCTCTAAACGCATTGTTTGTGTAGTGAATTGGGTGACTTTTCATTGAAATAAAATTCTTGTTATGTGCAAGTGTTCTGGAAGGAAGAAATTTTCTCAACGCTTGACGTAATTTGCAAAACTGAGCTATTAAATAACTTGCCATCGTGTTGTTATCCATGATTCATAACTTCCAAAAAATCGAAAAGATAAAACACTTTTTCCTTAATTAACTCCTGTCTGCTGCTAATGTTTGTTTTGATTTTACGAACGGCAAATAATTCACGAGAAATCCTTCTGTGGTTCCTTCTCAGATGAAAAGCCTACTTCGTCAGAAGAAATGTTAAAAGCCGAGTTAATTGACGAGGAGGAAAAGACCGAGGGGGTTGATTTCAGAGACAGCGCATTAAGCAAGGGCTTGGAGCATGAAATGGCGATTTCCATGCCAAGGTTGAAATGTGAAGGCGACGCCTTCTCCGCTGAACGAGTTGAAAAGCGAGAAGCGACAACTGAGCGGGCGAATGGTAATGATCTGTTTTGGTGGAGTAGCTTCAGCTCAAGATATGAATTACAAAACCTTCCCCCACCACCTAAACTTATCAGTTCCGTGCCGAGAAACGGTTTATCCAAAGTACACCATGCCCATTCGTCGGACCAACATTCTGTCATTACTTTGAATCAGAGACATCACTTTCCATTAACAGCCAACAGTTTCGCCGTTGTTAACTTCCACGACCACAGGGTACCATCCATTCCCGAATCAATACCTGTTCGTGCGTCTTTAGATGGGCTTCGTGAAGTATCGTTGAACCTTCGGCATGTTTCGGATAGTCATCGGGAGTCCTCGCTCTGCCCAAGCATTCCACAGCAGGCGTCCGCTCCGCAGTTTAATGGAAACCATTTCTTCATTCACAGCCATCCATTTCTACCACCATCTCACCAGCAACAAGAGTGCCTTACGAATCTCCAAAACAAGGACCAGGACAGAAAGACTGGCGAAAACGACGAGACGAAATACAAATGCGAGATTTGCAACAGTTCGTTCACGCTCCAACGCCTGCTCAATCGCCACATGAAGACTCACTCCTTTTACAAACGGTATCACTGCCAGTACTGTACCAAAGGCTTCAATGATACCTTCGATCTGAAGCGCCATATAAGGACACACACAGGAATAAAGCCATTTAAGTGCAGCCGATGTGACAAGTCGTTTACGCAGCGTTGTTCGCTCGAAGCGCACCTAACACGCGTGCACGGCGTGGTACACAAGTTTGGTTTCCGAGAGAGGCGCTCGAAAATGTTCGTTTGCGAAGACTGCGGCAGCACGTTTACGGAAAATTCCGATTTTATGAAGCATCTGCACGAGTTTCACCCCGAGACTGAGAAAATCATGAGGGCGCGGAGAAATGGAGGATTTGCTCAGAAAATTGCAGGTGATAACTGAATAAGATATGGCAGAGGTTACAGCATTTTAAGTCTATTAGTTATAAATTCTTGATCGTCTTGTAAAGAGATATATTTCAACTGCGAATGGACAGTTCAGTTAAAATTGAACAACACTCTTGATTTCAATCGAAATTCAATTCAACTTTCTTCTTCTCTCGATTCGCGACACACGAGAGAAACTCGCGTGAAGTGTTGCATGTTTCTCACGCGTGTGTTCTTTTAGCATTTAGTCACCAAAAGTATATTTTTTGCGATACGCACCATAAATCAAGCTTTCTAACAATAGAGAGGGCACCGTGGACATCTTCATCTTTCTAGATCACAGCAATTATACATATATAATGGTTTGCATTAGCGCAATGGTACTCGTCAAAGACAGGAACCCATTAAGAGTGAGGATACTAAGGCTGGCGCGGGTGGAAATGGATTACACAATGGACAAACTTGAAAACGCCAGGTTCACGTTTTCAAGTTCCGCTCGCATTTCTTTAAAAATCTTGTCGGAACGTTGAATTCCCAGTTATATCACGGAGTAGGGCTAATGTCATGAAAATAAGCAACATGTTCTGCTTTATGTGTGACATTTTTTCAACAAAGCTGCTCAGGAAAATAGAGTGCATTGTTTTTAGCACTCTACCTCTCGCTTTTTTCATTCATTCCTTGACGTTCTCAGGGAAAGAACACAAAGGTCGTAGTTTAGTAATACACGGAAAGTATTCTTTCTGAAATTCGGTGAGATTTTTTCTAAGCTTTCTTATACACCCGTCTGTGTAGTTTCCAGCTAGTTCAGTTCAGGTTGTTCACTTGCAGTGGAGAGAATTCGAATCGTTCTCATTCAACAGTCACTCGCAATAAATGTTTAGTCTTTTAGCCTTAATTGATAAGACTAAATCCTCTTACTTTATCGAAGAATAATTTATCCCAGAAATATTTATCATATTTAATGAGCCCAATGTTATGTTAACGTTATATAAAACCCAGAGTTACAGATATTAAATAATATTTCAAATTTACATACTACATTAGTTGTGTTTTAAAGTGTATTCAAAACCTTTTCAGTCGTTCTGCGAATGTTATTTAACCACAGTTATTGTAATGTCGTTCATTGTGTTCCAATTTCGCCAGCTGAAAATGTTCTCCTGTTATGTAATGTATATAAAATAACATTCGATCAATTTTGAACATCGATTGAGATTGTAAATTTCTTGAAGATTGAAAAGAAAGAGAATACAAGAAGTTGCATAATTTCGCGTTTGTGAAGCGTATGCTGTAAAATTTTGGGAAATGTAAAATTGTTTTGTAGAAAAAATGATTTGGCATAAGCTGCTTTGCTGTGATTTTGGTTTTCGAGGGGTTTTACTAGACTTACACTGCACGGAAAATCACTTTTGCTGTCGCGATGAAAGATTTGGTCTCACGATTTTTAAAAACGTAATTAAATGTAGATTTAGATGTAGAAGTCATCTTTAATTAATTTGAAAAAAGTAATAGGCTTTTCGCGTGTTATGCCCTTCCTGGCTAAAATGGATTTACTTAATGCTCTAATGTCTCGGCTATAATACTCGCTCTTTTCCCACGACCTCATAAGCTACTGAGCTTTAATTTTAATCGTTCTTAAATGAAGGTTGTCTGTCTGTCCATATGGTCTGTCTGACAGTAAATGCCTCATGTAGTTCTTAGAATCACGAACACTATCATGCGGTGTTTAATGTTTCTGTTAATACAGTTTCTAAACTGCTGACATTAATTATAATCACTGAAATGCTCGCGACGAAGCTAAGATCATGTGCAAAAGGGCGGTAAGGGCCAGCCTCGTTCTCAAGAGCTATACTGAAAATGAGGCTTGAATAAGGCGGACTTTAGCGCAAGAACAACCTTTTGGGGTCAAACTCCATTTGGACTAGACTCAAATGCAGAGCGAAGGTGATTTTCTTTGCAGTGTGATCTTTATTTAAATAAAAGGAACGCTTCGAAAACGGCTAGCTTTGTATATCCTAAGCCTGCTGGACTGTATAAACGCATTTTGTGGTACTCTAGTACTACTGCGCAGCAGGTTAAAGGGGCTGTGTCACCAGGTTGTCACGTCAACAGACTCATGCTTCAAATCTAAGCTTGCCATGAAAGGACTAGAAGGAACTACGCCTCATTTCTAAGGACAAATTAATTTACTCGTCAACCTAATCTTCAAACGGACACGATTTTACTTTCACATTTATGTGTTGTTGTTGTTGTTGTTTTTTTCATTTGAAAATCAAGTTGTATGCTAGAACAAGTTATTCGTGCAACGTAGGTATGTAGCCAGACGGGAATCTTCAATTGGGAAACATTGTCCTGATTTACCGCCAGATTCTCTAAAGTTACATCACAAGATACCGACGGTAATTAAGGAGAATTTTTTTATTCCAATGTTAAGACCAGGTGACACAATTCCTTGAACTCTCACAGCATTCTCTGTCAAAAACGCAACCAAGCAAAATTACTCCTTTAGTTAGACAGCTAAACAGTTCACATTCTAGGAAGCAAAACTTGTGTCGTTCTTCATCAGATGCACTGCAAGCAGTAAATAATAAACAAAAATATCAGTTTATGTTGTTGCTTAGTTTCGTTTTCTTGTAGCATGGAATCTTGTGGTTTAGAAGGGTATATCAGCCTGACCCATCAGTCCGAAAATATTAAACTTAACAACCAGGCTTCGGTTGTTCAGCGGATAAATCACTATCCAGTTGGAAACGTAGTTTGTTTTGCCAACACTTATCCCCTGGATAGCGTTGTACATCCTTTAAACAAGTAAAGCTGGTTTCTGTTGTATTAAACAACTAAGAGTATTCCTACTTATCCCCTAGATGGCATGCAAGTTTATCCCGGGTTACCGCCCTCCGCCCCCCACCTCCAGCATTAAATTTGCCGGTACCAATGATTTACACACCTGGGCGGAGAGAGACACTATGAGAGTAAAGTGTCTTTCACAAGAACACAATGTAAGGTATGTTAGGGGTATTTTGCAAGTTTTTCGTTCAGCATCACTGCCAACGGGCGTTGTACAGGGTCTTGCCCCCCTCTCCTTTCCATGCACAACTTCCGCAGACTAGGAATTTAGTTAGCAATAACCATCTCCTTCTTTGGTCCTGTAGTCTTGGCCAATCTCAAACTGTAACTTGAAATTGAGTGAAAGTTCTTTTAAAAAAGTGGGAGCTAACGCAAAATAATACCAGAATTATGCACAACCAGGCCGGGCTAGCGCACCACAGGCTTTCCTTTTTTTCTCATAGCGCACTATACGAGAGCAATTGGGAGACTGGGAGTGAGCAAGAAAGCCCGAGTGGGAGGTGGTAGTGAGTGAGGAGTGCGGGCAGTGATGGGAAGGAGAGAAATAGGAAAAGAAATTTCTCTGCGTTTCCTCTCCTTCCCATAAGTTCCCGCGCCCCTCCTCACTAGTTAAAATGCCTTTTGACCATCGCGCGGGCGACTGGGGACTAGGCAGGGGCTAATGCTTGAAACTTTGGTTGTACCTGACAAACTAGTCTCAAATTCCCCCCGGATAAGTAATACGTATTACGATCTTTTGACCGGATATTTGTATCAATGATGATAGTACCTTAATCCTTATGGGTTAAAACGAGGCAAGTTTCGTTTCACCTGCCAGCTCATTGAACAAACAAATCAAAGTTTTTTTGCAAATGAAAATTATTTTGACGGCTTTCTCTTTTGTCTATTTTGTTTCTTTATCTTATTTGGCAAGAAGATGCAAGGTGTCCTTTCTCTTTTTTTGCAATATTTTCTGCCTCAACAGCTGATTCTATACGATAAAATTGCTTTACGGATATATTCGTCAACTGTGTTTAATCAGTTGCCAAATATCAAAGTGTAACTAAACGGAGTAATTTGGTTCGTACCCGCGGATCACTATTCGAGCCACACCGAAGCACTATTCCGTACGTGTTGTGTGTACATAAATTTTTCCTTTTCCCTCGCGTAATTTTACAGCGCGGGTCTTCTAGAGGATGTCCCAAAGCTGGTACCAGGGAAATTAATCTCCACCTTCGTTCCCAGGGTCTTTCCGCAAATACAACAATCGCACGTGTTCACGCGTGGAAAGCGCGCGTGGGAAAACCACATAAACCGGTCTTGGTTTGAACATTAATAGTTCGGGTAGAGCAACATTTTTTGCTTTGATTGGTTTACAGGGTGCGTTTAAAATTTTTTCAGTGTGCGCAAACTGTTGAGCTTAACTATCCTATTTAAAAGTAACACTCGTAAATTTCAAATCTCTCTTGTAAGTCAGGCCATTGATGGAGACATGCATGCCAATTTGCAGAAAGGAAAAAACTTCCAGTTACAATCCCCAGGATATTTTCTTTTTCTTCTTTACGAATTACCGTTCTTCCCCCAAATTTCTCTTGACTCAAAGAACGAAGGAGACTGCGTGCGGATTCCAGTCCCGCTCTGACCCCTCAGCTGAAGTTGTTTCTCAGTAGACCCTAGTTCAACTCCTCGGTCATGCTTGTAAATAGCCAACTGGTCTGCCTCCCGCCAGTAGCCTATCATGTTTAGTTGATACATTTGTTTCTTTCCGTTTAAGTGGCATGCCTGTGAACTAGCTAGGTGTAGCTAAGCACATTGACCTCTATAGACAACAACATTGAACATTTTCATTTTTTTTTTAAAAAACGAAGCATCAGCTCCTGAGCAGGCCTGGTGGAGTGCGAAGGCAAGTTTTAAAGTAACTTTCTGTGACCAGAGATCTGTTCGCCTCGTCGATCTGTAATTTCACGTTTCGAAATTGTAATAAGTCCCGAACAGCGAGATCCAGTGAGATCTTATGACAAACTACATTCGAGTTGGAAAGAAATGAGGGTATATGATGAGCTTAGTAATGAGATAAGATAGATGTTAATCTATCAATGACACATGCTACTGGGAAACATAACATTCCGGAGTTAGACCTGTGAACACGGAGCTGATGTGAAACCGCTCCAAAAGTTTTGTGTTCAAGCTTACTTCTGCTTTATTGCTTGAGGTGGCATAATATAGCAGTTTACCTTGGCCTTTGCTTAAGAAGCAGCAAAATGCAAATGTCTTCAAATCGTGATTTTAATTCTCCTGTATCAACCTTGTTTCCATGGTGATTGTCCCCCCTCGCCATAAGAATGAGGTTGAACTTCATTGACAACGTCGTTCCATTCGAGGCCGTTTCTGTTTTGTAAATAGAAAAGTGTTTTCCTCGCTCTCCGTGGTATTATTTTCTCCTTGTTGCTTGCCTTCTGGCAAGAATTATTCTATTACTCCACGTAAACTTATAACTGCCCGTCTACCAGCAGGACTCACTCTGTTGCACTAGTTATTTTCCGACTGCACGTCAATTTGTTCAGATCAAAGTAAATCGACGGACGCCTTATATCTTAATATTAGCTTCGTAGCCAGGGTGCTGATATTAGATTTAAAATAAGTTCGTCAAGTCGCTGGAGCGAACAGACCAGTACAAGTACCGCTCGCGTCCGTCGACAGCTTGTCCCATTACACGTGATCTGACGTCATCCTCTGACGATTCGTGACGTAGCATGACGCCAATATTAAAGTCATCATACACCCACGTTATCTTTGAGTACTTTGTTCCACTTACTAAAAGTAAAAAATAAAATTGATTCCGCACTTGTAGAGATTGAAATTTATTTTTAACCTAAAATTGAGTGTTTCTATGGTTACTTTCATGGTCTGCTAAACTAAGTGACAAGTGGATACAGACTTCACTTACAAATTTAGAAACTTTCAAATATAATCTCTTTTGCGTTTGTAAGCAAGGACAAAAAGGGCCATGCAGTTATATAAATTGCAAGAAGTTCTCATGGAGACAGCTTGTTATGTATTTATTATGTATTTATTTATTTTTTAGTGGACCTCTCCGGTTCCATGGTCATCAATAAAAATCAAATGTGCAAATGTCATCTTGTGAAAAATCACAAACGTTTCGGACATTTCTTCTTTGTTTTTTCTCTTGAATTTATGTATCCCTTCAAGCGTTGCGCATCAACCGGGAAGAACAAGTTACTTCGTTTTGTTCATCCTAAACATTTTTTTAGTGAATAATGTTGCTACAACACATGAGTTGACGAAATCAGCCTAACGACGTTGGTCTTGATTTTGTGGAGCCTTGCGGACTCCAAAGGAGAGGTTGTCAAGAGAGAACAGAACATCACAAATAACAAAATAGAGTCTGTTTTTGTAACCTTTTCCTCATCCGGTATATGTTTGTTTAATATTGACGTCAGTTTGCGGAAGAACCTTATATTGCCTGTGAAAATACTCATATGCTATGAAGCGAAACTAAGAAAACATAATGACACCGCTTGTGTTGAAGAAGCTCATTCACGTTATCTTGAGTTATTTTGGCCATGTACAAAATTACCTTTAAATTGAAGGTAAACTGAAAAAAAAAGTTTACCAAGATAGAAAAACACCGAAGACATAATAATAAACCTCTAAGGAACAAGAATGGTTAAGGATGGAAAAGATTGACGCGGATTACAAACGACAAACTTCACAAATTTAAGCGAAACTTTGCGAGATGTTCACATCCTGACGTTGCTCCTGTAACATTAGAAAACGAGAGGTATATGTGGAGATCAGTGCAAGAGAATTTAATTCTGCATTTGTGGATCTGGTGTAGACTTGCAAAGGGATCGGAAAATACTGTTCCAAGCAAACTCATTTCACGTTTGTACTCCAATAACTCTTTATTTGAATTCATATACTAACATTGCACAGCCGCACAACAAACAAGATCATGATAAAGTAATGCTAAATATGAGCTTTTATTTGAATAGTCACACACTGGGGCTTCGTCCACAGAAAATATTGGAAGTTAGAACTACCTTGAAAAGCGTATAACAGAACCACATGAAAGTACTGCTTCAGTAGTTTCATTTGAATGGTCACACACTAGGGTCTCATCCATCGACAAAACGTTAGAACCACTTTTCACGGTAAGACGAACAGCATAACATGAAAGTGCTACTCAATAGCTTTTATTTGAATTAACACACCAGGGTTTGTTCCCCAGATGTAACTGTTACAACAACCTTGTAAGCCAAAATAAACAGTACCACATGAAGGTACTGCTCAATAGTTTTCATTTGAACGGTCACACACTAGATCCGGTTTCATCCGGCGAACTCCTTTAAATAAAACCACCGTGTTCAGCACAATTTCAGGGCCAAAGGTATTGCTCAGTAGATCTCAATAGACCAATTTCGATATATTAAAATTCAGCCTAAAACAATAGACCTCACTTCGAGGATCTTGGGAAAAACTACAGAGTTTGTGGGATTTATTAACCGGAGCCTCGTGCAGAGGTCTATTGTGCTAGGCTGAATTTTAAATATATATCGAAATTGGTTTACTGAACGTTCACTCACTGACTACGGCATCACCTACTGATGGTAACCTATGAGCTTCCTCAGTGAACTCGCTTTGTGACTCGTATTTTTTTATGCAAATTTTATTCATAAAAACGTCGCAGTTACAGTAAAAACAGCTTTCATGACAAACAAACATCGTAAAGGGCAGAAACCGGTTTGTTTTACAATTTCCTCCTTGTACGCGATGATTCTTTATTTATCGAAAAAAGAAACGTTTTTTCCTTCTTGTATGCAATGATTCTTTATTTATCACAGTTTGACTAGCACACAAAAACAGGAACTCGGCATTTGCCCTATATTTGCCCCGCAACGAACAAAGTCGCTCTTTACCAGTTCCTTCTCTGCATCTACGTGTACCTCTACTTAACTCACGTTTGCGTGCCATTATATGTGATCTAGGTTTTAAATTATATAACATGGGAAAGGTGACGTGAGAATAGCCTAACACGTACACATACGTCTCTATAGAGGCCCACTGCCAAAACACTTGAAAACTCTTTTAAAACAATTTACAGCAATGTGATAAATATCAGATTATTTATGTTCGGCTCGCGGCTATTTAAAACCCAGCAACTGTACTCGTGCACCATTTATCATAAAATTGTGATGTAATTATAATTGACGCGGAAAGTTTCATTATCCACCTAAAAAAGGAAATGCAAAAGATGACTTCCCCTCCCCCCAATTTTTTTCCCCTTGCTTCCTTCATTGGAAATAACAATATAACTAATGATTTACTGGTGTCTTTTTTGTGCTTCGCTTTCTATCAGAGAAAGATCAAAAAGCGGATGGAATATTTTTTTTTCTCCGAAAATTATGATCCTGCAAAACTGCAAAACCTGACTCCATCAGGCATTTCATGCCATTTCAAGTTAAGATTTTGTTGTTGTTTTTTTGCAATAACATATTTTGTAACACTAATATCAAATATCTACGACACTGTTTTGGAGCGCGACAACTGCCGCCTGAGGTGACGCAAGCAGCCTTTACTTTCTACGAAACGAACTTATTTCTCGTCCGATCTGCGTGGATGAGCGTTGGTTTACTTATCCCCGGCTTAAAACAACAGCGGACTATTTTTTATTAAGTATTTCTGTTTATGATATATTGATATGTCATATCAAATCTTTTTTTTAGATGAACGAAAGTATTAGTTTCTAAAATAACTGCTATCGAGCTGCGTCGGCGGGCTAATAAGGTTTTAAATGCATTTATCTTTGTTAATGTTAAGTATTTTATGAGACTTGTAAAATTTTAAATTATTCTAAGGCTTTGTATTTCTTTTATATGCAGTGTAAAACGTAGGGATGCGAAGCGTTGACCGCATAGGGCGCACAGCGTAACCTATGTGGCCTTCGAGGAACTAAACTACTCTAGTAAAACTAACTTCGTTTATTATATAAATATATATAATAGTTGAAAAAAAAATATTATTATTATTATTATTATTTATCAACTTGAAGGTAGCCACCGTTGCGATTTAGTGAAGCTGACGTTTTGAGTGTTTATAGCCCTTTGTCAGAGCAGAGTGTTTTATACTTTGCACTTTGCACTGTGTAGTTGTACTTAAGGCTAACACTCCAAACGTCCGCTGCATGCACCGCGCTCGCTATGGCAGTTAATTTCCCTTTTTAACTTTCTTTTTTGTTTAATGGCAGTCATTTTTGACTGTAAAAGATTTGTAATCACAAACAGACTTTCCGATGACCATGGAAAGGTTCACTCGTTCATAAACAGTAAAAATCATACATAGCGGCTTTAAACACCTGGTATAGGTAAAGTCTGCATACGAGCCAAGTCACTGGTACGTCAGGCCGGCGCTTATCCCGGTTTCCGTAACATGAAGCGACTAGGAGTATTTCTACTTCCCCTTGGCTGAGATGCTGGTCCATCACAGGGTTACGCCCAGCCGGTACCCATTTGTACACCTGGGTGGAGAATGGCACTGTGAGAATAAAGTGTCTTGCCAGCCCAAGAACACAACACAATGAAAGCCGGATTAAAACTATAAGCTGTACTTTCAACATTCATTTTTTTTTTCAGTCAAGTTGTCAGTCTAATTCATCTCCTGGCAGACATTTTCCACCTCGTGAAGAGATAGAACTTTTTCGCTGTTTTCTAGAAAAGTCTTAGACCCACAGGATCAGTTGAACCTGTATCTTTGACCAAGAATCTATAACGTACAAATTGATGGGGTTTTTGTTCAGTAATGCTTCAGTCGAACGGTTTTTTTTTTCTAAAAAACCTTGCATGACTTGAAAATATTGAAATTGGGTTATAAACTGTCATGGTCTTGCTTTCCGACAGAAAACGCACAGAATCATATAACACAATAAAAGAAAAGGATATTAATGAAAAATTCCGCTTCCTACAGTCGGCATTGTTTCCGATAACTGTTGCCCTGGGTCATTCGAACTCGCCTTTTTTTAGCAGTAAACTACTAAACTACACGACAGTCACGGTGTCTTTACAAGACGATTTGAATTACTTCATTATTAAATATTCCTTGTGCTGTCTGGTTTTCCTTTGCAGTTTCTAATACCTTGAAAACGTCTGCCTAATTTACATGTGCTAGTAAAGTATTCTTAGGTTTGTGCCAATGTGTATATTAGTGGCTACCGTTCACAGTGACGATGGTTTACTGTTGATCTGAAACGGCCTGAAACGCTTTCTCACACGTTACTTAATTGCATTATCACTTTGACTTGTTAAACTTGCTTGCGATCATAACAGTAAAATAATTTAATTGATTTGTGATCATAACAAGACAATAAATTTTTACCGCGAAAGAAAAAACAAACGCCAGATCCTAGGTTTAATTGAAAATGGAGGACTTTTTATTAAAAAATCGTTTTCAATGTTTATTGATCAAAATTTCAATGGATGCGTTTGAAATTTATATTTCTCAAGTTCATTTTAGCTGTACTGTTGTCTTTTTGGTGGTTTTAGTTCACGTCCGCCGCTGGTCTCCAATTTTGCGGTTCACTGTAGCTGTGACAGTTGCTATAAAATTCCGCTTTGACTAATGAACTTTGCCTCGTTCGTAATCAATATTAAAAACTCGATACAAACTTTCTGTCTTAGCAGAAAGTATATTCAAGAATTATTTTTGGTCTGTTTCGAAAACAGATCATGGCGACTTTGCAAACGAACCGCTCGCTTGAATACGACGTCTATGTGGAATGCTGCCGTCTTTGACGCGATTCACCTCAGCTTGAATTGTGTTTTATTCATGAGTTGACTAAATATACACGCGGGTACTATTTTTAGTGGTAGGTAGTTTCACTTGGCAGAATGAGTGGGCGAATTGACGCAATTCACATTGCGGAAAGTCGTCACTTTATGGACACATAGTATAACAAAATATGTTCTGCATGGGGAAGAAAAGACATTTTTCCTTCTTTACTTAATGCCATGGCGAGCGAAATAAAGTCAATGTCCGGTTAACTTTGAAGTGGTATTAACTCTCTTTTCGGACAAAACACGTTATAGGACTGTTGAAGTTAATTTATTTAGTGCTTCTCGATTGAAACTCGGTAAATTCACGATGGTGCGAATCTTTTTTGCGCTTCGCTGCCCAAAACCACTTGGCCCAAAATAAAACTGCTATTTACGGCGCGTAACAAGTGCTCAATTGAACTGCCAAATTAAATGACAACACCAATATAAAAGACCCTCAAAGAGACTTGTATTGTGTATTGTGTTTGTTGACTTCTTGTGCTATTGTTCGCGTCGAGAGCGGACAAAGACGTAATCATCGGATACCATGATATCGGGGTAATTGGTTGTAATCCGGTATCACATGACCGAGTGAACGCTATAAGCGAATGAGCTATAAATTTACTTCGCACCTCTAACGGTCTCTCATGGTTCGCAGCACCGATCACATCAGCACGTGTCGTACAAACTGCACGGCTGTTACGAGCTGAAATTTCATCAGTCGGTCCAAATTTGGTGTGGGTAAACTTCTCAAGGTTCGAACCGTTCCTTCTTTCATCTTCTCGATTTTGAGCTGATTTTTGCCGAAACCACCATGCCAAAAGCCTTCCTAGTGAAAAAGGCGAAGCGTCGTCTCGATCTTGGCGAAGGAGAAAGCAGGACCGGTGCTACTGGTGAGTAAATTAATATTTTCGCGTTGTGTAAGGTTTGATGTTGAGAGATGAGAATTTCGTACTATGTCTTGGGAAATCGATTGTTCCTTCCTTGCAAATTTTTCCTCCACCGTTATAAACACGTTTAGTGTGACCTATTTCTTGTCCTCAATGCGGGGAGTATTTGTTGAACGATTATTTAATCGTCAAAACATTTTATTTCGCGATCTTTTTACTCAACGAGATGTTTTGAGAAAATATTCATGCTGAGGCCTTATTTTCCTCGAGGGCATTGAGGTCACGTAGAATTCATTTTGGATGATAGCGACATGTTTTCTTCCCGTTTGTCTAGTATTAATCAATACCAAGCGATTTTACTCTACGAATATTCGAGCCTCTTTCGATCGATTTAAATCGCTCAAGCCACTCCAGAGTCACGAAAATCTTGCGCTGATCACAGTTATTTCAAGTGTAGCGTGGAATCCAATCACCATTGAAGCGGTACAAGCGTTTAACAGGTTATGCTAACACGGTCTCTTTTTGTGTTCTGTGAATAAAACAAAAGACGAACGCTTGCCAAAGAACACAACTGAACAGCCGCCGCAGGGGCTTATAATTCATTTTATGGTGGTCGCAATAACAACTGATCGTCACGGAATTTTTTCATTTGGATGCATTTTAAGATACACGCAAATTCGTACAAAGGAAATTTTAAAGCTAGTGCGATCAACTGTAGTTTTGACTCGATCGGCTCGCCGGCTTGCAAAGCTTTGTAAATGATCGAGACAAAAGTGAAAATTGGAAATCTTTTCTTCGAGTTAATTGACAAACGAAACTTAATAGTTCTTTTCAATGGGCTTTCATATTCAAATGCGAAATAAAGATGGTTACATAAAGAAGCTAATGGAAATTGCTATTGACATCTGAAAGGTCGCTTTGTTTGTTCACGGATGTAGCACGCGTCCACCGAAGACTTCAAACCGTAAAAAACCAAACGATAGGCTGTCCCTTTTTTGTTTCGCTCGAAAACTGTAATTTACACTAAATTGTGCAATTTCGTTTTCTCTGTTAAGACGCGAACCGGAAACTTGCCCTTGCAAGTGAAATTATCATTTCAAAGACGATGAAATTTTGAACTGCAATTAAAAACAATTGCCTAAAGTGTTTAAATCTATCGGCAATTTCAAATCAATAAACTTCGCGCAAATCTGAGTGTGATCCTTTTTTTGTTGGTATATTTTGAGGCGCTACAAGTTCTCGCGCGGTTGAATTTTGAGCGTAATTAGCCAACCGCGAAACATTCGCGTGTTTTCTGAAACAAAGACGGCGGGCGGGAGATATAATCCTCTGGGTAAAGCCTTGTTTTCTGAGGGGTTATCTCTGACATACAAGATTTAGTTAGTTTGGGGTCAGAGGGGCAAGTCTACAGGGAAACTTCTGCTGAATATTACTCAAGATGTCACGAATGTGTTACATGGACACGAAAAGCTTGCCAGATAACTACAGCTGGTTCCAGCGACGACATGATTTTGTTTGGTTAGCAAAAGCACACAGCACTCTCGTTAAACTAAACAGTGTTTGCTAATTTCCGATTCTTATGCATATCCATATCACAGACCGTTTCGTTTCAAGTTGAACGTTTTCGAAAGTGCAACGTCTAAAGAGGGTTTAGACCTTAGTGTGTGTTGCACTGGCCTATTGAACGTGGTCAAAACACTGCATTTTTTCACGGCATAATCCGCTTAAGTATTGAAGCTGTTTTGTCAGCGTTTTGGACACCATTCGAAGACAACAAATGGAGCAAAATTTACATTTTGCCCTCAATTTGACAGCATTGAATTTCTCTTCTAATAGCACGTCTGCTTTTACCAATAGCATAACGGGTTTTTACGACAGTTTCATTCATAATTCATTCTGGAAGCAAACGAAAAGTTGACTGGGATTTTCTCGTGAAAGAATTTTTCTATTTGTGGTTCGGCAGTGTGTTGTTTTTGTTACTTATCTATTCCGTTACTTTAAGAAGCGCCGCGTCGCTCTCATTTCCTAATAACAAGTTATTAGAAGTGCAAACCAATAGTATCAAAAACAAGAGTAAGTTCAAATACCAGTTAAATTAATCTTGCAAACGATTCTGTCAAGACGCATGGGACTTTCCTTCTCAAATCTCGTTCGTTTTGGTTTGTTTCTTGGAGCATGTGGCATTCCTACATGTGGAACTGCGAAATTTGGTAGTCAAACTTAACAACAAATGTATGTTAAAGCCCTTTACAAATTGTTTAAGCCTGTGTGATCCACACGCATACATTCTTTTAAGAGCTATCATGATTTCACGTTTTCATCTCTCTTTTCAACAATTTACCCTTCTGCGTCCATTTTTAACACTGATTAATACTATTATTTTTGCCTTTTGTCTTCAGATATCGGTGACTTCTCTCAACGTTGCTCTTCAACGTCAAGAGACGATATGTTGAACGTCAAACACTACGAGGACACATTGCGACGTTTATACAACCATCGTGTTGAAAGCACGCGTATTTCACATGGAGGAGGCAATCCAAGGGAACAAATCTTCGATTCATTCTCGCGAAACAGTGTTACAGGAGAAAGACTAATGGAAAATTGGCCATTCATGCCCCATCGGATGTTCTTCTTTCCACCGTTATTAACACAAGGTAATTATTTCGCCGAACATTCTGTGCCCATTTCAAAGTTGCAATCCTCTCAGACCTTAGAGGATGGTCGATCGTTACCAAGAAGAGAGAGTGTGTTAAAGGTAAATCCTGGTCGGAAGACACCAGATGATGTAGAAACTCGAGGAACAGTCAGCAATGATAAGAGTGTACCGCCGCCGTACCATTATCTAGACACAACTTCGTCAATATGGTTACCATCATCAACTGGGTTCCATACTCCGCCAAAATTTCCATTTCCTGATAGAAAGATAAACGGAGAGCGCAGTGAGATTTGTTCGTTTGATCACCGGCCCTTTGGAGACGTTTTTGACTCACTGAAAAGAAAACGGATGGACGAAGAAAGGGAAATATTGACCGGTAAAGGTCATCAAAGAGCCCGCAGTGTAAGTCCAGAAAGTGTCAGCAATTCGATCGAACCATGTTTCAGTCACCGAGAGGTGAAGCCCCAGAGATCACTGGAGGAAAATAAGGGTCTAGAAAAAGACTCAGGGATTATTAAGAAAAGTTTGAAACAAGACGAATCGAGCACAGTACAGAGTGAACAGATCATTGATCGAATGGAATCTGAGCTGGACCTCAACGCTACCAGCCAACGCTGTCATTATGACAGGCGCATGTCTGTGCCTTATTTGAACATATTTAATTATCATAGTGTGTACCCAGCGAGAGGGCGAAGGAGAAGTGCACCAAGCACGGTGTGGTTTCCTGCTGACTTGAGGACACCGGCAAACGAAGAAGCGGCCAGAGTTTTGAATGGCTCCCTTGAAAAAGACGCCTGGAATTCCCAGGTGGAGGGGGAACGGAACGGTCTCTTGCATGACACTAGAGAAAAGACAGTGATGTTAAGCCCGAATGAGGTAGACAAGAAACCGATAGAGTCCAAATTCTCCCCTGAAAGGCATAAGGGCTGGTTACAAGATGGCCTAGTCAGTCCGAAACCCATCAGAGAGGACTACAGTGCTGTAAATACACTGATCACTGATGGAAAATCAATCACTGATGGAAAAGATCCTAAGCGAGGCCATCAAAGGAAATCAGTAGAACAGGAACTACGTAGTGACGAGAAATCAAGAAGTAATTCTCCAGATCACAGTATTATCAAGAACATAAGAAACTCGAATGGTTATCAGAATGGTCGCATTTCTGAACCTTTTAGCCCTGTGGATAAAAGAGAATGTGACTACTCCCCTGTTTCGCCTGCATCTCCAGACAGTGTAAGCACGAGCATAGTGGTGACGGATGTGAAAAAAGATGATCTTGAAACTTTACTGCTGCCTAAAGATGCAAAGCGGCGCGCTGTTGAAAAGCCAAACGGAAAGGTGTTTTCAGACCATTCAACCCTTTGGCTGCTAAATAAAGAAACTAAAACACCGCAAGTTAACGTTCGCCCTGAACTGACCGGAACAGCCTCAAGCCCGCCTTTTTGGGTGACGGCCAATGGGGGTTTCGGTGTTCGACCTCAGATTAGCATGCTGACGAACAAGTGTCGCGACGAAGCAAGCAAAATATCTTCAAACACCACCCACAACCACAGATGTGAAATCTGCAATAGCACCTTCCCACTTCGACGGCTGCTCAACCGGCATCTTAAAACTCATTCGTTCTACAAGCGTTACACTTGCTCGTTCTGTGACAAGGGTTTCAACGATACATTTGACTTGAAGCGTCATGTAAGAACTCACACTGGCATCAAGCCATTCAAGTGCGAACAGTGTGACAAGTCGTTCACTCAGCGCTGTTCATTGGAGGCACACCAGACACGTGTTCACGGCGTGGTCCATAAGTTTGGCTTCCGCGAGAGGCGTGCCAAGATGTTCGTGTGCGAAGATTGTGGCGCCACGTTCAAAGACAACCAATCAGAATTCATGAATCACGTGGCCAGCGCCCACCCGGATAAAGAAAAAGTCCCTTGGGCGAAAAAAAACGGTAGACTTTGTTCACGAGTTATATCATTTTAAAAATGTCTCAAAGTTCTTGTTTTCGATTCAGAAACACCATGACATGCTGTCTTAAGTGATTTTTTCTACCTTTTGAATTGTGAGCTCTTGGCTTCATGACTAAATTAAATGGAAGTTTTCGTTTATTGATAGACACTGATTACGTTTACACCATTTAAAACATTGGAGACTCAGTTACATTTATTCATACGTAACAGAACCATTTAAACGTAAGCCAGTTAATGCTAGTTGAAACAGACTGAAAGTAGTGGCTAGACAAGCCAACACCAATTTTCTTCTTACGAGAATATCACTGCTTTTTGTGTCGGTTCTCAAAACATCAATTCTCCTTACTGAGTTCAATACACTTTATTCAATGTTACTTCTGAGAATTTCTTAGAACATTAAGATTATCTCTGCCAGTTAGGAGAGTCAAGAAGGGAAGGGGTTAAAATGCCAATTCCCATGCAATCGTAGCCCAAACCTTAGTCTCGTTCCCATTGTTTGCTTGTGATTTCTAGTCCCAGTGACCCAAATTACATTTTCGTAGTGAAAAACAGTAGGAAAGGCCCCTTAGTAATGGTAGAAGTTCAGAATTAACCCCTTTATTTGTGGTGGATTCTCACCGATTTGTGGTGGATTACATTAACGTCCCCTCAGTTGATGATTTTCCCTATTCTCACCACGTGACTACTTGACAGTGTATTGATCTTGTAAGGAGAAAGTTGATGTCTATCACTCATGGTAGTTAAGGGTTTATTGTTCGAGCTCCAAATGTTAATAATAGTTTTGATTTTTGGTATGTAGTAGATTTTGAGTGAGATCATGTTACAATCAAATTAACCTTTTGAATAATTTTAAGGGGAAATCAGTCAATACTATCATGGTGATATCAAAATAAATTTAATTTTGTTGATGATTCAGTTATCCTTGTTACTTACAGATACTGAGATCTTCGCTGACCTTCTTGTTCTGATCTCACTGCCCAATAGACCTTTTTAGCTTGAGCGGTTTTTTGCCCCATTTCAGACCATGTAATGACACTCATGAGAATTCTTGCTTTCAAATTTTCAAACAGTCACGTGTATATGAATAAATAATTAGTCAATTCTCTAGAGAATATCATGTGGTCTGTAATGGGAAAACCGACCGCTCAAGCCAAAAAGGTTTCTTAGTACGCAGCGTAACGTTTTTTTAACTTTTTTTGTGCCAGTTGTGAGCCAGTCTGTATTTGTCACTCCTAACAAACATACCTCTTTTTAAATCATATCTACAACGGCCAATTGAAGGAAACTATCACGGTAATTTTGCTACATGTTCTCTCAACCTCAGATAATGCATTTTCTGAAAATAATTTTGGCAAGTGCCGTTTAACTTAAATTTTGGCGGTAGGCGAAAAGTTCCATCGGTAAAAAAATTACTGAAATTGCAAATTAGGTGATGAGCAGTTACCGCGAGAATACAATAACCAATGGGCAATACCTTCCACAGAATTAAGCTTAACTTTGGTACATGGAGAGCCCCAACCAAACGATCGCAACATTTCAACGCGACTTTATATCGCAACATTGTTGGGCGCAACATGTTGCACGCGTTTGGCCACTCTGTTGCGACGTGTTGCGACATGTTAATTGTTGTTGGCTCAAGTTTGAAAATGGCGAAACTTGACGGTCAGCAACACCTGATTCAGAGATAGAGTAGACAGACAATCACAGCCTTTATGATGAAATCGCCGTAAGTAAACAAGTTGAGTCATAGGCGACGAAACAAGGCGCTTCCCCCCCCCCCCCCCCCCGCCGAAACGACAATTTTTGGGGAGCTCAGCCCCCCAAAATTAGCGTTCTTGATCACTAGACTTCCTGTGCAAGTCAAAATGAAGTTAGAGTCTCAGAGGTGGCGGAGCATTTTGAAACATGGGGGGCTCATCGTTAAGCAAAGCACATACCTCTACTCATATTTTACAAAATGTCTTTTGCGTTGTTTGTTTGCACAAACAAACTTCTTTGCGATGTTCAATGTGTCCGTAATAAAGTTATGACAATGCAGGAGGAGGCAGTTGTTTAAACGATCCTGCTTCACGGTGCCTCTAAGGTGGTTTTCAGTTTGTGCTCAGAGGTGGCCAACGCCCTATGGGGCGCCGTTTGTAAAAAAAATGATTTACCTTAATTTTGTCATTTTTTCGTTATTTATTAAATAAAGTTTTGTGATACGATATCATACGTTGATGATTTGATATAATAAATCCTGATTTCAAATCATGCGCTTATGATTTGATATAATAAATTCTTATTTCAAGTCGTGTGTTTATGATTTGATATGATGAATCCTGATTTCAAATCAGACGTTTATGATTTGATATAATAAATCCTGATTTCAAATCATAAGTTTACAATTTGATATAATAAATCCTGATTTCGAATCTTGCGGTTATTATTTCAAATCACGACTTACTGATTTGAAATCATAGCTAAGTCATTGACTATTTGATGTCCAGCGGATGATGGTTAATTGAATAGCTTATTTGAAACCACGAAAAGCCTTATTTCAAATAATAAATCATTATTTGATATCAGTAAAACCATGATTTAATTCAATAAGTAATAAGTAACCGCAGCGCGTCTATGTGACTTGGCAGGTGGGTTACTAGCGCGGGAGTAATCGCAAAGATGACTAGTTATCGAGGTCAATCGCTTCTGCGGTCTCTAGAGCCGTAGAAAGGGCGGTTGACCAAGTTTTGTCATCGCTTCCTAGCCTTCCTGGGAATTCAGGTTTTGCTCTTGCGACACAAGAGGTATGTACCATTGATGTATCACTGCATATGCATCGCTGGGTGATGACCTGTGTGTCGATGTGTGATAAAAAAAACTCATTATTAAAAGATGTCTTCCCTGCGCCTCTTCTCTTTCTTACATGTTGCGCTGCATCATTAGTTAAGGGGATTGCATGTTAATCGGAAAACTATGACTATGTTTATGAGGGAAAGAGGAGAGAACAACCTACTTTTGGACCTTTCGCTTGTCTGGCGCACTCAGTTACGACATCTTTACGGATTCGTAAATTTAAAATTTCATGCTGTGTATGTGAAGAGGTACGTAAATATGTTTCTCATGGACGGGTTTGTTTAGTAAACGTTAACAAAGTCTAACCCATTCATAATTCTAGTTTGGACTGAAAAATCGACATGATGGGCTTTTAAGAACCTGACGTCCACATGATAAATACATATCACAAGCAGTGCACAGTGGTGTTACCGGAAATAGCTACTGTAGCGAGACTATTATTATTTTTATTATTATTTACGGCGAGGCAAATAAAAAGATGATGATGATGAAATATTTAACAATTGTTCACCGAAGTGGAGGTAAATATCCACCACTTTCACCGACACTGAGGTGAAAATTGTTTTAGCATATACCACACAAGCTGAATAACTAGCGGACCAAAGAGTAACTTTATTTGTGACAATATACCGACAAATGGTAGGACAAAAAAATTGGCGCGCTCGGAGGTGAATAGTACTTGGCTAATCGCCTCCGAGCTAGCCAATCAGCGTGCGCGAAAAGTACTATTCACTTGTGTGGTATATACTAAATATATATATTCCCGCAAAATGGTACAAATTACACCGATTTGTCGCCAGACCTGAGTCTCAATGCTACGCCTATTTACGTACCTCTTCACATATAAATTTGTTTACCATATCATGTTGCAGGCACGGCCAACAGGAAGGCCTCTCCTTCCCACCATGTCAGGTTGTTCTCTCCTCTTTCCCTCCTAAATATACTCATAGCTTTCCGATTAACATGCGACCCCCTTAACTAATGATGCAGCGCAACATGTAAGAAAGAGAAGAGGCGCAGGGAAGACATCTTTTAATAATGAGTTCTTTTTTTATCACACATCGACACACAGGTCATCACCCAGCGATGCATATGCAGTGATACATCAATAGTACATACCTCTTGTGTCGCAAGAGCAAAACCTGAATTACCAGGAAGGCTAGGAAGCGATGACAAAACTTGGCCAACCGCCTTTTCTACGGCTCTAGAGACCGCAGAAGCGATTGACCTCGATAACTAGTCATCTTTACGATTACTCCCGCGCTAGTAACCCACTTGCAAGTCACATAGACGCGCTGCGGTTACTTATTACTTATTGAATTAAATCATGGTTTTACTGATATCAAATAATGATTTATTATTTGAAATAAGGCTTTTCGTGGTTTCAAATAAGCGATTGAATTAACCATCATCCGCTGGACATCAAATAGTCAATGACTGAGCTATGATTTTAAATCAGTAAGTCGTGATTTGAAATAATAACAGCAAGATTTGAAATTAGTATTTATATCAAATCATAAACATATGATTTGAAATCAGGAGTTATTATATCAAATCATAAACGTCTGATTTGAAATCAGGATTTAATAAATCAAATAATAAACACATGATTAATTAACCTCCCCTTGCTTCTCTTAAAATAAGGACAACAACAACTTTTTGTGGCTGAAAATGGGGAAGTGGGTGAACGAGTGCTCAGTTAATATTTTAGCCCCATGAACCCCTGGAGTGTCAAGAAAACAAAACCTACAGCCCAAGGAGATGTAGACAGTGGATGGAGAGAAGGGAGTAAGCCTTCACGCAGGGCCACTGTAAACATTCCTGGGTAGAGAGGAGGGAGTGGGCCTCCTCTCTGACTGGAGGGAGTGGGCCTCAACTAACCTAACTCCAGGGGGTAAAATTGGAGGGAGTTGGCCTCCGAAAATCGAGTCTATGGGGGCAAGAGTGTGACGAGAGGAGCACTTCATCCCCATTCCCGTGTTTATTTGACCAACCTTAACAGAACTTGCAAAGAACGGTAACAATATAAAAAAGTATGAATTGTGAATTATGATCTCAAGTATGTATTGTTGGACTGGCAGACTGTTTTAATCGACATAAACAAACCTAAGCGAGGTACTTAGTTTCTATAGTTCGTTCAGATAAATAACATACTTAAGTGTCTCTGAGAATCGTAAAGATCCTTCAATAGATTGACATGTCTAAACTACCTCAAATGTGGTATGTAATTGCTCTAAAAGTTATAAATGTTCGTTTTGGTAATTTTAATTCGAGTGTACACAAAGAAACCTCAAAAGAGGTACTTATTCTAAGAGTCCCATTGCTTATGTTAACAACTAACGCATCTATTAAATACAACTAAAAGTGGTGCTTGAACCCTCAAGATTGACATGTTATACCAGGAGTTTTTATTATAATCGTGTACATCACAACTTAGGTGTCAAACTGATGTCGCCCTACAATTTAAGTTGTACTACAAAATATCCTAGATGATTGGAAAAGCCCTCAGGCAAACTATATTACTATGGAGACCTATGAGCGGGCAAGTGCTTTGGGTGGGTGGGAGGGAATAGAAAATATTCTAGACAAAATGTCGCACTGTAGTCTATCTCTTGTGAGAGCAAAAGACACTGGCCAAATTTAGCAAGCACGTATCAAGATGCTAAAGTTCACTCTGATTGGCTGGTTTTCAGGATTCTCACGTGAGGCCATCCAAGGTCGATAAACAGATGATTAGCAAAGCACATAGCTCAAAATAGAAACAATAGTTGTTGATTAACTGAAATTTATTTCACATGTTCAATAAATTGTGATTTTGAAATCATAATTTATTATATCAAATCATAAGCGCATGATTTGAAATCAGGATTTATTATATCAAATCATCGACGTATGATATCATATCACAAAACTTTATTTAGTAAATAACGAAAAAAATGACAAAATTAGGCCAAATCATTTTTTTTACAAACGGCGCCCCATAGGACGTTGGCAACTTCCGAGCACAAACTGAAACCCACCTAAGAGGCACCGTAAAGCAGGATCGTTTAAACAACTGCCTCCTCCCGCATTGTCATAACTTTATTACGGACACATTGAACATCGCAAAGAAGTTTGTTTGTGTAAACGAACAACGCAAAAGACATTTTGTAAAATATGAATAGAGGTATGTGCTTGGCTTAACGATTAGCCCCCCATGTTTCAAAATGCTCCGCCACCTCTGAGACTCTAACTTCATTTTGACTTGCACAGGGAATCTAGTGATCAGGAATCCTATTTCTTCTGATCTCCTTTCTCGTTTGTCGCACATTTCCAGAATATAAACAACTTTAGAGCCTGAGGAGATTGTGCGAGAAATAATTCGGAAGAAAACTCTGTCTCGCTCGCTCTCCACACGTTTAATTCAACCATGGATACTACCCATGATTCAACTCAAACAGGGAAAACCGCGCCACAAATTTGCCGCCTTTTCAAAATATCCGTTCGTCTAGATTACAATGAAGTGTCCAGACCATCCAGTCGATTGAAATTTACCCTCTCGTATCCGTCAAGGAATGGAATAATTTTAAAATAACACCCTTTTATAGCTTCACTGCACTCATATGGTATTTATTAACAATTTAAATTGTCGTTTGGTTCCCGTCTCCAGTCGACCAGAGACAGAATGAATGAAAGTAAAGTTATCTCCTTCCCAGGACCCTCGCTCCTTTTTCGATCCAGGCATTCCATGGTACGGTTTTCCTGAAACAGCAGTTACGTTCAGCAATGTTCTACAATACTCTTGAAAAGGGTTGGCTTCCTCAGTTAAATTCAAATTCACAATTTTATTTATATTTTTCTTTTTACACTCAAACGACAGGTTACAACTATTGTTTTCTTAGAAAACAACATTTACACACCGACTTTGCTTTAAAATTGACCAGCTTTCGCTTATATGTAGTTAAATAGGAACTTCACGTAAATTGTATTCTTTTTTGTAAAATAGTACGCACTTTCATGACAAAAACTTGGCCCAACAAATCCTGATTATAAAAATAATTTGCACAGCACTTTAGGTACTTTAAACTTCACTCAAAGCTGGCAGCATGCAGTTACTTCTCGACAAATTTACATACAAGTTCTTTTAAAAATATTCTTCCTAGTTGGACAACAATTTCTCGCAATTTGAGGCCCCTTCTGTTTTTTAAACAATGAAAATTGAAGCCTTTTTTGGGCTGGAGTTAGTTTGTGATCGACTAAAACAAACAAAATGTTTCGATATTTCTTCAATCCGAACGAAGCAAGAGTAATGCCCACACTGTCACGTGACGATCAACTTGTCATCATAATGACCATCTCTGTTCCTAAGCAACCACGAACATCCTTCACAGACGCTGCAACTGTGCACGTTGATTCAATTTTCCCTTCCTCTTCGGACGATACTTGTTTCATGGCTGCCTGTCAGCTGTTTCCATCTTTTAATTCAATCAGTGCTCCAGGCCATCTGTAATAGGAACCGGCAGTCAAAAACGTATCAGCTAACTTGCTTTGCAGTGCAGAAAGTGATGCGTTTAACTTGGCCATCGTGCGTGCACAGATTGCACTAGAGGTATTTAGTTAATACACTGTGCAGCATTGAAGTAATTTGATCAAAGGCTGCTGCGCCGTGATCGTTATGACAAATTAGAACTTGGTGTTAGTGCTACTTTTCGGAACCACTGGGGCTACGAAAACGTGATGTGAATCGTTGTCTTGAGTAAAAGCGTGTTCAACTAACAAAACACTTACAGAGGTACAAATTCGCGCTGTACATACTATTCTTCTCCCAGCTCCAGTGGAAAAAATTACAAAAACTTGAAAAAAGCTTGAGAATTGGTAGCGGTGAGGGGTGCAGATGAATCGAAAATAAATTTGAGCTACGCCAAAAAACTTGATATAGTTACCTAGGGGAGATGTTTTAAAATCTCCGCATCTTCATCACTTTTGTAAGAAAAGTTTCGTTTTACTAAGAGGGAAAGAAAGCGGAGTAACCAATAAGTAAATGTCTTTATACGACTATACTCTACTCACTTGGTTCTTACGCAGTTTTCCAAGTCAGATGGTTCTTCACCGAATACGTCATCAGGGATAAACACATCTCTTGTGTCTGTAAGAAAAGGAACAACTACAGAATGGTGAAACTGATGATCACTTGTTACAATTAACGAGCTACGAAGATTTTCTCTGACAACTTGGACTTTTCTAACGAAACAACAAGCAGGTCTTCTGAAAAAGCTGGTGTGCTCTGTCGTGGGGAAGTGAGAATTGTAAGGGATACAACTTAATCGCCGTTTAAATTAATCTCTAAGCCTTACTTTAAACCTGGTTTACATACGCGCAAGTAAACACGGTAGTGGGGACGCCCACAACACAAGCATAAGCACAAATATATGCAGAACAAAAAGTTCTGTTCTTCTTGTGCTTAAGCTTATGTGAAGTGACAACGCGCTGCTGTATGCCCAAGCATAAGATAAGTCCGCCATCTTGTTTTGCTTTATCGAGGAGATATGGAACCGAAAATAAGGCAATTCAGTATCCATTCTGCACATGCGTACATCCTTATGCTTGTGTTATTGTGCCCTCACTACCGTTATGCTTGTGCTTGTACATAGGTCGCAGTGAAAACCAGGTCTTGCCAACAGCACTTGTTCTCAGGTTTTTTCGCCAGCATGCTTTGTATAAGAAGCATGTAAAGTCATTGATCGCCGCCCGACGGGACAACGTGGCCCAAAATGTTACAAAGAAATAGAAAAGAAAAGGTTTTCTACCTATGGTCAACACACACTCGTTTGAAGTACCACTGTTTCGATTTGCCGATCCAGTGCAAAACAGTAAATCAAATCTTCGCTCCAGCTTCCTGAGAAAGAAAATAGAGACACTGCGTTAATGTGAGAAAACTGAAACAGCAACAACAACAACAAAAAAGTCATATGTTAGAGAGATCCTACTTCCCTTGTAGCACACAAATGACTCTCATCACACAGGTGGTAAGGAGAGCAAAGGAGAGCGAGGGGATAGTAAGTACTGGAGAGGGAAGAAAGTGAAGGAAAATTTATCAACAGAGATTTACGGACACTGGTTCAAAGTAGGAACGAAATTGGTGTAAATGTGGTTCATGTTTAATCCGAATGTGTATTATTTCATTGCTTATTACGTGTACGTGAAAAATGTAAGATTTAGAAGAAACGTTAAGGGGGCTCAAGTAGTCTAATAGATAAAAAAGTTAACTGACCAATCATTGACGAGGTCCTTGTTGAGTGAGAACAGCACGCCATATCGTTCACCTGTTTTCACAACCCAGACTGGAAACTTAGGAGTCTTGAGCATGCTGCCAACCTGGTCAGCAAATAACACAGAGGGGACATGTTACGTCATGTTACTTATCCCCAAACAGTCTCCAAGTATTTACTTAGCTCAAAGATGGATGTCATTTTCGTGCTCTCCCATTTTAACATTACCTGAAACGATTTAGGATCGAAATGCTCTTCAAGAGATAAGAATCCGATCTCACTTCGATCTTTAATGCCATGCAGCGGGTGGGCCTGCGGACGAGAAAAACGTTACAAAAGCTATATGGTGAGGGTGGGGAGAGTACACGACCCTACATCAAACAGGGGAGAGCTGGGGAAAGATTATCAAAATTCCAAAAAAAAGGTTAAGCAATGATGGAATGTATAATAACAAGTGCTCCATAATATTCCGTCTACCCCATTCAGGTACCAGGTGTCCTTAACAATTTGCCGGTCCCCAGTTATACTCCTGCGTGGAGAGAGGCGCCCGTGAGAGCTAATGTATTGCTCAAGAACACAACATAGCCGGTGATCTTGGCAAAGGCTCGAATCCAGATCTCTCGAATCTGAATCTGACTCGCTAATCATCAAGTTAGCTCGAACGAAAATGTTTTTTTTTCTCTTTTATCGGAGTGTGTAATGCGAGTCAAACTTTATCATTACAGATCTGTCAGACAAAAATCAAATAAAAAACTGCAACTAAGACAAAACAGAACACAGAATGCAGTTCGTCATTTACCAGCTTTCGTCCACTCTTGTTGCACTCTATGTCGCCATTGAATACGTTAGCAACAGCTCTGCCGGTAAGCATCAAGTTAATCATGGCCTGTGCAGAGGAAGAGTGAGAAATTATTTATTTATGTGATATTCATTGCAAATTTAAAAGTTTACTTCATATTTACTGCAGTCCATCATCTGAAACGGTCGCCTCTTTCTACTGAGCCCACGATGTTCAGGAAACGCGTGGCTAAGTAACAAAAAGCTCTCGAAGTGTTTGTGCACAATCAGAATATCATAGGAGACATTTTGCAAACAAGAAGCTCCAGCAACTGACTGAGGCAAAGTTTCCTACCTGGGTACACGAGTCGTGGGGGCCCATCAGAGTCGAGTTCGGATCTCCAAGGTCCTCGATTACACTGGAAATACACAAAAATAACCAGAAACATTTAAAGCATGAATACAGAGTGCAAAAAAGGTCTGAAATCTATGTGATATGGCGGTTTCTAAAGACATGCTACGTCTACGTGTGTTTTACGGTTGCTGAACTCCATGACTGGTCAATAAAATCGTGCAAAGGACCGCTGTAACAAATCAGATGGAACGTTTACTCAGCCAATCAAATGCAAGACCAAAATCAATCGTCATTTGACTCGCACGACTTTTCCCGCCGGCTTGCAATCGGTGGCGTGTTTTCCCGCGCTTGGCCGCGGTACATCTTTTATGTTTTCCGGCGGTTCGAGTTTAGCACTGGTCACATGTCTTCCCGTATTTGGTACCGGCTATATGCTCACACGTGCTTGGCACATGCTACATGTTTTTCCCGCGCTCGGCACCGGTTACACGTTTGTTTACATTTTAACAACGGTCACATGGTTGTCCGCGCTGTCTGTCCGCTTCGGCTTCTGATTGGTATTGAGTTGAACCTCTCAATAAGGCCATCCTAGAGCAGAATTCACTGTAGTTGGGACCTTTCAATGATAGGCGGGAAAATGAATGTATTGGCGCACGGTCGGGAAGAAAATCCTGGCCGTTGTATGCAGGTGGCTGTAACAGAGAGCTCGATGTGGCTGTTTGTGGAGGAGAGTCTGTGTTTCACTGTTCTTATGGCAGTAGGCGCTTCAGAGTAGTGATCAATTTGGTCTGAATACTTTGACTTTGGCTTTAACTGTCGCTAGAAAACGCTGTTACGTGTAATGGTTGCAAAAAAGAACGGCTACGTTAAAGGGATCGACACAGCGTAAAATTTTCGCGTAAACGTAGACGTTTGTGCGTGTAGACTCGACGCACTTTACAAAAAATAGAAAGGTTTGTAACGAAAAAATCAGACATACCTTTCAATTGTTCTTGACAAGATTACAGAATATAATAGCAGGATGCAACCATTTCCGTTTGTGCTTTCGAACTACAAAAGAAAATCACCGAGAAAAAAAAAAACGAACGGAGAATGGTTAAGTTTGAAATGTAGGACTGCAGACATTTGACTTAAATATTATGGTGCTAGGCCCAAACACTTCAGGACAATATCCCAAGTTAATGGTTCTTTATTCTCACTACCTATCGGCTTGACAAGGTCATAACGTTGTAAGGAGAAATGGGATGATGATCTCCTGGGAATAAAAGGCTAATAACCAAGCATTCTCGGTCAGTATAAGGTGAAAAGGTGGAATTTGAGTGGGACTCTTATTCACGAAGGGTAACATAAATCCTTGGTGTTTATAAAAATAAAAAAAATAGATAGCAAGAGGATTATTATAAAGGTCTGGACCCCATAGAGAAAGACAAATACAGAACCAGTAGATCCATACCATTAAGAACCAGGGCGGATTTAACACTAATCCAGTGTAAAGCGTTACCTGGCCTTCGCACAACTTGGGCCAAAATGACAAGATAGACATCTTGTAACATCATGTACTTACAAAAGATAACTGCTTCTTGAGGAATCGTTCAAGATCGGCAAAATTTGTCAATCTAAACAGATGAAGCTATGAAGAAAAAACACGTCCATTATCCAATATAACACAGCGTTTCTTAATTCTAATAAGCCCTGTGACTCTATGTTCGAAACAACCTGCCTCTAATGGCTTCACAGCTAAGTTGGTAGGCATTTTGGCTTCTCGAATTCTACAAATCGGTGTAGCTTATAACTAATCACTGTCGGCGCTTTTTCTGTTGCATGGTTACAGCTCTCCTGCATGGGATCCTACAGAAGTCCATCGATGGTTACCCTTGCATACAATGAAGGTGAATTTTTTAAGCGCCGGAGAGAGCGCATTTCGATTGGGTGTCCGCCGTCGTGGATTCGGAAACTAGGAGGGTGGCGTAGTCTGCGTCGCAGACGTAAAACGGAGAAGGGGTAGGGAGGGAAAAAACGCGAGGAAGAAGAAGTCCCCCTCACCCTCCCCTCCCCCGTTTAACCGTTTATCCAAGCGGAGAAGAAAGAGTGAGGCTAAACTCCTGCACTATTGTTCTAGTGCGATGCACAAATGTCTGCGTTTGGGAATAAAGTTGAAAAAAAGAGAAAAGTACTCGAACAGAACACTATCTATTCCGCGAGACTGAGCAGGAAAATTTTATTTTAAAGAAATTCAACTGTACGAATATACCTTTTCCGTAAGCTGATCCTCTCTGTAGTCCTCCATTGTTATCCAGTTACATTCACCACACGGTCTGTAAATAGAAATGAAAGGGGTAACGTCACGAGTAGGAATCTTGAAAAATTAAACCTAAATTTTTCAAGTTCAAATCTAGCCTCCTAGGCCGACGCTCTTGGAGCCCGTCACGTGATCTTTCCAGGGGGGAATGCGATCCATAAGAACGTCTGCGTAGAAGGCTAGTCGTAATCCATCTTAGTCTTTCCCAATTTTAGCCACCCTTTTGCGTTTATAATTACTTCTTCTGTAACTTCTGCGGAACTTCTGCGTAATAACCAACTGCGAAATTTTGTCAAGTGAGGTATCAACGTCGTTCCCAGGGTCTCTCACCTTGAGAGGAGAGGGAAGGGTGGGACGATGAGAGACCCTGTAGACGATGTTGGTGAGGAATACGCTCAACGGCACCAAAACACGATTTCCAACCCACACTTATACCACGAGTCTCTCCCTCAGTAACATAATGTGAGCAACTCTCTACCCCTGAAGGGGAAAGGATACAAGTATCAGACTCACAGTGCGACCGTGGCATGTTTGTATCCTCCAGCTTGCCATAACATCTTTGCCATGGCAGTAATCAGTGCCCTCTGACGGTCTGAAGACATGGGTGTTAACATGCTATGAAAAACAGAGCAACAAATCAAGGTACCAGGCTCATTTCGGGCATTTACTCACATTCAAAGCTCATAGAGTTTAAGTGAACTGAAACAGCTATTGAAATTATAAGCTTTTCGGAGTACTCTGACTTATCTCAAACAGCGATTGAACTGAGCTTATTTATGATCCCAGATAATACGCTCTAAGCGGTTCAAGTTCAAACAATCAGACCAAGTTAAGTCTATCTATACTGACTTTTTTCCGTGAAAGTTTCTCGATTTATGGAACTTAAACTAAATAATCAAAAGCAACCTCGTGGAGGTTAAAATATTTCACCGAGATAATTTCTGCAAAATTTTGAAAGAATCCCAAGCAAAGTTGAAAACGCGAGTTTACAAGATTGTTCATTGACAGTTGCTAAAAGAGTTGAAAGTAAAAAAAAAAATCAATAGCATTTTAATCCATGCCCTCTGGGTCCGGCTGCAATGCCCTATCAATGCCTGCAGTGAGTCGCATGCGAATGGTTTCCTTCATGTCTAAGTTCTCTAACGAGCTGTTTTCTGACAGTATGATACATGGCTTTACCTGCTTAATATCTTTTTGTGTAGATAATTAAAATAATAAAGCATGCTTTTCCGTGTTTTATATTCAAGAGCGATAGGGTTTCCAAGCCAATCAGAGCAAGCGCGTGATCCTGAAACTGTTCTTAAAAACATCCGTAATGACCCACGTGACTGAATGGAGGAAGGCATGTTGATCAACCTTTCGAACACTTACCTTTTAACTTGTTCTATAGATGACTGTTCATACAACAAGTACCGTAAGAGGAATCCCTGCAAACACGCCATGACACCTCCAGGACCCAGCTACAGAAAATAACGGATCAAAAAACAGCGTTATTTCACACCAATAACACAGCATAACACAGCATAACTACTATATACGGGGACTTTCTACTTGTCTTATAAAATTTAAGCATAACCTGACTGAAATAAACGTGATGATTAACAAAACCCTCAGTGTGAAAAAAACCCACACCAAGCTTTCGACGTCATTGCGGCGTCTTTGTCAAGATCTATTTGTCACGTGAGCTTGTGTGGCCAAAGTCACGAGACAAAATGTCTCCGCACAAAGCCTGGTACAAGGCTGCTCAACGGGTTCGAACTTCCAGCCTTTTACAGAGACATTTTGTCACGTGACTTTGGCCACACAAGTCACGTGACAAATAGATTGATTTGACAAAGGCGCCGCGATGGCGTGGAAACCCTGTGACAGCTGAAACTGGTCGATACTGGACTCCGTTTCGGTATACAAGACAATATTCTGTGTTTAACAAAACAAGTCTTACTGCAAAACCTTCCACATGAAAATGAGTTTGATTTGCATGAAAATGAACCTGTTGGCGTAACACATTTCCATAGGAATGGTTTCGCCGATGACTCGCTTTGAAACAGAGGTAAAAGGCAACTCGGAAGTAGCCTATTGGAAAACAACAAAGACCAAACAGTAATTCAACACATCATTACATAAATAATTAAGTTAGCAAATAAATGATTAGACACAGTTAAGCGCATGACAGTCGTGGTTTGTCCACAAAGCGAAAGAGTGGTCACAGATTACCTTGTAAAAGCTCAGAGCGTAAGACATGCTCGAGAAAAAGTTGATGTGCTGCTTTCTCCAGTCCGAATTGAAGGAAGTGTATGGCGTACCAAATAACAGAACTCGGAGAGCCTGAAAAAAAAAGCAATAAAGTCAGATCCCCTCGTTGAGAATAACTCGAGCCCGCAATATTCGGCAGAGAAGTTGCTAAGCAACAAGCCGTCATATTATGTCGTCCTGCCGATATGACATGCGTAACCATGCTAGTACCCAGGGTTTACTTCGCACTGACATTAACGAAGTATAACTTCTCAGAACTGCACCCTTTCGCGAGATCGTGCCAAAGAGATTACGATACAATCCAGCAAAAATATATCCTAGGCTGCGTACAAAAGTTTCATCCTGCGTTGGAAAGGAAAGCAACTAGACTGTAAGCAGGCTTTCTCTAACTAAGACTATTTTTGCCACATTTTGTATTCTTCTTGGAAGAATTTAGATCAAAAGCGAGATTTTTCCTGCAGAGAGACATTTCCAACCCTTTCATTCATGTGACCTGGTAAGCAAGTTTGCAACCCTTTTTCTTTTTTCAATATTGCGCACAGCAGGCACAGACAACCTAGAATTTTCTATTGCCGCAATCACGGGCATTAGAGTTGGCCTAATGATGAGAACGCTCGCCTTTCACCAGTGTCGCTCGGGTTCTCTCCCCGACCCAGTCCTAAGTGTCATATGTGGGTTGAGTTTGTTGTTGGCTCTCGTCCTTGTTACGAGGGTTTCTTCCGGGTTCTCCCATTTTCCTCCCTCAACAGAAACTAACACTCCAGTCTCGATGCCCGATCACTTCATAACGAGATCCTACGAGCTCTTACGTGTTTCGCGGGTCAATAAAAATTACATTGTGAAAAGTGAACTGATCAACATGACACGAGCGCGGGACAAAGAAAAATATGAGTCCCCGACAGGAATCGAACCCATGACCGAGCTACGAGAACTCATGGAGAACGAGGTCATGTGTGACAGGCGTCCTGCATACTGCTAGGATCAACACTGTCGATGTCATCGTGAGTGTGATAACTGAATAAAGATGATGAATTTTAAGCTCGGTAATGAAATGTGAAAAGTGAACAGATCAATATGACACGAGCGAGGGACAAAGAAAAAATTACATTATTTCAATTTTTTTTTGTTACATTGCTAACACTATAAGGACTCTGTACTGGTTTGTTTTATTTTATTTTATTTTTTTTTGTTACCCTGGCCACGTCCAATGTGATTGGTTCTCCACCCGGCACAGCCGGTTTAACCGGTTCTACAGCCTGTTCTCTTTCCAAAGATTTCCTGTGACTGGAAGAACTTTGCCTTTTCGACGGAGTTGGAGTTGCCTGAGACAGCAACGGACCAATGTCTGCAGAGGTAAAAAAAAGTCATTTTAAAAAGAAATATGAAAAGAAGCCTTGATGTCCAAATGAAAATTCTCTCAAATGTTCTCTATAAATTCCTTAATGAGAAGTTGGGAGAAAATGGTTGTTCAGAGAGAAGAAATCGCGACTTCAGTTTGGTTGATTATTTGCTAAAACCTGGTCAAACGTACGCAACATTTTAACACAACTACAAAATTGTAGCGAACTACATGTTGTACATGTTTGGCCACCCTGTTACAACATGTTACAAGATGTTGGATGGTGCAACAAGGCGGCCAAACGTGTGCAACATGTCTTGCGCAACAGTTTTGCAATACATGTGTTGAAATGTTACGTGCATTTCAAGTGACCGGACCTTAAGTCTTTTAACCAACGCAAACGAAAGCGCAACGAAAACGACAAATGAAATCTAGACTGCAAAGCAATCTAATTTTTTCGTGAGTTTACACGTACGCTGGCTAAAAAGGCTTCAACTGAACAGCGCCAATTTTCTTTCCAGAAGTTCAGGCCTTTTCCACACTAGTCCGGAGGAATTTGAGAACGCAACAATCACTGGTCATTTTGGATTTGTATTTGAGGAAAACTCGGCCGGTCATGGAAATCATATGATTATCGTGATGCCATCGGTTTCGAAAAGCTCCGTTTTTCAAATGTTTTCTGTCCACAATAAAGCGAAAAGCCATCGATTTCAAATTCCTCCGCTTTAAAGAGCGTTTTCGAAAAGCTCCGTTTTCGTGACGGGTTAGCGTGGACGGTAGACCTAACCGTAGAAATAAAGCTGCGTTTTCAAATTTCTCCGGCGTAGTGTGGACGCGGCCTCACTCTTAAACAATGCCTTTCTCTCGAGAAGCTCGCGAAGAGCTCGAGTATCACTTCTGAATATCGACACATGTCGCTTCCCACTTGTTTCATACTAGATGTTTTTTGTTTGTTTGTAAGAAGGGACACATTTTTTACAGTCTAAATCGCTGAGCTAAGGGCGATGGTTATTGCCAGTGAGTTTGAAAAAACCGCTGCTAAATCCTTTAAAAACGCGTTGTTGTCCCCCCTCGCTACCCAACACAATGTTTAAAATCAGATGAAATTGCAGGTACTAGTTTTCAACATTGTATGGGGGGTGGGGGCGAGGTTAGGCAGGTGAAGTTGTATTCGCGCCTGGCGTGTGTGCAAAAGCGCCAAAAGTACAAACTTGTCCCAAGTCTTTTGTCTATCAAAGCGTAGCAACGATTTGCGGCCTCGTTCAAACCGTAGACTATAACGCGAGTAACAGTCAGCAAGGAAAAATGGTTATAAGGCTGTTGATCCTTGAAGTTGTAGGATCAGTCGTTTCTAAATAAATGTCTTTGTATAATAAACGGGTGGACAACATATAGTTACATAATCTTTTTTAGCACATTATCTCGTTACAAAAAAAAATTAAATCACCGAATGTAGAAAGCAGGCGTTTTATACCAAAAATATTCTGACTAAATAAAAAATGAGGAGCCACTCACCCGCTCCATACCATAAAAAAGTGTTCATTCCGAAAAAGAAAAGGCTCCAAAATTCTTTCAAAATCGTATCTTCTTGGCACTTCGTCAAAATTAATATGTAAATTATTTCCCTCTAACTTCAAGTAAAATATCATTGTTATCTGAGTTTATGACGTCAAAGGGCAAATATAATCGTTTTAATTACCTGGTGATTGCTCCTTAACAGCTTCCTGTGGAGGGCTTGTTACATTTGCTGCAGGCTGCAACAACAAAATATTCCGTCATAGAAAATATGCATCTTGTGATCTTTCAGGACAAAATTGCCATCAAATCGATGCCAACATCAAAATGTCAGTAAAATAACGTAGAAAAACACTAAGGAGGTTAAACTAAATCAAAATGAAACAAGGATGGTTAAAACTGGGATAGATTGAGAAGGACTACGCAAAATGGTCTTGCAAAAGTGAGGCTGTACTTTGAGAAGCATCATCCGCGAGGTCGAGCAATATGGTCGAGTTGTACAACAGCAAACACGCGGCAACAGCGACTGATTTCCCCGCACAAAATGTATAGTGTAATCTGGTACGTGGCACTACGTCGCCGGCAAATAGTCTGTAATTTCCCTCGGTGACAAGGTAGGCTTTGTAGCGCTGAGAAACTGAAAATTTTAGAGATTGCTTTGGTTTATTCTATCGTTGTTATAACTGTTGGGTCACAATGCGCAAGACTCCTGAAAAAATCAAGTGTTTTCCCTGAATTTCCACAGCAGTTGATTATCTCTGCACGACTGGCTGATAAAAACAGCTCGACAATTAACTTTATTCCACACTTCAAAGATTAAACTGAAAAATTCAAAGAAATCTTTCTTAGTCTTTCTATTCTACATTTTCAGCCATTTCAAGGAATATTGATGCATAAGTTTTTTGTACGTTTTAATTCAGTCACTCACATATGATCAGTGTAACTATCTCAAACTTCAGCAGTCAATTTTACTCCAAAATTGTTCTAAGGCGACCTATATTAATTCTATTTTATTTTTTATACTTACCAACGTTGCAGTTTTATTCGCAGCCTGTTCGACAGACTCTTCTTTTACAGTCGTCGGCAGAAAGGTTTTATTGTGTGAGGCGTCAAGTTTTCTACTGCCTTGTCTAACAGGTTTAACCGGTTTGGGCTGGATGGATCTAGCCGGCTTAACCGGTTTTTCTTCAAGGACTTTCCTGCGTTCTCTTCCGTGGCGAGAACATACGTGAGAAGTGGCTCTGTTGCTCGAAGTCGTTGGAGGTGTTGGAAGTGTGAACACGCGACTGGCATCTGTAACAAGAAAAAGCAGTTCACCGCTTGCTTGAATGATTATAGTAACTTTCCTCTGTTTTGGTATCTGCTGACATTCACGTTCAATAGCAGAAAGCCCGGCAAAACCGATAGAAAACAGAAGACGCGCGCAAAGCGGGAATCACGATCCCCCGAGAATTGGAGAGTACACATGGTCCACTCCAATTCCCTTTGTATTATTTCTGTGTTTTCTATTCATCTCTTCCCTCACGTTTCTATGGCTGTACACAGTCCACTGTACTAAGTAATTAAAAAAACTCGGGCTGAATGCTCCAGCCAATCAATGCACAGATGCTACTTTCTCAGCCAATCACATGCAAAGCTATAAACCAATCGCGATCTTCCAAGATTTGAAGTCGATTTATCAAGATCTCAGAGAAATCATTGCAGAATTTGCAGGACTGTTGTAGGAATTCCATGGTCCTTTACGAGGTTGGTGAGAATCTTGACGATCCTTGAAGATCTTTGTAGAACATTGAGGAGTTTGATACAGATCCTCAAGCATCTGCAGTAAGATCTTAATGTATATCTTTAAGGCTATACAAAGGTCCTTGAAAGCTTTTCACCTTAATTAGGCCTCTGTCCATCCCATGGCATTGAGATGGGCAATTTATTATCAAAATTCTCTTTTGGGGGGCAAGGGGTGATCACATGATATTTCACAAAGATATTGATCTTACCCATGTCAACATCTTCAGTAACATCTTCTTGAACATCTTCTAGCTCCAGTGTGTTTGATCGTTTTAAGGTCAACTGAAAATCAATGAAAGACAATTTACAGGTTATAACAAGGGAGTATTAAAGTGAAAAGAAAATGTTATACAAAATTATGCTTGACTTACTGTTTTTGGTACAGGTGTTGCAAGGCTAGAAAAATAATGACAAAGATGAAATCAAATATTAGAAAATGATAGTGTAGAAGGTTTACATACTAGCAGAACTGAGAACACCCAGGGTGAGGGAGTGGTACTCTCTTACATGGGCTGTGTAGGGGCATGCCTCTGGACAGGGTATGCATTTTTGACATTTAAGTCTGGAACGGAATAAAAAAATGTGATTCACTGGTCTGGAACAGGGTGTCATTTTCCCAAAATTAACACACATCTCGCTTAGACAACATTAGCAATGGAAATATGCCAATCAGGAGTTTCATTAAGGACCTATTTTGCCTGCCTGGTTTGACCATCTAGCAAAAAGTTTTTCTCATAAAGAAGTTTAGTTCAAGCAGTTTTGTCCGCCTGTGAAAAACCAGTCACCCTCATGCTGAAATGATAAATGAAAGCTCTTGTCAATATCAGATGAAGGAACTCTCACAATCTCTCAGGGTGAACTATCAGAGACTGACCAAGCTACTACCACCTGCCACAGATGGTACTGGACCCTGGCAATTGAACAGGACACACACACACTGTTCTCGGCACACCCTTCCCAATTTTTTGGTGTATACCCTTCCCTCCCCTGAGTGAGAGCATAACACCGAGAAATTCATCAAGTTAAGAACAAGGAAATTGATCGCTGTGGAACATTTTGACGTTAATTAAAAAATTCCCTGTTTTCGTCAGTTTTGTTGGGAGTATAAAAAATATAGGTATATATCATAAACTCAGGAAAGCGTTTGGTGACAGTTCCAAATCCATGCATTTCTTCCTAAAAACACTCTGTTGTTAAAAGTTTTCCAATCTCGTTTGATATAGTTTATATCCAAAATGTAATATTGACAAATAGCAAATAAGTGAGGTAAAGTAAATTTTCAACAAAATTGTTACAAAAAAATGTAATTTGCTGTTTTGCCTCAGAAATTTTATGAACGTATAGTACCAAAAAAATTTATAAATACTTCTTATATTAGAGGGTTCATCTTCCCCAAAATTGTCCATTGATACAGTCTGCCAGGAGAGGTGGTTAAGGAAGGGGGGGGGGAGTGAGGGTGGTTAGGACTAGTCCACTGCATGTTAGTGGTTTGTACTTCTATATAACTGGTGAAGAAGAGGGGTACTGGGAGAGAGTAAAACTAAGTTATTTACACAAGAATACAACATAGTGACCCTGATCAGGGTTATAGCCTTTGCCCTCTTGACCCAGAGTCACAATAACTACAAAGCCATCAATCCACTAACAAGGGGTACCACACAGGATAATCAGAGAAAAAATGTCTTGGAGGTGAAAATGAAATTGAAAATATTCCCCATAAAAATACCAACCTTTTTAAAGCCCACTAACGCAGGTTAATCTGCCGTGAAAGTGATATTACCACCCCCCTCCCCCCCTACTGCCTCCCCCCTAAAAAAACCTTCAAATTTGTACCCAAACAAATTCTTTGCATCTCCACTCTGGGCAGCTCCAAAGTTTGATTTATATTACATTACATTAGTAATCTATAAGTTATAATTTATTTATTAGTTCTAACCTCTTGTCAAAAACTTTTGTCCATCCATCTTCAGAATTCTTTGACATGCTCCTCATGGATATATAAAAAAAACAACACACTTACAATTTGTTACAATTTCTTCTAATTTGTTCTATGTGCAATTGGTTGAGATGTCAAGATGCATTTAAGA
Organism: Orbicella franksi; assembly: GCF_964199315.1. Taxonomy (NCBI): domain Eukaryota; kingdom Metazoa; phylum Cnidaria; class Anthozoa; order Scleractinia; family Merulinidae; genus Orbicella; species Orbicella franksi. The sequence goes on from NC_138151.1 coordinate 27,021,958, forward strand.
CCTTAGGTGACAAGTTGGTGTAGATGTTATGCATTAAAAGTCAGGATACTTTCACAAGTTTCTCTAATTAAGACCAAAACACTCAAATGAACTTCTATTAAGCTTAATTAAACAATTCTTTCATTGAGCTTAACTGCATATATAATAACTATTAAGTCGAATTCTCCAATTCACCTGTCGTTTACCTGTCTACAAACTCTCCTTTTCACTGTTAATGCCTTCAGCAATAACATTAATTAATCCTTGGCCAAATTTATAGAGCGCAAGTGCCTCTCCTCCTTAAACTATTTTACACGACATTCCACGATCCCGTTACATGAAATGCATCTTCACGAGTACAAAATCCTTTGTTTTAAGTGATGACTCTATATCTTCACACGATCACCATGCATATCCATTTTTCTTGGCTATAAACATGGAGACTACTTCGCACTCTTCGTACGTAACCAGACGCCATCTTTGTTTCCATGCAGTTGTTATGTCATTAAAACCCAGACCCCCTCACTCTCTAAATGCTTTGTCACCCTTACCGTGCTCTTTACAATGTTTTTCATGATTAGCATAAACAAGAGGAAATATTTTCTCTTGGCATAAATCATTAGCATAAATTTACCAAAAGTGTATTCTCAAATACCGGTACTTGGTAAAAATAATATAGAGCGATATTGTACAGTTTTTTTGTACAGTAGAAAACCTGTTTGCCGGAGAGGTCGGCGCGCGCACGCAAAACTGTCACACTCTCCCTCTTTCACTCCTGATAAATTTAATGACTACAGCAGTTGGATGATAAATATCTTATTAGATGTTTTGGTCGTGATTGGGGTCTTATCATCAGTGTTTTAATGCGGCTACATCAAATTTACACACGTATCTTTTGAATGCGTGTCTTGGAGCAGATTTGGAACCGTTTCCTTTCAAACTCGACGCGAAAATTATAAAATTCGATATCTGAACAATGGAATGGCCCTGTTAGTTTTGCCGTGGACTAGTACTTCGACATAGTGCCAGAAGTTTTCCTTCAGGGACCCAACCAGGTTACGCCGCTGCACAGAAAATATGCAAGCACGAATGGAAACTTGTACGGGACGGACCATTATTTTTTGAGGGGTGGGGGTTGGGGAATTTTTGGGACATAATTTTTTTTTCTCACCTTTAAGTTGTGCAGGATTTTTTGGATGGGCAACAACTTGTGAAAGAATTCTTTTTAACAGGACCTGGATAGTAAATAGCACTTGTTCGAATTTTCCCCATGCCTCACCCTCGCACGATTTTTTTTTTTCACCAGTTTTTACTTTGCAGGAATTTTCAGTTTACTGAAATCGCCCAGCCCCCCAACCGCCTCGAAAAATGTAACGGAATATATAAACAGGATGACCCATCAGTGTATTCAACACTGTTATCAGAGGGGTCCTATAAAAGAAACTACAGTGAAAAAAAGGTAAAACTGGATAAAAGAAAAGGCGTACAAAATTGGTAAAAATGTTCACTTAAGCTTATGCTAAATAGAAATCTTGAAGTTATGGGTCTAAATTCGATTGGCAGACTTTGAAAATAATTCGATACTCAGTTGGATAAACTCTATTTCACAAGTTCAGGGTGCTGACCGTGGAAAACAAAGCTTACCCAACTGAGAAATTAGGTTTCCTTTCCAAATACACTTTTTTCTGGCAATAGCCAGTTTTAACAGGCAAAATATCTAAACAGCACTCGTGAAACGCCTGTGAAATAATTTGTTTTAATTCCTCGTCCTTTTATTCCTCATTTTACACTCTGGCCTAGTGAAGCTACGGTTGTTTACATCCATAAAAAATCCAGACAAAATAGAGAAGATAAAAGCAGAGACCGATCCCACGTAGGATGATTTTTAAAGGTGTACTATAGTTTCTGTGATAAACCGATTGGATCACTATACCAGCAGGATCATCGGTCCCCCGTACGTGGTTGCGCATGCTTAATTAAACAATTTGTAGACAAACTAGGCCACGTTTTATAATTCACTTTTTCTCCTCGCCGTGGCCGCAATTGCGATGCACTCTTTCTTTTAATAATGATATGTTTTATAAGAATATCGAGGTTTAAATTTGCGAAATTTTAAGAGTATTTTAAGAATAAACCGGAGGCTTAGATTTTGAAAAGAACTTAATTTTGTTTGTTGAAAATTTGTAAATACAACACAATGATAGCTAATGATATTTTTTAACTAGACCGTCTAAAGTTCCCCCTTTCTCTAAACGGCAAAACTGGCCAAAAATCAACAAAAACAGCACTAACCGTATGTTCGATGCTGACAACGTTACATTTCTGCAATATGTTGTGTACGCAGGCTTTAATTAATGCCTGCAGGCGGGCTGCAAAATTACTTTATTAAACACCATCCAGACACCAAATGCATTCGTAAACAGAAATGTCTTACGCTATAATCTAAAAGTATTCACAGGAATTTTTTCAGCATAAAACTGGCAGAAAAATAAGAATATTCAGCCTCGGCCTGAAATCAATAAAGTGTAGTCGGCGTTCCATGTATGATATCATGTCCAAAATTATCTAGGGTCTTTTTATAGGCACTGGTATGAAGGCATAAAATTTCTGTTCTGGACAGTGCATTGGGACTTGCAGCGCACAATCAGTTGACCTCAGAATTGTCCTGGTGAAGAAATGAAGGACAAAACAACTGTCACGCGGTTTTTCGAAACAGTATTATTTTGGCTGCAGGGTTGAACTTTTAAATAGTGGCGATCGATAGCGTCCAATCAGCGCACAATTCGTAATTTGCAATATGTAAACATGCTCTAGCTTGACAAACAAAACCGCGGTGAACTCATGTCGATCAGACATCGCAACTGAATGAACGTGAACAACAAAGGAAATGAAAAAAATATGTCACAGATTGAAAGTGTTGATGACAGAAAGTGACTCTAAGTAGTTTGGAACAACGAAGTGCGGAATATAGCAAACGTATTCCTTTCCGTGTCAAGCTGTAATGCAGCAAAATTTTTCTGCGTTAAAATTAAAGCAATCGTTACGTGACGCCTTAGAATCCCAGAGTATCCTAGTATCCAAGGCGCACGCGATTCGTGATATGATCTGACACCTGGAGTTTCGAGTGTCTCGAAAACACAGACCTCGAAAATGCAGACTGCGGTCTGTGGACTGCGTTTTTCGAGACACCCCTGGACAAGCAAGAAAAACGTGACTTACAACTAGAATATTCAAGAGTGTTCTTTGATGTAGATGTGACGTATTTTTTGTATTCAGAAAAAACCCGAAGTTGTATCTACCCGTAATAGGATATTCAGATTATTTCAAGCATAACTCGGAATATTTAATTCGGGCTATTTTTCGTATTGGGGCGACTTCGGGCCCCGAATATTTAGCTTTTTGCGCAGAGTTAGGTCAAACTGGATACTACTAGTAGAAAAGCGTTCGTGATGGATTACTAATTCCTTTTAATAGACTGAAGAAAACTCCGGCCAAGTAAAGCGCGGATCTCGTGTTGGTTTGAACATTTACGCAATAGAGCAATTTTCCGTGTTTACATAGCAATAGGGAGCTTAAGCGATGACGACGGCAACGCCAAGGACGACGGCTAGAAAAAAATGGACTTAAATTTTATCTTTGAATTTCGCAATTATCTAGAACTGTTCTGCAAGCAGAGCGGTCTCAAACCCTACTCAAACTAAAGATGTAAAGCCAGCGAATAATTCTAGAGGAAAATACGAAAAATTAGCCGTCGTGGCTCACTTTCTTCAAAATACCCAAAACTTGGTCATTTCACGTTGTTATTTTGCAGAGGACGGCGAAGAAATGTACAAAGAGTTATAACGCACGTGTACAGCTATTAGGGAGCTTAAGCAAACCACGACGGCAACGGCAGCGAAAAGGCCGTCAAGCAAAGGGTTTAATGAGCAATACAATAGCTGTGCACGTGCGTTATAAATCTTTGTACATTTCCTCGCCGTCCTCTGCAAAACAACAACGTGAAATGACCAAGTTTTGGGTATTTTGAAGAACGTGAGCCACGACGGCTAATTTTTCGTATTTTCTTTTAGAATTATTCACTGGCTTTACATCTTTAGTTTGAGTAGGGTTTGAGACCGCTCTGCTTGCAGAACAGTTCTAGATAATTGCGAAATTCAAAGATAAAATTTAAGCCCATTTTTTTCTAGCCGTCGTCCTTAGCGTTGCCGTCGTCATTGTTAAGCTCCCTATCTAAACACGAGGGGGTTCGGAGAATTCGAGACAGTTATGTAAACCCGAGACGCAGTCGAGGGTTTGCGTAACTTTAAAGAATTCTTCCAAGCCCCCAAGTGTTTAGATGACGTTATGTAAACACGGAAAAAGCGCTCTATTGCTTTTATAAAATATTTCTCAAGAATACGCGCAAATCTAAAACGTCACAACCGTGTTTACATACTCTCAGCTAAACACACCTATCGACCAATGAGAGCGCGCGTAGTACCTCGAGTATGTTACAATTCAAAATTTAAACATATGCATTTGATAGGCTGCATTTAAAATTTTGAATTTAAAAGATTGCAAATTAAGGTAACATCTCCTTATGTAATCCTCTTCGTTTTTTTAAAAAAGTCTCTCAATCAATAAAACTTTGTATTAAGATAGTAATGGTCTCTACAAAGCAATCGTGCTAATTTAATCAGCTATTTCCACTTTTCAGGCAATTCCAAGAGTACACATTTTTTGTGACTGAAGAGATTATGTGACAGTGGTTTGCAAGAAATTATTGAGCGAACAACTTAGAAACGTCTGTTACTATTAATGTTCTGTAAAACAAAAAATAGAATTCAACGGATTTAAAATTTTGTGGTCAATTGTGAACTATTGCTTATATGATGCGATTATTTATTCTTAAATTTTCATATTTTTATCTCTAACTTCTTGTTGTGATTTCGAGTTGTCAGTTTTAATAAAAAAAATATAGTGGCAGTTCTTCTGATTGGTCTTAATCTCTTGTTCTTATTTTATACTGTTTGAAAATTAACAACATCAGAACAATGACGAGGCAAATTTATTTATTCCATGATTGGAAAGGTTCCTTCATCAGGACAATCATTATCCAACTTTTGGCCTTCTTTTGGCAAAATTAAAAAAAATTTAAGGTGGCTCTGAACCCTATGAACAGAATTTTTTTAACTTTGCCAAAAGTTGCGTCCCTTCGTGTTAATTAAAATTTGATAATACAAAAAAAAGTTCACAGTGTCATTTTTGAATTATATGCTCTTAAAGCTATAATTAAGGATGTTTTTAGCAGGTTATATTGCTGCTATGGTAACCTATTGAGTCACGAAAATGATAACAACGTGTTCACCAATGATTGGGTAGTTTTTTGATACCACGATTGTAGCATCAACTGATAAAGAGTGGTTATAATAACGCTGAAAACTATTTTGTGCCAACTTAAATGAGGAAGCCACCCAAGTCACGCTATGCCATAACCGTTGTCGTACCAGCCTTTATTTTCTCAACCAAAGCCCACCTCGATCGGCTATATCCCTCAAATCCTTTTCCAGTTGGTTACAATTTCTCAGACCGTTATGAACTCGGTGTAAATCTAATTCTAGGGAAGAAGTTTGACTTCCAAAATAGCCGCCGTATTCCGGCGCCGCGCCAACAACAATCTTTATTTTGAGCACTACATACAGATATACTAATAAGAAAAATAAATTGATCCAGGTTTGATATTTGTTCTGAGATACAGGAGAGCACAGCCACTTAGAGATAGAAAATGCTAGTCATGCTAAGAAGCTGGGCCATGCTAAAAAAAGAAAAGAAAAATGTGGAAGAGATAGGACATAAACCTACACAAGCATACAATTGCAAACACACACAGTCAAAACAAAATAGGCAAGCGCTGTGCACCGATAAACTAAACTTTCAAGTACAAAAATGTTCTATATGATAGTTGGAAATGAAAGATTCTTTTACGAGATCATTCAAATAAATGCAACTCCGCTTGGATTTGAGATTTTCTTCAATAGAATTCCAGAGTTTAGTATCGTTAAAACGAATATTGAATTTCTCGTAGTTGGGTAAATAATGTAATTTCCCACAGGCCCGTCTGGTTTTACATTGATGAACTTTGACACTTTTACGCCGAAATTCCGTACTTTGACCAAAGAGTACATTTGCTTAACTTTTCACCAACAATCTCTTATGGACTTTCTATTCTACTGAAAACCGAGATTATATTAACCGACGGTCCAACATTTTCAGTGACAAGAAAAATACGAACCGTTCCTCAAAAAAATTACACATTGCGCGATACTTGTTGATCAGTCATCGTCAGGAAAATTCAACGTCCATTGTTTGCGACTTTGGTATAATGAAATGTGCTGTTTAAAAAGTGTTTGGTTATGTATCGTAGGGCCGGAAGTTTGCGTTCTCTGTGCACGTTTTAAAAAGGTCAGTGCTTGAGTTTTCACGTTTTACAAAAACTACCTCGTTTTTCCCGCGAAGACAAAATGGCGAAACACAAAAAGACACAAAATGGCGAAATGGCACTATGGTCAGCATGAATAGGTCGAAATAGCGTTCTGCTTAGCCTAAGTAGCGCTCAGGTCAGCCTAAACATCACTGACTCCGCTCGACAGTGTTTAGCTCTAAATAATAGTAAAAGTTAACTTTTATAGACATCCGTATCCCATATTGATTCTAACTCGTGGCGTCATTTCGTAATTTCGCCATTTCATGTATTTAACACGCCCGCTTATTATAGCTGATGTTGTTCGGCATGATTCAGTACGTAGGCATCACCAATCTGAACACAACATCAATTCATTAAACCTCTATTTACATATCGACACATAAGTGATATTGCTCGAAGGTAAGAATTATTAAACGCAATGCCTGAAAATTAATTCACTAGCAGTAAATGTTGGTCAATTCATTAACCCTCTATTTACATATCGACGGATACATAGGTAACATTGCTCGAAGGTAAGAATTATTTAACGTAATGCCTGAAAATTAATTCACTAGAAGTAAATGTTGGTCAACAAATGTACTAGTTCTTTTGCTTTGTTTTGTGAGAAGCTTCACAAGAAAAGTAACGCAGTGCCTGAAAATTAATTCACTAGAAGTAAATGTTGGTCAACAAATGCACTAGTTCTTTTGCTTTGTTTTGCGAGAAGCTTCATAAAAAAAAGTAACTAATCGGTTATTACAAATCAAAGGAAGTTTAAAGTTAAGACATTCACCGATAAATATCGTCAACTGAGTAAGAGGTTTTTCTCGAAAATTACAAACGGAAGTTCTTAGCCTTTTGTTAGTTTGAGAGTTGGCCCACTAGTCAGCACTAGTGATTTTGAATTCTGGCAAACACTGTTGCAAAATCAATGTTTGTAAGAGAAAAAGCCAGAACCTAGTAATGCCTGTACAAGTTGCTGACTGAGTTCGAAAAATAATCTTTGGAAGTTTGAATGGGATAACAGTGAAACCAATTTAAGTTTGCAGCGCCTTTCAGATCCTTTCAGTGTAATGAAGTCAACGGTATAACGAACGATTATCTTCAGACTGGCCAGTGAAGTTTTAATACTTCCAGTAAATGTCAACAGAAAATTAACAAGGAACACATTTTGCTGTTTTGGGATTTCACTGATTGTACTTGCTCTTGTTGTAAACTGCCTACATTTTTCAGATTTGATCAGCAAATCTTTTATCTGATTTGTTTAGTTCACAGATGGTTTCAGACATTATTCGACGCATTCTGATATCGGTTCTTTCCATTTACAATCAACCGATAAAGGCATATTATTTTAGGTTAGCTTTTTATTTATATCAGGTTAGCTTTTTGTTGAGTTTTTACTGAATTTTTTTTATCGATTTTGACGTGCTTTGTATTTTTTTTGCAACCATTGTAAATTTACGTCTTTTAGGATTAGCTTTAATTTTAAAGATGTAAAGCGCACTTGATCATTTCATGCAGAGTCGCGTTATTATTATTTACTGTGCGCCATGTCAGCTCCAATTCGAAATGGCGGTTGACTCACGTAAAACGGGGCCATCACGAAAAAATCTCGGAAATATTTCGTCATATTCCGCGGGGTCTCGTTCATATCCGATACGATAGTCATCATAAACGTGACATACTTCAGCGTTAGTTGTCACGTGAATTGACCATTTTCTCGCAAGTCCGGTCCGACCGGGCAAAGTTCACGAGTTCGTCACATCCGGAACTTCTCTTAACGTGTAAAGTCGCATTCATCGACATCAGTTGTTTATGTTCTGAGAAAATGGTTCACCACAGAAACTGTAAACTAACGACTGTTTTCGTAAAATTTCTCTTTTCGTTCAGCACGTCACGTACCAAAATAACAATTTCCAAATTTTTCATCTGGGAATTTTCGTGCAATGTTCAACTGTTGTTTGTGTTGGTTCCAAAAACACTCTGGTTCCAAAAATATCTGTTCCTAGCGAAAGTAACATATCTCTTTAAACTGGCAATGGTTCCAGTCAGGTATACTGAAAACTGTAGTCTCCGTGTTTACAATTTAACCCCCCGTTGTTTTGCCCTCTGGTGAGGAGGTTGTTTCCGGTTAATGGAGGAGCGAAAACAGGAGTCGGTAAATATTTACGCCATTTCCTGAACTTGCCTCGAATCGTCGTAAGCCTGCCGTTATAAATACTACCACAAACAAAACTGGAACAAAACAGCTTTTTGGCGTTTTCTGTTCACGTTTCCGGTGATTCGTTTTCTTTTGCCTTATGACTGAATGTTAAAGGTCGGGCTAAACGTGCTGCTTTGAACAACACGAAGTTAAAACTTAGTTTTCTTGACGAAATCTCGCTTGGTTGTTTGTTTCCTATAGTTATACCTTGTTCAAGAACAGTTGAAGTGTTTGTTCCGAGAGATTTTTATCGAAAATGGGCGCGGTTCTTTCGTTTACCACAGCTATGCAACGGCAGAGTCAACAGGCCTGCATTGCGCATGCTCAATCATAAACTCCGAGTTAGTGCAGTTCGCATGATGGTCGCGCGCGTTCGGAAGGCTTGATCCGCACTCAGAGGAAAACTGGCAAAACTTCTCGCTAAAAAACCTAAACTGGCTTCTAGACAGCATAATATGAATGAACAGCTGTTCAACGCAGCAATTCACGCTTCTACCGCGGCACCCAGGTTTGTACTGAAATATTTATTTGAACGAAACAATAGTCCACTTTTAACAGTCTTCACAGCAGCGAAGAAAGATGCTTCCGTCATCACCAAATCATCGTCGACTGCTGAGTCCAACTAGAGAAACGTGCTTTTGTTCTCTTGCGAATCGAATTGTGAAGCATTATAGCTTTGATTCGTTCCTACACAAAGCGTTGGCGTTCTGAGCAATTAAACTGTCTATTCGGGGCTTCTATAACTACTGAAAGTATCTCTGACAGTATATTTTAAACTCAGAAATTTATGCGTGGAAGTCACGTTTCAACCTACGCCTGGCCGGATACAAAAACTGACAAAATTCCTTAGTTCTAACTCAATCAAACTCCAAAGAATAAATTCGCAGTACATTGAACGTGAACAAAAGGAAAAGAACTGCAACATGCTGTTTATCTCAGTGACGCAGTTTCGACGAAGACCTAAGCCTTGTCACAAATTGTACAGTGCGAGTAGGTCAAAATTGTTTTTGGAAACAAAATGTTAAACAACACTTTATAATTACAACAACGTCCTGGTGGAGTTGTATGTCTTACGGCATGTCTGGTGAGCAGATTGAAACAAAACTAAGGCCTGCACGGCTGTTACTCGAAAGAGGACGTTTTAGAATTGTGACGGGTTCGCCATTGAGAGAGACAGGAAGTTGAGTCGCGTCGAAGAAAAGAAGACGCCGGCATTTTAATACACGTGCGCCACTGCGCATCACAGGTAACTGAGTGGCTATTAACAGTTCTGCTGCCTTGGTGATATCTTTGTCAGTTCCTCTGAGAGATAAAGTAGCTCCGAGCAACAAGAACGAGGAATTTACTGGTTCAATGCTCAGGAAGGAAACGTGGGTAGGCTTTTGTGTGTTTTGTCAACTGCAGGCGGATGAACGTTCATTAGAGTTAGCTAAAATCTTGGCAAGTCACATACTCAAAATCGAGAGTCATAGAAAAAAAATACCTCAGTTATGAATCAGTGGTTTTAGAGGTGACGAAAAAAGAAAAAAAGTTTAATGCGTTGGCGTAACAAAGAGCGATGAGACCACTAGACTGTAGTTTTTTTAACTGAGAACAATGCTCTAAATCGTCTGAGCCGACTGTTTAGAGAATTGAGTTAAAGAAAACTCTGTATTGACTCTTGGTTTAGCTAGAAAACACAGTTATCTCATTCACAGTATGATCACGACTAGCGTAGTTCAACTGAGTCAATAATTACAAGTCATTTCTCGCCCACCAGCGCAGTGTTTGGGCTTCCGGTAAGCAGAAGATACGGTTCTAAAATTGTGAAACACCACATAACTACAAGTGACAAAGTAAGTGTTTTACCAGCCATTTCTCTCGCAGCACGTCTCTGTAAAAAGAATTTTTAAAATGTGAAAAAAACCTGTTGTTCACGGCTTTCAAAAAACTTTGCTGCGATCAAACCAACTGACAGACCATGCTGCCACTGTTTCCTCCAAATGCTCTCTCCGGCCTGAAAGGGAAAGAAAGTCTCTTAGAAATTGAATTATAAATCATATCAGCAAAATGCAAGCAGAGGTAATACTGGTTTAAGTGATAGTCCTCTTAATTCACTTTGTCCAGTCAATAAAACACACTGAGAGACACATAGAGAGACGAAAAAATAAACCCAACTTAATTTTGTGGCCTTCTTCTTTGCAACAGAGGTTTTGGTCAGCCGGTCATTTTTACAATGCCACCTTTCAGTTCACATGAAAAAAAGCTTAAAACCTTTCAGTAAAAAAAATACTCAATAATAAAAGCGAACATCGGTTGTCGAGAGATTGAAACATTAGTTGAATCGATAGGTGGTTGATCAACGCGATGCAACTTCATTGAAACGGGCGCATGTTTAATTTGTTTTGGCTTTTCTGATTGCTGATTTATACTTTCGGCAAGAGCCGCAAGTCACGAAATGCCCTAACTTAGTACTGACATTCTGAGAGCACGAAAATTGCACTTAAAACATCTTTATTCGGTTATTTCTGCTGAGAAGGGGTGAGCAACTTAATAACCCCTCTGTGGTACAGTTTTTGACGCAGTGTGGCAATATGGGTCTCGGGTTAACTCGGGCAGATTCGTTCTGAGGCGCTTTTGGTCGAAACGAACCCCAAATTAAAAACCCATGCTGTTTTCTTCAAGCCGAAAAGCTGAATAAAATTCGGCGAAATGATTCGATGCAGTTTGTACAATAATACCTTTTATTGCCCGGAAAGAAGCCGCATTGTCGCCGCCAGCCTGCGTCCGTCTCAGCTCAAGAGGGGTTTAATTGTTTACAAAATTGGTAAACGAACGAAATCATGCTTACTAATACACACGGCGAAGAAAATTTCCCATGTTTGGTATTGCCTTGCCAAAGGGTAAGCAATAATTCGAGCGCAGGTGAATTAATCAGCGATGAAGAGGATTGCTAATTAGAATTTGGCCCATTAGAGTTCGCATAGATCACGTACAAGACACAATTGAGTGGAAAAGATGATTGCATCGGTTTTCTTAACGAGCCTAAAATAAATACGAAATGAATTCATCTTATGGTTTCTAACGGAACAAACATGGCCCAAACAACGCTAGGGACCATGCAAGAACATACGACCTCCCACGGAGAAAAATTGCTTCGGGCTCCGGTCTTTTGGCTTTATGTTTTTCTCTGTGAAATGCACGAAACCTTCAAGATACACGCAATGCTTTACTCACTGAGCGGTTGAAATTTGGAGATGACTACCCGTAACGAGAAGCGATCAAGTTAATTATGACTGAATAATTTCCCCGCTACTTCAAAGGACGGCACGGCTTTTGCTGTTCCTTGTCAGTTCCGACTCATGTGTCACCGAAGCGTTCTTTGTGTTACCCTCTCTAAACACTTCAATTGAATGCGCTTCTCTTTCTTCTGTCCTTCGTTCTTTGACGGGACAGCTGGAGATGGAGCGAACCGACCGTTTGATGCGGTTTTGTGGCATTTGACCACTCTCTTTCACGGACTCCTGAAGCGGAAAAGCGAACAAAGGACAACCTCTATTTTAAATCACTCTCGGTGATGACGTAATCGCGCGGGCTGGGGCCAAGGTGCACGATCCATCACGTACTCGCGTGATGCGTCACAGGCGGCTAAGTCACGAGTCTAGATTTCTCCTCAAAAAGGGATATTGTGCCCAATCATTGACTTAAAATAAGAGACACCTAAATAGATTCACGTTTTGTTCCCATTTTCCGTGACTTAAGCCGGAAAGAACGGCAAATTTTGCTTGCGCCATGACCCTGACCTCGACAAGTAATTGATGACTCATTGTTATGTAATCTAAGCCCGCGATGTTTTGGTCCCAGTGAGCATGCGTAGTTTTTTTGTTGCCAAATACAAAATTCCCCTAACATCTAGAAATATCGGGAAAATCGCGCTCGCATCGTCGGCTGTGGCGCAGAAAAAACTATTTCATTCATGATTTCCGCCTTTTCTTGTTAGGTATTTGTTTACTGAAAAGGAGACACCAGACAGACTTCTTTCGAAGATGATAGTCCCAGTCATGGGCAAAGATCCAAGATGGTTACTCGTCGAAGTTTGCAGAGAATTTCAGCGTGGAAAGTGTTCCCGAACAGAGGACGAATGTCGTTTCGCACATCCACCCGCTCATGTGCTCATTCAGAATGGAAAAGTCACGGCGTGTTTCGACTCGTTGAAGGTATCTGCGTTTTTATTTTAACGGGAATATTTGTGTGGTAAATGGAGTACTTGCGGTGACATTTCCGCGCTTTATGGCCATAATCCTCGAACTTTCTTTTGTTGGCAAAGATTTTCGAGAACTTGTTGCGTCGTTAACTGCGAACAAGTTTTTTGCGGGCGTTTCAGATTTCCGTGAAGCTTATAACTGTGTTATGACTGCGTGTTCAGAGAAATTACGTTCGGAAACTATTTTCGGGGGAAATTTCCCAGTGGCTTTGACAATGTGGCAATTTTATGTCACAAGAAGTATATAGCCCGGTATATAGGCACGACAATTTTCGCTGTGAGTGGTTCACTAGTTATGCAACATCAGCACTTCAATATTTTGAGGAAATACTATGTGTTTCTCTTAAAACTACTTAAAACTTTGATTGTGAATCGTCTAAGTGGCTATGCCAGGGGTCTAAACGATGTTTGTGGCTCTTTTGTTTAACTGGAGCAATATTCGTTGCTTAACTGCGTGAACCACGTAAACCGGTGGCGAATATAAGCTTTACTGTGTTCTGGCATGTTGTGCGTTGTCAGAGAAGTTGAAAGTTTGCTCTTTCGTGTGTTATGAATCCAAAATTCTCCATTGCGTGTTTCGTGAGCAAGGTGTTGACTCGTCTTGGAAAAGAGTGAAGATCTAGCTTTCGTGACTGATTAACAAGTTCGTGATTTTTTTTTTTGCACGACTTTGTTTTTCAGCTGTTGCGTGAAAACAAGTCGGAGTTTACCCTGATCTTTTCCCTTCACGGAATAACCCGGCTACGGAAATCAACGCGTGCTATTATAAACCATTTTTGTGTTTCGTGAGCTCCGAGTCGATAAACGCAGCAAGAGAACTTGATTATCAACATATGGACGCAGAATTTCTTTGTTCAACTCACGAAATTGAAAAGAGAGTTTAAAATTTTCGTTCTTATTCGGGTTCGTGGCTTGAGAACATAAAAATATTTTTTTCGTGGAATTCTGCACGCATTTTCTCAACTGAAAAGTCTTGTGGATTTTCTGTTTGAATCAAAAGAAAAAATATTGCGTGTTCAAGCTCAAATTTGTTTTGTAGTAATGCTCACGCGATAGTTGATTGGACCATTAAATAGTTGCTTTGAATATTGTGAATATCATCAACGTTCAATTCAGTTGCGGTTTGCGTGACAGAAATTGAAATTTACACAAGACATTATCATAGGCCATGTCCTCAGACAAAAGAAACTTGATTCACCTTTAAAACTTCCTGTCACTTCGCTTTTCATATCTGCTCTTTTTTGGTGCAATTGACCAGCAAGGAGATTTCCTTGTTGTCTGTAAATCCTTCGAGAACTTAGCATTAAAGGAATGGTAATAAAAATAAAACATAAATACTTTAAATGTGTGTTATTGCACTAGTGAGGGAAATTTGCAAATTAGCATTAAATGTTACATTGAGCAATTTTGAGTTTTGTCAATTAAAAGATCTCAAAAGACCATTATTCATGGTTACCTGTGAGGAATCTTTACAATTAAATAGCAATACTCGCAAGTTGAATTTTTTCCTTCTCTGTGTTTTGGCTCGAAGTAAATCATTTCTGAATTGACTTGGAAGGGAGAAATATTTGATAGCTTTTTGTGACATAGGCAGTGCTTTAGAAGGAAGTTTAAACACGAAACCTGTTGCACTGGCTTTTAAAACAATGGTGTCAACTTGCCAACATTGTGAGAAACTTGGAACATTAGGTTTTTTGTCAAACTCAGTCTATTGTTCTTCAGGAACACAATGGCTGGCTCCGAATCAGTCAGTTGTTGATTTGTTTAGTTAACATGCGTTTTAAATGGAAGGCACTCATTTTTTTATCATTAGAAGTGATGACTTATTTGTATATGAGGCTGAAATAAGAGAATAAGAGCCAGATTTCAGTTGTTAAGAAGTGTGTCAAAACACAGCATTGCCTGTGAGAATGTTGCTGTCACAAGGTGGCTGGCTCTGAAAAGTATTTTGCAGAATAGGAAAAAAAAAATAGAATTCCTTGATCCTTAAGCATTTCTAGATGTGTTTTTCTCTGCTTGATGGACACTGTGTGGTTATGATTGCTCTTAATTGTTGTTCCTCTCAAGTTTTCAAAACAGCTTCTGCTCAGACACTGACCCCTTACCCTCTCTAGAAAAAAAAAAACCCAGAAGGGAAAATAGGTTATTGGTGGGAGAGCAGGAGTTTAGAATATGGGAATTTTTGATTTGCCTGTGCTGTGCCATGACCATTTTGGACATTCTGCATTTAATCCTTCTTTGGTCAGTATGTCTACAGCTGTAACTTTTAAGTCCACTTGTAGTTCCATAAACAGTTTAGGTTGTCTTTTTGAAGTTTAGCTTCAGTCTTAGCACATGCCTCTTACTGATATTGCAAATAACAGAATCTTTGATGTCTGGGTTTGAAATGTAAGTCTCTAGTGTGAGACGTAAAGGGAGCAAAGGACAATATCAAAGTATTATTTTTGCTCTCACTGTTGGTCTGGATCATGGGATCTAGGCAGGTGCTATTTTTGTCCTGGTTGTGGTATATTTTCAGACTGTATACGTTATTAATCTGTGATAATATTTCAAGAGGGAAATATGACGTATTGAATCCTTAGGTTGGATTAATCTTTAAGTAGTTGATACTTGATGCATTGGAACAAACTAGTATAGCGTCTCACTTTACATAGGGAAATTTCTAAGAGGTCTTGTCTCTTTTTTTGCATACTTTTTACTCAATGACTGTTATTGACTTAAAAGATAATGCTTGTAACGAGATGAGCAAACTCAAGGGTTATTATGAGATACGTAATAAGCTGCTTTGGCAAACTTAAGTTCTAAATCAGTCTGACTGGTGCAGAAATATAGAGAAGCACAGTGATGGGTCAAATTATCGAGGTCAACAGCAATAATATTGTGTTCATCAGGTGTTCTCTCATAGAAATATATCTTACATTTTGTAGATTTTTTAGAGTAAAGGACTGATATTGGTGGACTAAGTTTAGATGTTTATGTTGAGCAAGTGGGTTGACACATAACAGGTGACTTTTAGGCCGTATGTCTAGACAGTTGCATAGACTTACTATTTGTACTAAGTTTAACCTGCCTGTTGCCCTGCATTCTAATAATCGGATTAAACCCCCTCCTGAAGCATTAACAAGAAAGCACCTTTTGTTAAATAAATAGTAAGATAGTATGTTATCTTCTTATCAGACAATAATGAAAGGCTCACAGACTATTTTATTGCTGTTTTTAGGGACGGTGTCATAGAGAAAAGTGCAAGTATTTGCATCCTCCAAAGCATATAAAAGCCCAGATGGAGAATAATGGTCGCCTACTACAGCAGCAACAGCAACAACAACAGCAGCAGCAGATTGCTTTCCAGCAGCAAGCTTTTGCACCCCTAGCTCAACAGATGCTGGCAAATCCCTCATTTGTAAGTCACTTCTAATGCAGCCCTTAGATTTTTAATGTGTAATTTAATCAATGTTATAGATAGATTTTTAATGTATAGTTAATTAATTTTACATTTACAGGGCCCTTATGGATACCAGCCTTCGAGCTGAATGGGCCACCCTGTAGAATAAAGATTTACTTAACTTTACTGATCCTGAAGCATGTGATCATTCAATTTCTGTGGTATTGATTGCGATAATTGAATTTGATTGTTTCATCATTAAGCCAGTGGTATCAAGTACTACTTGTTAATTAATGTACCAGTTCCGCCTAACTAATTCAGTGTTGAGTGAAAGACTTAAATTAGCTTATTGTTAACTGGGCCACCTGTGGTCTGCCTTTTTTCAGCTGACCACCTGGGGAAGCCTGCTTTGTTATATTTTGCTCTCTTGGTTGCTTGATGTTTTTGTTTGACCTGGAACTTCCACTCAATCAACCAATTGGCCAACCACTTGTTAATCCCATGAACTATAAAAGAGTCTCATTTTCTCAACTTTTCACATTCTTGCCCACAGAAACCCTGTTATTGACTGATTTAGGTTGTGCTTTTGCGTTTTGGAGTTTGCAGATTGACATATTAAATTTTTCTTTTCTTCTCATCTATGTGTCATGGTAGAAAATTCTCTTTATTACCAATGGGTAGCATTGTCACTTCTCAAATTAATTTCTAGTAACAAAGGGGTTTGGTGAAACATTTAATTAAGAATGAGGCATGAGGTCATTGAAGTTTTTCCACTGACCTTTTCATTCTTAATTAAATTTTTTACAAATTTATTTTCTACACTTAACATTATTATGCTCTTTTGATGTTAAACAGCTGGAGTTTTCGAAACAAAAGTTGTTTAAACTAAATAGAATGTGTGTTTAACACATACAGTTGCCACATGGATTAAATTTAGGGTTGTATAGTTTGTATGTCCAATGCACATTTTGCCAGAAGCCATAGTTATTGTAAGTGAGTAAAACTTTATTTAGCCCTTGTGGCCTATTCAGCGTCATAACATGGCTGGTATCTGGAGGGGCCCTGGTAATAAATACTACAATACTTATTGGCATAGTAGTACTTGGTGTGAAAAGATTTTTTCCTTCATTTGCTTTTGACTTATATAATTTGCAAACACTAATTTGCCAAAGGAAGCAGGATGAGTAGCGATTGGCATTCAGCTTATTGATGCTTATTCTTGTTCCTTTCAGATCTCTACCTGGCCTGTAAGTGTTCAAGGATCAAATGGGACGTACCTCCAGCAACCAGTTGCTTTTCTACCTGATGCATCTGCTCTGGCTCAGACTCCATCAAGAAGACTGGACAAATCTGACAAACTTGAGGTTAGAGATGATTTAAAAAATGTAGATTTAAATTGACCAGTTCTTATACCTAGTTGTGCCTTTCTGGTAATCAGGCTTTTAGCCAGGATTTGAAAAGTGGGCATCCAAAATGTGCTATACGGCCTGTTCAAATGAACAATTTATAAGGCAACACATGAAAAATAAAACAATTTTAAAAAAATGGCCTTCCACTGGATGCCTAGACTCCCATCTGGCTTAAAGCCTGCTGGTAATGCTGATAGTTAGAGCCATGTTCTGTATTTTGGTGAGATGTAGTCGAGCCAAACTACCCATGGCAAGACCAAACTAACCTGATATGCCATCAAAGCATACCAAAAAGGTACAATTAGATATTTACCATACCCTAATCTGGTCAAGTGAGCATGATATCTTAGCCATATCACGTTAGTGACTTGAGATTGCAGGATATCAGGCCAGTGGACATGGCTTCTGATTGGCTAATTGCAAATTTGAGTATGGTAAAACAAGTTATCATCAGGATTCAAACACATTCTTGACCATTAATCTGGAAAAAAAGTATAGTAAATAAGACAGATATATTTTGACTAAAAATAGTATCAAGCCTGATCATGTTTATGTGTAGGTAAAGTATAGCATGCCCAAGCGGTGACAAGTTTATAAGTAATACATGTCGGTGACTGTTGTGGGTATTTTCTTGTGTCACTGATTACCATTAAGTCAAAAATTTGGGAGAAAATCAGGGGAAAGATCAGAAAAAAGACTTAATGTTACATGTATATACCAAATTAACTTCAAGCCTCATATGATGTATGTGTTGAATTCATGTCTGTTACAGTGATCCAAGCTCCATTGGTATAAGTAACTCTTAACTTCTTCAATCTTTAATCCCTCTGTACTAAAAAACATGATAAATAATAAACATTTCTCCAATCAACACTAGCTAAATACGTATCAAACAAAGAAAAGAATTAAGGAGCCAGCATCTTGTTTATTGATAGCTAGACCATCACCTGCCTTCTTCTTTGCCGCACAGGTGTAGCTGGTGGCTACCAATCACAGCTTGAGGGCACTGAAATAAAGGGTTTTTTACCTGACATGTCTAAAATAATCCACATTGTTTAATTGTTCTGCTCTATATATCTAAAAAATCCAAGTATGACTGCACATAAACCAACAGCAAAATGTGGAGTAACTTATGACTAACTGATGGATTGACATGAACCAGTTGTAAACTCACTAGGGGAGATCACTTTCAGCAAGGCTGTGCACTAGAAGTGCCTGGCTTCCACAGCTGACTACCTTTTGCCTTGAGTTGACTGGAAAAATTCACTTTTTCTTATAAGCTTAGGTGCTGGATACCCAGGACTTCATGGTTAGGAACCTTTAGGCTTTGTTCAGGGCGCCATTTTAACTTGAAAATGCACTTCTGTCCTCAACAGGTCTGCCGAGAATATCAGAGAGGTGCATGCTCAAGAGAAGAATGCAGATATGCACATCCCCCAAGACATGTGTCTGTTGACAGCTCTGATAACATGATCACAGTTTGTATGGACTTTATGAAGGGGAGATGTCAAAGGGAAATGTGCCGCTACTTTCACCCACCAGCTCATCTTCAAGGAAGAGTTCGAGCTGCTCAGCAACAGTCATTGCCGGTGAGTTACACGTCATTAGGCTTCCATTCTCAAATGCAAACAGTTTATCAGTTGAAACAAAGAAAATTACAATAATACTAGGACAGTACATGATTTGCATGGATTTGTTCATTATCTTGATTATGCTGCAACTGTATTGCAATTTTATATTTCTCCATTTTCTCTTTCGATTAGTTTGAGGAGATATATCAGACACTTGAGATAATATTTCCTTTATGAAAATGATTCATCTGCATTTATGCTCTGCATTGTGCTGAAATGTAGTTTGTTTCATTTTCCCCTTTCATTATAATTTATAATGTACACACAATTCATAATTCTGTCCAGACCTGAGGATGAGTACACTGAAATGCACCTCCTAAGTAAACCTCCTAAATAAACCGCAACTGTCTAACAAGCTACAATTCCCACCCAATGTTGGTTTTCATTATATATGCATGATTTTGTATTTTGTGATATTTCCTTGATTCAGACAAACATGATGCACTTTGTTGCTTTTAATTGTTCAACTGACAAGGTTATGCTTTAAAATTTCAACCAAGAATGTACTGTGCATATGTTTCATGAACAGTAGTCATCTCATGACAATGATAATTTTATTAAAGACAATAGGGTAACAGACAATGTAAGTTACATAACAAAGCACTGGAAGTGGTGATATATTTTGTTTGCATTTTAGATGACTTTTTAATATTTTTTCTAACAAGTATAAAACTAAACACTTTCCCTGGAAAGAAACTAAGCACACTGTAATTATATAAATGATGACAGCACAAAATGTAACAAGTAAATGCACAGCCTGCATGCAAAGAGCTTGTCAATTCCACAGCTGAAACCTGCCTTGCCTAATGCCGAAGTTATGAGTTGTAAAGTAAGTTAAGAGAATTAAGCAGCTTGCATGCATATTACATTAGCAGAAAGTACATTGGAACCCTACTGACCATTGTAATGCGGTGGAATTGACATTGTGATCACATACATGTAGAAGTTGTCCTTAAGTAACCGTGACTGACTAAGTTCTCTTTGTGTGAGAAAATAATGGCCATATTAAGGAAGTGATCACAATCTGGGGTTCTACTGTACTGTTAATAGCATGATCATGTACTTGGCAGGACCTGCCAACTTCAAGACAATAATTCATGTGAAACATACATGTAGATGGTTAAAATGTATGGTGCACTCATAAATATGCCTAAAGAAATACTGCACTTTTATGTTTGGCCCTGAAACCTGAGTTCATTAAGAATGCTGACTGTCACATATTTGCAGCCCCGAAGAAGCCCTAGAAGTTCCAACATTTGCTTTTGTAAGTTGTAAAATTTTGCACCTAGGAATCGAGAAATACATGTAAGTTGGCAGGTCTGATTAGATTTTTTATACTTAACAACTACTTGCACTGCCAGGGAAAGACATCTCTAAGCCCGAATCAGCACCCATAAGGCAAGCAACTTGGAAATCCACTGGCACATATTTACCACATTGATGTAACACAAGATGTCTCAAATTGTCTGGTTAGCCATGGAATCTGTGCTAAAAGTCCTGTGATTTACTTACCCTGAATTTTGCTTTGCTAGCTGTGGGCCACTACAGGGCTTTTGGAGATGTCTAATCCTGCCTGCTTTTAACAATGCATGGAGCTTTTTTACAGCCAGCAATTTGCATAAGTCATGACTTGCATTTTGCCTGTCTTTTTTCATGTGCTGTTGCTTACATCATGCTGCTGCTGGCTGGCTGGCATTGTGGCTCATTCCTTTTGTGCTTGCACATCGCCTGCTGACTTGTAGCTGGAGGGTAGCCGCAAGAGGCCCCATGAAATGCTACCTGAACTGGTACTTAATAGCATTTTGCTTTTGTAGGTCCAATTAACAAGCACGCTACCTGTTAGACGGCTGGCAGTCTGTTTCTTTCAAAATTCAGCAGGGATTATGAGGCGAGATGCGTTAGCCTAAAGGGGAATGGGGCAAGACATGGGCAGCACACTCATTTGTCTTGCCTCATTCCCTACTCACTCACATTCCCTTAAAAGAAAAAAGGCTGCCATCAATCTAGCTATCTGTAGTTGTAAAGCACCTGAAATAATGTTAACAGCACTCTGAGCATTGTTATTTTTTCAAAGGGTCTCATGTTACATACACATGTATTTAACTTGCAGAGATCATTGCAACTGCCTTACTGTTCCTTGTGCTAGTCAGAGCAGAAGTAGTCACCACTGTTAAAATTAGCTACTGAAAGTGAAAAAATTTTGTGTACAACTGTCAACACACACTGATCCTATGAATGCATAGCAGATGAATTATTTATGTTTAAAATTGCTTGATATTATTATCAACAGCATTACTGTTCCTTGTGCCAGTCAGAGCGGAAGTAGTCACCACTGTTTAGAATTAGCTGCTGAAAGTGAAAAAATTTTGTGTACAACTGTCAACACACACTGATCCTATGAATGCATAGCAGATGAATTAGTTATTTTTAAAATTGTTTGAATTTTTTAATAATTTATTGTTATCGCAATTTTGGTTTTACTTTCAAGTTTGGAGCCCTATTTTTTTTGTGGAAGTGTGAAAAAGCAAAGGAAATTGGCTTTAATCTTTCTTATATAAGTATTAATCAGATCATCAGTTTTAGCTCCACAGTGGTTGCCATTATTTTGAGAATGGATGTTAAAAAAAATGTCATGTCAGCTTGGAGTGCTGGACTGAACTAACAACAGTGAGCTGTAATATCATATGTAACAGCCAAATCTAGTAGGGCTGCTGTGTGAGGTGCTTTTGAGGAACCTTCAGGGTTCTTTCCTGAGGTTAACCCAAAACTTTTTCTTTGTGGACAATTACTTGTAGGTTTATATTATTGTCTTAGATAAAACTTTAATTTGGGGTTACCAGACATACCATTGCGTTGTGTGATTAATCTGGGGCAAAGTTTGGGACAACCCTGAAGATGTCGTACATAAAGTTATCTTCTTTGCTCATCAAGGGATCTCAAACTCCAGAGGTTGACAATTTGTTCTTTTGGCAATTTGAAGGTGTCTAATTGTATGTGACCATAGCTTTCATGGCTTCATGTTCTTAGATGAGCCAGAAATGGTGAAATATTTAACCTGAGATCATGTGGAAACCGAGCTGACACAAATATGTTATGAACGATTAGCCACAATGTGCTTCTGGAATGCATATTCTGAAATCTTGTGAAACTTGCTTTATGGTTTAGCTAGTTATATGATCAGCCTTCAGGTTTAGTGGTAGTGCTGCTGAAAATATCTGGAAGTCTGGCAACATTATGAAACTCTTCTGCAATGATCAAAAGGATTTTTGAAAGACAAATGATGGGAAACAAGTAAACAATTGAAAATAGTGTGGAATTTTGTCAGAACACATTCTCCATTGAAGTTTTGTGTTAGCTATTTAAACGTTCATAAAAATGTGATTTGGCTTGGCTATTATTGATCAATCTATTATTGATCCTTTTACGACCATTGATTGTCAATACTGAACAAGAAATAGCTTCAACACATGCTAAGCCAATAATGTTTTGCTTTAGTATAGGGTGCAACTATTGGCTACTAACTAGGGGCCTGTTGGGTTAGTGTTCAAAAAGGGCTGTAATAAGCTGACAGAAACAGATTGTGGGATTAGCTTAACCCATCAAGAGTGTTCTTCTCATGGTCTTAAACCTCCTTTGTTAATGTAATGTTAAGAAAAATGTTGAGAAAAATTATTGATGATTAAACAGATTCTCCCAAGTTGTGTTATGAGAAATGTGTGGATACTTTTAAGGAGTATTCAGTTTAATTTATTCGTGGGGGTTCAAGGGACTGTTGGGCTACCATATCTCTTCTGTCTGCATATAGCAACTTGTTGTACAATGCATGGATAACACCATTAGACAAGCATGAATTTCTGATGTTGTAGCATTTATTTACAGACCTTTGGTGAACCATTTAAGAAACAGACTGCTGTGGAGGTGCCTCTGGTTATGCCAGGGGCAGCGGCAGCGCTTCAGTCCTTCAACCAACCGCTCGGATTGCAGTTCACGTCTCTTATACCTACAAGTAAGTAGTCTGCAATGCAGTACATAATGAAAAGTATGGCAATGTAGTCCTTAGCTTGACAGCTGAATCTCCAAAACAAAAATTCTGTCATACTTCAGTATGATCTGATTATTTAACACCCACTGACTGGTCATAGATTAATCAGTGTTGCCAGTTAGAGACTGGCATGGAACTGATTCATTGTGACATGCCATGTGACCTCAAAGGAGCCAATGAATGTGTAGTGTTTGGGAAATTCCATTAATGTAACAAAATATTTTGTTCATATTTTTCAGTGCCACTACTTGCACCTGGCCTACCCTTGGTTCAAACACAAGTGCCTCAGGTAAATATTTTGTCCATTAAGTTCACTGACCACCTGCTTAAGGAGACTGTTTACAGAGTGCTGTGAGCACATTTAATAACATATGATATTACCAATAAATCCAGGACAAAATTAAGCCAAATTTAATTAAACACCTCTTTGAATTGTGGCAGCACTTGCAAAAATTAAGCAGACAGTTGCAGCAACATTGTTTGTGGGGCAAAACTATGACATCAGGAAGATCATGAAAATGCTACCTTACAACCGTCAAGGAGGCAGAGATGTCCCTGTTCCCAAGGCTATGACAATTAGGTTAAAGTGAGCATCTGCCAGACATCTGTGGAATACACAATAAAAGTTAGCTGCAGCAGAACTCCTGGTTCATGGCTCTGAAATCACAGTACCCAGTAAAATGTCACCTCAAGCATGTGTTTATTCAATAATAATGTAATGTATTTAAAAGTTCATGAATGAATTCACTTGTGTTATCACTCAACAGCTGTGGCCTGTGAGACAGAACTCAGGGAATATGCTCAAAACATGTTCTTTGTAATATATTATTGAAAGAACCATTAATTTGTGTCTTGCAAAGTGTTCCAGGTGATAGCAAAGCAAGTGGATTTGTTTATGAGTCATGTTCATGTGAAGTTCCTTTGAGATCTTTGCAGCTACTGTAGCTGCAGCTTTGTTGATAGTTCAATTCACCCTTGGAACTTAATTTTAAATTAATCAGAATCAAGTTGATTATACAACCTACATCAGCACTGTAGATGTTAAAATTCTTGTCAACCCGGCTATCAAGAACCACAGTTTCTTTAGAAGCTAATCTCCTGATTCCCCACCAGTGTAGACTTGTAAGTCATGCTAACTTTGGTATTTCGTTTCATGTTCCTTGTCCACTAGTGGCAACACCAGGTACAGCCACAGGTGTTTAACTATGTGCCTGTGGAGTCAGCTGCGACACCTCCACCTCCTCTCGCACCTCCTCCTACTCCTCAAACATCCTACCAAATCATTGACCCTCAAGTCCAGTCGATGGACGTCCAGTACTGGAACAACTACACGCTAGCCTCGGCACCTACCACACCCACCTATGTTATGTCGCCCCATGTTTTGTGATCAAAGGGGCAGTTCTTTTTGTATGCATCTGTAGAGAGGCACGTGTTAGGGGGGAGTGTGTGAATTAATAGTACAGAGAGAAAGAATGAAGTGATTGAACAAGAGTTTACAAATTGAGAGAAAGAGGAGCAGGTGTCAGTGACCTTCTGCTCTGTTGAAAGCAAGAAACCCAGTTGGTTGCTGTCACAGAGGCAATGCAAGACTGAGGAGACAAGAATTGATTTACAGGCCATTCCACTAAGTCATGGAAGGCACTGTTGTTTATCCAGTGGAGACCGATGTTCAAGAATCCTGTAACACTATTCTAAAGATTTATTGTTGTCAAGGACAACATAGAGGAAATTGGAAACTCTTGGCAAAACGTCCAACTCTGTATAGTATTAATATATCAAAGCACTTAACGTTATTGTCAACTCTGACTATGTTTAAATTAGGTCTATGACCACAAATGAAATTAAGGAATTAATTGAAATAATGTTTACTTTTGCTCTGTCTAGATTTTCTAAGCTCTTACTTGAAACAATGACTCAAAATAAAGAGATGACCACAAATTGGCTTTATTTCAAAATTTAGCAAGAACAGAGAAACGTGTTGAGAAAATTGTGTCTGCAAGGTGATAATATGTTTTATGGATTACTTGTCACGGGAGAGGAAATGTGAGGTGTTTCATGCTTTGATTCATTTCATACAATAAGAAGGATGAGTAGTTTATCTGGGTCTTTTTCCTTCACATATTTGCATGACTGTGTAATAATTTTATTTGGGAAGTTATTTACATTTACTATTTAACATGAGAGATTGTTTTGTATGTACTTACGAGAGATAGACTATATTATATGTATTTTGTACAATACTGGCTGCATTATTCATTTAATTGAACACGGCAGTTCCAAGACAAACAAAAAGGCCATGAATTATTGGTAGTAATGTTTTGAACTACTACCAACCTCAGATGACCCTTGATGATGTCAACAATTCAGCTGACTTCATGCACCATTGTTTCATTTTGCAGTTGGAAAATACACTATCTTTGTCATTCAGGTAGCCACCAAAGTTGATAGTGCAAGCAATGATGGAAATGTTTACTCACAGCTAAGACTCATAGCAATGTTGGCCCACAGCACGTGTCAAATTTTTATTGCAAGAAAAGCTTCTCCTGTTGAAGAAAATTTGGTTGGTGTGAGACTTAATTTTGCTACGAGTTACAGCTGCAAGTAAAAATTGTCCTCAAGGCCAGTACAAATTTAGTGGCAATACAAGCAAGAAATTAAAGAAGTATCAACTGAATTACAGCTGAATGAAACTGAAGTGTGTGAAGTAGGCCGAATTTTAACCTTGTCAAAGGTCATCTGAGATCGATAGCATGGAATCTAACAGTAATTTACCAAAGAAAGGGTAATATTTTGTTGACCCAAAAATAAACTATAAGCTTAGAAATTTCATAAAACATGACAAATCTTTATACACGTCAAAAGCTGTACTACGAAAGAGAGAGTGTTAGTGTAAGTTCCATCTTTGAGATGTACAACAGAATATTAACTTTCAAAAAAATTTAGACATCTTTTTTTGTATGAATCACTTTAAGTTATTTTACAATGGATGTAAATCAGGTAAAGCACATAAAAAAGAGCAATTGATTTGATTTTTGTGCAATTAAGTACCAATGGCTGAGCCATTGTGATCTACTTGTATGTAGAATTATAATTATTAGAGTTGTTTTATTACATATAACTTTCTTAATGGAATGTTTATTGCAAGACGAGAGAAATAACAAAGAAGACTGAACTAAACAAATTTCTAGTTGAGTCAAGAAAACCTGAAGAAGTTTTTTATTCCAGAATGTCTTGCAGTAAAATTTTCATTTTTCATAGCATTAAATTGATTTTTGTAGAGGAAAATAGTTATTTATGTGTTTATATGTGATTGTAGAGTTTATTTGAATCATATGTTGAATTAAAATTTGTCTATGTCGTCTGTTGGTGGTGTTAATTACGTGTTTATATATAAGATTAGTGTACATGTTTGTGTCCAGAGGTTTCGAGTGTGGCTTGCTTGTCATGCTTGCTGTCATAATTTACACTATTTCATTTCAAGTGAATGTTTGATCTCGTTTACAGTTGGAAAAAAAAAACTCAAAAATGTCAATTTCCTTACACCAATATTTTCTATCATGTTAAATTTGGCCCAAAATATAAGTTGTGGAAACAAACAGCCATGATGTTCAAGTCGCACTCTACATTAGATATTTTACTTGTCAACGTGAAGTTTATTTTCCTAACCTTCCTGTTTCAGCAACTGGGCGTGGCATGGTTAAGCCGCATTATGCACGCTTGCATTTGTCCTAGCTGCTTTCACACTTCTTAAGCCTGGCAGGTCCTCCTCAGCACTTGCAACACTCTATTGACTGGGCACTTGATAACCTGTTGTGTTTTCAGTGTAAACCCCCCATTGTCCTTTCACACCAGTGTGAATGATGAAGGTGTTTTAGTTAAGAAGTAGACTAGATGTCTTGTAGATATTTTTATCCCTTCTCTCACAACTGGCACTTTTTGCTCCCGTCTGACAACTCAATCTGAGACCCTGTTTTCCTTTTTTCCCTTGACAGCACTCCTCCAATGGGTTGCCAGTTTGTCGGGACTTTGTCTCTGGCCAGTGTCACAGAGAAGCCTGCCGCTATGCCCACGTTAAAGACAGTGAGCTCTCTTTCTTGTGTTAACGCTTAGCTGATTAGCTCTTTCAGCCCCAGTCACAATATTCAAATTCTCATTGATCTAAGGTGACGACAATGACAAATATCTGGCTATCAGGAGGATAGAAAGATTGTTGGTGCACTTAAACAGATGTTCATGATTTGCAATCAAATGTCCTCAAAACTGTCAAGTAATTAAAGAGAATTGGGTATCGAGCTGTGTGCTGAAAGGGCTAAGCTGTGCTTAAGACCTCTTGCTTGGCAGGCTCCCACACTGCTTTTGCTTGCCTGCGCTTTAAGTAGTAACTGAGGAAAGTAGTATTTGATTGATGTCGGCATTTGAACTTGTATTAAAGACGGAGCATACTTAAGACAAAGGTCCGTTTGCCAGCCAAAAATGCTGATGTCAGCGCTTTTTCTGAAAAAGAAGATAAATATATTTCTTCACATTTTCCTTTGAATTTGCCATGAGATACAGAAGAGCAAAGACATTTTATAACTTTAGATCTTTAAACTACATTAGAAAATAGCCCAAAGAAAATATGTGCGCTGATAATTTGGTTTAAAATCTTGTTTCTATAACTTGATGGAAACACAGAACTAGCTCGAAATGTTGATGTAATGATGCAGACCAAGTGAACTATCATGCATAGAAATCGAGAGTGAATAATCTAATTGTTTTAAAAAGGTGTGCCACCTGTTATGTTATATGTTACTGATTGTACCATTTTTCAGCATGTTATTTCAATTTATTGCACTTACCGGTATCCACTAGGAGTGCATAAATCTAAAATAACCATTGCTACCTGGTATCCAGTTACTCTGCTGTAAAAAAAAAATATGCTAGCAGCCACTAGCCATTTAAGAATAATTTGATGATAGTTCAAGTGGTTCCTTTCAAAACATTCAAGTCATCCCTTCACTTTCACTTGGGAGCCACCCCTTTCTTCTTTACAAACACATAACAAAATGTCTCTAACTGATTTTGAGTTTGAATCTCTGGCACACTTTTTTTGAACTATAAAGTTCTCTTGTGATTTAACATCTGTCAGAGCTTTTTTCTCCAGAAAAAACAACAAAAACAAACAAACAAAGTCAAGGATTTTAGGGGAGTGCCCATCTTATCTTACCCAGATGCTTATCAGAAACACAGACGTGAACGGAAAAACAAGCAGGCATGGTCAATTAAACCGTGTCTGCCCCCGATTCAAATGGGAGTCTGAGGGTGGAAAGTCTTTCTCAGTATGGACTAGTCACCTCTGGAATATGATGCCTGCCCATATCAAAAACCAACCTAACCTTACAAGCTTCAAAAAATCCATTTTTAAACATTTATGGACAGTTATAAGGAATTGGACCATTTTATCATGTAAATTTTTAATTTTTCAATTTTCTAGTTTAAATTGTTAGACTTGATCCAATGCTTTGCATTTCTCTCAGTAATGAAGTATGTTACTTATTTTATTTCATTCTTTGTTTCAAGCTTTTGAATGGAGCAGTCAACTATTAAATGTGAAACTTGATTCCAAAACTAGAATAATTATATTTGGCTTCATGGCACAGGCCCATGAGTTTATCCAGCACTCTTTGAGGACCAAAAAATTGTCCCCGATAGTTGGTTTGTGGACTCCATGTTGTTTCATAATTATGTTTGCCAATCGAAGATCTGGAGCTTGTGTGTTCGATAATGCATTGGTATAGGTGTTGGTTGGTAAAACCGACACAGTCCATGTCGCATAGACCACATTTGAAATGATGTATCACACATTGTTCGCTTATGATCTTTGGTTTTGGCTCTCAAGTCTTGAGGATGTTGCCGACTTTCTTACTGCTGAGGACTGGATGTAGAGAGACTCTGAGATTAGAACTAAGATTTTGTAGCTAGACTGCCTTATTTACAAAATGTTGTTTATATAATATCTCAAACCATCACTGAATGTGCAATTGGACTCGATTTATACGAAGCTATTCAATTAGCATGATGATCATGTACACAGGAAGGTCACCTAATGATATTCATAACTGAACTCTTTTAACAACGTTGACATTCAACAATTTTTATTCTTGATAATGGTGTTAGATACATCGGAACGTCGAATTACGTTACTCCTTATATTTCTTGTTAAATGCTTTAACAAGCAGCTGACCATTTGATCTCTGGCATTCTCTTTCTTTCTGAATATTTCACTCCATCAAAATGTTAACAATGAAATGAAATGAAATGAAAGTGTTATCAGTGAATTCATGACTTCATCATTCCAAATGTCTGGGCCTCTTCTGGCAGAGAGTAGGAAATGGACTGGAAGTACTTGCAGCGAGCCCCAGTGATTGTACAAACATAGCTTACCAACACGTGATTGATAAAAACAATCTTTAGTCACTCAATTCACACCCCCTTGTCCATTTTAAACTGTTTTACCTGTAGAGAATGTAGAAGTTGTGGATGGTAAGGTGACAGTTTGCCGAGATGCAGTGAAAGGGAAATGCACAAGGCCTAACTGCAAGTATTACCACCCAGTGGTCAGCCCTGCAGCTGGTGCCTCATCATCAAAGACTCCTAGATAGAACCTGCAATGGTTACAGTGAGGCAGAAAAATACTGGAGAGCAGCTATTTTTGGTACAGTGAAAAATGATGTTACCGGCCATATACTACCAAAAATTCTTCAATTTAAGGGGGAACCCCCACCCAGGTTTTCAATTCACTTTCAAGCGCTGTTACTAAGCATGCATGCAAGCAAAATAATCACACTTACTACAGATTCTTAAAGAATTCTGTACATGTAGAGATGCAAACTTATCAGCTAAAATAGCTTAATAATTGTTAGGACATAACTGTTGCTAAAAGATTTTTGCTAAGCAAATAAACATTGTGTTGTTCCAGAGAAGGTGTACACCCACCCACACCCTGCCTTACAGAAGTTTCCCTTTTTGGTTTAAATTTTTTCCACCCCTCTGGAAATTACAGTTTAGCTTGAAGTTCATACTTTTCTTTAAAAGTTTTGGAATGGGGGTGGGAGGGGCTTCTAAGCCCCTTGGAATTTCCAGTGACTCTATCCTGGGGTGGGCAAGGATATTTTCTGGAACTGTACACTTGCAAAATGGCATGGTTTGTGGTGTGCTGGTACAGGTGCTAACAAATGGGTATAAATGGCAAGTAAAAGGGTGTACTTTCTTACAGTGTACAGAAATGTTGTATTGCAAGTTGAAAAGCATGATCTTGCTGTGCACATTACCACTTACATTGCAAGTTGTGGCAACATGTTGTCATACAGAGTTGATGTGAGAACTTGTCGTCACAACTTTCAACATTTGGTAGACGTATACTTAAGTTTCTTCCATTTTTGAAAAATTCTGGAAATTCTGGTTTGGATGTAAGTCAAACGCAACTTCTCAGGGCCAGTCCACTGGAAAATTTCTTAGAGGAATGGCCCTGAACTTCTGAAACAGTAGTCCTGTTTTCTCATGGTTCTCACTCTGATGGAAATTTGGGTTTGACTTATGGCTTTGAACCACATTAAGCTTTTCACTTTCATGGCCTTACACATCAAGTATTTCTTTGGGAAACTTTAAATGGAACAGGGATCTTTCACTTGGAATGAAACAATTCCGGTGCAGGACAAGTTACGAAAAAATGTTTCTTGATGTTTTACAGGTACTCAATTTTATTATTTTGAGTGCAGACCGAGAGAGAGAGGGTCAGAGATTAAGACTCACTGCAATGAATAATTTATGCCCAGAAGTTAGCTTCTGAACCAGCTGTGCTAGCTTTTAAATGGCTGTTTCTGCTGTGGTCATATATGTTTGTTTTTCATCATATTCACCTCTTGACAAAATGCAATGGATTTGGTAATAATACTTTGATTTTATGTCTAGTTAATCAGTTTGAGTTAGTTTTCTTTCTCTCAGAGAAAAATGTAATAACCTAATTTTGATTCAATCTGAAAACGTGGACGTTTTGTCCTTGTATTGGACCATTTTAAATTTGTATTGTGGTATAAAAGTAACCTTGGAAGTATGAATCAGTTAAGCCATTGCTGGGCTTGTGAATAGAATGCTCCAAATTCCAGTGGCGATTCTAATAGACCATTGTTTGCATTCCAAGTATTGGATTAGAACTACGATAGCTTGCAACTGAGGCTAATGCAGGGAGTCTTTTCAAATGCAAATTATATTAATCTCTTTTTAATGATCTTCCCTTACACGAGCCTCCATTGCAGTCCATTACTGAGAATGTGAATATGGCCTATTGCTTTGATGCCTTCCTAGCAAACCAATATTATAGTGCTTGTATAAGCCTTTCCTCTGCTGACTTGTCCAATCCAGTGTGGGTTTCACCGCTGGGGAGAGAAGTTAGGCTTTTGGGTGTGCAATGGAAGTTCATCTGTCACACTGACTGCAGAGCAGTGATCGCCCCTTTACACCTGTTCATTTATTATTGTGTGGTTATTGCACTCATCTATGACAAGCATTTGCGCATGACTCTCTAGGAACTGGAACATTAATGTGCTTATTCACAAATTTAACCATGGATGGTCATGTTTTATTCTTCATCCAGCCATAAATTTGCAAGCCCAGTCAACTAAGTGATTCATATGGTTTTTCTGACTCTTCGATATTTTGCCGACACTGTATTAAATACTAGTATTTTGTTTTGTCAGTTTATGGGGTGACACATCAACATGCTTAAATTTGCATGTAATGTTGTGTAGATTGCATCAAAAATTGTGCATGAAGCATCTCTGTAAATGATGACATTTTCATTTTAGAAAAATATTGTTCCACAATTGTTCATGATTATTTTTACACATGATAATGGATGGAAAGTACTTCGACTAAAGTACAGTGCAAAAAGTACTTTTTTACTACAGAATGAAGGAACAGAAACTGGTTTTCTGATTTTTTTTAACAAAATAAATGTTTTATGTCATTCTTGTGAATGAAAGTTAAAAGGTCTAAAAAAACAAAACGAGAAAGAATTTTCTATGCTGCTGTTTCTGTACAGTAGAGTTATGGAAATTAACTATACCACAGCTATTTCAAAAAAAGTTGTTGGGATTGAACTTTCAAGACAGCATATTTTTTCCCAAGAGTAGTTTGCAATGAAAAGATCAGTGTGCAGAAAAGTTCTTCCTCCAGGTTGCTCTTTTAGGGTCAATTCAGATGGTATGATTTTTTGCTTTGTGACTGTTTTAAGTAAAATGCTTAGAGATCCTTACAGTCAACTACATGGATCCCATTCAAATGAATCCTCTAAACACAGGAATTGTGAGCATGTCCTAGGTTTGATTTGGATGAAGCCACTAATTCTGTAAGCATGTGGTTTGTTACAGTCACAAGCAAGAATAATGGCACCTTTATAGAGCCTTAGACTTAGGACTCTGTTTTAATCTTCCAAGAGTTTTCCATTTTCACAGAGTTAGTTTCCTGTCCCTTTAACAGCTGCACACTTCTAATGTGCATTAAGTTTTTTTCTCTTATTACCAATAATAGTTCAGAATTAAGCATGTTTTCTCCTTTGCAACTAGTTGTTAGAGTTGTCACACAGTTGCTTTCCCCCACTGTGGCAACTCTGATTTTAAGTGGTTGCGAATGAGGAATCTTCTCTTTCACTAACTAGTAGAGAAATCTCAAGAAAAAACAAAACAAAACAAAACAAAACAGTAAGATTGCAGATTGTTTTGCAGTGAGCAATTCCAGTTATTTTTTCCATATTACATACAATTATTAGGCTTGAGGAGTCTACCAGGCAACTTTTTTGTTAAATAGCTGTGAGATACAAGTAAGTAAAGTGTTTGTACAATGGAACTGACATATCAGCTGGCCTGTTTTTGCTTGTCTTTTATTTTCCTGCAAATGTGTAAGAATCAAAACCTTTGAAGGAGATATTTGCTTCTATCATTCAAACGGCAGTGACTTGTTGATTCACAAGGTTAATGCGCAAATATCTCCTTCACAGGCTAAAGATGTGGAAACGTTTTAGGAGAGAAGGGATGAAGAGAATTTATTTTTGTATCCCTGTGCTAAGAGAAAAATAGCAGCAAAGCTATCAAGCAGCTTATTATATTGCTGGCAATAGTTTAATGCTTTAATCCATTTTAATGTTAAATTATATTATTGTAAAATGTATTCATTATATAAAGAGTCCCAGAGTTGTAAAGTTCGGTGCATGCCAAAAATTAAGAAGATTAAAGTAAGATATTAATATTTTATAATATTTATTTAAAATTCAAATTTTGTTCACTTAATTTACATTGAGTCTAGAATAGAGTTTAGTATGAATGATAAGGACACAACAAATACAAGTAAGGTTGCCGTGGTCCCTGTTAAAGTAAAAAAAAAAAGACAATAATTCAGTCGTGACTCCTGGATGTCAAAATATTTAGAAAGTTTTAGAAGAGATGATTTTCCGTTTTCTTGTGGTGGAAGTCCTGCTGGGTTGCAGTGGTGGCAAAACTTGTCCTCACTGCAAGCTAAGTTATGGTCAACCTTGCTCAAGATGACTCTACCTTGATGGCAATATGGAATCAAAGAAAGCATAAAGCTTATTCATTCACTCTTCAAATTATCCTTTAAATGAATGATTTAATGTTGAAGACAAATTTAAGATTTGTTAAATTAGTTTAGATTATTGTTTCTCTTTCTTTAGGCAGCACAGATTTTTAACAGGCTTTATTTCTTCCTTATTTATATTTTAAGGTTAATGAATACATGCCCTGGTGGTTGTATGACACTGTTGTGTTTCTTGGGACAAATAAACTCTTTTTTCACCATCTTGAACCACTGTTGATCAATTTATTCACTGCCCTATTTAATCTCTCTGTGCAATGTACTGGTGGAAAGATACTGCTCAGTGAGTGCAAGACGTAATAACGGACTGACAACTTGGTCAACACACTTAATTATCACAGTGCCACTGCCTTTCTCCACCCAGGTTTATGAATAGGCACTGGCAAGTGTAATGCTGGGGTGGGGGGTGGGGGGTAACCCTGTGATGTACTAACACCACTTCCAGGGGGAGTAGAAATACCTCTAGTTGCATACAGAAACTGAGAACTTAAGCTGAGGGGTAACCCTGCGATGGACTAACATCCCATTAAGGGGAGTAGAAATACCACTAGTGACATGCCACAGAAATCGGAATAAACTCTTCTCCCTCTCTCTCTTCCCAACAGAGTACAAAGAGATGAAATGTCAAAAAAAGAATCATGATCCTTTAGGTGATCCTTCAAATAATATGCTCTGATCAAGCCCATTTTCTGCAGTGTCATGCTTCTTCAAATCAAATGAGAGAACCTTCCATGATCATCTTTTTCCCAATAACAAAGCATTTATTTGATAACTTGTCTAACAAGAAGCATTGTTAAAAAACAATCTGAGTTGCTGAGCTACTGGTACATGTTAATACTGCTAACATATTTCATACTATCGTCTCAATTAAGCTGCTTCAAGAGTTTGACAAGAGTCTGTGAATAAAATCTTAAAAAGTGGGCCCTGTGCACTTGGTCTCAAATATTATCTTTACAGGCCAAAGTCTCTCTGTAAAACTGTTCTAGTTTATACCTCTCATGTGTTCCAGTTGTGCCAGTTGACCTCTTACAAATTGCTACTGGAGTCTTTTCATGGCCAGAACATTATTTCTTTACATCATGCCATTAAGTAACGTAGTTATAATAATCCTATATGTAATATATCAAACACGAAAGACCGTGTTTGACCACATTTCCAAACACTGAGAAGAGAGTTGAAAATACAACATGCAGTGGAGTATTTTTGACGAACTTCGAGGTGTTTGGAAACGTGGTCAAACACTCTCTTGAGTGTTTGATATATCTTCTCAATCGAAACTAAAACTAAGGAGAAAATGGAGAAATAAAATCGTAAAAATCTATGCTAATTAAGATCAGATATCCAAACACCGTCACGGTCATGATTTCCTTTGTTTAAACTTGATGAATTATTAATGAGTTTGAGAAACATTTTTACAGCAACCTCTCTGCACAAAACTTGCTGCACTTGGTGCATTCTTTATTTTAATGAACCCAACATATTCTAGACCTCTTACCCAGTCAATAAGCAATTAAAATGATAACATGCTGTACTAAATCCATTGGAGGGGATTAGATATTTTCTGGAGCAACACACATTCATAGCATCAATAATGGTTTCAATGTAATTAGTTTCCAAGAACCTTGCTAAGTCAGTCCGTGACTTTCTTGTAAGTGATATGCAGATGTTTTTGAAGATCGGTCTTGGTTGTTTGCATGAAACACTCCATTTCCAGGGTATCTGCATCCTTCAGTTTATATCTTCTCTCAACCTAATGACATTGACCAATTTATTGACCAATTTATTGAACTTAATCTGTGTTTATTAGGGTTGTCAAATTAAGTGGCCCGGTGATGGTGAAAATTACCATCTCATTTATCAAGATCTCGGCTGGCTACACTGGTGGGCTATAATAATAATTTGTTGTTTCTTTAAAAAAAAAAATGGTAAAAGTATATCCCTGGGATAGGGTTACTCTAGATTTCCCTCAAGTTAATCTCCACAGCAATTTAAATAAATCCTTGTTTTCTCAAACAAGCATGGTGACCTACATTTTTTATTGCACAATTTTGGTGTACAAATTATCCGCTTTAAGTTAAAAAATTAAGAAAAAAATTGTTTGGAAGAA
This sequence comes from Orbicella franksi, assembly GCF_964199315.1. Lineage (NCBI taxonomy): Eukaryota > Metazoa > Cnidaria > Anthozoa > Scleractinia > Merulinidae > Orbicella > Orbicella franksi. The sequence goes on from NC_138151.1 coordinate 27,058,040, forward strand.
AAATGGAGATAGCTCAAAGAGTGCACAAAACTGTTACTTGAGGATGAGCATAATGACCTTGAAAACAATGATTTGAGGAATGTTTTGATCCAATGTTGTTAAGAAAGGTGTTTTTTTTCCATAACATAAATTATATATTACATTGCTCTGAGTGCCCGTGACTTTCTACCTATCAAGATTTTTTCCCAGTATTGTTTTTAATTAATAACCATTGCTTCCAGCTACCATAAAATGTATTGTTAACTGATGAAATAATGCGCCCAGTTGGGTCTACATCTTTATTGTATTTTTTGAAACAGTGCTCGGTGGGGAACATTCAGGGAAAGTTTCAAAAATATTTTTCAGCAACTTTTATTTCTGAGGAATCACCTTGAATCTCCAGAGGTTTGAGAAGTTCACTGTTCAAGATTCTAGTTAAAAATACACAGTATCACATGTTGGTATCAGTGTTGGATCAAGCACCATTCAAGGTCACTTAAATAGGGATAATTTGTAATTTTCAATTTGTACCTTTAAAACTTGTGGATCTGCACCAAAACTCATTCTTGCCACTGAGTTAGAGAGAAGATGAATCTCGTGCCCATTAACTTCACCCTCTGACACTTCAGCAAGACCTGTAAAAATGTCAGGAAAGGGGCAATTTATTGTGAGCAAGCCTTCAAAACGTAAAAGCTTCAAAGACACATCTTCATTAATTAATGGAAACCTACAAACAATGGTTTGATTGTGTGAAACATTTCCATATAAATGTAGTGAATCTTTAAATGGGGTGTTATCGTGAGCCTGGAAGGTGGGCAGCAGAGGGCTCACATATAGAAAGGTCAGGGATGCTCATAGGAAAATTTGAATTTTAACTACCTAACGGACACCAATCTGGGTGTGGTTCAAACTTTATTTATTTTTTTATCATCACATTTTTTTTATCATTATATTTTTTTAACTTTTATAACTTGAGGTCAATTCTTTAAAACATGAGTACCTGAATTCTGGGCTATCATGAGGGCCAACGTTGAAGCTCCTGGCTTAACTCTAAGAAAACCAACTTCATTATGCATAGGATCTCCTTTCTCCAGATGCCATGTTCTAGAGCTTGAAAATTACCCACAAATCACAAATTAGGCAATTGTATGGCCTAAGATTGCTTATTTAGAAACTAGTTCAAACTAAATGTAGTATTTTCAACATCTTGAATCCCTAGGCCTGGATCCCTTGGGGCCTGAATGCCTTGCCTCAGGAGGCCTTGTATGTTTACAGATTAACAATGAACTTTCTTCTTTGTCATATGGACTGCAAATGAAGTTTTTTGTTTGGTTAGAATAATAGATAAACCTGATTAATGCAAAATATAGACAAGATCTAGGGGCAATTTCTGCACTGAGGATTCTTGGCAAGGTTTTGCTCCCCAAGATTTTTCTGCCTTACCCAAAGTTTCTTGGCGAGATTCACACAGTAATCTCAGCAGTTTTGACAAAATCTCGACAAACTCTAAGATCTAAGATCTTGCTGGTCTTGACCAGATCACCAAGATGTTGATGAAACCTTGGCAAATTTTGCAATACTTTAATTAAGAATAATTTTGGTGTCTGTGCATGCCATTCTAATTACGTACTCTGCATGTGGTCTTCTTCTACATACCTAGCCGAAGTAAAAGCCACTTATTTACATGACTCTGATCTGGAATAACATAATATTCCTAAACTGTGCATCTCGTTTCTTACCTGTACGAAAGCATTGGCTGTCCCACATGGTCAAATATCATTTCTTCGCCATACATGAACGGAGAGATTGTTGGATAGACACCACAGCCTTCTCCCTTCCACTTCCCAACCAACCACGAAACCTGGTCAAGGGCCTCATGAAGGGCTTGCTACAAATAATGTGAGACTAAACATTAAATAATGTACTTAAGCTTAAGTCTTACACAGACAGCAAAGATCTAGTCCCATACTTTTCATCTTTTTCATTCTCCATAAGCTTAGCTATTTTGTTGAAAGAGACTCTACTGCAAAAGGTTGTTTGCACTGCAATCTGTCGACCTGACATAGCTTTGTCACCTCGCTCTGTCACCCGACGAGAGTCTTTGAATAATACGCGATACTTTAGAAGTACAACGTACCTTATTTGAGGCTTTTGAACACATCGTTCTTCCGTGAAGCAGTTTTAACAGGGGACGAGCTCTGGTTGCAGACAGCGCAATTCGCATTCTGTCACCGAAAGACGAATGTGCTTACTCAGAAGGTAGGGGTAAAGATGTCAAAAGCACTTTTAAATTCACTTTTTGTCTTTCATTCTGCAGATAAAAACTACTCGATGTACTCAAAATGCCACAAATATTGCTTTTCCGGGTAGAAAACTCCGTAGACTGTTTTTCAAAACAAACGGATTCCGGAAGAGCACACATAAATAACTCACCCTACCCGGCTGAGGACTAATTTGCGACTTCTTCTTGAAGACCGCTAAGTCACTTGGGAATGACACGCCGTTGGAGGCAAATTCAAACGATAATTGTAATGTTCGAAGAGTTATGATTGCGGAAAAAAAGATTCCAGAAATGAGTTATCGTTAATATACTTGTAAAAAGGGAACTTAAATTGATGAAAAATGCCTGTGGCTACACGATCGTGTACGAAACAGAGGGGGAGACCGCGAACCGAGGACGATACTCCGATGACTTCAACAACAGTTCCTCGACGGTACCCAACTCGCTCTTCAGCGAAACGAAAGATCATCCACCAAGAAAACCAAGGAAAAGGCCTAGAACCACCTTCTAAGGTGAGAAGGACTACCTCTTATGGGTGTATTTGTTTCTGAAAAAGTCTACTATGTAACAAAACAAGGAGCCCAGTTCAATAATTTGATCCGCGCGCGTCTTACAGGGCCGGGGGCAGATCGCAAACTCAAAAAATAAATTTTGAGATGTAGGGATGGCTTGACAAAACGTTAACCCTTTATAAATTGTAATACAGATTAATTCTCTTCTTGAATATCCAAGTAGGTAGTACTTGTCATCAAAATAGCCTTATACTTCAGGAAACATGTTTTGATTGAGAACTAGATACTCCCAAAAGAAAAAGTAGAAAATGTGTCAAAACAGTAAAAAGAATTTCACCAGTTACCTCGCTTCAAGGGTGAAGCAGGTTTTCAACTCAATGCTGAGTATTTAAGTTGTCATAATCGAAAACTTTGAGAAAAGTTAATGTGAAATATACTTTACGTCATAAACATCCTGTACATCAGCAAACCTCCAGTCTTAAAACAAATGATACAATAGAAAAACTTACAATGTAAGAACAGCTACCTTTATATCCTAAATTTAAATAAACTGTAACTATAGTGATATTTGTAATGAGAAATAAAGATGTTGTGACAGAAGCAAAAAAGGATCTGCTTCTGTAGACTAAGTCAGTACCTCCTAACAAACACATATTTTGTTACCTCTACTGTCCTTATCATTTTGTAGTATTTGTATTTGTACCGGCTGTGTCATGGGATTTTACTTGTTATTGGCAATGGAAGTTTGGTGTGGTGTTCTGTAGTTTGCTTTCATGTCTAATGTTTACCCTTTTTCCTATTCATTACATAGAAAACTGCAAGTTGTAGATCTTCCAAAACTGTTCCAAAACCTTCCAAGAACCTTCCATTCCAAGAAATCAGTAACACTGTAAACCACACAGGAAAAGTTGACCCTGCAAAATCCAGTAGGCGTCCTGCGAGCAGGATACCAAGACGATGTGCAAACAACAGCAAGAACAAAGACAAAACAACCTTATCACCATCTAACAACAGTGACGAGAATGATGCAAAAGACAAAGAAAACAGCCGAAGTCCCTCTTTAGAAAAGAGTGTAAATTTAAATGCTGCAGTTTCTGATTCCAGTGAGACCGTTCCCAAAACTCCTGCTGGTTGCATTGCTGCAAGGATCAGGAGTTACAGTGCACTTCGTCGCAGTCAGTGGAAGAAGAAGACAAACAACTGCAGTAGTGATAGCAATAAAGAGAATGCATGCCGCTCTCCAGCTAAGACCATGTCTCCATTAGAAGAGACTGGCTGTGCTCCATTGTCAACAGAAATGGAGAACAACTCTGACTTGTCTTCAGAAAATGAAAGTGATGAAGATGTACTTTGGAAAATGAGTAGAAGACATTGTAATGAGGAGGAGGATATGGCACATGCTAAGGTTAGTGAAATTAGGAAAGCAAGTTCTTAATTACTGTCAAAATAGCTGATGAAGTGTTTTGCTTCAAAAGTGAATCTCAGTTTACACTTTGTTGATCCTGAAAGCACTTTCAATTGGCGATTCATCATTCCCGTCACAAAAGTATGTATGAATGATGAAATGTTTTCATTAAGTGTTTGGCTCAGTTTTTACTTCTTAAGAAAGAAGGCTATGTATAGTCAAGGATAAATAATGCAAATGCACCTATGACAATTCAACAATGAGTGTCTAGTGCTGCTGATTTTTTTTTTTTTTCACCCTGGTTGGAATGTCAAACTCTTATCTTGCATTTTATTCCTTTCAGTCAGATGACAAGAGCTCTTACAAGAACAAGTACTTCACCTTGATGTCTGCAATGAAACAACTGCAAAACACATTTCTTAGAGCTCAAAAGAACGCAGAAAGAAATGTAAAAGGTACATCTGCAACAAATCAATGTATTACCTCTCTGTGGTTGTTTGCATCTGCAATTCTGGTCCAGTTCTCGCCCTCTCCACAGTTTGTCATGCAGTGCTGCACTTTCTGGAGAGAAGGTCTCTCTCTTTTGCAAGCATTTAAAGTGTTGTGTGATAGAGAGAAGCCCAGAACTGGACTATATAATGCAGGTTCAACTAATGTTACCACTAGTCCTTGAATTTTATTTGAGAAGTCCTCCAATGTTTGAGACCCGGGGTGTCCCATATAAAAAGGACGGTGGTGCTTTTTTAACCCCATTCAAGGGTACCTCTTAGGATGTTCCGCCTGAAAAGGTCCACAGCAGGAGTTTTTGCAGTATCTTTTAGGGTATTGAGCCAAAAAAAATTGTCAGGAGATTAGGGGTGAAAAACATTTCAAGCCACACCCACAAAAAAGGATCTTGGTACCTCATTCAGTTTCTTTTCAAAACTTCCGGGACAAAAAGGCTTGCACACTAATTTTTCTCTCTCTTTGCCCAGCATATGACAACTTTGTGAGTAATTTGAAATCCAGTCTCAGTATGGAAAAACAGAAGAACTCTCTCCTGAGTGAAGAGGTAAAAATTAAGAAAGGAAGTGTCGAGAGACTGCGCAGTGAACTTGAAAATACCAAGGAGCAGTTGGAATATATAAAGGAAGAAAAAGGTAAAAAAAATATATATATATATTGTGCTGTATCCTCTGGTCACCTACTGTGGAGTAAGGTTGTGTTCACACGTGGTGGCCTAACACTGGTGCCCGGGCACCGGCACAATTTATGTTGGGTTCAGACACTGGGTATGCCAAGTACTGAAGTGCCATTAAGTGCTCGAATACAAGGTTGAGGACTTGTATCCGGGCATGGGCACTGTGCGCAAATCCTGGTGCGAGTACTAGGAAAAAAGGTGTGTCCACATTAGTGCCCAGGGAGAATGGCACTCGGGCACCTTTGGACACCAAATGAGAACATAGCCTAAGTGGGAAAGGTGAGAGTGCTTGAGAGAGAGTGATGATGAGAGCTGAGGGTAGATGGCTGAAGTTACAGCTGGATAACCATAATGCAGATCAGTACACTTGAATCCCTCCGTATGGAAACCTCCCTTTCACAGAGAAAACAGACAGAAAAAACTCTCTATAGCACAGACTCTCTCTCTAATATGGACAATGGCACTAAAATAATGTCAGCCCCGGGGAGCAAAATTATTTATACCACAATGTGTGAGCTGGTCCTCCTATCTAATTCCTATCAAGACATCATGGTTAAAATCTCTATTTACGCATGGCCATGTGTAAATAACATGATGTGTACAGTTTTATTTCAGCTGCAAAATTTTTGTGGAGTTAAGCTGCGAGTTCCTTTTGCTTAAGTTTCGGCAATTTGAACATCATTCTGAGCAATCCAAACCCAACTTCAAGCCTTCGACTTTAGTAAAGCTAAGATGTTTACTAAAACTTCAGTATTTTGACTTTTTTGTCTACATTTTCATCGTGTATTTTGACTTTGTTTGCCTACATATTAAGCAAATTTTTCATTGACAATTTGAGGAACCAGATGAAGTGTTTTCATGAAACTGTTGCTCAACTGATTGTGACCTGTTTTCAACCAGACAATACGATCCTTTTTTTTTCTCACCATGCATTGTGAGAACTTTGTGGTCAATTATATTTTAGCGCCCAAGTTCTTGTATTGTCCCTTTGTTATAAAAGAATTGGTTCATGCTTTTAGCTGTGCATATATTGAGTTATGGATGCACTTGGGAAGTTTGCAGAGCACTCAACTGCATTTGCTTCATCTTCAAAAAGTTAATCATTGTTAGTGACGTCATTCATCTAACTTGAGGTGAACACTTCCGGTTTCTTTCTTGAAAGTGACTTTGTTGACCTTGATTACTCTGGTATTGCGCTGATTGCCTCTGCAGCTTGCTCGTGGAGATCTTGCAGAAGATCTTGCAGACGTTGTGCTTCGTTGAGATCCTTTCTCAGATCTTTCAATGCGTTTCGCGACAGATAGAATGTTCCGAAGTTGCCCAACCCAAGGACCGTGAACGCAGCAACGCTAGCGGTTGCCAAGGCTTTAGTGTAGGAAGTGAGCATTTCCCAGGTATGCCATAGTTGAAATGCTTGTGTACCGGCCGTGGCAAGATTTACGACGCCGTCGATGGCCGAGTAATCCGCTAAAAGTTCAAGGCGTTGTATGTGACCGTCGATCTTGACCTTCAAGTTGCTGACTTTGCCCAGAGTCGATGTGAACAGAGTGTTAATTCTCATCATTCTTTGGGCAATACTTCGATCGTCTGGCTGTCTGTTGCACAGATCCAAAAACTCCACGACCATCCTTTGCAGCCTCTCCAGGTTTCTGTTGATCGCGGTGAATTCGTTCTCATTTTCCAAGATGAGATTGGAAGCTTCGGAAATTTTCTTCCACGCCATGTAGAGCTTCAGAGCCTGACAAGCCGCAACCACGGCTGAGCCTTTCGCCATGTCTGTGATCAACTCGTTGCTTCTATCTTGTTGATATTTTTTCACGGAATCCAGAATCAACTTGTTCGTGTTTCCATTGGCAGTGGGAATTTCATCCGGTGCGACGCCTTCAAACGACTCATCTAGTGAGAAAGATTTAGGAAGGTGTCTCAGGTAGGAATCTATCCATCCTTGTGTGGAGTTTTCCTGTCGGAATTCACAGACTTCCTGAATTGCCTCTCTGCCAACTTCTGGTAGTTGCTCCAGGGCTCCTACATGCTGCGCCAGCGTGTATAGCTCACCAACATGCTGCTGAGCCTGACGAAAGGACCAACCACTCTGAAGGAAGTTCATCGCGTAGGTGATGATCTTACCTACATTTCCATTTTTCTCTTCCTCCTGTAATTCGTCCCTCATTCTCTCCATCGCCGCTCTGGCATCAGCTGTTGGCTCATCCATGTCGACAGTTAACGACCAAGCTCTCAACTGAACAAGTTTTCGACGTCTGCGTTTAAAATATAGTGGGAATCCCCGCTTTTAAAATGCCTCGCTGGCAGGTTTCACTTTCTGTACTAGCAAAATTGTCGAATAAGCACTTCATTTTGATAAACGCACAGGGGACATTGCTTTGTTAGAGCCTTGGGTTGTAGGACTTTTTGTTTTCGCTCCTGCAAGCAAATATGAACACAAGCGAAACGGCATTCGCTTCAAACGAAGACATTTTCTTTGATTTATATAAGTACATTTCATGGAAACATGCCAGTGGCCATTGTTTCCGTTCTGAAAAATTTTCCCTATTTATAAATGGGAGTTTTCCCGAATTTTGGCGTCATGCTTTCGATTTCCGTTCTTTTATTTCGTTTCAGAACTGGCCTATGCCAAAAAGCAATAGTCAATGAGAATACCCCTGCGACTGAAAGAAAGAAACTTCAGGAGAGGGGAGATCATGGGTCATCATGAGCCATGCTGTCTTTGTGGTAACGAAACAAAAATGTGGCCGGGAATTTGCAATGTAAACATGCTTCTAGCAAGTTGTGAACACATATTTAAATGTATAAATTAATAATAGCTACAAAGTTGCGGAAACCAAAACATCGTTTCATCTTTTCAAAAGAGCAGAAGAATCGAGAAACTGCACCTTGAAACATTTGAAGTCTAAGTTCGCGATGTGACGTAACTGAGCTCTGAATAAAGATTTGCTTCAGCCAACAGCGAAAGCGCAAAAAACGAACTCGAAGAGTACGTGAAAGTCGCGAGAAGTGGAGCTTGTGTGAGTTTTCGCTTTTCTCACTTCTGGGAAGTTTAGCTTATTTTGCAATCTCATGAGAACAACCGCGAAACGGCAGGCCGGCACATGTCGAAAAAGAATCACGTGGTTCAGACCCTGGGCGCGATCCATTCAACCAAAATTTCCGGAAATTTCGGTCTGAATGGATCGGCGCGGTCCAACCGCAAAAGTTTCGAAAAAGCCGGTACACCTTTCGAGGTGGGCCACTTTTCGCGGTTGGACCGGTCCGATCGAAATTGAGCGTTCTATTTGACCTTTCCGACCCTTTCTCAATACGGTCAGTGGAAAACACGGACTGCGGACTGGGTATAAAACACGGACTGAGGTATAAAACGAGGACTGCGGACAAATGCGGCCTACCGACTGCGGATTGGGTTTGAAGCACGGACAAAGGGGTACAAAATGCCGATTTCTGGCCAGTATGGAGGGAATGGTATTTTCGCGCCATAAATGTCATTTGGTAAAACTGCGCATGTGCTATCACCCCAAGATGGCTCGCATCCAAGATAGCAGAATTATGATAGTAATTCACTCCAGGTAGTGAGAAATAAAATAAAGGCGATTATATCAAACATATGGAATTGAAAATTGTCGATCCCTTCTCCGTGAAGATAACAACAGCCAGTAAGGCACTTCACTCTATACATAATTTTGCTAACTCTGCGAGAAAAGAAGAATTAAGGACGGTGCCTACTTTTGTTGGTGCGCACACGTCCTGCGCATCACGAAAGCCATGGTTTAGCTTCACGCGCACGCTGGGGCTGACACTTTGACGCAATCAACTACGCTATCACGTACACGACATAATGAAAGCAAAAATTTCCTACTGTGACCAAATCAAGTTTAATGAACCTATACTTAAACCAGGAACACCAGAATAGCAGCATATCGCTAACCACTAACTGTTTACGTCTTCCAGCTGAAAACCTAACTGTTATCAGTCGAAAATTATACTGAAATCCAACTGTAAACATGTACCTGCAGATGGCGTAGGGTGCGCGCAAGACAAGTGCGAGATACGCAAATGTCTTACTTACTGGGGAGGTGACAGGAAAAAATGTAACGGGCACCGTAAAAGTTTTCAAAAAAGATCAATAACTTTAAAAAACGCGTGGTTACCCCAACATTTTATGTTATGAAATGGAAGTGGCAAGTCTATTCAACACGTGATTAGTTTCTGGTTGTGAGCAAAATGTATTTAGACTGTATTTTAGCTGAACCAGAGGAAGGCTGTCAGATACGCTAAAAGCGCTTTTGCAACGATTTTGTCATTAAAAACATATCAACAACATATTTCTTTGTAGATTCCAATAGCCCTTGTAAAGATCTACTTTTTCCGCGTGGTCCTAACCTGGCGCAAAAACCTTTGCAATTAGAAGGCACCGTCCTTAATATGTGAAACAATCGCAGCCCTCACCTCAAATGCCGGCCATCGACCCGGCCATCTTGACGTGATAGTACATGCGCAGTTTTACCAAATGTCATTCATGGTGCGAAAATACCATTCCCCTCATGCAGCGTGGTCACTTGGCAGGACACTCCAGTCCGCAGTCCGCGTTTTATACCTGAGTCCACGTTTTAGACCTGAGTCCGTGTTTTCTACCCAGTCCATAATGCTTAGTCCTCTTTTTATATCTCAGTCCGTATTTTATATCCAGTCCGTGGTCCGCAGTCCATGTTTTATACTGACTGTTCTCAATACCAGTACTTCGCTGTTCGGTACTTTTCCATGTTCAAAACGGAGGAAAACACTTATCATTGCAGCTTTTATGGGTTGTCAACAGCGGATTTCTCGGTGTTACTCGTACATCCATGTGCAATAACAACAGTTACCTAGCTGTTATTTTGGTTGTTAAAAACGGTCTATTATTCAAAAGTGGTCTTTGAAGATCTTTGAACTCAACCGGCAAATACCGGGGAACAGTCTACTCAAAATCACTCGTTACACGGTTTAAATTTCTACTCATGAAACAGCTCGCACAATATCATTGGTAAAGTCGGAATCGTCATCTAACTATAACACGAGCAACAGTGATCCAACATCCGTCATTTTAAATAAGCGCGAGTGGAATGGAACGAGACCTTTCGGCGCGATCCATTTGCCACCAGGAAATTTTCTAACCTCAGCCCGGGAATTTTGGTTGAATGGATCACGCCCCCGTTTACACGCAGAAAGGGTAACGAGCTAGTCTTTTTTTCTTTCATCGACATTTTTCCAAGGCAGCTAGCTTATCATAGCATGGTAACCTTAGCCGAGTGCTAGGCCCACCAGGGCAAACGTTTTAGTGGTTCCCACACCCTTTGAACTTTGATTACAAAAGACCACCATCGCTTCGCGTTAGCGAGGGTCAGGAAAACATCCTGAGTCATCCTGAAAGTTTCCTTTCATTCGCTTTCTATCATCTTTCCTTCCTTTCCTTCCGCTAACACTGATCTGTGCTGCCAGGTTTTCTTCATAATCTTTGTCAAATCGCTCTCCTTTTCACATGCCGCAATCGAGGAAGTTCTGAATTGTATTGCGGGCCCGCGTTTTACATTGCAACTCGATGTCGTTTTCTAGCAGTATTACAAGAAAGTAACACAACAGCTCTCTACGACTCTGCAAAGCGTTATTAAATAACAGGTGGCACAGACAGAACAATCGAGGTACCTACAATCTTGGTCAGAATAAAATAAGAAATAAAATCACCCCTCCCCCGAATCAATGATGAAATGGCTCCAAACCTAAAACGCGCCATTTTTCCCATCGTTGAAATTTGGGAAGGGGTTGTCTTAATTTTTCATTAAATTGTCCAAGATTGTAGCTAACTTCTCCCAATGTCCGCCATTTTGTTTTACTTCAAGTTGTCTCGAGTGGTACGGTAACTGGGCTTTCTTTGACCCTTCTGCTAGGGTAACCCTCACACTAACGTTACCCGTCCTACTTGTAAACAGATGCTCAATGTGCATCTCCAGCAAGTTGTAAACGCTGTTGATTTTACCATTCTTTATGATTTCAAGATCGCTGATCGTTATCCGTATCATAGTGAATTCGAAACTACAACATCTCCTCCGCGCACTCCCCCCCACTTTTTTTTCAGGCATTAGCCAAACGTTCTACATTTTGATCTGCAGTGAGGGGGGTTTAACGTTCGTTGTTGTGTTTATTGTACTTGCAGTGAATATAGAGAAGCACGACCGAGAACGGTGTGAAAAGGAAAACGATTTGGCTGGACAGGCTCTTGGAAAGAATGAGAAAGAACTACTGGTAATTGACAATTTATCTTATCAAGCTCATAACATTGTGGTCATTTGTGACAAGAAACAATTTATGAATAAATTGGTCATAAATTTCAAAAATTTGCTGGGAGCTGAAGATTCCAAAAAATCCGAATATTGCTGAAATTCCGAAAATTCCGGAAAATTCCCGGAGGAAATCAAATGGAACATAAATTTCCGGAAAGAAATTTGTTTAAATTTGGGTATACCTCGCGAGGTTATCCTCCTCCACTCTTTCTAAACTCCCAGCAAATAATTTTTCTATTTTTAGCTATTTTTAGGTGTCGCTAAATTTTAACACGTAACTTCCAGCTGTAAGTCAGTGAATTGACTACAGTTTGCTTTTTACATTTCAAAATAAATTTTTGGTGGAAAAGAAAGCGCCCCATTATTCCATGATATAGTAATATTCTATAAAAAAAAGGTCTTTAAAAGGTGGAGTTCACAGGACTGGTTTAAATCCTGCTCCGGTAATGAGCCAGGTGACGTTTTTCCATGGTCCTTGTGACGCAGCACATTGCCGTTAATAAACCCTTAGCTTCCTAACGTTCTGAAATTTTGTTTTTAGCAACTGATTGAACACCAGAAGAGTGTGATTAAATTTTACTCTCAACTCACGGGAATAACTCTATCACAAGAAAATACTTGTGAAGATGTGAGCTCTTTTCAAAGTTTCAACTGCACATTCTTCCCAGCAGCAAACACTTCTCACTGTAAGTATGATAAACTTTGCTTTTTAAATAACCTAAATCAGCACAGCCGCTGAAGTCTGTCGTGTTCACAAGCTTGATTAGAAAATTCTATTCCAATGACGTAACCCTACAGACGTCCATGTCATGTCTCTGATTGGTTATTACTTAGTTTGAATGTTTTTGGGTGCAGATGACACAGCCTTGGTCCCAGGCTCTCTCTCCTTTGCTTGCCTTCAACGCGGACAAAGGAGAGAGTCTGAGATTTACGATGCAGATGACAGAAGTCTGAGAAGTCCGTGCGGACAGAAGTCATTGTTCAAAAATGATAACTTTTTATATTAAAATTAAATTTGGAAATACAGTTAACAATAAAGATTAGCGAAAAAACTGAGCAACGACGTTTCGGTGTCATCCTGGCACCATTTTCAAGTTAAAAAATATTTGTGCGAAAAGTAAACTAATTTATACCAATGGTAGAGGTGCGAAATTGAATAAATTAAGATTAAGATAGCTGTTCAATGTTCATGTTCATTCCAATGAGGTGTCAAACACTGGTAATGAGTTCAGTGTCTGTTCAAAGCCTAAACAAATACTTTTGCGCGAATGGAGTCTGACTGTGTGTTAAGGCTCGGTTTCTTCTTGCGAATCCACAACATTTCGTGGATCAAGCAATCGAACTTTCCCTGACATTTCTTTAGGATCTTAAAGTTGTTAGTCAGGTCACCAACTGTATCAACTCGGTGTTCATTTTGAAGGTGTTTTCCGATGGCGGTAAATCGGTGTTCCTCAATGCGCTTGTAAAGATGACGGCTAGTGTAACCGACGTATTCTGCATCACACAGATCACATATATAGTTATAAACAACGCACTGTTGATTGATCAAAGGTGGTTTTGGCTCTTGTACTTTGAGATCATCGCCAATTTTACGGCTTCTGAACACCGGCTGTAGTTTGTGATCAAGTTTATTACTCAAGTCCGAGAGATGTTTCTTTACTATGTCCGCTGATTTCTGGTCTTTAAAAGGCAGGACAATGCGGTAGATATCCTCTGTTGGAGGCGTCGATCTTGTGTCTGGTGACATCACTGAATTAACGAAACGGGTGATGGTGGCTAGCTTCGAGAAAGCCTTCGAGAAAGCCTTCTGGCAACTGGAGCCTTCATTATCCGATGATAAGAAGGAATTAGCTGCGACGACCCTTCGATCGATCGCGCTTAACTACATCGAGTGCAAAGCCCCCAAACCACCGAAAGCGCTACAAAGAGCTATTGAGCAACTAAAACGAAGAGATGACATCGTAATCACGAAACCAGATAAAGGTACAGGAGTAGTTGTTATGGATAAGGCAGAATATGTTCGCCTTTTGAGTGAATCTTCCATCAACGATACAGCTAAATTTACCGCCGTAAGTTCGGAGAGACCCAAGACGCGTGGACGACCGCTCAAAAACTACCATCCTTTACTGCAGAAAGAGAAACACCTTGAATCTGTCGTGCGCAAAATTCTCCCAAAACAGATTGCCGACTCAGTTTGCCCGAAAGGATCACGACTCGCCCATCTTTATGGTCTGCCAAAGACTCATAAAGAAAAACTGGCGATGAGGCCCATTCTATCCGCCACAAGTACTTACAACTTCGCCCTCGCGAGATGGCTCGACGATAAACTGAAGCCCCTGTCGATCAACAGCTACACAATATCTGACACATTTTCCTTCGCTGATGAGATTCGCAATCTGAGCCTCAACGAATCTGACATCCTAGTATCTTATGATGTCTCTTCGCTATTTACGAACGTCCCACTACAAGAAACCATCGAGATCCTTGCTGATAGAGCTTTTGTTGACAACTGGTTCAACAAAACACACCATCTAAACATCAGCAAAGTTGATCTAATTGAACTGTTGTCAGTAGCAACAAAAGACCAGCTATTTCAATTTAACGGTCAACTCTACCAACAAATTGATGGAGTAGCGATGGGCTCTCCCTTGGGTCCCCTAATGGCCAATACTTTTCTTTGCTCTATCGAGGAAAAGCTACAAAACGAGAACAAGTTGCCAGACTTCTACAGACGCTACGTGGATGATACACTAGCCACAATGAAAGACATACCAACCGCAGAAGCCTTTCTGAAGACTTTGAACAACTGTCATCCATCCATATCCTTCACCATGGAGATCGCATCTAACGGTAAGCTACCATTTGTCGGCATTGAAATATGCAAGAAAGGCTGCAAGCTGGTAACAAGTGTTTACCGTAAACCCACAAACACTGGTCTCCTCTTACACCACCAAAGTCATGTCGACAACCGCTATAAAAGATCTTTAGTTAAAACCATGTTAAACCGTGCTTACCGCTTGTCCTCAACATGGGAACTATTCTCAACAGAATGCGAACGCCTTAAACTGATCTTTTCTAACCTCAAGTACTCAGATTCTCTTGTGGACTCCACCATCACCCGTTTCGTTAATTCAGTGATGTCACCAGACACAAGATCGACGCCTCCAACAGAGAATATCTACCGCATTGTCCTGCCTTTTAAAGACCAGAAATCAGCGGACATAGTAAAGAAACATCTCTCGGACTTGAGTAATAAACTTGATCACAAACTACAGCCGGTGTTCAGAAGCCGTAAAATTGGCGATGATCTCAAAGTACAAGAGCCAAAACCACCTTTGATCAATCAACAGTGCGTTGTTTGTAACTATATATGTGATCTGTGTGATGCAGAATACGTCGGTTACACTAGCCGTCATCTTTACAAGCGCATTGAGGAACACCGATTTACCGCCATCGGAAAACACCTTCAAAATGAACACCGAGTTGATACAGTTGGTGACCTGACTAACAACTTTAAGATCCTAAAGAAATGTCAGGGAAAGTTCGATTGCTTGATCCACGAAATGTTGTGGATTCGCAAGAAGAAACCGAGCCTTAACACACAGTCAGACTCCATTCGCGCAAAAGTATTTGTTTAGGCTTTGAACAGACACTGAACTCATTACCAGTGTTTGACACCTCATTGGAATGAACATGAACATTGAACAGCTATCTTAATCTTAATTTATTCAATTTCGCACCTCTACCATTGGTATAAATTAGTTTACTTTTCGCACAAATATTTTTTAACTTGAAAATGGTGCCAGGATGACACCGAAACGTCGTTGCTCAGTTTTTTCGCTAATCTTTATTGTTAACTGTTTTTATATTAAATCTTATAAATTTCTCGAGTAAGAACCGTAAAGAATTAAACGTGCAAAGAAATAAGCCTGGTTACTCAATCTGGCTGGCTAGTCAGACAAAGTCATCTCATACTTCCAACAATTGGTGGACAATTCAAATGTCGTGCCTTGCCACCTACCAAAAGCAGCGACAAAATTTCTCAAATCCTGAAAGAGGCCACTTTCAGAAAGCAGCAACCTCAAACACAACTTCAATTGTTATTATGAAACAGTGGAACTGCGAACAGATAAAGCAAGCTGTAACTAGCTGAATTGATGTTTGTCCTAGACTACCATGTGTTAGGCAGTTTACTATCCTGCTCTGTTCTTAACCAATTCATTTAAATTTCAACACTCTCTGTCCCGTTTTCTTGTTCTGTCAGATATGTCCAGGATTGAACGCTAATGAGATTCAAATTCCTTATCATTATCGAAACCCACCAATGACTGATGACCAACTTTACACGAGTCTTTCAGTCAATACCATCATGGCTAGACTGACCAATAACGTTCAACGAACCAGACTTATAACATCATCGACTGACAAACACTATTCACGTGACTCTGAAGATGACTTCCGCGCAGGTTGTCGAAACGTCAGTCACCAACAACAGTTCTTTTCAGAATTACCCTCACCCGGACGATCACACTATACGAACTACTGATATTCCTGAGTTCAAACCATTTATTATATTTACTATAAACATCACAATGTCCTCATAGGTAAAAAGTCACCAAAACACACACACACTTCTGTCAAATATGAGGTAATATGAAAATGTCAAATAACCCTGCCAAATATGAAGTACAAATTAAACAATCCGTACGTTCAATCCTGGACACAAGTCGCTCTCCACGCGATATTTTTTTCAAAGCATTTCTTCATTTTGTTAAGATGGTTGGTCCACGTATGGTACACGTTTTAGCTACCTGAAACTTGCGATCCCCGAAAGTGGCGATAGGAAAATACTTATAAATCTGAAATTAACGGGGGTCGGTACTTTCGGAAGTTTGGCGTAGTTCTGGATTGACTTTCTTTCCTGTCTGTTGACCTGCAAGGGACGCAAAATGGAATGTCAAAATTGTAAGTAAGAAGCCAAGGCATGTATAATAATACCTGTCTATACCTATATCTCTATATGCCATAAGGCACATAGGTAGAGTTAGTCTGCATACGAGCCAAGTGGTCCATCAAACCGGGGCTTATACCCGTTTCTGTGGCATGAAGTGACTAGGAATATTTCTACTCCCCCCCTCCCCTGGATGGGATGTTAGTCCATCGCAGGGTTACCCCAGCATCAAATTCGCCGGTATTCATTTATACACCTGGATGGAGAGAGGCACTGTGAGAGTTAAGTGTCTTGCCCGAGAACATTCCCTTCGATTTGCTGCTAGAGCTCTGAAAGTCACAAATAACTTCCACCCAACGGTTCTCCTCCATGTTGTTTTCGGTCGACCTTGTCTTCCCCCCCCCCTCCCCCCACCCCTCTCATGCCAAAATATGGCAGTCTAGCATTCTGTTTTTATTTGATCTTATCGTTACAGGTCTTCAGTTTAGGTTAACTCAGGACAAAGAATTCGACGAGATTGAGTACAGTCCTAATCCTAGGAGTCCGGGATCTGAAGATGTTTTGTTGCGTTTGCCTAACTATCTCCAGGAGAACATCTTCTTCAACTCCGACCAGGCTCCAAAATTCTTGGCAAAATTACTAAAAACAGCAGATTAGTAGCTGATGTAAACAGAATGTTGAAAAGTTTAAAGGAGCTGCATCGCGCAATGAGTGCATCTTTAAAAAAAATGGCCGCCATTTTTATTTAAGTTTGTTGTTCGTCATTCGCCTCACTTTTCTCAGTTCAGACCATCTTTGTTTATTTTTCGTTATTAGCACGTCTTTGTGGTTGTAGTGCGGTTTTCACTTGAGTGTCGTGACGTTTTGGTGTTGCATTTCTACATTACGCGTTTGGCTTAAAATGCTCGTGCCACTTGGAACTAAAAACAAAATTGAACTTGTTGAAGTTAAAACCAAAACCAATCGAAATTGCTCGAGCAGCTTTTTTGTGCTTCGCGTCAGGTACAGATTTTTTGCCACGAGTTTTGATTGCGTCTCTGGATTGACTGTGTCCTTAAACACTTTGACTGCCCCCACGGGAAACAGTGAGTTTTTTTACCCTCGACCGTCAATGTTCCTCTCGACTTCGCCTCGGGGAACATTGAGGGTCGAGGGGAAATAAAACTCACTGTTTCCCGTGAGGACAGTTATTAAGTGTTTTGTTATACCTTCTATCTCAAAAAATTGAACAAACTGCCAAAAAACACTTCCCTTTACGCCGGCTGGCACACGGTTGCAAGGTCCACGACCTGATCACGCGCGAGTCGAAAGTTCAAGTTATTGTTTCCCTAGTGAGTTAGTGAATTTTGATACCTGACACGAGCAACGATCTCCTCTAATCAGAAAACGTAACTGAGTTGGGAGGTATAACAATTGTGATTGGCTAGAGTGATTACTTTGGTTTTGGTTTTGGTTTTACGACACTCAATTGAAATCCGCCCTAGTAGTTTGGAAAACTTTTGTTTGGGAGCGTCCTTCAACTTGAAAGAAATTTTGCAATATCGTGATGTAGCCCCTTAAAACCCTTCAAACTTCTTTAAACGTTTTTTAACTGACTTTAACTTAAGTAGTGTAGGTAAGCAGAGTAAGTTTTCTAACAATTATGGGAAAGTTTGTTTTTAGTAATATGTAAAACTAATTCTTAAAAGGGAAGTGTAAATAAAATTAATTATGTGAAGTCAGTGAAGGGAATTCGCTGGTAACTAGTCAATTTGAATTGGAGCGATTTTTAAACTGAGTGTCAAAATTAATTTGGAATAACTTTGGTTTTGCTCTACTACATCTGTCCCGTGGAACACACATCGCCTTGTCCCCCCTGACGTCCACACTACTCTAAAAAAATACATACCAATCACAAATCGGTATCCAGTCCCGTGTAATTATATACACGGGAGGTTCAATATGTGATTTATATAACATGTCGAATTAGTCTCGCATTTTGACCAGTTCAATTGGGGGACGGACGCGTGAATGACGTCGTTAACACTTTAATTTTGTTTGTTTGTTATATGAAACAAATGGATTACATGTTGCTGTGCGTCTGTCCAGTAATATTATTAGCCACAGATGACGTCAAAATGTGGTAAGAACATCAGTGACACACTCGGCTATCGCCTTGTGTGCAACTTTTTCGTTCTTACCACGTTTTGACGTCGTCTGTGATCAATTACTGGACAGACGCAGGGCAGCAAGGAATCTGTTTGTCATACATTTGTAGTCATTCCATTAAAGGAGAGTAAATTGTAATTATTTTCGGGCGATTTTCGCAACAGAACGTCAAAAGCCTTTGGAAAAGTCTTGTAGACTTTCCACACAACCTTGTGCCTGTATAACCGTTATAATATTCCTTTTATTGCTCTGTGCATATATACAGTAGTTTTCTTGGAACAAAAGCAGACCATTCTATTTAGGTTTCAATCAGATGATATTTCTTTTAGGTTTTTGACTTTTCAAAGTCATGCTTATGATAGTTTCCCTTAAAATAATTGCCTTATGACACTCATTTAAGAACCGCTGTGACGCTTTAGATAAAGTTTGCTGTTTTATCAATTCATTTAGTTATATCATTACAATGTATTTAATTTTAGTTTCGTATTTTATGAGATCGTAAGTTTAGGCAGCGTCCACATTAGCCGGAGAAATCTGAAAACGCAGCTTTATTTCTCCGGTTAGGCCTACCGTCCACATTAATCCGTCACGAAAACGGAGCTTTTCGAAAACGCTCTTCAAACCGGAGGAATTTGAAAACGCAGGCTTGTCGTTTTTGTGTGAACAGAAAACTTTTCGAAAACTGAGCTTTTCGGAAACGTTGTAACCATGTGATTTTCCTGCCCGCGTTTTCCTCAAGCACAAATCCAAAATGACCCGTGATTGTTGCGTTTTTCAATTCCTCTAGTCAGGTGTCAGTCACACAGCTGGAACGACCAGTTTGTGTTTTTTCCTGTGATTTAGAGTGTTTAAATGTAAATATAAAAAACTAAGCATACTTGGTATAAAATTTTAAATGCAAGAACGTGATACGCCCGTGAGGGAGCCTATGGCATTTAATAGTATTTAACACTGTTAAACTGCTGTTGGAAACACTCGCATTATTTAATTGACTATGTTTTATTGTTAATGTATACTTGTAGTTAGTAGTATTGTTTTAACACTCCAAGCAGTCGTTTCGAAATGTATTAAAAAACTTGAAAAGTACAGCCTGTAAAGTAAAACTTCGTCTTGGAAGATTGACAAAGATTGTCTTGTAGCAGTAACAGCTGTAGTCGAAAATAAAGAGGAACTCGCCTTGCTGAAATATAGTAGACTGCGAGAATTTCCGATATTTCTCAGGGTCGAGAGGATGAACACGGGAGCGCGCGTGAGTCATGCATGACGGGGCGCGTCAGATCCCAAGAAAAATGAGGGATGACCCATAGTCTATTGATTGGATGCTGTAATAACCACCCTACGTTAGGCCTTTCCACAAATATCACGTTAAATCGCCTAAATATCTGTCCCGAAAAAAAGATTCTAAATATCACCAAAAAGTTTTCTAAATATCTCGAAAAACCCTCTAAATATCGGCTTATTTTTGCTTTGAAAATAAAACGATTTTGAATCACTTCGATACTACCAAGCATTTCGATGATACCAGCCCCGCCATTTTGGAAAATTGCTGCTTTTAAGGTTACAGTATACCTTCAGGTCGCCAATTTTCTTCAAATTTGGATTTTTGGATCAAAATAGTGGTAGAAGAATAATCTCTAATTTCTTAAAAAAAAATTTGAAAAAGGCTAAATATTGGCGGAGAAATGGCGGTTTTACGTTTTCACCGGAAGTAAAAGTTTACCTCTTGATTGACAGCCCTATGGCGCGTATGCAATCAACCGAGACGATTTTCGCGGGAATTACCTATATGGATGTCACGAATTGACTACTCAGTTGATCAGCATTGTTGTTCTGACTACCCAGCATTTTTGATTTTGGGCGTGTCTCTATTAAGTTATAAGTAAACATAGACCACGTTTAAACCATGGACAGGTTCGAAAAAGCGAAAACAGCGAAGAACGAATGAAAATACATCAATGAGTGAAGACGCGAAAGTTCGCCACGCGGATGAAGCTATAGTTATCGTATAAGGCGGGCAAGTATTCGTGGTAAGAGAAAAGAAAGGTTCTGTAAAAATTTCGGAACTTGACAGCAATAACAGGGATGCTGACAGAGACTCTTCTGATGAGTCCGATATCGACGAATCGTCGGACTCATTGAGACCATTTGAAATATTATCCATGCACAGTTGCCCACACACAGTTTCTCTCCGCGCTGTCTTTTGTTTGTTTCCTTCGCTCAGCCACTGTAACGTTCGTATCCTTTTTAGTCTTCCCCATTTTGCCAGACCAGCTTCAAGAAAAACCGAGCTACAGAAAAATGATCTCTCTGCCTTCGGTTCCTTGAGCGCATTGCGAAACACAAGAGTTTTTTAGAGATTCGCGCGTAAATTTCACCAGGAGGTTAACGGTAGTAAAGTTTCCCTGCACTGATTGGCTTAGTTATCTGAGAACCCAGTTGAAGGCGTTTGTGAGCGGAGTTTGTTTGCGACGCAGAAAATTTTTCTTAGCGCTGTTTTCTCGAATAAATTTTTTCACTTGAAGCAGACACTTTAAAGAGTTATAACTCAAAGGGAATTTGTTCAATTGCTCTTAAATTTGGACAGTGGCTAGTTAAACATATAAAGTACAAAAAATTGTCTGGGAATTGTTAATTTCGAAATACTTTTTCTTCGAGAGCGATTTTTGTACGATCACTCCACATTTTTTTAATCCTATTTCGAAAATGTTCTGTAACTTTTTACTGCAATCGAATATGCCAAAACGCAGACGAGTTTTTTAAGCGCTTTGGGCCCTGAAACCGAGGAAAAAATTAAATTGGCGAAAAACGAAATTCGCTTTGACTTGTAGCTTTCGAAAGGTGATTCGGGCGCTCGCATTTAGTGGTCGTGAAAAATTCGACAATTCATTTTCTTTCAAAATTCTTGGTATAGTTTGATAGCCAGCTCCATAAGCTTTAATTCGATATAGGGGTTTAGGTATCTACAGCTTAAACTGCACGCGCTACATCGCTTGCGCGCGAGACTCACCTGAAGGTATACTGTAACCTTAATTTAGCGCTGTTAGTGGTATGGAATACATTTTCCAGGGAGAACATTGCTGAACTGTCCAATTGTTTCTGGCATAGAACTTAGTATCGTTTCAAGAAAATAGCGAGGAAAACACAGGGCTGAGGCAAAAAAAAGCTATAAATATTTCTAAATATCCCTAAATTTTCTAAATATCTTAATATTTCCTAAATGTCTCGACAGTTCTAAATATCCAATAAAATATCCGGGTATTTCTGGAAAGACCTATCCGAGTAGCAGGGATTTTCTTTGTTCCTGCACACACGCACCCAATGCAACTAGACTAAACGTGATGCTTGAGCAAAAGCTGGGCATATGTTGAAAGATGTCAAGGTGCAAATTTGTTGTATCCATATGCATGCTCATCTTATGAGAATTTTTTTTTTTTCATTAAAAAAATAATAATAATAAATGAAAGAAACATTGGAACGCGTTATGCATTTAGCCTGATTTGATATACGAAGTTTGACTCCAATTTTTCTAGAGATCTATTCAGTTTGTCTATTTAGTTAAATTACTTTGAATTTTCTCTTCTCGTTCGTGTTTTTACGAAATAGTTGTTAAAAAGACTAGCTGGAAGGCCACTAATCCTGAAATCAAATCAAGTTGGCTTGAATGATTGACAAAACTTGAAATTTCATGTAGTCAGCTGGTATGGTAGATCTTTGCATCGTATTAGTATCGCTTACAACGGCATGTCCGGTGACATTTCTGTTGTGGGCTGTTCCGAAAACGCGGAGTGCGGAGTGCAGAGTGCAGAGTGCAGAGTGCGGAGTGCGGAGTGCGGAGTGCGGAGTGCGGAGTCTAAAAAAAAATTTAACTTTGTGTTTTTTTCAATTTTTGTTTTTTAATTTTTCTTTTTAATTCTTTTTTTATTATTATTTTTTAGACTCCGCACTCCGCACTCCGCGTTTTCGGAACAGCCTTTGTCATTGCCATATTAAGAAAAGAATCTTCACTTCTATTTGCACGGTTTGCCTTCATAGACTTTTATACCTTTACGTTACCTGTACCAGAAACGGTCAGAAACATTCGTCGCTGGGCTTTATTGAGAAAAACTGTTTTTCTTTCCCTCATTCTGTATGTGTGTTCCAGTCGTCTTATAAAAACTTACGTGTACCCGATATCGATAAAATATATCCTTGTCAACTCCTAGGTCTCTGGGAAAGAGGAGAAAAATAATTTATTACATATAAAGAAGGTGGGATTTGGTAGTAGACTGATTTCTGCGCCGCGCGCGGTCGCGTTTTCACTGCGACAAAAGGCTGGTCAGTGCTCGATCATCGACATGCATAATTTTTCCGAGAATTCAGCATACGTGGATATTGAATGCCGCTAAAATAAAATCAAATTATTCCAAATTTAGTAATTCAGAAAAATTTTATATGAATTTATTTGAAAAAAAAAATTGATTGACAAATTATAATTGATTGATTTCCCATTGCCCTGTCAGATGCTTGAATTAGATATAAGTAGAGGTAATAGTTTTCTTTCGAGAACGGTCTTTCTTACCTTCCAATTCTCTTTGGCTATTGTAGGCAAACAAACATATGGATGTTCTATTCGTATGGCAGGTCGATACCTCACAATCGCCTATCGGATCCTATCGGATAATCGTGTGAAGGTATTAATAATTTATTAACCCTGGATTTTGAGCATAAACACAAAGATGGCGGCCGGTGTTGTGACGACGTCTGTGAATTATTCCTCTTCTCAGCCATCGGCTGCTCCTTTAAATCGGTCGCAAATGGGAGGTTATGATGCAAACTTTGTAAGTCCCATCTCTGCGGATTATTTGTGTCCGATTTGCCAACTTGCTTTTCGAGATCCCGTTCAAACGAGGGATTGCGGACATCGATTCTGTGAGTCTTGCCTTGAGCCAATTTTGAGGTGAGTAATTTGGAGACATTGGTCTTTTAAGAAATATGAGACCGGCATTCTTAATAATTTATTTAAATTACTTTCTAGAAAACCTCCAGCGTTTTGCCCGATTGATCGGAGAACTTTAACGAGAGAAAAGGTAAGATTTCAAACACATATGGAAGATAAAAATTGAGCACTGTGAAAGCAGTGCCATTTGTTTTCTGCGGCAGTTATGGCAAATGTTTGTAGCTGTAATAGTGATATTCATTATGATCTTCTGGTTCCCCTTCTTTCGCCATAATTTCCCGTAACAGTAGGCTTCTATAGCCGTATGTGGCAACGAAGGGATGAATCTAAAAATTGCTTCGATCCAATGTTTCTTTGACCCCAAGGGGATATCTTCGGACCATACAACTGACAATGCAATTTGCGACACTTAATTAATCCACGGCGACCACATTTCTCCAAGAGTGGTCTTTGTTTCACGCTATAGAACCGCAGCAAGCGATGAATTACTCGTTCTGTACAACTTTTTGGGGAGTTTTTACGTGTAAAAAATATAAATCTGAATATGATAGGTTTAACCTCTCATGAGTAATGAATCATATAGTTTCCCGTGATTTCTTCGCGTCGACAACAGGAAATATCACGGAGTAAACTTAATTTGCGTGAATGCTCACAAATAAATACAAGATACAAGCCACAAAAACTGCTGGAACGGACACGAAATTCATACTGTTTGGCAGAGTTTTTTCACGATGTAACCTCCAGACGATCGATTTAATTTCATTATCGTTCGCGTGACCCTTATTCTAGTTTTTCGTGATTAAAATTAAAAAAATGCGGCCTTTTGCTCTCTGATCTTATTGCTTAATTGCTTTAACAATAGCATTTCCTTTGTGATGATTGATCTCCGACGATTATAATTCTGCCTTGGAGAGCCAAAGTAAACAATGTAATCTTTTATTTGCTCACCAATGTGAGCTAGTAGCTACGTTACGTAGGTCGCCATATTCATTCCAGTTTCTCTCCATACGTTTGAAGGTTCACGAGGTGCTTAGCTATTTTTAAAGTTAGAATAACTTGTTAGGATTTCAAGTGATATCGGTTTATTCATGCAAATATCTATTTTTAAACTAATTAAAATAGCCTTGCACAATAAATATTATTTTACAGGTTAATCAGATTAAAGCTGGTTTCAGATAACAGAATTTTGAGGAGTTTGGGCTAGGGACAAGTAATTATATGATACTTCAAGGATCAAAACCAGCATGTTGGAATAATAAGATAACATTATTAATATATCGCAAATTAGCTCTTTAACAAAGCCTGCAAATTTTGTTGGCAGTGTGATGAACCAGTGTAAGCAGCTTTCTTCAAACTCGGTGCCAATCACACAGAAACAAACAACATAGGACTGACTTCTTTTTCCCAGTTGTGTCTTAACATTGTTAAGGGCCCATTAACCGATCTTTTCGAGCTGTTGTTAAGGAAAATTTGTTTTCATATAACCTCATCAATTTTAGGTAGTTCAGAGTTATTTCATGTGTTTTAACTTTTTCATGATCAGCAACACTAGTGATGATGTCATCAGGCCATGCTCATGGTCATGTGACTAATACTGAAAAAAAAGCAAAGGCTCCCAGGCAAATTACTTTATCGGGAGTTTTTTCATTGATTTAGTATTTTAATTTAAATCCTCATTATGCTATGCATAGATTTTGTTTCGTTTCTAAAAGGTCAGATTTTGAGAGAATTTTCCGAAAAAAGCATGATTTTGAAAAAGGAATGCATAGCTGTGTTTCCAATGTTAGCTTTAATTGAAATCCATCGAAAAAGGCTGGATTTAATGAAAAACCGCGTTTCCTTTAGCATTTAAAGAAACTGGAAGTGTGCCCGATATATATTGGAAGTTGCCCTATTAGTGGGTGCACAATTTACACTACCAGCGCACTTCGGTAAGATCAAACAAAGCCACACGGAGTTAGTTTTTCTCTTTCTATTGCTCTTGTTTTTCTGTCTTTCTCTTGTTTTGTCTTTGTGTATACTTTTTTACTTTGCATTTTGTGAAACACAAGGAAAAACATCTAAAAGGTAAGCAAATTGGGAAGTTATTGAGTTGTTTTTGTTTTCCGTGCTCAGGCTGACGTAAAAAACCAGAAGTGAAATTCCACCTCCTTAGTGCATAAATTGGTTAATGGGCCCTTAACCTCTTGTGGTACTGACCCTGTGCTTGTTTCTTCAAAATGCTCACACTTGTTTTGTAGAATATTTGTCAAAACATGACAATAGTATCCAATTCCAAATCGACCAGGATAGAGAACCCATGCGAAAAACAGCTAAGGCTGATGCAGCTTCCTCTCTAAATGTATACAGTAATTTAATTTTTAATCCTGACCAATACATTTTTACCACAAAAATATGAGCACACAAAATATGCCAGTGAAAGCCCCTTAAGTCAGTGTCCTCAAGCCTCAACCTTAAGTTGGCAAGGGAAGATATGTGGCCACTCAATGTGGTATTGTTGTTGTTTGATGACAGGTTCACTAACCAAATGTAACTGGTTTTCAAAAGTTATGAATGTGTTCAAGAGGACTTTGATGTAATAATAAAAAAAATTATCAAACATGAGAAACCATTTCCAAACACCGAGAAGAGAGTTGCTCAGATAAAACTGAGGACAAAACTAAAACTAGGACGAAAATGGAGATTGAAATACAGTGGTAAAATCTAGCTAGTTGAGATTGGCTAACCAAACACTGTCACTGTTACAATTTCCTTTGTTTCAATTTGATGAATGATTGAGTTTGAGAAGTGAAGATGTAGCACAAAAACATCTACAGAAACCTTGTATATAAATTGTCAAAGATAGTTACATTATAGATTGTAAGTCCTCACTGAATGCAGGACAAAGCTTTACAAAGTACCAGTTCAGACTTAAGGTAAGGTAACTTTTATAAATTGATTGTCTTGCTAATGAAAAACCCTTTGTGGACTATTGAGGTACAATTTTCAAGATTGTAAATAGTACCATGTTTGTCAGGGTAAATTGTCTTATCCTGAAACTCAGTGCAGTGACTCTGGCAAGCATTTGATCCCAGACTAATCATCCAGAGTCCAAGAGGGTCTATTATAGGGGTTTAGCCATGTTTTGTTCATTCAAATCGGCCGATGGCTTTTGTTTTCTCCTAAAAACGAAGTAGCTAGGAGATCTTTTAAAATTATATAAGAAATTCTTTGATATCTTAGCTCAATAATCATTATTTCTCCTCACAAAGACTGCAAGATCTTAAGAATAGAACAAATTGTTCCTATCTCCATTCAGTAACCAGCAAACAGAAAGTTTTCATGTCTAATGGACTGTACACAGACATAGAGATTGCTCAAGATGTTTGAATGACCCCTCATGAAAATGTGCAAAAACCAAAAACAGTGAGCTAAATTTATAATTTCCCGTAAACTGTGCAATAATTTCTTTATTGTAAACTACTAGATAATTGTGAATGTACCTGCAAACTGGCACTTTTTCTTTTTATTTTATTCACTTTTTTTCTAACTTTCTATTTTTCTATAATAGTAATAAAAGTAATAATAATAATAAATCATTTGTAACTATTGATAGACTGACCCGCCTAGACTAGCATAGCTATTCGTGGGCCAGTCCAACTGTAAAATGTACATGTAGATTTTATTAAGAAATAAAATAATGACTGGAACTCAAAATTGGCTTAAACCACCAAACTGCCAGACTGTATGTATAATTGACTCCCATCTAATGCACTAACCATTATGCAGCTGCCCAACCAGACTTGCCGAGGTTTCAGGGTTGTAGTAAATCAAACTATTAATGGTTCAGTATTTGGCTAGTACCCTCTATACCCTGAAAAAAGGGGCACTCCCTTTTTCACGCACCATCCCCATAGATAGTGTCTTTCTTATACAGCCCTTACTAAAAAGGGATTAAAAACTAATTAAAACAAGATTTAAACCTCTCCACATGTTGTCAAACCTCTTTACATGGTCAGTGCTTCATGTAAACAGAATATTTAATGTCTCGTCTCAAATTTTGAGAACAGTCAACTTTGTTCATAAGTCTTAGTAGATAGATGATGCCATTTACAGAGATGCCAACCTTAAAAAATATCGAAATCCATTAGATGTCCAATTTTACTTTCCTGGCCCTAAAAAAAGTTGTTCAAAGTAGAGTGCCACCGAACAAACTACAAAAATACGTTAAATACAGTAAGCACCCACATATAAGAACCTATGATTTTGGGGTTCAGGCTCAACATTAGTTCTTATTTACCTGGTGCTTAGTGAGAAATCAGCCTGATAATGTAAGGCTTAAAATGTTCTTAAAATCTGTTTCAGCAATACTATACATGTACATTATATATCACTAGTGGTTCAATTAACATACATAAGAAAATAGCCCTATGTAAATATGTGTGCTGATTTTTTTTAAATCGTGTTCAATTAAGCAATTAGATTATGACCTCAAGATTTCAACTATCAGCTATCACACACAGAAATTGAGAGCGAATGATCTAATTGTTTTAGTGTAAATCTACTAGTCGTTTAAAACTTTATTTAAATACTCTTCACAGACACCTTGAAAATGCAGAGAAGCGGCCGACATTCTGTTAACAAGCGCACACTACCACACTACTCTGACACTATCTATCACAGAATTGGTAGTGATTAGCATAGCCAATCAGAGAACGACATTAGTGATACAACTCTTGCACAAGCTGTTGACGTAATGATGGCACGAGCAAAGAGAATTTACATTTTGATGATCAAAGTAAACGAGTTGTTTTCTTTGGTTTGGTTGCAGAATTTTCTAAATGGAATAGAAAATATTTTCTCTGTTTCTATTTTATGGGTTTTCCCTCATATTGTCCTGGAGATTTGGTGACAGGAGACCGGGAGATTCAGTCTGTATCCGGGAGACTCCTGGATAATCTGGGAGAGTTGACACAGATGCACTTATACCCCCTACTTCTAAACTTGCTGGATCTCCTGAAGTGCACTTGTTACGTCTACTTAGAGGGGATTTCTCTTAAGTATGCAAATCAACAACCCCCCTGTGCCTGCATCTGTTTACAGAAAGTTTGTCCTTCAGTCACATCAGCCAGCAGTAACAGCTGCTGATGTCGTACCATCCTATCTGGGAGTTGATTGAGCCCTTAGTTTGTGTTGCAATTATTTTTTATAGCAACGTAGACAACAGAATTGTCGTAACTGAGGTGCCATTAGGGGGTGGCATTTGAGTATTCCATATCCCATTAATGTTTGGCCTAAATCTCCTATATCACGTTAATTCCAATTCCAAACATTATTAATTTTTGTACTCAATATCTTGGGATATCTGTTCTAAAGGTTTCATATCCCATAAATTTCTCCCCAAATATCCTGTATTCAGTTATTTTTTTACCTATAAATACCCTGGATCCCAAAAAACGCCAGTAGGGCTTCGTATATAGAGAGACTTCCTCTAGACTAAGTGAACTGTTTATATTGAGTAGATGACATTTGTTGAGACCTGTGCAATTATATCAAGATGTTTGCTTTCCCTGAGTGACAATTATTAAAGCTCCCCAGCGTGGTGTACTAAAATCCTCACATTATTTGGTGCCAAATTCTAATTCTACATCTTGAAGGACTGACCAGCAACCTGTTGATGTTGTTTTTGGTTGTATAAAAATGATTTTTATTATTTGGTGCATGCTGTTTGTGTTGGGAAAAATAAATCTCTCTTAATTGTCTAAGTTGTTAGACACTATCTGGCATATCTGATGCAGATGATTAGGACTGCATATACAGCCCCTTGTACTACACCAACTATTTCGAGGATTTTAATGTTACCTAGTTTTGTTGTCAACAGGTCATGTGGCAAGTTAACTAGGTATTCATAACCTGCATGCACTTTCTGGGAAACTGGATCAGACTTTAACTGTGATCCAAAAAATTTCATTTCAATGTTGTTTAGTTTGATGGCAGCTTTCAACTCTACAAGCCAGTGGGATTAGATTGCCCTTATCCAGTCTGGTCTCTTGTGCAATCTGTACTCATATAAACATCTGTTGTTGGTTAAATGTGGTGACTGCAAAGTCTATGACTTCGTTTTCTGTCGTCTACTTAGTCACAGTTTTGTCCTTATTGTTTCCAAACAGCTTTTTTTTTGTTTCAAGGCCAAGGTCCAGAAGAATCATATATTTTTACTTAATTTCCTTGGGTCAGTTTTGAATTCCAAGGTCAGTGTTTTTTATCTTAAATCTGATAAAAAATCTGGTAAGCCAATATCCAAGTTTGTATTTCAATCTCCAGTAAATTGTAATAACAGAAAGCTGGCGGGATAATGCAACAACTTAGCTGTGTTTTTAATAAGGGCAGTTCTCATTTCAAATGCTGGAAAGCAATTCTGATCACAGCATGGTTGTCTGAGAAATTGTAGGAGCTTTAGCTTCAGAATATTTCTTCCTAAAGGTAACAGCATGTGTTCTGTTTTGATTGTGTCTTTCGTTGTTGACTTTCTAAGGCACAATTTTAATAGAAAATGCAAATGTCTGGTCTTTATCATTGACATAGAAGGCAGCAATCAGCAGACTTTCCATTGTTTGTTTTGTCTATGAAAAAACCCACAAAATCTGTTATTAAACAACCATTCATTGAGAGAGATTATTTCACAAGTGCCAAAAAGGAGTACTGTACGTTGATCAAGGGAGTTGAGTAATTGTGGACTTTGGTTAACATTTATCTGTAAGTATGGTCTGCTGTATCTAACATATCTGAATTTTGTTTTTAAATTGATTTGAACTGCAAAATAATTTTTATCTAGAGTTAATTTCAAACTAAATTGCACAAATTCTGCCAACTTATGATTTAATATGAAATACTAGCTATATAGACCAGTGATTTTACTTCAAGAAAACAGATTCGCACGAAGCTAAATAGATTGGTCGAGTGATTGTCACTGCAAAATGCACTAGTGTGATAGGGCACAAATTATTAGGAGCACTATTAGTTAAATATTATTCTTTCAACATTTTTGCACTAAACTGTATTTTGGTTGTGTTTAGTGTTACATGCATGTAGGTAGTTTATACTTGGGCTAATATTATGACCAAAGCTTAGCCATCCTCCTTAAATATGCGACATCACTGCATTCTCTTATCTTTTAGGTTTTAGGAATTCAAAAATCATGCATCCTGGGTGACATAACAGTAATAATTCCTTTACTGCCAATAATTATTATTGGCAGTAAAGGAATGCTCTTCCTCAGCTGAGGTTCACACTGCATACTCTTTCAATTTGAAGCTTGCAAAATTTTAAATTTCAGTTAGTGGGCTTATTCTCCATTTGTGACCCCTAGCACACACTGTCAATTGAAAAAATTGCAGTGCAGTGACAATACAGAATAAGCTATGCTGCTACTAAGTTATAATAATTATATACCTACATTATTATATTTGTCGCTCCTGTGCATCTGTTTTAATGATCTTTCTTAAGATTGTCATTAACCTTTCACCATTGAGGCTTTAAAAGAGGATTAACAGTCTGCATTATTATATTACACACAGTACAATGTGCATTCATGGTGTGCTTTAAACGTACTTGTTTGGTCATGCAAACCCCGCACACATCAATGGTTCATGCTAGGTCTTATGCATGGGTTTCCTAGATGGGCTAACAGCTTGTTGAAGGGGAGTACGTATAGCGCCACTCCTAATTGCTTCATGTTTACTTACAGAAACCAGAAATAAGTGCTAATCTTGTTGAACCACTTGGTTCTTCCAATCTAGTGGATTGATCCAAACCTTACATAATTTTGAGTACAAAATTAAGTTGGTTTACTTATTCAGATATTGAGGCACTGTGATGTAACATGGTGGGCTATGTAGCAAGTGGTTTGGGTTCAAGCCCTCACTGGGGTCCTTGCATTGTGTTCTTGGGCAAGACACTTAACTCTCAGTGTCTCTCAACACCCAGGTGTGTAAATCATGGGAACTGGCAAATTTAATGCTGGGGTAACACTGCAATGGACTAGCATCCCTTCCAAGGGGAGTAGAAATACTTCTAGACACTTCATGCTACAGAAACCAGGATAAGTGCTGGCTGTATAGGGCACTGGGCTGGACCGCTGGCCTGGGCCATTAATAGACCACTTTCGATATATTAAAATTCAGCTTGATTGTGAGGCCTAGAGGACAAAAACAAAAGAAATGAATATAAACATGTTATTCAATTTCCTTTGTTTGTGTCCTCTAAGCCTCACTGCCAAGCTGAATTTTAATATATCGAAAGTGGTCTATTGACCTGACACAGACTTTACTTCATTCAGATGTGAATCTGAAGCAATAAACTTGTTTTCCATTTCAGGTGTACCCTGATAGAGCGTGTAAAAGAACAGTGCTGTCATTAACAGTGAAATGTCACAACAGTGGTAACGAGTGTGACTGGACAGGAGAACTTATAAACCTTCCTGTAAGTAAACAAAGGTTCTTCATCAGTACACTTTCTAGTTTATACACTTTGTGGGGCAAATCTGGTGAAACAAGTCCAGATTTGAAATCATGCTTAGACCAAGGAAAGCAAGTTGTGGAGTACCTAAGGAAAAAAAAGAGAAGTGGTGAGGTTTTAGTAAAGATATGATTTAACACCCAAAACAATATCCATTCAAGCTTTTCACTAGAAGGGACATCCAGGCATCCTGTGGAAGCCCACTTCTTAAAGAAAATCATTTTTATTATTTTCCAATGTTTGCTTTATAAATAATTTGTTTGTTTGAGCAGACCACGTAGCTCAGTTTGGATGCTCACTTTTCAAATCCTGATGAAAAGCCTGTACCCACTTCTCACCTAATTAAAGAGATGTTTTATTTCTTTCAGACTCACCTGGAAAATTGTAAACGAGTTCCCATAAAGTGCATTAACAACTGTGGAAGAACAGACATACCAAGAGACCAGGTAAAGACAATTGTTGCAAAAAAGTAAAGCCTAATATGTGAATTAGAAATTGTTCGAATCTGCAAACTTCACAGTGAATCTTTTACAAGTTTTTCCTAGACTAATTCTAAAACTGTTCCATCTTAGCCGGAGATGGACACCGTAGGCCAGGGCTCGACATTAACTTCGCAACTTACTAGCCTAGTGGCTAGTGATAACTTGTTACTAGCCAAAGAATGTTTTTACTAGCCAAGCATTGTGGTTGGCCACCTTATCACATGAACTGTTTGCAGCAGATTTATTTCACAATTTGGAGGTGCGCAAATTTAGCGACTCTTAAATTTGGTGATTTTGCAAAAATTTTTCGTTTTTTGAGTAACATTTAATTTATTTCCTTGGCAATGTTACTTAAACATGTCCTTGAATTTAGTAAACTGACTTTATCAAAGGTACAATAACATCAAAAGTAACAAAACTGCAATGGCGTGACTATATGTCAACAGTAACATAATGCGTTAGGTTCGCAACACTTATTGTTTGCGTCACTTTAATTTCGCGCTTTTTTTTAAATCGTGAAATTTGCAAAATTAACGTGTCACAAAAATTTCAGGTAGGGTCAATAACAGAATTACTAGCAAGACTTGTCTTGATAATGTTGGTAATTATATGGTACTTAAATCAGTTTCCTAAAAGTTCCAGTTCCCGAAAAGATTTTCAGGACTCTGTTTTTCGTTGAGACTTCCTTGGAAAAACATTGACACCCCAAGATGTCATTACAAAAACTGTCGAGACGTCTTCAGAGAAAGACGCCGTAGCAATGTTTCAAAAGCAAAACAACTATCTATTGGCGGAATTTGACTGCTAGAGACGGCTGATTTAAATGTCAGAGGAAATGAATCTTTCTCATCTAATTATTTCTGTAGTGGTAAGTTTTATCATTATGCACATGACGACAAATCACCTACTGTATGTATTGTTACGCTAAATGAAATGTTATTCCTTTACAGTTCTGCACGATTTTGCGCATGATTTTATCAGGAAGCTCATGTTTTGTTCTACTAATTTCATAACAAGCAAGAGCACTGATGTGTGCGTTCAGAAGAGGCTGTCGTGTTTGTCAAATATTTCTTTCAATGTAATAAACATGTTCAGTTCCCTGTTTATGAACCACACAGCAAAAAGTAGGCAAACTTCAGTTTGCATACGTGTTGAACAACACGTGCCCGATAACATGATACGTCCACAATGAAATTCTGACCTTGTTTCTGAGAAAAGTATTAATTTTGTGTTTGTCTTCCTTGAAGAAGACAGAAACTAGTTCAGCCTATTTCATTTTGTTTATTAGCCAAAGTGGCTAGTGGAAATTGAAAACCTACTAGCCAAAACTAAATTTCTACTAGTCTGTGGCTAGTTGGCTACTGTTAGTGTTGAGCCCTGATAGGGGTAGAAAAACAGGGAAAATTCTGCTTGGAAGAAGACGGTTATACCTGCATAATAACCAAATGGCTTCTCCCCATTCCAAAAATCTTTGTTGAGCATAACATGCCTTCAACAGCCCAGTTAATTTTCCAAAGAAATCACTTGGTGATAATTCTTTTTGACAGATGTCAACACATGTGGACGTAGACGGGGATTGTCCTCTGGCTATTGTCCCATGTCAGTACACTGACATTGGCTGTAAATTTAAGGTGAGAGCGACATGTTACAGATGTTACATACGGTTGGGCAGTTATTTTAACTACCGTAACATATTCCAGAATAAACAACTTGAAACTGTATCCTTAAATGAAAAGACAATGCAGATTAATCAGCTCAAAATGAGAGAGAGGATACAATTTTTTCCCAACATTATTATTGTTTTAATTTGTTGGGATCTATTCTCAGTGCCAGAGTTACAATTCTTTTGGTCAGCACCAGAGATCACACCTTTTGGTTGATTCTAATTCAAAAGCTTCTAATTTATGGTCTTCTTGTCACTCTGCTTAATCTGATTGGCTTACCACTGAGATTGAGCACTCTGCACTTGCTCAAGAAAATCGGAACTAGCCTGGCAGTTTTGATGCATGGTACTGACCAAAGATCCTGGCCTGAGGGGATGGATTCTGGCCTGGTTTCCTTAACAGTCTGTCTGTGCTTGAATACTCTTGACTGAAGAGGGAGGCACATGTGACAGAAAACTACCTTGTCCAAGAGCACAGTTCATTGATAACATCCAGAGCTCAAATCACGGCATATTAACCATCAGGGTGCCATTCATCATGCAAGTTGTGTGGCAAAAAAAGTTTTTTTTCTTTTGATGGACACATAATTTTCTTGCAGTAAAGGAACTTGAAAATTGTTTGACATATATAGTGATTTGGTTTATTTATACTCATTATTCACTGATGTTCTTTTGTACAGGGACGGCGTAATGAGATGGAAAAACATGCTCAAGACAATATGCAAGTTCACTTGGATCTGGCCCACTTAAGAATAAGAGAACTTGAACAGAGACAGGAGTTTGTATGCACAAATGGAAAATTCCTGTGGAAGATCTCAAACTACTCACAATTATTTCAGCAATCTGCCACAAAGAAAGAGAAAGAAAAACTTTGCAGTCCTCCATTTTACACGGGACAGTATGGCTACAAGCTACGAGCGGAGGCTTTCCTTAATGGCCTTGGACAAGGGAAAGGAACACACCTGTCCCTTTACGTTGTCATTATGAAAGGAGAATATGACGCCATACTTCCATGGCCATTTCAACAGCGAGTGGACTTTGTTCTTATTGATCAAGATGATGACATGGCCATACGACAGAATAAAGTTTGGAGGCTCACTTGTGATAGAGACAGTGATTACTTTAAGAGGCCAAACAAGGCGAAGAGTCTTGGATTTGGTTGCCCTAAGTTTGTTTCCTTGGATACACTCAGAACTAGAAACTATATCAGAGATAATACAATCTTCATAAGAATTGACGTGGAGCCACTGGACGCATCCTGAAAATACTAATTGATCTTCAGTATACAGCTTACTATTCATAACTTGCATGATGAATTTGTTATTTGCTTCTAGAAAACTAAACTGTTTCTGCAAATGTAAAGATGGTTGAGTGGTTGACAAAACAAAATTTAAAAAATTTATGGGACGATAAGTATCTGTGTGAACTCTCCTGGAATTCTCCCGGATACAGACCAAATCTCCTGCTCTCCAATACAGGTCACCAGATTTCCCTGGTATGAACTGGAAAGTGCTTGAAGTACCTTCACAGTCCTATTTTTGGCATTTCTGGGGTACATTTTTGGAACATTTGATGCTTGACTGAATTGATGATGCCAAACTGATGATAACAAACTAAGTTGGCAGTTTAGTGTCAAGAAAGTAAAATTGGCAGTCTCACATATTTCAATTTCTTTTAGGTTGTCATCTCTGTATAAGTTAATTTTTTCATGCTGTTATATCATTTTAAATTTCAGAAACAGTTTTCTTGTTACCTGGCATTTTGCCATACAAGACCATTACTAAGAATAACCTTGATATATGTCATTTAAATGATCTATTTTAACAAAGGGTAACATATTTGCAGGTCTACCTGCTGGTACTTACTTTATTTCCTTGAATGATACCCATGATTACTTTCATTAGTTTTGCTGAAAGTTGAAACGTTGTGTATCAATGGGTGCTTGTAAATGAATGCTGGCATTGAACTTTTCAAACTCATTAATAATTCATCAAGTTAAAACAAAGAAAATCACAACCATGACGGAGGTTTGGATACTTGGTCTTAATTTGCATAGATTTTGATGATTTTACTTCTTTGTTTACTCCCTAGTTTTTGTTTTGATGGAGAAGATATATCAAACAAGACATGAGACAGTGTTTCATGGGCTATCCAAACACCTCAAATTTTGTCAAGAATACTCTGCTGCAGGCTGTAGTTTGAACATTCTTCTTGGTGTTTGGATATGCCATTGAAACACTGTCTCTCGTGTTTGATATATTACTTGAACAGCTGTAAGCATTTAGTACATATTACAGAACTTTTGGGCTGTGAGCTTGAATGAACAAAAATTCATGGACATATTCTCTAGAACATTGAAATGCAACTCTTGTTTCCATAACTTTGCCATTTTTTTTACAATATAGATTATTTTTTATGAAGAGAAATTGTTTGGGAACTAACACATGAAATTTCAATTAACACAGAGAAGAACAGTGCTATAGTTAAGCGACAAATTATTTTGACCATTTTTAACTGATTATCTTACACTCTATACTATCATTCAAGGATCTAAAGTTTTCTCCAGTGGTGGATCAACAGGGGCCCTGCAGCATGCACCATCCCCTCCCCTATGTGGGCATAACTTGATCAGAAGGGCCAAAAGTGTTTTGGTGACCCTTGAATGAAAATTTAAGGCCTGAAGATCAAGAGGCCACAAATGTTCATCCCCAGGGAGGGAACTTCCATATGAAAAGGACAGGGGTGCTAGTCAGGAATTTTGAAAAGAATCCCAAAGAGGTGCCAAGATCCTGTTTTGTGGACGTTGCTTGGAATTTTTTTCACCCCTAGTAGGTGCCAATTCTAAAACAACATATTATATCCTGTCATATTATTTTTGGCTTAATCCTCTAAGAGACAAAGCAGAAGCTCCCGCTGTGGACCTTTTGAAGTTGAACTCCCTAAGAGCCACCAAAACCACTTTTTTAACCCCTAAAAGGTATGACAAGTGCCCCCATCCTTTTTCACCTCATAGAAGGTCTTGATCTGCTTGTAGGAGGTATCACTATATTGTATTCCAACCCTCACCTAGTTAGAGGCAGTAGTGATTAAAACCTAACTTCTCCTTAGAATTTCTAAACTAGGGGTGTACATGCTGGTTAGGGAAATTTAGGATCTCATCATCACTGGCTTTAATCCTAATAAATAAGAAATTTTCTTAACTGTATTATAAGAAATGCATGAAGATAGGCAAGGAAATTTTTGGTCTACTGCAGTGGAACCCCCTTAATACAGTCACCAATGGGCCACAAAAATCTGGCTGTATTGACTTGGTGGCTGTATTAAAGGTGTTCTTTAAATTTAAGTTAATGACTGACTAAACTTTTGTTCAGGCCAGAATAAAGTGGCCGTAATAACGAGGTGGCCATATTAATGGGGTGGCCGTAAGGCAGGGTTCCATTCTATGTACCAAACCAGTGAAGTCAAAAAAGTATCCCTTGTAAGGGCTTTGTGTTGTCACACAACTGTAGCAATAAGGATTACGTGACCTCAAACATCTATTCACCTCATTTGTCATGTTTCTTTCTGCCATCAAAGGACATTTGAAATTTATTAGTTAATAACAGGACATTTTCAGTGGCATGACAACTGCCAAATGTATTGTTCAAAATTTATTTTTGTGATTCTAAAGAGATAAACTCATCACAGCAAATGCATTATTCAATTACTGTAAAAAAAACCTAAGTATGCACACTATAATATAAAGTATAAAGTATAAGGTATAAGGTATACGATGCATATGTATTATGTCATCTGCATAGTTGAGGCAAATAAAATCATATGGCCATTAATTAACATAAATAGTCATCTCTACAAATGATGAAACAACCATGATTTGCAAGACGTGAATGGGGGTTTTGAATAAAATGTGAATATAAATAGCTGTATAATTATGTAACAGGGTTTCCCTGTGCATGCTTTATGCCTGTTTTCCCTGGCTAGGCACCAGCTAAACAGAATTTTCATCCCATTTGATATACCGTAAATACGTCATTCATTATCCTAAGAGGGAATCCTTTCTTGACAGATTTCTTTACCCAGGTTGGAACGGAGGAGCAGGGGGGGGGGGGGGGAGGGATATACCACTGGATCAGGGGTTGCATTTTTACAAGAAGAGTGACTATATTGAGGCTTCATTTTAACAGTTGGCTCATTTGGAACTTGAAAGAACATTTGGAAATATTGCTGGTTAACAAATTTACCAGTCCTTGAAGGTGAAGAACAAAGTGTACTACCATTTAGCAAATGTCTCAATTCAGTTTTGGGTAAGCATACCAGGCAAAGCTAGACCCAAGAACCCCAACCGCGCCCCCCCCGCCCCCCCACCCCCTATGGTCCCCAAAGTGTAATGGTCACTTTTAGCCAAAGGGAACCAGGTGCAAAAAGCTCGGCAATGGGCTCTTATCTCACGTTCTGGTAAAATGTGTCAGACCTACACTAGGATTTACAAGAATTTTTATTCCAGTTTTGTGGCATGTATTTTGGGAATTAACAAATATATTGGATGTTTTGATCGCGCATAAAAAAATTTTTTGCTTGTTTTGTATAGGCCCCTCTGCCCCGGGCCGGGTCCTCCACCTATCCCCAACCACCCCCCCCCCCCTCCACCCCTTCCTTTTTACCTCCTCTGACAGGCTTTTCGGTCCGTCACAAAAATTAATTTTCAAAACTCCAGGGAAAGCAAAACCACAGGGTCAACTTTTTGTTCAAGTTGATAACCAAATGAGTGTTTCACTTGCGCGCCTGAGAACCACAGCAAATCCACGCACGAAACCTCGACACGCGAGCAGACGCGAGAATCCCGCGAAGTCCTCAGAGGCTTATGGGAAGTGAATCGGAGCCATGCGCAGTACTAGCACGAGGCTGTGGGACTTCCAAGATGTCAGTCAGTCGACGAAAGAGATGTCGACTTAAAGTGCCAATATTTCCCTTATAGCATGTAAACCCGACCATGTCGGGAAATGTGCCGTTAGAGAGATGCTTCAAAGAAGCAGAGGAAACGGGAAGGCTCAATTTGAGCTTCAAGAACCTCCGGGATTTCCCAGATCCTACTGAGGATTGCGAGCTAATTGATGTCATTGAAATAGGTGAGCTTAGGTTAGCTTTGATGTAAGCTGAAAATATTAGACTCATGTTGCTCAAAAGTACTAGTGGGCATAGAGTTTGATTGCTTGCAATATCGCTGATGGTGAATTTTCTTGCTTGCAGACCTATCGAGAAACAAGCTCTCTGAATTCCCGGCAGAGTTATGCGACTTTGTTATGATCGAGAAAGTGGATTTATACCACAACGCGATACGGGGAGTTCCAGAATCGCAGATGAGTGAACTGAAATTTCTCCGAGTGTTAAACTTAAGGTAGGTATCCTAAACGGTAACAGATGATTATTTTTTTAAATTTTTTCCGAACTGAAATTCGAATAAGCGTTGTACTTTGATCGATAACTGTTGTTACGGATTGATAGGTTGCATTAATTGTCTAATCTCTGCAGGACTGTGCTTGTAGTTCCTTGATTTTAGTTGATTTGATTACTTCGTCTTGTGAAGTATATTTTTCCTTTTCTATGTATTATGACTTTATGGCAATTTTTGTTTCTTCAAGGGAACATTTTGTTGTGAAATGTTTGTTTATTTTGGAAAGTTTATTAAAATACCGGTCATTGAATCGTAATATAGGGATCCAATACAGGTCAAACCTTGAGATATATAATTACTGATTTCAATAGCAAGGTCAGCATGAAAGTGAAAATAAACTTTAATCTTTTAGATGACAAGAAAGATAATCTAACTTGTTGTGCATTCCTAGCAGGGATATCCTGCTGGGCATCCTTAAAGTATTTCATAAACATTTGGCAGTGCTTTGTTTTTATAGTTATAGCAAGGTTTTTGACATTTTTCTATCCTGTGAGGGGGAGAGGGAGGGTTGATTGTAGTGGTAATGATCTTGGTCATTTTCCATTTATCACAAAATTCTGGAAATTCCAGTGGGGATGTGGATTGTTTGGCTTGACTGGAAATTTTGACGGACATATGGAACTTCTGAAAATTGGAAAATGCTTTTCTCGGCACCACTGGGACCTGGGTATAGGTCAGGTGACCTCAGGTGGGCAGTTGTTTTTGTCGCACCCACCATTACTGACCCTGCCCCACCCACTCCCCCACCGCAAGATTTTAAGTTAGTTCTGTTATATTTTCTGTCAGTCTGTATCTACAAACCTTTTGTAATTTCAGAATTTTCAGTACCTTTTGTTGAGTTTGCAGCGGTGGTCAGGTTGTACTGATCAGCTCAGCTTATCTTTTGGTGGTGTGTGAGGATTGAATTTAAGTCCTTGAAATGATTGAAAAACCAAGGTTTTAAATGTTAAGCTGGAAATCATTGTTTCCTAAAATGCCCTTGAAAATTGCTGTGTTCATCTCTGATTCTCAAGTAGCATAAAAAGGAACATACTTCTGCCATTTCTGTCAGTATTGAAATAATTTTGATTTTTGACACTTAATAACCCTTGCTTTCTAAACTATTTATGTTATCTTAAAACTCAATATACCTGCCTAAAAGATGTACTAATCAGATGTCAATGAAATCATTGTGCCGTTTTCTTGCAGACGGAACCAGATCACCACTTTTCCCTCAGAACTCTGCTCTTTGCCTTTGCAAGT
This sequence comes from Orbicella franksi, assembly GCF_964199315.1. Classification (NCBI taxonomy): domain Eukaryota; kingdom Metazoa; phylum Cnidaria; class Anthozoa; order Scleractinia; family Merulinidae; genus Orbicella; species Orbicella franksi. The sequence goes on from NC_138151.1 coordinate 27,099,093, forward strand.
CTTAAACTTGAGTAACAACAAGCTCAGCTCCCTACCAGTAGAAATTGGACATTTAACTTTATTGCAAGATTTGGTGAGTATAGTTATCATTTATCTTTCAATTTTAATCTATAGCAGTAAACTAGGAAAGGTAGTTGTACATGTTAGGAATTTCATGGAAGGTGAAACAAAATTATTGTTATGTATTTTTTGCCAGATCTAAAATATTAAATCAGAAGTTAGTTTAAATGTACCGATTTGTTGACGTTTTCTGTTGACAACCATCTGTAAGTACTTGTCTAGTTGAATATTGACAATTGACAGATGAAAAAGAAAATTTAATGAAGTTTTGAGAAGTCTTTCCTAATGTTTTAATATATGAATTAAAACTAATTATTTTTTTATTGTTATTATTTTTTGGCAGGATTTGAGTTCAAATGAATTAATCCACTTGCCCAGTAGCATGGGAGAAATGATTTCTTTAAAGGATTTAAACATTCGGAGGAATCGTTTAGAAGTTTTACCAGATGGTAAGTGCTGCGGAATACAGAGCTCTATAGTAATGTGTGTTATTAAGGGTGGAGCGTCTTGGTTCCTGGGGTCAGGAAGTAGTGGACTGTTTCAAGCCTGAGAATTTAAACATTCATTACTTTGACCCACATGTATATCATATGCAGGTTAAAGTAATGAATTTTTGGGTGGCAGTGCATCACTTTGTTAGGAGAAATTTATTGTGTGAAATAGGAAAAACAATATTTTTCCCCCATCCATTTTCCCACTCCTCCCTCCCTCTGACCTCCCAAAGTGGTTAAAGAAAGTCTTTTTTTGTTCAAATTAATGAAAAGTGAATTAATTTCATTTTCAGTTGGTCTCAGTCAGCTTTTATAGATAGAACAGTGATCTCTCCCAAGCAATGTCACTTTTTCCTGAGTGACTGAATGTTGTGATTCTGTAACTTGCATTTGGGGTTCAGAGTAACTATTGCCCAGGAAAGCTTCCTTTTCAGGTGCAGAGTGCACTATTGGGATGGTTTGGGGGTTGACATCGCTAAGGCACTATGGCAATAAGGCACTATGGCACTGAGGCACTATGCCAATAAGGCACTATGGTACTAAGGCACTATGGTAATAAGGCACTATGTTAATAAGGCACTATGGCAATAAGGTGTAAACTTTAATGTTTGTACAATTAATTAATTTCAATTAATTAATTAGGCTTGCAGCTACAGGGGTAGGTACTTGTGAGCACTACATAAAATGGGTAGTACATGTACCTATGTTACGTATCTGATTTCTTCAAAAAGCTATATCACTTCAAAAAGCTCTCCTGGTGTAACTTTTCTCTTTAGAACAAAACCAATACTTGCTCTAAACACATGCGCAGATTAATAAGCGTTAATGTCAACTACATATTAGGTGGAAGATACATTTCATGCAAGATCACACTCTAACGTTGAGCGCTTTTCCTTGTGGTAGAATCCAAACAAGTCATACGCATGCGTTTTAGCATCGTTAGTGTGACACAAGAATGCTACTGTGACTGGGTGTCTTTTGAAATTACGCCCAACTTGGTTCAAGAAATATCATCTATTGTTTCCAAACTACACTAGTGCATTGATTTCATCCTTTTAATTGTCTCCATCAAAGAGACAAACATGTTAATACCCGCAGCCGAAACTCTCTAGTAAATGGCATTGAAACTTCTCAAATTGTGCAAAAAAAGCAGGAAACTGCCCAAATATTGCTTTAGACTCCATGGCACCTACTGAAAACATAAATTTTATTAGTCTCTGAAGGGACTCGTTCACCAATGAAGGATATAATCTCGGTCAAGTAGCGCTGTTTACTTTCAATACCTCTCGTTGAAATGCTTCTCAGTTGTATTAATCAATATCAGTGTGTATTTTAAATTTAAGTGGTTTATTGTTAACGCCAAAGGTGGCGACAGAATGTGCTGTTCTGTGACAATTTGATAATTAAATTAGTTCTTGTTTATCGGTCAAAAGAAAATTTGGGTGATAAATAAAGCAAATCACTGTTCCTCTTCCATTTCTTTGTCCGACACTTTCTTCCATTTATCTCCAGCTGTGAAAAAAATACAAGCACATCTTCCATGTGTTTTTGAGAAAACAAGAGTTTCAGGTTACATACCTTTGCGAGGAAAACAAAAGTATCAAGTTACAAATGTTTGCGTGAAGAGTAAAATTGTCGCGTTCGCTACTTGAATGTATTATTTAATTTAAAATGAGCAAAACTCAACGTGAAACACTACAGTGAAATTCTATAGCTGTCTTGACAAACGGTAATTAATTGTAAGTTATTCTTGGACTGTGAATGAAAATACGCACATCAAACATACACACTGCTAAGGTTATGTCTCATCAAAATCCCTAGCTGACTAGCAAGGTCAATACAAACCAGGAGTCAATGGTAGGGGTTATATAGGAACTGTGCTATGAGTACTGCCTCAGAGCTATACATTACACTCTGCACTATCTGAGATTGTCTCACTAGTTTCATTCCCTCTACCAATAGCTGTTCTTGTATTTAAGGCTGCAATGAAATATAATCTACAGCATTGCTAAAAGTTTGTAACAGTTATGGCCATACAATGCAACCAGTGCCTTTTATTCATAAAAACTGTTATGTGTGTATTGTTTGATTAATTTGTCTCTTACATTTCTTGCAGAACTTAGTAAATTAAAATTGGTTAGGTTAGATTTTTCTTACAACAAAGTGTCAGTGATTCCTCCTGCTTATCGTCTGATTACAAGTTTGTCAGTATTGGAACTGGCACACAACCCATTAACATCACCCCCTGCACAGGTATGTTTTTTCTAGTAAAGGTCACTTGAACCCTCTCTTTTAAAATAACCTTTAAAAAAGTTATCAGTTTTGTACTACTGTGGAGGCGCAGTGGCCTCGTGTTTAGTGAGCTCAACTCTGGATCAAGTGGAGTGGTTTGAGCCCTGGCCAGGGTCATTGTGTTGTGTTCTTGGGCAAGATACTTAACACTCACAGTGCCTCTCTCCACCCAGGTGTACAAATGGGTACTGGTGAATTTAATGCTGGGGGTAACCCTGGAATGGAATAGCGTCCTATCCAAGGGGGGGGGGGGGGGGTAGAAAATATTCCTAGTCATTTCATGCTACAGAAACTGAGATAAGCTCTGGCCTTATGGGCCCCTCGGTACATATGCAGATCTCTGTACTACTAGCAACATGATTGGTTTTAAAAAACTTAAGCCACTTATTCATCCTGGTTTTGGTTTTAGAGCAGTTTTCAATTGAGTGTCGTCAAACCAAAACCAAACCAACTATTTGCCATCAGACTACTCGGCCAATCTCAAACCATAGTAAAACCAAAACCAAAACCAAAGTAATTGCCTGATTACTTTCAACACTCAATTGAAAACTGCTTTATATGATTATGTATGACACTCAGTTGAAAACCACTTTATAACAGTGTATCATGTTATATCATATTACACGAGACACATGGAGGCTTTTTGCTTAAAGGTGCAGTTACACTTCCATGTTTGACATACATGTACATTGATCTTGGTGGTACTCGTGGACTCTTATTATTTGCAATGTTCTTCCAAAATGGAAATGAAAATCTACAACTCTTTCTGTATTTTGTGGACTCAAGTATTCTGTAGTAAAATTGCAGAGCTCTTTTATGTAAACTCCATTGCTAAGATAAATCTGTAATGAGCTTATTTCTATTGTTTTGGTATCGCAGGTTTGCACAAAAGGAAAATTGCATATTTTCAAGTACCTTAGTGCCACAGCTCATGAACAGGAAAAGGTACGGTAACAGTGATGTATTTGTAACATTTGTGTATTCATCTGCACAGATATTTTTTCTTCGGATGGTAACAATCCCTCCTGTGTTGTAAGACATTAAAGTTACACCCTAAGGGACATGTTGTGGAGACATGAACCAGGTACAAGCCCCTTCATGTGTACGCATGGGATAAATGTTGCAGGGACAGTACAGAAGCGTTAATCATGAAGCTGATATTGTTTCCTTTCTATGTTGTAGCAGGGAAAGTTTGGAAGAACATTGCACACAATGCAACATTGAAATTTGAGATTATTTTGTCCCTGCTCATGATATATAAGTTCAAAATAGCTGAATTTCATACATGTTAAGGAGACAGATTTCATCCCTGCAACAGAACTTTTTTGCAGAGCATGTGTGTCACATGAGGAAAACTGTTACTGCTACATGTCCCTGCTTCATGTTTCTTCCAGCACTAAAATCAATCAAGACACATAATTTTACAATTGCTTGTTATTGTTTCCGTACAGAGGAGAACATTTGACAGAGAAGTTAGAAGATATCCTCTTTCAAGGTCATCTAGGTTTGAACCAATTTAATTCAGAATTACATGTAACATTATTTTAATTTTCTGTGGACCTCACTAACTCCATGTTGTAGCAAGACCACAAAACACATTTTGAAATCTTGATTTCAAGAGAGAGAAAACAACAGAGCCTTTTTTAGTCATTTTGGTGCGTATTTTCTTTTTTCATTTTGATGCTTTGTCTGGGCTTTTCAAAACTAGAGCAACACTAGCCACTAAAATGTCTAATATGATGTTTATTGATCATCTGTTAACTGTTGTTGCAGTGACGATGCTACTGAAAATCATCTGATGATTGACAGAGTTAGAAGGGCACACTCATTGGAGTTTTCAAGGAATGCTTCTCCAAGAGAGGTGAGTTAAGTTTCAGGAATTAAGCTGGGACATGCAGACCTCATAATTAGGCGGGGAGTCTTTTCAAATGCAAATGACGTCCATCTCTTTTAAATGATATTTCCCTGGTTTGGCCTCTTTTGCAAGCTAGTTCCAGTTCAACACTGAGAATAAGAATATGGCCTACTACATATGTAGGTTAAAAGATAGTGTAATCATGCCATCAGGACTCCAGAGCCAGGGGTCCAGAGTGTGATTCATGGTGTATTTTAGTGTTAATGATTTATTTGAATCTGACATTAGGGGTGGGAGAATGTAGTGTGATAACCACAGTTGTATTATCAAAATTTAAGCTTGGAAATGCAGTTGCATTACTTGACAATTATAGTGAATGATAATCAAGGGAAAAGTCTGATTTGTTATTGAGACCTCTCTTCTATTGCACTAGGCTTACGAGAAAGATGTTTATCGACCAAGCTCTTTACGAGAAGGAGAGAGATCTAGGGCCCCCCTGTCTAATGTGTTTGAAACAGAAGAGAAGAGACGTGAGATTCAGAAAGAGATTGAAAGAGCCCAGCAACTTCTTGCAGATGCCCATGAGGTGGAAGTGGGAGAAATACCATCTAAACCAGATGAGGAATTTACTGAAGGAGAAGAACTTGAAAAGGTTTGTCGTTAGTCAGTTTTTGTGGTAATCTGTGATAAGTTTGACTCCTACAAACCTTTTGTTACCTGCCAGTGCTTTGGGCATTTTACGAAATTCATTTCCAGCAAATGTTCACAATCCATTGTGCGTAAAATTGATTACATTTACATCTGCGATTTTTGTTGATGGTTTTCTTCAAAGAAAGGAAGGGATTCCTGTGTACACTACTAGAATTGCAAAGTTTTCTTCCAGGAGTTAGTCGGCACTCTCCACCATGCAATTTGATGGGCCATAGCGTGGTGACATATAAGATGCAGCCTTTTCAAGAAGAACTTTTTTCAGGTTACGCATGTGTTTTTTAAATACATGCATGTAAACTCTTTCATCATCAGTCCTTTAAATGTCGAGTGACACATACATCAATGAGCTTTCTCCACTCCTGTCGGTCCTGCGGAAGCTGTGAGGCCTGCTCCCATTTAAGGTTTAGGGCCTGAAGTTCTGCCTCTGTGGTCCTCCTCCTTGCTGCTTCTGCAGTCCTCCTCCTTGCTGTCCATCTGCAAGTGACTTAAGAGATATTAGTGCTTTCTCTACAGGGTAGGTGATCAATAAAAATTTGATCATGGTGCTCAGGGATCCCACTCTCACAGTGACAGCTTCCTGTTGGCTTTCACTGCAGCTGATCATTCCAGCCATGTAGGCTTTGAGGGCCCTTGGTAACCAATAGGTTGAAGATTTGTTCTTGATGTTTCTGTGACAGATTCTTTTTAACAGGGTGAGGTTGTCAACCTCAGGGAGGAGACTGGTTTTAGTCAGGACTCTCCCCGATTGGCCTGTCTGCCAAGGTTGAACCTATCAGGAGTATAACTCCCACTGGCATCAGGGTTGTCGTTAAGTTTTGAGTCACCTGTAGCCTTGTTTTCCATACCTGTAGCAAACGTGTTACTTTCTGAGTGAATTGTAGTATCGACAACAGGCAATTTTCACCCGTAGCATCAAGGGCCTACTCAGTTGTAAACAGGTGCTACAGATTACGGACCTTCATGACAGCTCTAGGATCATTAAGACTCACGAGCCATCCCACCATGTCAAGGTGGCAGTCTCAAAGGGACAGAAACTCTTTCATGACTGCTGCATATTTGAAGAGTGTTAAAAAATAGCTTCTTTCTTGTCATGGAACCTCTCCGAAACCTACAAGATGTGAAGGAAATAAATAACTTTCACTCTCAACTGTAAGGAAATGTCCATACTTTCCTTTGATATGTTTGCTGGTATTGTAAATGCAATAGCAGGGCTCGAAATTGCGACTCACTGGTCGCCAATGCGACCAAAAATTGAGCACTGGTGACTAAATTTTCAGAACTGGTCGCCAGCTGGCGACTCGCGTTTTGTCCGATAACTAAAGAAAACCACGACACAACTTTATTTTTAAATCTTTATATTAGGAAATCAATCGGATATGGTAGCTAGTGTACAACTCACCTTTCCGTCCCCAGTAAAATAATGTCTGAATATTACAAGATAATCGAAAAAATTGAATGTATTTCGACACGTCGATACTGCGTTCACGGCGCGCCATATTGTTTCAGCGGCTTCTTCTGAAACTGGGATCGCAGGCGCACTTCAACACCATGTGCTTTTCATTTGCCGTGAAAATGGCGCCAGATACCAATCAGTTGAAGGAATATACGTGAGTTTTTACGTGCGGGGAATGAAGATTCAAGCATGGCGTTGGTTGTCGGCAGCGAAAGGCGGCGAGGAAAACAAGTCGAAAATAAAGAACGCCATTTCGAAGAAGTAGCAAAGGGAAAATACGCAAGGACCCGTGTTTGTCTGAGAATGAAAACCACGGACTTAAAACGTTTTATGCTTCGCTTCGTTTAAAATGACTATGGAGACAACCATCACCTTCAGACCAGAGGCATATCACCTGAGAACAACAGTAGCTTTATAACTAAGTGTTACTCGTGTTGTTTTTAATTGTTTTCGCTCTTCAATTGTGACTTTTCTTGCATGCAAAGTAACGTATAAAATCGTGTTCTTGTGTAAGTTATAATTATATAAGATAAGTTCGCGACCAAAATTTATGATCTGGCGACCAAAATTTTTCCGTTAGTCGCCAGCTGGCTCCTGAACGAAAAAGTTAATTTCGAGCCCTGAATAGAAACAAGCACTTGGCTCTATAAGATTTTCTTTTGAAAACACATTCATATGATCAGAAAACAAACAAGGCAGTATACTTCCAGAAATGTAATAGAACAGGATCTATTAAAATCAATCTGGGACTGGGAAGAATAATATTTTTTTTTACGGAAATGTTACAACGTATAGCCCAATCACAAACAACTCACCAGTTTGGGACAAAAACTTAGAAGAAAGAGCATGTTGATCTTCCAGTGGTTCCCGATATATGTATAGTTTGAGATGTTTTCAAACTGTTGCCTTGATGAATGCCATGTCATGGGTTACAATGATTGTGTGCAAAGGTTTTCATGCCTTTTTAGATGAAATATTTCAATTGATATTATTGAAAGCTCTCCTTCTAACAAGATTTGACTGGTCAGCAGAAGAGCTACTTAGACCTTGAAAAGTGTCAAGATAACATTATTATAGAACAAAATAGTCCTGAGATGCAGCGTAGACATGAATCCTATTACTAGTGTGTGGAAGTTCATAATAATAAATCATGTATCATTATGTTTAACTCCTGTCATGAGAGCTCAGAGTTCTTTTTCTGAGTATCTTGCATAGCATATACCATCATTTCTTTCTGTATAAAATATTTTTGTTACAGATTAAGCTTCCTCTAAAGTGTCTCAAAATGTATCAGACTGGAAAATACCCTCTCTTGACTTGCTTTCTTTTTACCAGAGACCCTGAGATATGGGTAAATATCTTGAAACATCTAGAACTGTAAATTGTTAAGTAGTTTTTCTGTAAATAGTGTGCAATAATATAAAATAGCTAAACTATAAGTATTTGTTAAGTTTATTATGTCAAGGAGAGTTAATGGTGTAATTTGCTACAGTTAAAACAACAAAACCATTAAATTTAGAAAAACACGGCATTATTCCATTCCATGTTGCTCTGCTCATTTGAAAAGCTCAAGCATTTCTTCCACTGCTTGCTTCTGTAGTGGTTATTGTTAAAAAATGATATTAATTAAAGTGAACTAAACGTTTAACCTTCTGTCAATAACAGTTAATTGTCACACATGCTTGGCTTATTTTTATTAAATTAAACTCTACACTAAAGTGAGGTGGCCCAAAACAATGTAAATTCTTCTTATGAGATTAGCTTTTGTTAAAAAAAAAGATTTAAATTGGCGAAGATTAAAAATAAAGCTTAAAACAAGCAAAGACACAAGTTTCTGTGTGGCCATTAACAATGCATTACTTTTTGGAACTAAGTTGAAAGTCACGAGCACTTATTTCCATGAAGTAAATTCCTGTAGTTGTTGGCTCACACAGTAACTTTTGCCTTTCATTTCATTTCAGATAAATGCACGGCCACCTCTGCAGATCTCTTCTTTCAAGGCAATCTTCTTCAGCACTACCTCCTGGCCTATTCTTGCTGTATTACTGTATGCTCTTTTTAATCCAGGAGCTGTTTTCGTGTCTTTCTTCGTGGCCTTGCTTTGCCTGGGAATTTTTTGGGTTTTCAAAGAAAGATAGGGCACAAAAAAAATCCAACTTATTAAGGTTGGCGCATACGAGGGTAAATGTTGTGGGATGTGAAGCAGGGACATACCTCTTTGTGTGCATACATAGGATACATGTGTCAAGGGAGGTATGCAAGATGGTGAACACGAAACGGATTGAGGCATAAAAATGTGTTGTAGCAGGAACAGTTTGCAATGGCAGTGCACACAATGCGATGTCGAAAATTGAGACCATTTTGTCCCTGCTTCATGATTCACAAATTCAAACCAGCTGAATGTCATGCAACATGTTGCAGGGACACAATTTTATTGCTGCACCATAACATTTTTGCAGAAACTGGCATGTCACATGAAGAAAGCTGTTGCTGCAACATGTCCCCACCTTATGTCCCCACAACATGTCCTCTAGTGTGTGCTGGCCTTTAAGCATGTACATTACAATTGAATATAACAAAAGAACGGTTCTTTCTTTGTTAAGATCAATTTAAATGCTACAAGAAGTAAATTTTACTATTGATGGTTCACTTGTTTGAAAGCCAGTTTAGGCTTATCTTGGATAAATAACTTGATACAGAAAGAGAATTCATTAATTGTAACTGAATTTAAAGTCAACACATATCCTTGATTAGGTTATTTCAAATTGTGCTTTAAACAACTGAGTGCATCATGTTGTAAAATGTTTAGCACCTTGTTTTTGTAAGTGAATCTAAAACTGAAAAGAATAATTATTGGAGCCTTGGTTCATGAAGATAAACTTAAATAACAAAAATATTCTGAACGTACTATGCAACACAGTGTGCAAGCTTGAATACAGTATGGTATATTTACTTAAAGATTTAGTTAACAGAAAGGATATTAATACTTTGTCTTAAGGTGCACTTACCTGTCACATAGTGATACATGTAACTAGTTATTTATTTATTTATTTTTGGTTCATGTGTGTAGAATTTATTTAAAATGTAAACTTTTCCATGAACACTTTACTGACAAAATGTCAAATTATACCAGCATTTTTGTAATACTCTTTAAGAGTAGTTTGAAATGCTTTTAATGCAATTGAAGTTTAAAGTAGATATAAGGTATTGTAAAACTGGTTTTCTTGGCAACCACCCAGGATGATTTAAGCGCTCCTTCCTTTTAAGTAAATATTGATTTAAGAGATTTTCATCGCATCTCCAAGCCTCAAGAAGAGAAATTAAAATAAGATGCAAATCATGGAATTTCTGATGAAATTCTAGGTTTTTGGAAATGATAATATTATGGCAAAGCTGTAACATCCAAACAACTTTCACTTTCAACATTTAAATGTTATCACTTTGAAAATGACTTACTGGGTAAAATATTGAAATTAAGAAGCTCAATATTTTATTGATGAAGGTTGTATACTTGTATGAGGTAAATTTTTGTCTCTGAAGGATGTCAATGTATCAGTTTCATCAATAAATTGTCTTTGAATTTTGTAAGCAATTACATATACCTTGAAATAAGGTGTTCTAAAAGATTTCAAAGTGAAGAGATAACATTATTTTGAGTGCTTCTTTAGGTCGTAGTAAAACATAGAACAAGAGCGAGTGACAGACAAGAAAATGTTAGGCTTACAATGGTTTCCAGTCCGTAGTGCATGATCTCAGCACCCTATTGTTTATAAACATTATAAGTCTCACTCGACGGAATGCGAATTGATGTTGTTTTTTACGAACCACATACCTTATGGTTGAGGCCTTTCAAATTCTTTTTCCAACAGCTTCATTGACTTTTACAGCTGCGAAGTTGTTTCATCAAGTGATATGAGAAAGAACAAAGCATTAAGCTTCGCATCCATAATCATGGCAGTTGACATGAAACTTTGAATTTACTTCACGTAAGTGGTTGCAAAATGTTCACATTTTGTGATGTCTTTCCTGAAACAAAACAAAAAACGTAAACAAACTCTCAAGAGTGCGCAGTATGGACTGGAAATCATCTTAAAGGTCATGCCGTTAGGACAGGGTGGTCTAGCCTGACCTAACTTGGTCAATAAGTATTTTATCACACTGTCTTCATTTAGCTTGGTTTCATTGAAAAATTGTTAAAGCTATAGTGACAACAGATAAATTTTGATTAGCTTCACTCATAAAATAACATTTTCATTTACTTGCCATTCTTGGAACTCTAGTTTCTTGGAAGTTGTTAATGGACTAATATTTTCAACATGGTTTTACGTTGAATTTGCTGTATTCATAATATTTTTGCTTCTTTTGGAACGAAGGCACAACAGACTGTGTCGATAATAGTTTATTGGTGTTTATTTGTACACGTTCTGTATAAAGTAATGGCATAATTTATTTTAAGAAACCTGAGTAGTACAAAGTATGTGTTGGTACTAATTTATTTATACTGTTTGAACTGTTATGTAGTACATATTATAAACAGATTAATTTATTAACTTGTTACAGACTCTATTAACTTGTGATGAACTTGAAAGTATCAAATTGATATATTTTTAATTTGTTTAATATACATGGAGATGTAAAATAATCAAAACTATTAAAAGATAAATATTAAAAGTTGTTTATTTCATTATCAAAGACCACAACATTTTGTGTTTCCTAAACTATTTTGATAAATTCGTCACTGGGAATTATTGACCCAAGCATAATGTGTTGGCCATTATTGTGTATTGTTGCTTATTTGTTATGGATGTTCATGAACATTTAATTACACAAGTATCAAAAAGTTATGAACTTCAAGATTCTCCTGACAATGTTGTCAATAGGGTGATTTAGCAAAGAAGAAGTCAAACAATGTCAATGTGCAAGGCAAACGACTTCCTATGCTAGTATTTCCATTTTAGTGACAAAGTCTCAGTGGCCATTAGGCAGTTTCATGTTATGGTCAAAAATGTAATCATTAGATCCTGTGCACAAGTTGTCGTCAACATGTGGCCATAACATTGCTAAATCTCAAGCAGGCAGATGATGAAAATAAGAGAGAATCCTCAACTTGATATATGTTAATCACCAAGGTTGGGTTATTTGAAAGCCAGTTAACACTAACCCAGACTTATAAGTTAACCGGATTATTAATTTTTGTTGTATAAAAATGTTTTCCGCTACCTGTGTTTTGTGTAGTTTGAGATTTTTTAAACTCAAACCTGAAGGACAAAAAATATAAACAGAAAACCTCACCAAAAAGTTACAAAACTGAATTCAAAACTCTTGCCAAGCCTGGGTTAGCTTAATTGGGCTTTGAACAACCTGGCCCAAATCTTCAGAACTGACATTAAAACAATTGCATGGTAATAAATAAGCACGATTTAGACAAAAATGGATTCGGATTACCAGTATTATTATGGATCATTGTTAGTACAGCGAAGAGAGCAAAGAATTATTTACGAGGTTACCTTTATGGAGTTTGGGGTTAGGGTAAACCAGCAAGATTTCAGTTTGATCCCCAACCACTGAAGTATTAAGACTTCCTGCGGTAACTCCAGACAGTATCCCCATAGTTGACAATACAATTGACAATACTGCTTGACAATACAATTACATGTAAGGTGAAATTAGGCTTTGAATGCACGTGAGCATTAAAGATTTTATGTAGAAACTTAATATGTACTTTGTGATTCAAACATGATTAAAATGCTTTATTGGGAGTTTTTAGGTGCTAGTTTATGGAAGAAGTTCAAAAATGATGTAAACTGAGAACTAAATAAAACTAAAAGAATAAAATAAAATGGAAATCAGTTGTTGACCATAGTTATACTTTTTGATGGCTGTTAATCATGATTGTGACAACAGTCTAAGTCAGCAGTTAATCAGAGATAGATGTAAAGTACATTGTATATACCAGATAATGTACAAGTGATATCAACTCTTTAATGTAAGCCCTTCTCCCCAGTTTTACCAAGATGACAACCAAGACAATGTTCCTGTTAGGAACAGGAAAGTAAATGATAAATGATCATGGAATTGTGTTGTGAGAATGATTGACTCCTGAAGATGTTCTCATTTTGTGTGTGTGTGTGTTTTTTTTCCAAAAAGCATTTGGAACATTGAGAAAGTCAACAATGCAACTAAGTTTACTTTAATGATTGTTACACAAAGTGTTCTATGCTATACACTCTCATTCAAGCTTACAGCATCCCCTTCATATTATCTTGCTACAAGTCCAGAAATGTTAACATTGCTTTGAAAAGGTACTTCATGTTTTCCCTGTTTAGAAATTAAATTCATGAACTCGAGGTTACCAAATTTTATTAGGGAAATGTTTCTTCTCAAGTTGGTTTGATATCTGGGCCTGTTTTGAGTACTAACGGTTTCACTGTGTTCTTGGACAAGCCACTTCACTCTTACCATGTCTCTCCCCTCTAAGGAGTAGAGCACTTGTACTGGAGAACTGTTAGTGCTGCCTGACAAAATGGTGAGGGAGGGGGGGGGGGAGGAAACTACTATGGTGTATATATATATATATATATATATATATATATATATATATATATATATATATATATATATATATATATATATATATATATATATATATATATATATATATATATATATATATATATATATATATAGTGTCCCATCCATAGGGAGTACCATGTGACATCATAGTAGCCATGTTATGCCATGGATATGCGAGTCAGCACCTTAAAGCCACCAGGCTCAGAAAAGGCTTTGTTATACTCACTTGGGTTTGAACTACATGTGGAAGCAAACTTACTGGCAGCTCATTTGTAAGGCAAAGTTGTTGTGTATGAGATCTGGAAATCAAGCTGAGGAAGATCAATGATTGCAGTTGGATATCAACTGACTGTTCCACCCCTTCTCCCATGTTATCATTACTTTTTGGGCAACTAGCTAGTTCCCAGAACCAAACTCTGTTTCAATGATGGTATTGATAGTGAGTTCAGTCCTATGGCCATTCAAATGACAGTTGTTGCACAGTACTCGTGTGTGGTACGGTTTATTGGCTGTACAAGATGGTTTGAACTGAGACATCTGTGGATGAAACCCTTGTGCATGATCATTTGATTGAAGGCTGTTGTGAAGTATGCGGTTTGATATTTAAGTCATTCTTAACTTGAAAGAGTGTGTATAACACTCTGGTGTCATACCATTCAAAGGAGGTTTATGCTTGTCCCTTGTATGAATTTCAACCTTTTTCATGTTGCAATATTATTTGGGAAAGTCCTATCGTAACTTTCAGAATTTTAGCACAAGTTGTGTTTTGTGTTATCTTTTTATCGCCATCCATGTCACTGTCTAAACGCTGTGTCACTTGTCAGAATTTAACCCTTACAGTGCCTCTTGAAATGAAAGCTTTTGAACAGATTTTCTGAGCAGTACTGTTTATTACGCCTTGCAAGGTGTTTTTTTTTTAAAATTGATGTCATTTGCTAATTCTGTTACTGGTGTTCTATTTTTTGACTAGGAATTCCTACAAATTGAAGCTGAGCAACGGCGAAAGAAGGAAGAGGAAGAAAGACAGGTAGAGGAACGGAGAAGTGCTGCCAAGAAACTCCAATCACAACATGAAGAATTACAAAGAGAAAGACAAGCAGAGGTCAGAAGAAAAATGGAAACTAAGAATGGAACTTCTGATCCGAGGTGAGAGTTAGCTTTTTTTACCATTAATAATACTATTGTAGTGTTGCTTTGCAGAAACCTTTGCAGTACAATTTGTGGCAGTGACCAAGTCACAAGTCTGACACAAGACTGCCAAAGAGTTTTAATAAATTACTTAATATTATTATAAGTCACCATTAGGAATGACTATAACTTAAGGAGAACCTTGATTTTTACTGTTGTGGCCAATAGAGAGGCCTAGGATTTACAAAAGAAGATGCAGTAAAGCTAGTTATTAAACATGTATTACTGTTTTTGTCTGTAGAAGACTGGCTTCCTCTTCATTTGGCGGTAGAGACGGTGCAAAAACCGCTCTTCCAAAGCGTCCACCGACTTATAAAGTATTAACCCGTTCAGGCTCAGCAAAAGAACCAAGGTAAGGAAATGATTAATAATTATTGGACGAGGTTGAGCAAAATATCGTGATTTGTCAGTGGCGCGAGCAGATCAATTATTTGCTGGAGCCGAAGGCTGAGGTAAATAATTGATTCGTGAGACAGTGACAAATCACGATATTTTGTGATAACTGAGTTCAATAATTGTTTTATCATTGGATCACTAAGTTTGTTTTCCAATTTTAATCACTATCTGACAGCTCAGGGAAGCGATCTGCCATTTTCCCCCTTGAGAACGTGGTTTTAATTACGTATGAGCAGAACATTATTTGCAGCAAAACACGTTTACACGGTACTACGCATGAGCAGACCATTATTTGTAAGCAGACGCAGGTCACGTGGTGGGCTCTCGGCCAATGAAAAGGAAGAAAAAAATGCATCAAATGATCATAAAACTTGTTTTGTTCCTTTTTAACTTGTATTCAACCTATAGTGTAGGATGAGTGGCCCAGGCTTATTGCAAACATGCTGTTCTCTCATACAGAAGATGTAGTGGCCTTAGGGTAGTGCAGGGGACTCCAGGGTTGAGTCCTCGCCCAAGGTTATTATGATGTGTTGGCTTTGCTCTTGCAGTTATCAGTGAACTTAAAGGGCAACCTGAATAAATACTGTGGGCATACCAACAGTTAAGGGGCACTAGGCCTGTTAGATTTACTACCAGATCCATCATGTTACCTGTTACCTATCTCTTTTGTGACTTAGGTGTTACAAGAGTCCTCACCAGACCCACTGTACTCATATGAAAGTGCATTCTCAGGGTTAAACAGTTGAATATTGTTGTATAGCTAACTAATGATAATAAATAATAAGAATGCATGAATTTATAAAGTGCTCATTTCCAAAGCTCAGTGGCGCTTTAATAACTTGGTAATAACTATGTGTATAAACTGATTAATGTTTGATTGACATTGTAGTTCCCCTGAGATGGAATCTCCTGATGTAGCATGGAGTAGACAGGTAATTTATGATCCTGCTTATGATTACAGTGTAATGTTTCTTTAGCAAGAAATTCTGCTAAATTCCTACAACCTTGTACATTTACTGGAAAACAAATGAAAATAAAAGAAATTTCTCCTAAGAGAACGTATTCCCCTAAAATATGGAACAACAACAACTTGAATATTGTCTTGATGAACTACTAAATTCTCATAACTGAAACAGTTTGGATTAGTTATCTTTTAATCTTGGCGCGAGAAGAGTTTAACACTTGTCCTACGATTTTTGTCCAGGAGGAAGAACTCAGAGCACGAAAAAGAGAGGCACTTATGCAACAAAGCAGAAGAGAAGCTCAACTTTCCAGATTAAGATTTGAAGAAGAACGACTCAAGGTAAGAGATTCCTTGAATAATTTTACTGTTAATGTTTACCTAGAAAGCCTAGTAAGTTATTGTACATCAGGCACTCAATGCTTTCCCGTCGACAGAAGGCCTAACATTTGACCTCAAAAATTCTGTACTGATGATATAGCTCTATTAAGATCTGTAAAACCAATATAAACAGTAAAAGACACCACACACGAACTTTGTTGAGGTATGTTATCAGTATGGACTGACAGCTCTAAATCTGTCCTAGGTTAATAGGGAGCTTTAGAAAACCACGACGGCAACGGCAACGTCGCTAAACAAAAGGTTTAATGAGGAGAACAATGGCTGTGCACGTGCATTATAATTCTTGGTACATGTCTTTGCCGTCCTCTGCAAAAAAAAAACGTGTAATGACCAAATTCTTTGTTGTCTGGCGACCATGAACCACGACGACTAGTTTTTTTAAATTTTTATTTCGAATTTATCGCTGTGTGCTAGATTCAGTTTCGTGATAGCTTTGACAGTGATAAACAAAGTAAATGACTTCAGGGTACCGCGAGATTCGTAAGTGAAATATAAAATCATTTTTAATCGACGTTGTCCTCGGCTTCGCCGTCGTGGTTTCTTAGGCCCGGTTCATACGTCGCATTTCTGCCGTGTCGAATTCAATTCAACGAATTAAATTCGACAGAAATTCGACGTCTGAATCGGCTGCCGCATTTCTGCCGCACGTTCGACTGGTCTTGTCGCATTATCCGACAGAAATGCGACACCGATTCAGACGTCGAATTTCTGCCGTGTCGAATCTAATGCATAAATTATCTTAATGTATTGAGCATGCGTAAATGTGTTCCCGCCAAAGGAAAAGAAGAAACTTGGCCATTCTCGACCCAATGCAACCTGAGCATATTGCAACACATACTGCTACGTTGTCAGCCTTCTCCTTCTCGTTCCATTGGCGGACAAGTTTTAGCAAAATTAAAGTCCTTCGTCGCTCAGTACTTTCGTCCGCCATATTGAATACACTACGTTTAAAACATTTTCCGCTGGCCGACATACCCGACAGTATAAATTCTGAATTAAGTGCGACACAAGTGCGACGTATGAATCTACAGTCGCATTTCTGCCGCACTTAATTGAATTGAATTCGACACGGCAGAAATGCGACGTATGAACCGGGCCTTAAGCTCCCTAATATTTACGGGTTTGTCGATGTTAGATTTGTGTAGGTATTGATCTGGTTTTCCAATTTTCTCGTAGCATTCTTCCAACCTTTCTAGAGATGGCTCCAGTAAAGTGGTAAGCTATTGACTTTCCCAAAATACATTTTTCCGCTTGATATTTTAAATTCACTACCCTGCTAGCAAAGGTTTCTTTCTGGCAATTCTTTTAGCATGTGCGAAGTCGTTCGCGTCTCTTGTATTTCGCTTTATAGTCGAGCCGACTACGCGAAATACAAGAGACGCGAATGACTTTGTGCATGCTAAAAGGCTTGCCAGAAAGAAACCTCTGCTAGCAGGGTACAAATTCACTGGATGACAATGATTGTGCTTGGCAAAATGCATATTTCAGTTAAGTTACCGTCTTCGTTTCCCTATTACTCCCTCTTCGTAAATTGAAAGTTATTTTTCCAAACAGGAGCAAATGTTTTCAGATTAGTTATAGCAGAGATTGCTATAGTGGAGTTCGTAACAAGTATGATATGTGATTTCAAAAGGTCATTTCCAGGAAATGTTATATTCAGTTTGTTTGTTTTATACAGATGACTTTCTGACATGTTCGTACAAGTCTGTTTGATGTGATGAAGCTGCAATAAAACGCCCAACCCGCAGAATTGCCCATGCATTTCGATCGATGGCTATGGCTTCTCAATCAACACCGGAAATATCTGTAGTGAATGGTGTCTGCACTGTCAAGTGTAACTGTATTATTTTCTTCCTTTTTGTAGAGATTTAGTGGCAAAGGTGGTGCAGCTGTTTCGTTTAATGGCAGTGAATCTTCTCCACAGACGGACGCCAATGCTCAAGACAGAGAGGCATGGGAGGTAGGAAGCTATAGAAAGCCAGGTTGGACTCTGGGTTCAAGTCCTGGCGGGGGTCAATTTGGAAGGGCCTGGGGTGGAATTACAAACATAATAGGAGACGGGGACTGGGATTTGGGATTTGAGCGAAATGTGATAACCTTGCCCCTCCTTTAGGCCCCTGACTGTGTTGTGTTCTTTACTCTTACAGTATCTCTCCCCCATCCTGGGTCCAGCTGCTCAAAGGTGAATAAGTTTATGCACCCAATGAAGCGTTTTTGAGCAGATAGTGAGTTATTCCCGCGATTAGCATTATCCATACGTAGAAATACCGAAACCAGTATTAAAAAAAAATGGACATCGTAAATCGTTGTAACAATCAGGGAAATTATTGTCTGCTTTTTCAACCTTTGTGCGTTTTTTGGTCTTTAGAAAGTACATATTTCGACTGACAGTTTGGGTAATGGGAGAATTTTTCTAAATGTACTCTCGACTTGGTAATGAAAGACTTGTTTTACTTTTCAGGAATCAGTTTTCCCGAACATTCACACGAGACAAAAAGCGGCCCAAGTTCGCTCTTGTAAGTGTAAGGCTCACTTCTCAATACTGTAGGCTGGGAATGTCCCTGGCTTTCTGGATTTTAGCGCCAGTTACCTCTGCGAATTTTAAAACTGCTTTTCTCCACGGTGTTCAGTGATAACAAGTATCTTTAAAATTGTTAAATCCTGCACCGAACTTCAAGGGAAGAAACGGAGAGTGAAGTCGAGAGAGCAGCAGAATTCGAGCCTAGTGCTCTGGCAGTGAAATCTGTACAAGAGTTTTGAGGACCAGACTCATTATTTGTAGTGTATTAGACGTAAAACACGCAAGACTTTAGAGATAGCATCCATCTTACCCTTGTCTCTAGTATTTATGGCTTATGGCCGTTCGAATTAGAGTTTTCCGCATTTTGGCCGCGCCAAAATTTGGCCGAGGGCAAAAACATAAGGGAAGGGGATGAGCAGAGAAAAGAACAATCTTCACTGACCAGATGCATACAGGAGTTGAAGGTACTTTTGTGCTCGCCTCGATTTTCAGGCATCCAAAATGCGTGAATGCTTCCAGGCTGGTTAGAATATAGCTTCGCCATTTTCTTGTACAGAACGCGCTTTTGAATTTTTCCGCGAACAGGCTCGCCTTTCGGTCCACTTCAACTCGCGGCTCATTTTTGCGGGTTTGATTCTCACAAGTGACGCCCCAAACGTGACGTTATGTCGAATTTACATCATATGTCTTTTAATTTTCTTTCAGTACCAGCGTCCTTCAGAGATAAAGCAAATCCAAATTTCACCATAAAACGGATGTACGACAGTGCCAGGGAAGAGTTTGAACAACTGGAAAGACTCAGAGAGGTTTGTTGTGTACCGCGTTGGCAGTAAAACAAGAAGCTTAACGAAGCTTACAATTCGAAGGGCTCTATCTCGATATCTAGGATCTCTTTGTTAGAAACGTCAGGTTGCTTAAAGATGCTCCGTCATGGTTTGTGTATCTTCAAAAGTTGAGCCTAAATTTTTCAAGTTCTTCATTTGAAATCCGTGTTTATCTTCTCCATCTTTAACCATCCTTGTTTGTTTATTGTATATTATCTCTTTGGTGTTTTTCTTTCTTAGTAAACTACCATTTTCAGAATTCCGTCAGTTTAGAGGTAATTTTGTACATGGCCGAAATAACTCAAAATTCTGTGACTGAGCTCCTTTAAGCACACGGGTGTCTGAGCCACAGGTGTCAATCAAAAGGTTATGTTCTTGCTTTTCGTGCGTTCCGGTCCGTCTCTCAAACCCGTCTGTTCTTAATCTCTTAAACAATAAGATTATGAGTTCGAGATTTCTATCGCGCGATGGTTGACGAGGGCGCAGCCCGAGTCAACTCTCACGCATAAAAATCGAGAGCGAATAATCTAATTGTTTTAGTATAAATCTAGTAGTCGTTCAAAACTTTATCAAAATCCTCTTCACAGACACTTCGAAAACGCCAAGAAGCGGCCGTCATTTCGTTAACAAGGGCATACTGCTACGCTACTCATTATCTATCACAGAATAGATCGTGAATAGCGTAGCCAATCAGAGAATGGCATTCGTGATAGAACGCTGGTAGATTTATACTAAAACAGAATAGATAGTGGGTAGCGTAGCCAATCAGAGCACGGCATTCATGATAGAACGTTAGTAGATTTATACTAAATATTATTAACTTCTTACCTCCCGTGGTCGGGTTGTTCGAAAGCTGATTAACGCTAACCCAGGATTAAAAGTTAAAACCGAAATATTAATTTTTCTTGTATAAAAATATTTTTCAGTGCTTATATTATGTGTAGCATGAGATTTTTCAAACTTGATACTGAAGGACAAATAATATAGACAGAACCTCACCGAAAAGTTACAAAACTCAAACAAAATTCTCGCTAATCCTGGGTGAGCTTAATTCGGGCATTGAACAACCCGTCCCAGGTGTATTTTGTTTTTCTGAGATATGCGTCAATCCCTTACATTGAACTTGTAATATTTCACGGCGTGAAAATTTCCACTGGCTGGTCTTCCTCCCCTCTATTTAGCCTTTCACCTCAAACCTCCGCTCCTTACTATCACGCTCTTATGAGTGAGACATGGGACGTGAGATCCCCATGTATTTTTTCCCGATTGGTTCAAATCTGGGTAGTTAAACAAACACGAACAGCAAGGCTGAGAGGTAAATCTCTGTAATGCTGAGTCTATTCTGGAAATTTCAACTCAACTCGTCTTTTTTTTAAAGATCTTAAATCTGGGATATCCTTCTCGGGAGTGATATCATATTGAGCTTCTCAATATTATATAGGTTAGGTTAGCACCCCTACCACTATTTCGTATGACATTGGAAATTCTTCTTCTCGTCTAACTCTGGGGTGAAATAAAGTTTTCTTGTTGTCGTTGTGGTTGTTGTGCCAGTCGTGTACACAATATCATTCCCAACAAGTTGTTTTCTTTTTTCTCTTTCATCGTAGGGTATCGAAAGTCGTCTTAAGGTGTCATTACCAGATGATCTGCCGGCATCACTCTCCGACGGTGTTGTGTTGTGCCACCTTATCAATCACATCAGGAAAGGACTGATTCCCAGCATTCATATTCCGTCGGCAGGAGTGGTGAGAACAGACAAGAATCATTCATCATATATTGCAGATTCTCAAACTGATTGGCTAACAGATAAACTGTAGTGATGTACTGTTCGGAATTTTGTCATAATTATCTGATTATGCTGAAATATAGATGATTTGTTAAGCTGTTAAGTAGAAATAACGCGCGATATTTATAGCTACGAATTTTGTCGAGTTAGTCAGTGAATATTTGCCGTGGAAACCCGAAGCCCAGGTGCAATACATAACTTGTTTTTTGAAAATCTTCAATCAGTTGGATAGTAACACAGCATTCACATCGAAATACAGCGATACTTCACAAAGATACTTCGCAAAGGCGATACTTCAAGTTTTCGTAGAGCTGTACTGTATGTGCTTTTATTTTGGACACTTATTCAGTGATTGATCACTTTTGTTTGTCTTACAGCCCAAACTTACCATGCCGAAATGTCAGAAAAACGTGGATTATTTTCTTGAGGCTTGTAGAAAGCTAGGCGTGAACAAGGTATGCCGGCTGTACATTGACTGTTTACACAGGATAATGCTAGAAATTTAACAGTTAACTATGCTGATTTCTTTTCTTAATACACTTTATAGTAGGTCATTTACGAACTATCTTAAGCCTCTTTCTCAAAGCGAGTCCTGGTACCCATTGGTGCCCATCCTCTCATATGAAAATGAGATTTCATTCATATGCAAATTAAACTCGTTTTCATATGAACGGTTGTGCACCGGGCCTCACTTTGATAGAGAGGCTTAGGTCAACTCGGACACGGGCTATGAGATAGAATTCTGAACGCGGTCTTATAGGCAATAGTGTTGGGGTACAAAACTTGGGAAAACCGTTTTCTTTTTTTTATTAAAATATATATATATATTTTTGTAGTTGCAGATAAAGCAGATAAAGCGCATTGTAGATGAAAAATATAGAAAACACGCACCACCTTCAGCTGGTGCTTTCTAAATTTTTCTCGTGACCTCAAATAGGCCATATTCGCATTCTCGGTTTTGGAGTGGAACTAGCTTGCAAAAGAGATTATTTTCATTGGCATTTGAAAAGACTCCGCGCATTAGCCTAGTTGCAAGCTAGTTTCAGTCCAATACCGGGAATACGAATATGGCCTATTTCTACCGTGTTTTATTGTTCGAAAAACTGATTTTATTTTGTTATTTTGTAGGAGAAACTCTGTACGCCATCCGATATTCTGGAGGAGAAAAGTCCATTACGTGTGTGCCAGACGGTAGAATCATTACTAGAGCACGTTGACGGAGGCGTATAACACAGAAAGTATACACAGTAAAATAACAAGTGTCATGATTCCAAATCTTTAACGTCAAGGCGATTTATCCATTGATTGCCGTAAAAAATATATTTAAAAGACGAAAAGTAAAATCTTCCTTTGGTTCTTGCTGAAAATAGGACAAATACATTATTGATACATGTACAAAGAAATATGATCTGGTTTAGGTTAGGAGGAATGCAGTTTAGCGTAAAACGTGCAGTGTTGACCAACATTTCATCACGTTATAGTAGAAACGAATGTGGACTGGAGATTCCCTTGATTTCTTTTTTATAGGTACTCTCATCAAAGTATTGAATTGTTTTGCTCCATTCCGTGCCTGCAAAATGTGCTGTACAGCAGTTTTGAAACTTTAGGTAGTCCTCAGTCTAGGAGACTGGGTTCTAGAGAGTGGGTCTCCCACGTCCAGGAGATTGGTTTCTAGTGGCTACTAAGTCAAACAGTGGAACTAAAAAGTCCCTTGGATAAATCATTGAGAATTAATTACGTCTATGTTATATGACACTTATGATTATTATTTTTTATCTAAACTGAGTAGCATACACGCACCATGTCCATTTTGTGGGAGGGAAAAATGATAAGCTTGACCTCTGCGCAATCTAAGTCTGCCCGTGGAAATAGAATAGAAGATACTTATCAAAAACTGCCCCGTATATGCCTTTTATTTTCGAGAACCTTTGTTTAAAGTAGTTTTCTGATTAACATAAGCACTTCAGTCTCTGATAGAGCTACGAAACTCTCAAATCTAAATATTGAAAAGGTATGGCATGATTAGATTAATTCCATGAAATTTGAACCCGCTTTTAATACACTTTTTGTGTCACGCGGGTTGAAAAACTGATTGTATTAAATACAATAATAAATCTCGTGAAGGATTATCAAACTAAATTTTGTAGTAAATGTGAAAACGGCACAAAAAATATCACCCCAGAATAAAATGCTTTTCTCAAATACGAACCGCGTACATTTTAAATGAAGAAGCAAAAACCCAGGGGGTAAAATGGCCGCGTCCCAATTTTCGTACGTACATTTTTACCACTCGTCGATTAGCGATGAGTTGGGGACTGCTTGCAGTCTAGTAGGCAGGGCTTTCCCTGATATCACGTGACGTCGCAATTATTACCGCTGACCAACTCAATTCCAGGACCTTAGTTGTGCTTATCTCGCGGTACAAGTAGCCAGTTGAGGTCTGGACAGTGGAATGTCTTTCACCAAGATTTTTCTATAAACAAAGAGATGGCCATAGCAGAAAGAATTATCGTTGCTGAATATTCTTGTATTACTTTAAATTTAAATACTGAACAACTCTGAATTATTGTTAACTCCTATTAAAAATGTGTTTCTTTGAATAATGATTTGAATCCAAGCCATCAGTGTAAATTTTTTTCTAAATTTTGATAATAACTATTTGATTATTCAGACAGACACTAACGACAATAAAACTCAGGTTTCAGCCTCTCTTTTTAGCTGTGTTTATCGTTTTTTGTTTGTTTTGTTTTTGTTTTTTTTCTTTTTTTTTGTTTATGGTTCATATATTAGCAAAATGGTCCTGGTCTAAAACGAAAAGAGCATTCTTTTTTATTGAAGTGGATAGAAGTAACTACATATTTATTGATAAATTCAGAATCACTCGATATACATGAGCAAGACTTCCGTGATATTTTCTCAGCAAAAGTTCTCAT
The DNA here is from genome assembly GCF_964199315.1 of Orbicella franksi. NCBI lineage: Eukaryota > Metazoa > Cnidaria > Anthozoa > Scleractinia > Merulinidae > Orbicella > Orbicella franksi. The sequence continues at coordinate 27,123,539 of NC_138151.1, forward strand.
TTGTTATCGTGATAGCTTCGGACATTTTTCCTTTTGCTTATGACGGAAACGAAGGATACCGTGAAAACCCGCTGTAAAAACTTATTCGTTTAAGAACCTCCAAAAATATGCCATTTTAATCAGCAAAAAAAAATCTAAGAACCTGTTTAGCTAAGCAAGATCAAGCAGGTTCTTATGTGTATGTGGGTTACAGTTAATTAGGATAAACATTTAAACCAAGAAGTTTGACTATGATATTGCAAATCTATATTACAAGCAAACACATAGTACAGTTGTGTATATATTGAAGACCAAATCCAAGTTTATTTATTTTTCTTGTAATCAACAACTACAGGAACTGACAGCTGTACCTCCTTCATAGACATTTGATACCTAATTAAGAATCTACTTAGCCTAAATTGCCCAAAGTACAAGAACCTATTTTGCCAGACTTCAAAGAATGTCGTCTCTCACACCGGGTTTCTACTGTATTTAGACGGTTCTCCAAGTTTCAGCCACATTCATGCAGTACTTCTTCAGCTATCGCGCTACTACAACCTTGTAACGTCAATCTGTTTTGTCCTGGACTCCTGGATTGTACTCAAATGCCCGCCGTAGGTGTAGGTGACGAGAAGGGGGAGGGGAGGGGAGGGGAGGGGGTCGTTCCCCACCCGGTCCAGCTGAGGGTGTATGTTTGATACAGTCATTACAGGGTGTCCCTTAGAAAACGGGTCGTTATGGAACATGTTTTTTATATGGCAGACACCATTTTAATGAATGTTGCATAATTAAGAATATAACGCAAACAGCGGTGATAAACATTGCATTCCAAGGTAGTTTAATACAGAACTTGACGTTTCGAATGCTAGTCAACATACATTTTCAAAAATGACCGTTACAAATTCCTAATCAAGCTACAATGGACTAAGAACAAGAGTTTATACGATAATGTTACTGCATGTTACTGCATCAATCACTGGCGCATAAGACATCAACACTGGACTCCTCCATTTCTGTCGGTCCTTAGCAAGCTGTGCGGCCTGCTCCAGTTAGGTCTAGGGCCTGAAGTTCGGCCTCTGTAGTCCTCCTCCAGGTGGATTTGGGAAGGCCTCTCTTCCTTTTACCCTCTGGTGTCCCTTCCGAGATGTCATGGTTTCTCTACAGAGCACGTGACCGATCCAACGCCATCTTCGTCTTACAAGAACAATTCCCAAATCCTCCTGCTCTGTCAGTTTGAAGAGCTCATTGTTGGAGAATTTTCTTGGCCAAAAGATATGTAAGATTTTAAATTAAACTGATCTGTTTATGTTCACCTGTTTCATTTCAGGTAGAAAATTGATCGAAGCATTTAACTTAGTCGCAAATTGTAATTCAAGGTTCAAATTGGAGAAATAATTCTGCCAACACAACATGAGACGTGAGACAGGTCAAGCAATGACGTGATCTTACATACAAACATGTCAACTATCATATAACTAGTGCTAGCAACCAAGAAGACAATTGAATGATTTTAGATTAGGTTGGTCTACAATTAACTTATTACTTCTGTAAAATAATCTTTCTTAATCGGGGTTTAGTAATCATTATCGTAGGCTAAAATGAGACACAATGTTACAGCGCCCTCCCCTCCCTTGCCATTCTCCCTTGTGAACAGACTGATGTTCAAAATACAGCTTTTAGCACTCGCCTTGTCACAGAATGTTTTCTAGATCGGCATTTACATTGTATTTATATCGCAGGAGTTCAGTTCCATAGCGATTTTACTGTACCTTTGGTTGGCATGGGCTGAAGAATATTGTTCCTCAAACTGCGGTCGCTTTTCCTTATCCATACTAGACAATGTTCAGCCGCGTTTTGCAGCCCTATTCTACTGAGACTAGACTACAGTAATCCCTAACCTATCTCAGACTTGCTATTTTCAACAAACAAACTATCATTATTGCAATCAGCTTTCATTTATGCAATGTTCCTTAAATTTCACGCGTCTGTTCATAGACTGGCGTAGGAAACTTGGAAATTATCCATGCCATTGCCAGTTCCCGGTAAATCATACCCTATTGTAGGTCAAAACATTCTAATTTCTGTACCCTGTTCCGGAAAAATCTGCTGGAAACCCATACCCTTCACCCTAGCACACGCTCATTTATGTAATTGAGATATGGGTGTGCGGAGGGTGTACCCTCAGGGCGTGCAAGGGATTTGTTAGTTGAGATATCTGTTACCCAGCGAAGTCCTTATTGGCGGGGAAACCCAGGGACTCCCCGCAATCAAGATAACCCTAGGTCGAAAACTGGGTATTTCCCGTAGGTAGTACTGGCTGATTAAAAGTTGTTCGATGCTTGGGTCAATTAATTTCCTACTCCCCGTCAGGGGAGGTGTAGTTATGGCCCAACACGGAATCGTACCCGTTCGTACATTTCCCTTTCCCCCGCCACTCTGTCGGATGTGTGAATTAGACAGTGGCGGATCTAGGGGAGGGGTCCGGGGACCCCCGCCCCCCCCCCCCCCTTCACCTTATTTTGGGTAAAAAAAATCGCAGAAGGAAGAAAAGCCGGCAGGGCAAGCAAAACAAAAAAACTGACCCCCCCCCCCTCCCCCCCTCTCAGCTCAAGGTCTGGATCCGCCACTGAAATATGCCGGGAAAACAGACCCCAAGTTTGTTTAGTAAGTGGTAAATTAGTTTTATGTACCTGCTGGCTGGGAATTCCATACTTTATGTTAAAAAAAAGTTTCTTTCTTGGCTTCTTTGTAGCCATGATGGTCCCAGATTACTTTTGATCATTTGGGACCTTGTGTGCCCCCGTTTCTTCTCTAAGGGAGTTTGTTGTAAGAGGATTCGTTATAATTCTAGCCTTTACATAAGAATGATTTGTAACTACAGTTCAGCTTGACTCTGAGCCCTATTCTGCCTTGACTGCAATCTACGGTCTCTGCCAAATAAAGTTTTGGTGTTATCGTCTGCGTATGAAATAATTATAATCAATTAAATTTGAGATACATGACAGTTTCACGGATCGGAACAAGCAGTGTCTATATTCTCTGTGTTTATTGTCATAACGTTATTAGAGAGCGAAGACCACGGAATAAAGTTAATTAACAGCCGCTGTTCTGTTCTCCTTTTCATATCGGGGTTCCCCTCCCCCCCACCCGCGCCCCCCTTCACCGTTCCTCCGCGAAGAAAGTAGACGTGGTGGAAGAGATGGGTTGAGATGATATGACGGGATGGTAAATTGTCATAATCTTGTTTCCACATAGGTGGAGCTTTTCCTCAGTGTATTCTTAGGTATTCGAAACACTCGAAGACGGCGCATAAACGTGAAGCAAACACATGGATTGGCCAGGACGTGGCAAAACGAGAACAACATAGCAAATTGACGAAATGCTACAGAGCCAAGACTGCAGTCTGGAATAGAAGCTGGGAAGTAGAGTCTAAGAAACGTATTAACGAGAAAAGGTAGCCAGCAAGTAGCAAACGCCAGGACGATTACAGCGGACATTATCACAAGTTTTTTATTCCTTTGTGCCTGTCGCTGATTGGCGATGGAAGTACGGAAAGCCGCCATGTCGTCGCTTCTGAGTTTGACCAAGACGATAGTTTGCAGTGTGGCTACTGTTACTAAAGGTATAATCAGTACAGTGACTAGTAACATAGTATAGAACCACAGAGACGTTGACTCGTGATCGAAGGCCGGTTCCCAATTCGAGTTACAGATGGTTTCGCCGTTGCTTGTTGCTTCCAAACGGAAAGTATAGAAATATGGAGAGTGAATCGCCATCGCTAAGATCCAAGTACAAGAGATCTGAAGCCGTCGCGTTTTGACAGTCATTAGACGAAATCTTGTTGGATATACAATGGCCACCAATCGATCAGCGGCGATCAAAACCAGGGAGAACGTAGACACAGCAACTGAGGAGTCCGTTACGAAAGGGGCTATCTTACAGAAGAGTGATCCAATCCACCCACTGACTAGAAAAGTCGGCGAATCTCCGCGGATTTGAGTGACAATCTCACGAGGAAAGTGAACTGTGGAGAACAAGAGATCTGAAAAAGCTATGTTAGCTATAATACGGTTCATCTTGATATTCGATTTTAGAGTCGAGTAGATAAGGAGAGAGTTTCCTATTAGAGAAGAAAGCAAAAGAACACTGTAGATAGAAGCGTGGCTTATCGTGATAGCCTCAGCATCCGGGGACAGCGAGCAACTTCCACTTTGACTATCGTGCCCTTGAAATTCTTGTGTACCGTTTGTCGAGCTGTTGTTGGTGAACGCCATAATCGAAAACGGCAACCTACAAATTTGAACAAGCTGGAGTGATCGGGGCGACAGTGCTGTAAAAATGTGCTGTTTATAGATCGTTTCACTTGATTTGTAGTTTGATCACGGGCGACATGATTGACAAGTGATATTCAAAGTCTTGGAAATTAAATGGTTTTTTTTTCTTCTAAGTGGTGGAAAGTTGTGAACGTTTAAAATTGCACTCATTCAGTTTCTTTTAGAAATTGAAAGCAATTTTCATATCAGCAACGTCACGCTTCTTCAAGTGTAAAAGAAAACGTCAACGGTCTTTTGTAAAAAGTAGAATAGTAAGAGTGGTATTGAAGTGCATGGCATTGTTGTACTGAGTTATAGTACGTGTAACAAGTGGCCTGGTCTTGCTTCGTGTTTGGATAAGTGAAGTAGGAAAATAGCTTTTAAGAGCCCAATATCAATTTTAACTTTAGAATTTTACGCAACAATACAGTTAACTGAAGGAGAGACAAGCTGTGGCTCAAGCTGTGTAATCATGGTTTAACGTCGACAAATAATCTTCTTACCATAAGGATCTCTAGAAATATTACGACATTTTAAGCTCAAAGTTCATCTTATTCATACCTTTCGTCAAATACACAAAAGAACTGTGCCACGGATTTTAGCCAGATTTAGACATAAAAAGATGGCCAGCAAATTGAGTGAAATGTAACAAGTTACTTTAATACGGGAGGTAACAATTCAATAACAGCACAACGAATGAAAAAGCAGGAAGGTACTGATGGACAAAACTGAAAGAAGATTAAAACGGATTTCAATATGGGATTAATTTATGAAAAACTGTTAAGTTGTCTGAATTATAGAATTAAAGTTCATCTCGTTTGTTTGTCGCCTTTAATAATAACACCCGGGAAACATATTTGTTTGTAATGAAGACCACATGGTTTTGTCATCGTTTTGATCCACAGAAGTAATTTCTTCGCTATCATTAAGTTACATACCGAGTATTTGCCAAAACTTAATCAAATAGACTAGACTCAGCCGTGACACAGTCGTTTTAAAATGTTTTTCATTCACACCAGAAAAGAGAAAAAATAAAAATAAAAAAAAACAGAAGAGTAAAACAAATGTAAAGTTTCTCGAAACAAGAAGGAAGTGTGTAGCGGCCAAAGCAGCAGAAATTTTCGAGTTTTTGGGTAATTTCTTCGCTAACATTTAAGTTTCATAGCGAGTATTTGGTAAAACTTAATGAAAATAGAGTAAGCTCAACTATGACATTGTCTTTTTAAGATGTTTTTTCAGTGTACACCAAACACCAAAGAAAGAAAGAAGCATAATAAGAAAATAACTGTAAGTTTTCCCTAAGAGAAGGAAATTAAATGTGTAGTGGCCAAAGGAGCAGAATTTTTCAAGCTGGCCACTACCAGAGTGAAGGCAATACAATAGACGAGAAGTGTAAACAAAGCCGTTCAAAAACTAATGCCGCGAAATTGTCCGCATTATTAAAGCGTCTGGCTGCCAAAGTGAAAAGCTTGTATATACATGTTTTTGACTTGATAAAAAGGACTCCATTTCATCTCAACTGGAATTGTCTCCCAAATTTTTGAAGCCAGTGCTTGAAATCTTGTGAAGCCAAGTTAATTTGATTTGGAAGTTTTAGTTAAGACTTTTTGAAGCAGTTAGGATAACAACAGAAAGAGCGGCAGGATTCCTGGTTCGAAGTCTTGTGTTTTATTTACGAGAGAGGAAATTTTTAATTTATAAAAGTTCTCAAGCTTCGTTCGTTTCTGTTTTAACAACTAGAACTTTCATTATGTGTTTTGAAATGTTTCTTTGCGCAAGCCAAAAATCCTAAGTTTTTGATATCCTTGACGGTTTTCTACTCGTAACAAAACGTTTTAGCTAAACGTATAGAATCTTGATAATATGGTTTTATTAGTTTCTATTCAAGGGATTATCTCCCTTGCTGACACTCAAACATAGCAACACAACTGATTTCGGAAATACGTCAGTAGCACTGAATTGCAATTTTTAAGTCAGTTTTCTATTTCTAACCTACTAAGTTTGCTTTTTCTTACGTGTAATCTTAATTTTAATTCAAGTCTGTTCTTATTATGTTCAATACGGGGAACTGAGTGTTTTCATGTCCTAAAACAACAAAGACCTGTATAACAAATATAAGCAAGTGATCAACTTGTACATTTTTTTCATAATAACTTCAAAGAATGTACGTCGTTGGAGCCAAGTTATGTCTCATCTTTGATGTCCGTAGAATTCTCTACCAAAGAGGATCCCTTGGTTCAAGGAACTCCCACTGAGACAGCGTCTACACTAAGCCGGAGAAATTTGAAAACGCAGCTTTATTTATACGTTAGCCTACCGTCCATACTAACCATTACGAAAACGGAGCTTTTCGAAAACGCTCGTCAAAAAGGAAGAGTTTGAAAACGCTGGCTTCGTGCTTCAATGTGGACGGAAAACATCTTGAGGACGGAGCTTTTCGAAAACCATGACATGACGATAATGGTGAGATTTTCCTGTCCGAGTTTTCCACAACCCCAAATCCAAAATGACCGGTTATTGATGCGTTTTCAAATTCCTCCGGCGTAGTGTGGACGGAAAACATTCGATGCTTTTTCAGAGTGAAACCTCCGTTTTCAAATTCCCCCGGTGCACTGTAAAAGGAGCTTAGAGACTTCCCTGCTCAGTACAGTTCGAGCGTTTGCTCAACCGAAAGTCACTTCCCAGCGGAAAAACTTAACGTCCCAGTAGCGCAAATAATTCTTCCCAATTTTCAGTTGCCCGGAATGGCATTGCTACATATTTTGACTACAGCGTATGGCATATTGTCGACATCATACAAAAATGATTTTTTAAACAGACATTAGACTATCAGCGATCCACCTGTTAAAGATGCCTGTAGATTCAAAAAAGTCGCAAAACACCTTAATCCAAAACATACCCAAAACACATCAACAGACGAGAGAGAAAAAGTAGAAATATAGTTTTTTGTTACAGTTCTTGACCTTATACGAAGCATAAGAAGAAAACACTTCGCGAATGTAAATATCTTTAGCAATTGAAGCAATTTGGACGCACAAAACTGATCTTATCTTAAGCACTCTGTCGAAAAATACAATAAATAGATAGGTCGCCGTGCTCGCTTAAGAGATATGATGGGCCAATCTTACCTCATTTATGCGGACTAGCCACGTTATTTCATAGGTCAACGTTACATTTTGCGGTAGCTGGAAGCAGAGTTTTTTCTAAATAAATAATTGGAGAAAACTTGATAGGTAAAAAGTCTCGAGTTTATGGAACAATGTCTGATATATAATTTTTTGGAACAATTTCAAACGACATCGATTCAAAACTTTCCTCGAGTAGTTGTTTTCAACGGGTCGTAATTTGCAGCCTCGAGTAACGGTTTATATCTGCACGCTTTCGAACAATTTTTTTTGGCTCTTTTTAAAACTTTTTTTTACTTTAAGAGGATAATTTGTACACCATAACTATGTAATAAATGTAGGTCATCATGCTCGTTTAAGAGGAAACGAGCATTTATTTCGCTGTCGAGCTAATCTCTTGATGTTGTGTATGTGCACGCGCTCGGGTGCGCTAATGACGCGAAAATCGTGCGCAGTAGGGATGCGCAATGCAATTCTGAGGAATCATCTCGAAGAGGAAGACTCGTGAAGAAATTGGATAACTGGACTCGCTATTGCGTATAAGTTGGCGTAGCTTACTTCACTTTACTCTAAAAAGTACGACAAAATTGTTTTTTTGATGTTGTCGTGACATGTAAAGTTAGACACATAGTCACAGAGATTCAGACAGCCTTCATTCAACCTTTTACATGTATAAGGTAAGTTAATCTGTTTGTTAATAATGACTTTCCTCATTTGGCATTTTCATTCCTGCCAGCCGGGAATGCGTGTTCCGTACTACAAAATCGTGTTTTCTGAGCCACACTATATACCCCTCATCACCAAGCTTGACCAGTCAAGTTGCTAGACATTGGCTTTTTATTCTTCATTTTATGCAGTTTTAAGGTCTAAGACGTAGTATGTCTTGTTGACCTTATGGCCAGGTCTAACCCACGTGTAAATAATAAAATATTGGATGGCAAAAAGAAAACTGGCCGTTCTTGTTTTGTTCTTGGGTGTGGCAGGTTTTCTTGATTCCGTGAAAATTTAACTTTTTCTGCCTTGTTCCCTATTAATTCATTCCTTAGTTCCTCAATTTCAAAGATCAAAAAAAAGATCATGTTCGCCTGTTCCTCTAAACCCCTGAGTGCATGGTTAGCAAAGGGTCTCTATTATCCATGCTAAGAGGCCCTCTAAATTAAGGGTGTGGCCAGGGTCGCCTGTCTCTCTAAGATGACTGGGCATTGGTAAAAGACATTATTTGATTAGCTAGATTCTTGGGTCATGATTTTTGGTTTCTTTCACTTAAATATCCACTAGCTGATTTGTAACTAGATGCATTTCATAAGGAATTACAGAAACACTTTTCAGTAAAGTCCTCCATAACAAACCATGGATTCCACTTACAGCCATAATTTAACTTATTTCAAATTCTGTTAATTTTAATTAGACCTTTGCACCTTTGGGAATTTTCAGGAATGAAACCAGCACTAAAGAGTAATGAACAGCCAACTCCTCCTATGAGATATACCACCAAGGAATCGTGGTAATTATTTTCACCATCTTGGACTGGATATTAATTTTGTTTTGATAAATACAACTACCGTGATTCCCTACAGGCAGGTCTCATAGAGGAAAAATTGCTGGCTAATCAATACATGTGTATCTAGAGTCACCTTTCCTTGTGTCAAGGCCTCGTTGACTAAGAGAGAGAAACTGTTCTGAGGACAAGAATGTGGCCAACCTTCATTAACAGCAGCTACTGAGAACAAAGAAGTCAAGCTTAAAGTAAGCTTTACTATTTTGGTCCCAACCCATGAGGGAAATAACCAGTGATTATGGTCTTAAGAAGAACATTAAAAGACTAATGAAGCAGATGATTGACAAAAGAAAGCAAAGCAAGTGTCAATATGAAACTTGATTTATTTACTCCACATTATTCCCATTACTGAGCAGCAGGTTCTTGGCCTTCACTGCCCTTTGTGGCTCTGGTGTAAATCAGCTGAGAGTGGTGTTTGGACACCTCTTTAATCAGGCCCTTGGAGAGAAGTTCCTGCAGTCCACGGCGTGCTAGGGATCCCCGGATCTTCAGCCTTTCAGACACAACAGAGGGAGTGATCAGCCTGTAGCTGGGAACCTCTTTGTAAAGCTTGTCATAAGTGGCCTTGTCGAAGAGGACCAGATTGTTTAGCTTGTCTCGCACTTTTCCTTTGGACCACTTCTGTTGGTTTCAAGAGGAAAATGGATCATCAGTAATTTCAAATACAACCATGTAAAACCTTTAACTTTCAGAAGGGATCAACATTTGGTCTTGCCTTAAAGAATCAATAAACACAGATATCCAAATATATCACTTGAGAAAGTCTTACCATGTGATGAACTGTTAAATTACACTAAGCTTCCCCCCCCCCCCTAAAATACCCCTCCCCAATCTTAGCAAAAATAGACAAAGTAGAAGCTTACACAGAGGTTTAGCTCTTATTTCCATACTACAGGAGAAAGTCTTCAAAATTATAAAAGCCCCTTCACTGCCGGATTCATCTGTATTTTATGTCATATAAAATATTTCAGATATTTTTGATGCTCTGATGATTGTAAAATGATTCGTGTTTCAATGTGGTACTTAGAGTTTTAAGATGCAGTCTCAGGGGTTTCATTAAGGGCCAGGCACTGTGCAGATTGAATGACTGTGAAGATGATTTTACCCGCCTCGTTTAACCATCTGGAGGAACGTTTTTCTTATAAAAAGTTCATTTCAAAAATGTTTAGCCTGCCTGTAAAAACCAGTTGATCTCCTGCTGAAAATGTTAATGAAATGTTAATGCAGATCTTAAAGCTTAACATTTACCTTCTAAATGGACACCCACTCACACACAATTGTCTTAAAACTACATGTAAGAGTAAAGAAAATGAAACTAGACCTTCTTCTTAGCTTTTCCACCACCACTAGATGGTTTGTCTTTCGGTTTGGAGGATGTCTGCTTTGTATCCTTCTTGGGAGGCTGTAGAATAAAACCTTGCGTCAGTATTGTCCTTTTATATAACTTAACCCTTAAATGGAATCTTGGCTAAAAAAGTTTTGTTCCAAATCACAACTTCATGTTTGTGCTACATTGCTACAGCGTTTTGAACTCAATAATCAAATATTGCATGAATCCAGAGATAAAAAAGTGCTGCTAATCATTTATAATTCATATTTCAAACAAATATCTAAAGTTCCAACTAGAAATCATTTTCTGAAGACTCCACAGATCTCTCTGACCGCACAATGACATCATAGATTACTACAAAGTAAACATGGTGATGCCCTTGTAATTTAACCTGAAAACCAAACACTTTGTATATGGATCACTTACAGAGATACCAACTTAAAATCCTAAGGTTAGTTACAGAGAACCATAAGGTATCCTTTGAAATGTTAACTGCTTTAGAGCCAAGAATCCCTTTAAATTTTAACAAGACACCCACACTACTTGGCTAAAATAGGATGCTTCATCAGGGCATAAACACAAAAATGCATGTTTCACCTGCGTGAAATTTACATCAAAAAGTATATACGATAACAAGATAAGTATTATGTGGTGCTTAAAAGTGTGATCATTTGAAAACCCTTGAGAAATGTAAATAACGCTCTTCAACAGCTTGTCTTTTTTAAGTTTCTCTCATGTTCTCAAATACATGGAGGAACTTCAGAATACCCGGCCACTTTATTTACATGTGTCGGTGGGCTTTGAAGAACGAGGTATATAACAATAGTTGCTATTCTTATTCAATGAGATGCTAATAAGTGGCCGGGTATTCTGGAGTTTAGCCAAATACATATCGTTTTCATGACAGTAGAAAGCATGGTTTGACGAAAGTGGTCTTCCATAATAGTGCTCCCAAACAATAGCCAAAGTAAAGTGTATGCATCAGCTGTGAGATTTCTAAGGAGAAGTGTGCATGTGAATAGCATACAAAAACATGTTCATTATTACTAGCAAAACCCAGACCATTAAAACGAAACATACGATACAACAACCTCAGCGTTTACCAGTGTTAGCAACCATGTATCTTATGAAAAGAACTACGTAGATTTGTACTATTTTGCAAAGCTGTTTAATAAAACCTATGACATTTTCACCGTCAATCATAACGATTTCATGCATTCGTCTTTCACTGGACTCAAACACTGAACGTACAAGTTTCAGGGTGCAAAGCAAGAATCACATTGGTTATCATGACTGGCCAGGCGCTAGGCATTAGTATTATTTGGCCCTTGGATGTTTTGGAAAACACGATCGCAACGAACCCATCAGACGAGCATTTTACTTCTGTAATTTACAAAATTTCACGTGCTGCGGAATATATTGCTATGTTTTAATATGAAAGTGCACTCGTTAAGCCATTTTGAGAGCGTCTTTGCCTTTGTGAACTCCTAACACAACATTATGCTAACACAGTCGGTAGTACTAGGCTTTAGGTAGCCTAAGAAACTAGAATTTAAGAAGACGAGTTTACCAACCATGATTCCCAGTCACAGCAAAATGGAAGAGAAAGAACACACATGCGAGCGGCATAAATTGCTTGAGGGGGGTCAATACATTGAGTGGAAAGCCAATGACTAGATCCCGAGGAAAACTGCTGACAACACAAATTGTGGATTCGAACATGGCGGACGGAGGGTACCTGAGATTTCAGTGAAAGACGTGTTTACTCTAAGAATTTGAATCTCTGCGGACATGTCGAGGAAAAAGGTAAGCTAAGGCTATTAAAAAATACTAAAAGAGGCAGATTTATGGAATAGAGAGTGTCTGTGTGATTTTAATCAAAGGTAAAAACTCTGCAAAGCTTCACGAAAAGGTATCGCTTTCGTTTCAATTTTTCGGAGAAGTTTCCTCATGGCTAAAATGCATGGGCATACTCATTTCAGTAACATATGAACTTTCTTTGCTTATTTTATTTCATATCCAATGCTTTTACAGTACACTGGGTTTTGTGTGAATAATTTATTTAACTCAGACAAAACATTCTGCTCTACATTTTCTATCAAAAGAGATTTTTTATCATTATCACCACAACTTTATTGTGTGGCTATTTTTCTAGGCTATTCTTGTTTTTTTTTAAATTGGTCTTGTTGCCAATATTTCTTATGAACATGGATTTTACTCGTGTTTATTTTGTGTATCTTAAAATCGTTGGTAAAGTAAGACCTAAGATCCCCCCCCCCCCCCCCGCCTCATAGTTCTCTTACTATTAAAGGGTGCGTTAAATACGAGTCTGATCAGGGCTCAGCAAAGAGCGTTACTGGATAATTGTTTTAATTTATTGTCTGTCAGTTGTGCTAAAACAAACCTTCATATCTGGATAATAAATCTTGCACTGCCCTAACTTTAAATCTGTTATTTCCCGTGGTTTTTCTTAGGATCTTATTTTCTTTTGGTACTAAAATTTTATGAGGAAGGGAAATCTCTGTTGCTCTATCAAACCTACTACTTTGAAGCTCTTAAACTGTGTACAACAGGAATTTTTCTATTTGTTCATGTATTGTAATATGAAATTAAAGAAAGTCTTTTGTTGACAGTTTCTTCACTGCTTTTTAACTGTCTGAAAATGTGAAATTTCACTTCCAGTTGGGTCAGAAACTGCATGATGTAGAGACCTGAAACTTGCCAGGATGCGATGTCAAGAGAGAAACGTAGAATAACAACCTTTTGAACCAAAAAAGAAATTATCGTGGAAATAAAAAAAAGTAAGCAAAATGTACCAGGAATTAGACACTCATGCATAGCTCCAGTTTTGGTTTGAAATTGTAGAAATGTTGTGAAAGATTTGTAGACCTGCATTCGTATTGTCACAGTATAGTGTCACGGCCTGCCTAGTCCAAGGTTCCAGTCCCCTATTCTATGTGGTTTCTTACCCAAAAGAAGTGAAATTTCACATTTCCAAACAGCTAAAGCATGATGTAGAAAAAAAACAATATTCTCTTTTTTTATATATCTGTGTAATAAAAAGATATCTGTCAAGACATGTACAATAATTGTACATGTCTTGACTTTGAAATAATTATCATTTCAAAGTTTACTCTGACTGATATTTACTGGTGTGTATTTTTCTGTAATTTTAGAAAGATAGAGAACCCGAAGGTGTTCCTTTGGATTTACGTGTTAAAAAGACAGTTAATCCTGTGACAAAGATAGTTGAAGAAATCCAAGAGTTGGCAAGTGGCTTTGAGACTTATTTATTCCATCCAAATAAAATGTTTTGTTTCCTAGTACCTTCTCTCGAATCTCTCTTGTGGAAGTACAATCGTTTTTGATTGGCCAGGCAAAAGTAAAGAATGGAAACAAAACAGGCTGAAGAAATAAATGATTTGAAGTGTGTTAGCCTGAACTGTAGCTTTTCCAGGAATAAAATTTTGTAATAAGATGTTGATTTTGATAGATTTTGTAATAAGATGTTGTTACAGACTTCTTAAGGCATTTGAAGTTGGGTTTTACATGATGGAGTTACATGCTAGAGTTACATAAGTAATCAATGTATTTAAAGCAATGAAATGCATTGGAAAACACAAAACAGGCAGGGATATGTAGAATTTTGTTTCTTCTTTTTCAAAAATATTAGATTGGGCTGGGAAGAAATGAGAATATTATTCTTGAGCACCTTGAAAGAAGTCAAAGCAAAGCCCATTGCTGTTTGTCTGATTTTTGTCATTTGTACCTGCCTCGGTTTTTCCCTGGCCAGAGACATTGTGTTGTGTTCTTGGGCAAGACACTTTACTCTCACAGTGCCTCTCTCCACCCAGGTGCACAAATGGGTACCGGCACATTTAATGCTGGTGGTAACCCTGCGATGGACTAGTGTCCCAACCAGGGGGGAGTAGAAAAACTCCTAGTTGCTTCATGCTGCAGAAACCGGGATAAGCTCCGGCCTGATGGGCCATTGGCTAGTATGCAGACTCTACCTTTGGCTTTTGAGATATTCTTTTATCTAATATAATTGCATATTGTTCAAAACATAATATTTATGAGGCATTCTACTTTTTGTCCATTAAATAGAATCCTGTCTGGATTGAAGAGGCGCAGTTTTTGCCATACACCCCTCCTCCCATGCAGCTATCATCTGCCTCTGCTGTGGATCATGGCAACATGGAAGAATGGAGTGAGAGAATATCATTTATTAATGAAGACTTAAAATGGCTCCTGAGTCTTCCACACAACAGATTTTGGTGTCAGGTACTTGAATGATTCTATTTTAAACGTGCAACATAACAGCTAGTATATTTTGAAAGGTAAAACCAATTGAAACTATTTCAAGACTGTAGTTTATTATTATTTTAATAATAATGAACTAATAATAAACATTACTTAAAAGTAATGTTTAAAGAACAAGCAGCAGTGTTTTATCAGATTTAAAACACAAGGTGTAGCTGAGTGTTTTAAACCTGATAAAACACATGCTGCGAGTTTTTTGAACAGCTTCAAAAACGTTTGTGGTAAATCTACTCATTTGTAGAATAATCTGTGGGTTTATTATTATTTTTCTGGAGAAAATTGGCTGCAAGATTTAGCCATGTCTTTATCAAATTTAGAGACACTTTCTTTTGTATCTCCTTAATGAATTATGAATTTTTTATTTTATTTTTTTGATTTGCCACACAAACAAAAATAGAATTACAGTACAATGATTAATAAATTTAAAAAAATCAATATACAAGATTACAATGAACATATAAAAGTACAATTTATATATTAAGGGATAGAAAACAAAATGGTGAGGGAACCTGATAAAAACTACGGGGCTTATAAGCTTAGGTTCCCTCTCAAGAAACACAAGATGACCAATTTAAATTTTTGAAGCTACTATTATCCCTATTTCAGTCTTTTCCACTATTATCACCATTGTTTACTTTTCATACACATTTTCTTCTTCATAGCATACTACAAACAGTATGCTATTGACTACAAGATACAATATGTAATAAAGACTTTATAAGAATTCTGTATCATTTTAGGTGATATTTGATGAAACTTTACAGCAGTGTCTGGATTCTTACCTTAGATGTGCCCCTAGGTAAATAATACATTTTATTTATTTTGCATTTAGTCATGCCTTAAGTAATTTAAAAGTCTGTTAATGAATCTAGTGGCTTGTTAGATGAGTGCTTCAATATCTTGTGTCAGAAAATGATCGTGGACTTACTTCTACTGGGGTGGAATTTTTTATATCACTTCGGGATTGACAAGTCAGGGCTCGACTTTCAGGAAAAACTCTTGGGGCCAGCTGGCCCCTAAGTTTTCAGATTTAGTTGCCAGTGAAAGTATTTCTGATCAGTGAAAAGCGTGAAGAGTTATTCAACAGTGAAAAAAATTTGGTCGCATTGGCAACCCTAGCAGTCGTAATGTCAAGCTCTGCAAATCACAGGAGGGTTGAGAAACAGTCAATTTTGTGACACAGATTTCGGTCACAGCGACGGTCTATGTGGCTTTCCCGATGTTTTCATTCTCCACGAAAATACCTAGGTATTCTGTGTGGCAACATTATCTGCAGGAGAACTGAGTACTACAGTAAAAATAACTTGAACAGGTTTGCTTTGGGAATGAGTTCTTTGTTGGGGATTAACTTTCATACTCTTTGTCCTCACTTGGTTATGGATGATAATTTTTTAACCCTTTACCCCCTAAGAGTGCAAATTGGCACACAAGGTCATAACTTAGTGAGTATTTGATAGATTTCTATGAATTTTTGCCATGAAAATTGTCTTGTGAAGATCTGCTCATTGAAGTCATAAAATTTTGACCCCCTCCCATCCAAGACATGGTTGACCACCCCCAGAAGTTTTTAATTCCTTTTTTGGGATGCAAATGGAATACAAGACTTGTTTCATATCAAGCTATGCACTAAGAGCTGCTAACTAAGCTATAGTTTAGGGGTATACCTAATATAGTAGAAGACTGATGCATTTTTGAAGTTGTTCATTTTCCCATTTTAAAGCAATTTCTCTCAAAATGTCTACCTCCTTCATAGCTGTTGATGTCAATTCTTAAATAAGCTGATTAGTGACTTTCAAATGGCATATTGTACACAGGCAGAGTGTCTTTATTTGCCGATTTGGGAAAAACTGCCGTTCGCCTTAGGGGGTAAAGGGTTAAATGAAGATGGCTTTGACTTTTTGCTATCTGCTATCAGAAACTTTGATGCTTCATCAGTCCTTCCCCCAGAACCAGCCACTCTCCATGAAAACGTCCACAAAAGAGTGTTCATGACATATCTCAGGATGTCAACACACAAGGAATCCAAGGTAAATATACAGGCTTGTTACAAAGTTTTGAAGCAGGCGGCCTTATTCATTGTTGTAGAAGGCAGCAGATTTTGCCATCTTTTCTTAAGAATCAGTAGAATAGTTCAGCAGAGTTGCTTGCAGAGATCATAAAGTAGATGGTGATTTTCATCACAGCTATCTACTTTGGACAGTCTTGAATATGTAGAAAATTGATGTTGCATGGCAACATGAAGATAAGAAAAATGTTTTATTATTTGAGTGGGAAAATAATGCAGTATTTTACAAGTAAGTGCAGTTACCTAAAAGAAATAATCTTGCAAAAGTAGGAAATGGTGTCATTGACGTGCTTGACATTGAAGACATTAGGGCCCCAGAAAACTACTTACAGTACAATACTTACGCACCTCAGAAAATGCTTGCAAACATTACTTACGATACAAATTCTTGCACAACATGCCATTTGTTTGCAATGCATTGTTCATGCTTCTTACAGTTTGTTAGTAGTTTCACACATGTGGTATATATATTTATAAATTATGGTTTAAAAGAGTTTCCACTGGGCCGGGAACATTTTCAAATTATTAGATTCTGCAGTGAGAATTAGACTTAGACTTTATTAGACTTAATTACAAGTCATCTAGACTTTCCACTGAAACACTCCTGGCCATAATAAATTTAGGAGGTTATTCATTATTTTTCATTTTTTGCTGTTTTTTTTTAGAGGGTAATTTTAATTTCCTAAGCTGAAAGCAGGAAGGAATAAAAGACTAGGGTCAACACTAGTGTTAACACCAAAACTGGGTTAATGCCCACCATAAAAATTGTTTGTTCTGAAGAACTTCAACTGCTTTAGCATGTTACATTCAATAGGCCATTTCCGAATTTACTTTGTGCATCTATTTCAAAACAAGTCCTTGGGCAAAACCTTTTATGTGAAAATGAGTTTCATTTGCATGAAAATGAACCTGTAGGTGGAATGCATTTTCATATGAATGGTTTTGCATGAAGACTCATTTTGATTCAGAGGCAAAAGACAACTTGAGAAAGGCCTATTTTGCCTTGCCGTGTATTGTTTTTCATTCACATTACCTTTCTCTGCAGGAGGACTTCTTTACATTGAGCACATTTGGAGATATTCTTTATGAGAACTTTTTATTTGATATTCCAAAAATCATGGACATTTGTGTCCTCTATGGAGGGGAGAACAGCACAAATACTCCACTTCTCAGGAAAATGCTGGAAAACATTTTCTCCAAACAACCCAAGTGAGGCTAATTTAAGGTTGTTTTTGTTTTAGTTTTTGATTGTTTAATGGCTAATTTACAACCTATGCTGTCATCCACCTTGACAATAAGTTTCATGTGATTAACAGGACTGTGGATTTGTTTGCTTCAAAACACCACACAATGATCTCACCCAGGGGTCAATCATGGCTCAACCACAAATTCATGATATTGAGTCTTTAATCAGGCCACAACTTTTCCCAGTTACTGGCATTCTTTGAAATACCTACAAGTTTAATCTTGTGGCAGAATCTCTATGGACTCTGCTCTTGCAGCTTCATTTCTGCACCTGGTTGATGTTTCTGTTTTTGTTTTCTTCAGGTATCATGGTGACCTTGATGCAACAATCCCAACAATTTATGAAACCTTAGATGATATCTTGTCAAGATGTGGAATTAAACATAAAACTGGAGACCCTTCAAATCTTCCTCTAAAACTTAGTGATGCAAAGAATGGCCCAAAGGTGTCCTTGACCATTCAACAACTAGAGGACATCGTTCTTTATTTGAATGACACATCAGAGACATTGTTGGCCTTTTTGGGTACATATACCCCGGTCTGTGAGTCATTTCACCGGCAAGGTTTTGTACAGAGAATAGCTGGCTTTTATGAACTAATCACTCCGTATTTTAGACTTCATTTTACTGATGTTGAATCGCGGGCATCAAAGGAGAAGTGGAAACTTGTTAAGGTGGCACTCATCAAGATTTGCCGTGTGATTCTCAACACCTGTTGTATTGGACCCTTGGAGAGCAGGTAAGACAAATTTGAAAATTAAGGAATGCAGGCAAACACCGTGTTACATTCTAGTCTTTCGAGTCTCTTTTCCACACCGCTTCCGTGCCTTGATGACTTAATCAGTGAGTATAATGGCGTTCTTAGTTCCATACTTGATATCCATGCTCCTGTAAAAACCAAAACAATAACTCTGCGTCCGGCTGCACCTTGGTATTCTGAAGAAATAAACAATTTGAAGAAAGATCGCAGGAGACTGGAGCGGCGTTGGCGAAGGACCAAACTTCCAGTCGACCGCCAGTTGTTTATTGATCAATGCCGTGTAGTCAACTTTTTAATTTGTTCTTCCAAGAGAACTTACTACACTAAGCTGATCAGTGATAATCAGACGGACTATAAACTTCTTTTCAAAACAATTGACAGTCTATTACATAGAAAGTGTGATATACCATATCCGCCCTGCAACTCGCCTTCGGATCTCGCAAATAAGTTCGTCGAGTTCTTTTCTGATAAGATCACCAAAATACGGGTCGACTTAGACAATGCAGCTCTCATCATCCATCAAGTTCCTGAAGTTAACTGGGTCTGTCCTTATACGTTTGATGAGTTCAGTTTGGTAGATGTTGACGAAGTCCGCAAATGTGTTGTGAAATTATCTTCCAAGTCATGTGATCTTGATCCTCTTCCTGGCTATGTCACAAGAAATGCTTTGAGCACACTGCTTCCATTTATCACCAAGATTATAAATACTTCGTTGCAATCTGGCCAAATACCCTCTCAATTAAAAGTTGCTAAGCTACGTCCTCTTCTTAAGAAGCCTTCTCTGGATCACACGCAGTTTTCAAATTATCGCCCTGTTTCGAATCTTACTTTTCTCAGCAAAGCAATTGACAAGTTGGTTGCTAACCAACTGATCTCCTATGTTAACAACAACAACCTGAATGAGCCATTACAGTCTGCCTACAAACAGTATCATAGCACAGAAACGGCTCTCATTCGCGTGCATAATGACATCCTCACAGCAATTGATAAACGTAGAACGGTAATTTTATTACTTTTGGACCTCTCTGCTGCTTTCGATACTGTTGACCATGATATTCTCCTCTTCCGTCTACAACAGCGCTTTGGAGTTACTGGCAAGCCGTTACTATGGTTTAAATCTTATCTGTCCAATCGCATGCAGTATGTCTCTGTTGATGGTGCAGCTTCCTCAGATCATGCTCTTCAATGTGGTGTTCCACAAGGATCAGTGTTGGGACCCATTTTGTACGTTCTTTACACTTCACCCCTTTCAGACATTGTAAAAAAATTCAACTTGAGTTATCATTTTTATGCTGACGATTCACAACTTTATCTGTCCTTTCAGCCAACTATACCCAGTGATAAGGATTTAGCTGTGTCCAACATCGAGCGCTGTGTACGTGAGATTGATCTCTGGATGTTGATTAATCGTCTTAAACTTAACAAGGATAAGACTGAACTTCTAGTGATCTCCGCAAAACATCTACCGAGACCAACCCTTCAAGAAATCTCTGTCGTCGATGAAACCATCTGCTCGTCACAGAAAGCAAGAAACATCGGTGTCATTTTTGACCATCATTTTCGTTTTAATGAACATATTGCAAGTATTTGCAAATCATCTTTTTATCATCTCCGTAATATCAGCAATATAAGGAAGTACCTGTCATCGACCACCACTGAAATACTTGTTCATGCGTTTGTTTCTTCAAAATTGGATAACTGTAATTCTCTACTCTATGGCTTACCAAACTGTCTTTGAAAAAAGTTACAGCACGTCCAGAATGCCGCTGCTCGTCTCATCACCCTCTCTAGAAAACACGAACACATCACACCTATTTTGTTTAATCTCCACTGGCTTCCTGTTAACTATCGTATCATCTTTAAAATTCTACTCATCACGTACAAGGCCCTAAACGATCTGGCACCTTCATACGTTCGTGATCTTCTCACTCCTTACACTCCGTCTCGTCAGCTACGTTCATCTTCTAAAGAACTTCTTTCCATTCCGCACTTCAATTTGAAAACATATGGCGCAAGATCTTTCTCTGTAGCAGCCCCTACACTTTGGAACACTCTTCCGTCTGACATCAAGAACAGCTCCTCAGTGTCCCTTTTTAAACATAAACTAAAAACGTTCCTTTTTAAGAAAGCATTTTTATAACTTTTTAGCGACATTTTTTTATTTTTACTTTATTTTTCTTAAGTGTTTTTAATATTTCTAACTGTAAAGCGCTTTTGAACTTTTAGGATATTGGCGCTATATAAATATTTTATTATTATTATTATTATTATTATTATTATTATTATTACATGTATCTGAAAAGCTGAGATTAACAATACCTCTAGAAGTTTATTGATGTAATATAGTCCAAACGCCATTAAGAAAGGTTAAGTCTACATCCAAGCAAAGTGGCCCATCAGGCTGGAGCTTATCACAGTTTCTGTAGCATGAAGCGACCAGGAATATTTCTTCTCCCCCCTGGATGGGATGCCAGTCCATCGCAGGGTTACCTCCCAGCATTAATTTGCCTGTACTCATTTGTGATCCTTTGTCTACCTTGGTGGAGAGAGACACACTAACCATGAAGCCGCCGTGCCTCCAAAATGTATTATGGTAGTGAAAGGGAAAGAGAGCTTATTTCCTTGATAAGTCTTAGATTCAATAGCTGTTTGATTGATTTGCCAAAAAGAATCAGTTTATATTGCAGTAACGACATAAAAGCAAATTTATTTCTTGTGTATATTTTCTTCTGTCACAGAGAAATCAACAGCAATGATGAGCAAGTTCAATCATGCGTTGAAGATTATTTGGAAGTGATAACATCCGTTCTCTCTGAGAAAAGGTGAATGTTGCACGAGACTATTCGGTCTACCATTTTGATAGAAAAGTTAACTAAATACCTTGAGTGGTTAAAATTTATAATTTGGTACTGCTTAGGGTGTTTAAATTGAAAATGACTGCTGTTGACGTTTTTCTGGTACTTTCCTAAGGTTGTTTAGCGGAAACTAAAACAATATAATCACAACAACAAACACTATAAGAACTGCAATTTTCTGTCTGTAGCACTGGGAGTTATAATCTATGAAATATAATATCTTGTGCGTGATTGGCCCGAGCATGTCATATTATGCAGCCAAAACTGAGGAATATCAGATGTCATAATCCATCAATTATTTTCCCTTGTGTAAGTTTGGTCTAAATGGGTTACTTGACTGAATATGCTCCCAGCTAACATAGGGGAATATCTGAGTGATATCCGCAATTTTCAAAACTGTGCATGTTGTGAAAAATATTTGGAGGATAATAAACACAGCAGCCTCCATTTGGTGCAAATATTTGTCCTTGGATACCATCTGTTCCTCTAAGCTCACAGTTTTCTTTGAGCTATGCTCTTGGAAAACTGTCCACGTCTTGGTACAGATAATGTCTGCGGACAAATATCTGAACATATTTTCATACCAATTGGAGGCTATTGGTTATATATTCCACAAGTGACACTCACCAGTTTTGAAAGCTTGCGTTTTCCGTTTAGACCTTCAGTTTTCATCCCAACTGAATATTTTGAACAAACTAATGATATAAACAGCCACAGAATCATTTTTAAGACATTAAGAGAGTCTGAAAAGAGATCTCCTCGAAAGAGCGACCTTACATAAAAATATTTGAAGGACAATAACCTTAAATAACCTTAAATAATTTGTCGCGAAAATATGGTTAGATATAATTTTTCCTTGACATAATCTGTTTTTTGAAACTCACAGTATTTCTTGAGGTTTGCTCTCACAAAGCTGTTTGCTTCTAGAGAACATATAACATATGTGGACAAATATCTGTGCATATTTCCCCACCCAAATGGAGGTTCTCCTTGGAACTCTTCTGTTAAATTGGATTGGACTTCAATATATGCCTGGCCATTATAGCAACAAGTTTGCAAGCCAGGGATTAACTGAACAGTCAATATAATTTCAATATCCAGGTTCCTGAGTAGTTACGACTCGAGATTCAGCGTAACAGAAGACTTGAACAGAATCCAGCAGTCCACAGCAAGTGTGGATGAAACAAGGGTGGACTATATTTTGGCTGCTGTCGACAGCGCAAGAAAAGCATTCCCTTGTCATTTAGCTCAGAGAAAGAATGTTGATCCACAAGGGAGTGGTGAAAACGTTACGCTCAGGGGCAGTGATGTTGATAACAAAGTTAATGGACGTTTGAATGAATGGAGAGAAGAACGTACTTCAGATGTAAATGGATTTGTGGAATATAAGGTAAAGTAAAATTTCTCACACTCGTCAAACATACCTATAGTTTAACCTTGTCTGAGTGGACACCTTTGAGATCTAGAGTGGTGGTAAAGTGTTCATGCCCCGTCAACCTGCGATCAGGCGTTGTTTTTGTCCTCCGTTCTGACGCCTCGAAAAAAGAACACCCGGTCACAGGTTAGCTTAGAGGTTAAAGATGATTTCTCATGTTCTAATACCTTCTTTTCTTCCTAGTATCCCTGTGATACTCTTTTTTTTTTTTGCCGTAGTGGCTTAAATGGTACAAGAATTCCACAAACTCTGGTCATTTTAGATTTAAACACCCTAAGCAACCAGGAATCGTCCCATCACATTTATACGTGTGTGGTATTACGTCCCTCCCCCTCCCCCACCCTACTGGGCTTCACTAATCACCTTACATTTATTGTGTAGGGAGCAGGGATAGCGCAGTGATGAGAGCGCTCGTCTCGCACCCATGTGGCCCGGGTTGGATTCCAGTCCTGTGTTATATGTGGGTTGAGCTTGTTGTTGGCTCTCGCCTTGCTCCAAGGGTTTCTCCCCGGGTTCTCCGGTTTTCCTCCCTCCTGGAAAACCAACATCTTCAAATTCCAATCGATCGGGATGAGGATCCGAATAAAAAGCAGCAAAGGTTGATGTGGCTCTCTGTGTATTATAAGTTATTTTTATTTGTTAATTGATCGATTGATTTGTAGAACGAGGGAGCAACATCCAAAACTGTGAATGAAGTGGAGTTGTTTTCCATGGTGACACACATTCAAGATCTTCTGCCAGGACTGGGGGATGGGTTCGTTATTCTGTGTTTGGAGGAACTGAACTACGATGTTGAACAAGTCATTAACTTACTACTGGAAGACAATCTCCCACCTTCCCTTCAAAACGCAAACAGGAGCTTGTCCAAAGAACAGTTACTGAAAGACAGAAAACCGCCCGAGACAACTGTCCTTGAGCAAAGACACTCGGTCTTTGATAAAGATGAATTTGATGTTTTTTCAGGCAACAAAGTCGATGTAACAAAAGTTCAAAAAGGCAAACGTCGCGACAGAGCAAATCTTAAGAACTTGTTATCTGATAAGAGCCATATCACAGAATCGGTGAAGGAGAGGTATTCTGCTTACGATGTGTTTAACAGACACGTGCGCATTGCCAATTTGTATGACGACGAGTACGATGATACATATGATTCTCACAATGTGGGCGCACAAGATGCTGACTCAGCAGATGAGCTGACAATACGAAGGTGGGTGGCAGTGTGTGTGGGGTTATACCATGCGCTGGGTGATGGTAGGGATGTAAAGTTAAGGGGAAAATAAGGCCTGTTGTATTTGACTTTTCAAGCCTGTCAACGCTGTTCTTGTTTTCTTGAGGGAGTGTTGTACTGATGTTGAGGAAGGAAGAGGGGGTGGGTAATGCAAAAAAAAAAAAAAAAAATTCGCAAGTATTCCTGACCTGAGAACCACCAGTTAAACCAGTGATAACATACTATGGAATGTAGTGTCGTAGACCCAAAACCAAGGTAATCACTCAAGCCGATCACAAAGGACATAGATGATAGGTTGATTTGTATTTATAGGCCATTTACTATTCCACGAGTTCTTGGCGGCTCTCCAGTACCATCAGATGACGAAGATGAAGACAGCGACGAGGAAAGTTCATCGGAAGAAGGCAAAGCGAAAGCAGAGGAGCCAGAAGTAGACAAAGCTCTTATTAATCGAAGACAACGTGGTAGAGGAATACAGAAGAAAGAAGGGAAGGAGGGTGAAGCCGCGACAGGGGGGCAAAGGGGAGGACCCAAAGGGCGTGGCAGGGGTGTAAGTGCTGCTGAGCAGAAAAACAGAGCCCATAATGAGCGCAATAAAGGAATGAGGGCCAATCACAATCGTAAGGCGGGGGCAGAAAGAAAGAGAGCTAAAGGCATGGGAATGCTGTCACATCGGTGACACTGTTTTCTTTGTCGTAACTTATGGAAGAGACTGCACTTTTCAAGACCAAGGCTTTTCCAGAAAACTCATGTTATGAACTATAGTATCTTTATTATTATTATTATTATTATTATTATTATTAGTATTAGTATTAGTATTAGTATTAGTATTAGTATTAGTATTAGTATTATTATTGTTATAAATAGGCCTTCTCTCGGTAAAGTATTCAAATCAGGGAAATCGTAGCGTCAAGATGATTCACGTCAAATTCAAATCAATTTCTGCTAAACCTCGAAGATGGTACTGCGAGAAGGAGAGAAAAGCGCGGGGAAATTTTGCCAACTAATTTATGGCACCTACTCTAGCTAGGAACAGTTCCGTTACACATAAGATGTGTATAGGACGTTCTTTGCAACATTGTAATTGAAGAGAATCCTATTTTCAAATTGAGCTTTATTGACAACAAAATGATGTAGTCGTGTGCTATAACGGAGCTTTGTTGTCAAAAAGCAAACAACCTAGCAACAACAACAACAACAACTGAAAATTAAGTCTGAAATTTGAGAGTATGCAACAGGATGGGAGTATAATCAATATTTATCTACTGGTATACTAATGACAATGCTGTAATCTGATTGGCTGAGCCATTGCACACTATCAGCCATTAGTGTTCGGTGGCTTGGTGTGGTCGATAAAATTGCAACGCTTCCTCGTTTCTCCGAAGTTTTGAAAGAACATTTAGAAACAAATGAATAAACAAAATTTCTAAGACTAAAAGGAGGACATTTACGGATTCTTGAATTTAAAAAGCTCGAGAAGTTTGAAAGAAACTGATAAGCGCGCGCACACATCTGCAAATGTCAAACTGATATTAACTTAGTTCGCGCGAATTCTCTAAAGCGTGAAGTTTAATACTAAGACCAGAAATAATTGGAATTGTTATTTGAAGGAGATTTCAGTTAGAATTCCACTAAAACAATTAGATTATTCGCTCTAGATTTCTGAAGCCTCATCAACTATCACCTCATAGAAATCTCAAGCTCATAATCTAATTGTCAACTAGCAACAAATAAATGGATATGTGCATTTTCACCGACTTAAATATTTGATACTGCCATTGGAATACATACACTACATAAGTGGCTTAGTTTATAAAAATAAAAAAATGGTTTCCTAATATAAAGTTCGTTGAAGTAATATAATCATTGAAAGTTTTCTTTTTCTCACTAGAAAACACTGTTGAGTTGGCTTAATAAAATGTAACCGGCATTATAATTATAGTTTGGAAATATGTTAACGAATTGATTCTTTACTTTGGGCAACGAAAAATGTTAGTTGTTCATGTGGTGATCAATATGTAATGCATTTTCATGTAATACTGCCATTTACATACATGTATTACATACCTTCTGCTTATAAACTAAAAAAATGGCCACCCTAAAATAAAGTTCGTTTAAGGTATGTAAACATCAAAAGTTGTTAGCCCCAGCAAACACTGTCGAGTTGGTTTAATAAAATGTTGAACATTAATGTTGTGTTCAATGTGATTAGTTACTACGATTATCAGTTGAGTAAGGCGGGACGAAAGTCTGGTCACCAAGTTTTACAGTGCGTTTACTGAAACCGGGGCCATCCAGACAATGGAAACAAATCAGATGGCAGAACTGAAACAATAGATTCCAACATTGTCAAATCCAGCGAATCAAATGTCCGGTACAAAACAATGGAATCTAAACTTGCTCGTTGTGATGCTTACGCGACTACCTGTGCGATTACTGTAATACCTTCACGGCATACATGCTGTCATCACAGTAATTAGCCTAACTTCTGGGTTTTTCAGCAAAAAATGGTTATACCAAAAAATAGATAAATAAAAAAAAGAAATGTCGCTGTTATTGACAAAAATGGCAGAAATCAACCTGGAAAGTTTCCAATTTTGATGGCGTTTTAACGGTAAACGTGGTTTATGAGATTTTATATCACGCTCGATAAAAACGCGAAAAATGTTTACAATTTCTTAAATGGAACCAACACCTTGCTCGAAATACGAAAATGTTTTGAATCACTTGACATTTTCGAACAAATGTAGAATACTCTAAACAGGTTTGAATGATGATCTGCGTCAAAATGCTGGAAGAATTTCTTACTGTCGGACATTTATTAATTTTTTTTTGACACTCGCGAACAAATAATTGAAATAAACCAACCTGGAAGGTTTCCTTCGAACCTCTTGAGAGTGCTCTTTGTTTAGAAATGTCGAGCGATAAAAAAACGTTTTTGATTAACCGTAACCCGAATCCTAAAGTTTCACTGTGTCCACCCCCCCGGATCCCGTCTTCGGATGTCAAAGGACACCATCTGCCTCCCTCCCCACGAGGTTTATTGTCTTCTGAACGAGGCTTTGGCAAGGATTCAGTGTGAATCCATTAAAGTCAAGGTTGAATTTTGAATCGATGGAAAACAGTTCTCTGAGCCTAATTTGAGAAACATTTACCAGATAACTCAGCCCCCACCCTCCCAGCAACTTCCCAGCGTGCTTTGCATGGACAGTCACCGCCATGTTGTAGGAAGTCCCCAAACTTGATGCCCACGAAAGGTTAGGTGGTCTTTTACTCTCATTCTTAGTTTGTTGGGATAATTTTTAACTTGCTTATCAATGATTGGTTATTTGTTTCACGCCATTATTAAGGCATCAACTGAAAAAGAGTGTTAGCATTCTTCAAAGAGAAGAAGTGCGGGAAATAGCTAGAAACCGTTCTGATGAATAACAAAAGAATTTGCCAAGGCAGGGAAATACCATGAAGCTCAGAAAAGGAATTGGGGAGGTTAGCTTTGGGAAACAGTTAGATGAATGAAAGGTTCATGCAACATGTAACATGACATGATGACAATGGATTGCAAAGGTCAGCAAAGAACTCGACAAATTTAGGCGTTGTATTCCAACAAGTTCCATCTTTCACAGCCCCTTTTACAGCAAGAACAGTCAATTCAAACAATGAACAGTGGACATTTTCTGTACATATTTTGGTGACTTTAGAATCAGGGCTCTTAATAAAAACGAAATAATGTTGAGTTTTTGCAAAGTGAAAATGCTAATCAGTAGCGGATCCAGACCTTGAGACCTTTTACCCAAAATATGGGGGGGGGGGGGGGGCAGGTTGGACCCCCCAGGCTCCTTCCCTAGATCCGCCACTGCTAATGTTGTATGTTATACTGTGAAGAGCACTCGTTCTACAGTCACCTAAAAAAAGTACAAAAAAAATGTCAACTGTGGAAGATTTGAGTGTCCTTACTGTAAATGTAACCAAATATTGCCTAAATG
Source organism: Orbicella franksi (assembly GCF_964199315.1). NCBI lineage: Eukaryota > Metazoa > Cnidaria > Anthozoa > Scleractinia > Merulinidae > Orbicella > Orbicella franksi. Next base: position 27,151,737 of record NC_138151.1, read on the forward strand.
TTGCCTGGTCATTCTCCTATTGTTATGATCTTGACAAGCAACTTTCCTCTAAAAGTACTTTTGAAATAGTTGAGTGAAGCTGGAAAACATAATGCCGCAAGAGACCGAGGACTTGACACACACTAACTATCAACACTCTTATTTGCTTAAGCTGGAACTGGTGAACCATTGGGACACAGAAACAGGATAAACAAATTACTAACAAGTTGGTGAATTCTGAGGGGAAATACACCACCTTAAAAACTGTTACATAATCTATTAAACCCTTTTAATCCCAAAAAATAGTTTAGCTAAGTTCAAATCTAAAAACACAAAATAACAAAAGAGTACAATTTTACAAAATACCACCTGATACATGCTACATTGTTTGACACGTACACACTGATATTACTGGTCAACCTTAATTTGACTTTGAAGAAGGGCAGGTTAAATTCAATTTCCAGGTGTAGAAAAATAAGTCAACAAATACAGCTGGCATAAATTTCGGCAAAAAGAAATTGATTTCCACCTCAGTCATGATGTCTGTTCTAGTTCAACAGGAATTAATTCTAAATCACAATGCTCAGAATACTATTTGTTTGTTTATGTGAGACAAGACTCAAACATGCAATATGTGATCAACAAAAAAAAAATGTCACATGCATAGTAAATCATTTTGTGGCTAAACTCTGATAGATGCATTTCTTGATAGAAATAATATTCATAATAATTTAACATTAAATCATTCATTGCTACTCTGTCTTCTCTCTGCTATCTTATTTTTGCTGCTATCAAGCCTATGGCTACACTGCCAAATATAAATAAAGCAGGTCCTAGAATGCCAGATGAAGACTTTGGTAAATCTGAAAGAGAAAAAGAAAAATCCTGTTATTTTATTTCTGATAACAGGATCAGTTCACCGGCCTAGGAATAAAAATCTTGATTTGCCAATAGTTCATCAAGTACTACTACTAATAAAAAAATAATTGAACGCTTGTAACAAAACACATGTTTTGCAACTTCTAACCTAATTTTATCAATATAAAGATTTGTGCAACCTCAAGTATAATAAGAACTGATGTCACTACGCCTTGGATTAAAATAGTTCTTAAAGAAATCTGCGCCTGGTTGCTTCAAACTTAAAATTAGAGAAAAAATTTTAAAAAAATAGAAAATTAATTAAAATTAGGTAGTTGCCGACTTTAAATAAATAATCCTAATCCATGAAGTCTAAAGGTAATCATGTCCACAATCTGCACGCATTGCTTGCCTATGATGCTTTAATAAATATCATGTTTGATAGGCATGCAATACCTGCACAGGATAAATATATATTATCATTGGGTGCACTGAGAAATGGTTTGTCCAACTTACAATGATTTCAGTGCAAAACTCAAAATGTTTTCCTTATTGATTTGTGCCACAACAATATTACATGACAGTTTTAAATTCAACATGTCCAGTATCTTGGTCAAACCCAAGGATATTGGCCAATAGAATGTTTATGGCCGAGTAATTTGTTCCACAAGAATCCATACCCAGGCAACCCATTAGAAGGTTTTTGGAATTTTCAGGAGGGTTGAGGTGGATGGGGGGAGGTAAAAAACTACAATGGGTGTGGTGGGCAAGGGGGGGTTCAAACCAAAAAAAAAAAAATTTCATGGTATTCATACCCTTAATACCATGAAATTTTTTTTTTTTTGGTTTGAACCCCTCCTTGCCCACCACACCCATTGTAGTTTTTGACCTCCCCCCATCCACCTCAACCCTCCTGAAAATTCCAAAAACCTTCTAATGGGTTGCCTGGGTATGGATTCTTGTGGAACAAATTACTCGGCCATAAACATTCTATTGGCCAATATCCTTGGGTTTGACCAAGATACTGGAAAAAACACAAATTATGAGCATTTGAAGATAAACAGTATAAACATTTAATTTTTTTGAAAAAATAAACCAAAAGATGGCAGAGCTCATTGAACAGAATCCTAAATAACGAAAATGTGTAGCCAGAAAGATGGCATATGCTAAACTTGGTAGACTACTGTGCAGAAGATCACACTGGGTTCAACTACTGTTAGGAGACCTTGGGAATTTTTTCAGAATAGTTTTTAGAGTAGCTTGTGTCATTTACTAACTGTCAAAACATCTCTTTTGCCAATTGCCAATACATAATGAAGTTATTTACCCAGATTTTGAGTTATTATCCCCAAAAGGTCGCAAAGAAAAGGTATTTGATTGATTTTCAGCACTGCATAGCAATTACTAACTTTGAAGATAAAGGATTTACCACTTTAGGTTCACTTTATATATATTAAAAAGTAAGTATAGAGGTAAATAATAGGTGGTTTGCACCCCGCCCTCGCTTGAATTCTGGCATCTAAGCATTGTTTGGTTTGTTCACTGAAAGAAAGTAATACAAGCTTCTATTCAGAATTTGCCGCCAGCTTTGATCAACAGGCTTCTAACTAAAATACAGTCATAACAAAGTATTGAAATGTGATATCAGCTTGAATGCTTTTTTTTTTTTTTAAATAAAAACAAACTGCTCTACAATGTGCCAAAAAAAATCATATCTAATAGCCTGGGGTAAGTGGATTGTGGACTCTGTCTTTCACTTGCCCTTGAAGTTTACTGGGAAAATGTTTGACACAATTCAAATTACAGAGCTACTGTAAGAGATTACCTTTTTTGGTCTAGTGAGAACAACATTCCAACAAGTACATCATAGCTACAGCTTGCCCGAACTGCAAGCCTGAAAATTGGTTTTCTTTGCACCCTGCTCTGTCCTTAACTCTTTTCTTAAAAACACAAACATAAACTGCTCTATCCTAAACACGAACTGTGGCTGCTATGTTCCTTGACTTAACATTCAAAATGAAATGAAAGAAGGGATTGTTGAGACTGGGCCTCCAAGAAGACTTTGACATATTACACAGAAACAAAAATAAGTCTAATAAACTAAAAGACATGTGGGAAACAACAAAACAAATATGGAAAAAAAGTCAAGCCAATCTGACCTCCAAAGAAACCTCTCTGGGGTGAACACCTTTTGCATGTTCAACCTAAAACAACATGAATTGTGGTGTGAAAAATTTGAAACAACAAGACAGGAAGTGTGTATGGCTAGCATGAGCATATAATGATCATTGGAATGAGCAAATCAATAAAAAATAAATCTTGGTTTTTCCTACGTTCTAAAATACTCTGAACAATTCCCATGCTATGTTTAATATGTGAGTTTGAATAATTATGCTGTTATGCTGCCATTGGTTAGCAATTTCAATCAGCATTTGATTACTAGCAGCTAACTTTGGATGAGGCTCCTTCACATTCAACTAGCACAAATCAGTCTTAGATCTATTAATTTACAGACTGAGAAAAGGCTACCTCATTAAGGTCAAAAGTTAAAGACATGTTACATGTACATAGATCATAGGTCACTTGTTAGTCAAATATTAAATATATCAACATTAGCAACAGTTCCTGGAAAACTGCCCTGATTGATATGTGCTGCAGTTTTCTATTTCTAAACATCAAACCTGTGACATTCAGTTTGCAATAAATAGAATTGCAAAAAAACCTACCACAATTTTCTTTCAGTTATCAGTTATATTTCTAACTACTGAGCAGTGCCATGCATATATGCTAGTTAATTAGTTAATCATTATGTTGCTTTATATTACTGAAGTAAAAGAAAAGAATTATTCAAGAACACATGTAGCAACTAAAATGTACGGTATGTGCAACGGACAATTTCATGCTTTGTTACATTACTCTAAATTAAAAGTGTGCAACACAATTTCCACCTACATCTAGTATCACTGATCATAGCATAAATATTTTTACTCTTAACAAGTCTCTGTTTAATACCTTGGTTTTCATCATCATTCACCTCCCATTTCATTGTTCTCTGAACAGCCTTTTTCCATCTCGCGTAATGACGATCACGATCTATTTTGAACATAAAAAAAAGTGCGATTTCCACATTGAAAATGTAGCCTAGCTAGTTTAAGGTTAAATGACAATGCATACTGCCCATACAAGACTGCATGGGATGCTTATCTAACTCAGGTCTCACCAGCTTCATGATGGTAAAAATTTAAATGAATCTTGCAGCTTTATGTTCACTGGATTAGATATCTGATCTGATCTGTTCAGAAGCCTTTTCACTCCATTTTGGAGCATAGGCCACTGACGAATCGCTTCCAATCCCCCACTGTCTCTGGCCACATGTTCTATCTCAGTCCATGTGTAGCCTTTTGAATGGATGGTGCAATCTGTATCCCTTCTCCACCTGTTACGTGGTCTCCCTCTCCATCTACTACCCTGTGGATTCCACCATAGGGCTTGCCAGGCAATGCAGTCCGTCGTTACTGGATTGGATATGGATTAAGATACTGACCGGGGGTACCTTTTCACTCCCATAGTTCCCCGAAGAATAAAATTTTAGTTGCTTTGCACAATGGGAACTGGAATTAAGCACTGACTTGGTAAGCCACACATCTTTTTATCTACGGTTGAAGACAGACGTAATCCCCTAATGCATCCCCCCTTCCCAGTGACACATGCACCAACAAGCATACAAGTTGATCTTACCATGTGGATCAATAGCTGGTTCAAACACATCAGTGTTTATTTGAGACTTGTCCTCTGGATTAATTGTCCACACATCCACTCCTTTGGCCATGCCTGCAGCCATTGCCGCCCCCAGGGCTGTAGTCTCTGGCATTGTCGGGCGGACTACCATTGACCAGAAACAAAAAAAGAAAATACCCTTAGAAATATGACGACTGGGAACTGTGCATACAGTTTAATTTCACGTAACAGCTGCTGTTATTTGTGAAAAAAAAAACCTCTACTTGCCTACAGAAATTCCCAGGATATCAGCTTGAAGTTGCATCAACAAGTTGTTCACTGTCATTCCACCATCAACTTGGAGAGATGCCAAAGGAATCCCACAATCCATGTTCATTGCATCCAAGAGCTACCGTTTCAAAAATAGAATCAGACATTGATATAATATTTTTTTTGAAAAGAGCAAGATTATATGAAAAGGAATAGACTATCATAACATTTAGCATGATTTGGTCCACTTGAGAGCTAGGCTCTGTTAATCATTAAGATAAAATCCCGACATGCAACATGGTGTTGAAACAGGGTCATTAGAAGTCAACAAACTGACAATGAACAACATGACCTGTGTAGTTCTACGTTCTGACAGTGATATGAGGACCTTCTAAAATTGTGACATGAGAAACCCAGATGGGAAATACCAACCCCCTCCTTTGCCTCCAAACAGGGTCTCACTCAATAACAAGTCGGGTTGTTGCACCAGTTCTGGCTCTTACCTCTCTCGTCTGAAAACAAACTGCTTCAAGTGTAGCCCTTGCTATGTGTGCTTTGTTTGTAAACTGAGTCAGTCCGATGATAACCCTAAACAAGATAAACAGTAGAATTACAATGGGGAGACTACACGTATGCATATACAGTAGAACCCCGGTAACTCAAACTCAGATAACTCGAACTCCCCCCCTAACTTTAACTGAGTCTCAATTCCCTTGAATTTGACCCAACTTTTCAGTCATTTTTACTCGGTTAGCTCCAACTCGGATAACTTGCAAACCCCGTTAACTTAAACTAAATTCTGTTTCCTTTGATCAAAATTTACTGCGATAACTCAAATTTCTGGTTCTTAAAACTCGCCACAGATGCCGATTGAGATATCCCATTAGCTTTTCTTATTGTGTGATCGAATTCTAACACTAGAAAAAAGACTGGAGTGCAATGAAGAGATCATGTATTTGACAGTTATTTACCGATCATTGAGTGTATTAAATAAACTAAGTTACATTCACAGTATTGCAATGTCGTAAGAATACATAATTGTTACAGTTGTTACAAAATGTATTTGTTTCTCATGAAGTAAGTATAATTTGCTGAAAATCAATAAATTATTAATTATTAACCTGGAAAATTGAATATTTTCATCGACCCTGATAACTTGAAACCCCGCTAACTCAAACAGTTTTTCGTTTCCCTTCAGAGTTCGAGTTACCAGGGTTCTACTGTACTCTCAAAAAAGAGGGCATTCACAGGATGCCTGGACACCAATATGGCTGAAAGCCTTCATTGACAGGTTTAACAGCAGGATTATTATAATTGAGTATTATTAAAAACAGTCATACCCTCTAGCATCTGTTTGCCAGTATGGTGCATAAAGGCCAGAGAATGCAGGAACAAAGTACACACCAGCTGTACTGTCTACACTGGCAGCCAAGGTTTCTGCATGAAAATGTTTTTTAAAGTAATAAACAGCGTCATTTAGTTTGACTTGTTGGTCATTTTCATTTTTTTATTGTTAGGTTGCTTGGCTGGGAGCTTGTTGTGATTATTGTGTGTTGCAAATCTTGGCAAGAAGTGAGCTCATCAAAAACTCAGTGGTAAAAAACTTGCCAGTTCTTGGCAAGAGCTCAGGAAAAAATTGCACAGGATGGTTTAATTTTTAGCTTTAAAATACATGTTTCATGGGCCAACTTACAATCTGTGACAACTTACAGGGTTCCCACAGATCAAGAAAAGGTCAGGAAAAAATTCTTCGAGTCGGGAAAAATTGACATTTTGAAGAAAGTCAGGGAAAATTGATTTATACCATTGAAGGCTGGAACAAACATTCAGGATCACTGTGATCTCAAGGATATTTTTCCTTCATGAAGAAGGAAAATTTGGTGAAAACTCATCCATCTTAATGAGTGAGTAGAAAGGGCAGCTGCAAGTTCATGCTAGAGGCCACTACTAAACATTTTTTTGACATTTTTTTGGTCAGGGAAATGCTATTTTTAGTAGGGAAAAGTCCGGTAATTTTGAAAAGTGATGTCTGTGACAACCATGACTTATGATGAAAAACTGTACGTCACTTGATTGCTCCAAAGCATCTAGGCCTATTAGCTATGAGTACAATGTATTCATGCCATATTTAAACCTGGACTACAGGTATATGGTAACAGATTCCATTAATTATCAATGTGCTGGAATTCTATTAAGAATCCTTACACAGTGAAAAATACAAGGTCCACTTTACGCTATATACTACCTTTATATGACAATGTCTATCTTACCAATCTCTGATGCCTTGCTGATAAGATTAAGGTTATCTCTTAACCATTTGACAGCTGCTCCAGTGATAGCAACAGAACCCTGTAATACAACATTTCAAAGATGTTGACACAATATTATGGGTTGAAAAATTTCAGTCTGAAATATGATTGGTTGAGGACTGATGTATTCTCAAATTAATAACTCACAACAATAAACCATTCAGCCAGGACAAAAAACGTTTTCATCAGTTTGGTGAGAACTAAATAAATGATAAAAAAAAAAATGATTTAAACACAGCCAAAGTACTTTGTTTTATATTTTGAGCCAATGACACTGGATACCTTAAGAATAAGGCTTGTTTGAAGTACCTAGTGTGGAGCACAAGTCTCTTTTCTTTTTCAAAGTATTATTTCACCATATTCTGCCCCAATTCCAATTCCTGGGCATCCCTTGTTGCAGGGGTTCGAACGAGGTCAAGTAATCAACAGCTGGCTGTAACGGACTTAGGCATGGCCTAACTACGATTATCATTGCAGCCACAAGTGTTATTGCAGTATTAGCTCTTCCTACATATGGTTGACCAGAGTCCCTTTCCAAGATCAGTCTCACTGCCATTCATGAGTATAATGTTTTTGTACTCACCTCTAATGCATAGACTGTAGGTTGGTCAGGTCCCATCTTATAAGCTACTGTTGTAAGCAGGCCATTCTGTGAGAGGACAACCTTTTCAAAAACGAGAAAACAAAGTCAAAGCTCCTACTTGTAAACCATTCTTTAACTGATTAGAAGAAATCTTCTCAATTTCTTAGTGCAGAGGTTTCATAAACATTTTCAGCAGGAAGGCTACTGGTTTTTTACACGCTGGCAAAACATTTTTGAGCTGAACTTCTTTATTAGAAAAAGTTTCGTCTAAAAGTTCAAACCAGGCTGGCAAATTCAGTCTCATAGCTGGTACCAAGCCCTCAATGCTGTGTGGCTTCCAATCAGAAAAAGGCAAGTTGATGCATTCAAGAGAGAGTACTATAAAGTACATGTAGTTGTTAAGTAGTCAGCAGTGCTAAAAGGTATTTGATTTGTTCCAATAATGGCACGTGGGACCATAGGGTTAAGCAAAGACAGTTGCTGGATGTTTAAATAATTATAATAATGTGCAGTTCGTGAAAATATCCATACCCACCCCAAGGAAAGGTATTGGAAATTCCAAGGAGGAGCAGGGTTTCAAAGGCCAAAATCTTTAAAGGGAAGGACAAAGCTAAAATGATATTTCCAGAGGGGTGGGAACATTCAAACCAAGAAACACTCTGAGGATGGGGATGGATATTTTCTGGAACAACACAATTATTGTTGTTGTATAGATCATACCTCACTCCCTGTATTGTACAACAGAAAACATCCAGTGCCATATCTGCATGTTGAACACAACACAACACAATTTTACATTACCTGTAACTGCAATGTAGTTAAATATATAATTTTGATCATGGAGTAAAAACATGGCAAAATTTAATAAAACATATTAAAATTAATGTTAATAGTTCAACATTTCAACACACCAAGCATCACTATCAAGAATGAAAATACAAGTTGAGTTTGAATATCATTAGATGGAAAAATTTAATAGAACCTGCAACACTTGGTGCCAAAGCCATTTTAATTTTATCTAGCATTCTTTGTTGACCAATATCAGGAAGATACACGCCTCAATTTGTTGAAACAATACTGCTTTTATTTAGAGGGAAAACTGTCAACTGGCTGGGGCCAAGAGGTAAAAATCATATTATTATTATCATTATGTAACACCTAGTGGGTTGTGATCTTCTGGACAAACACTTTTAGCTGTCCTACAGGAAAAAACCTATACTGTACTTACGTGTTTTTAGCATCTCCCTGGTTGAAGCACAGCTGTCCCACCAATGCTGCTTGCTGGTCACCAAGACACTATAGTCAACCAGTTGTACTGTTTTAGTTATAACATCAGCTTAAACAATTTTATAATTTGTCATTTCAACACATTTTCTTTATTCTATCCAGAAGAATTTGGCTCTTAATAAGTTTTGAGGGGTCCCTGTTAATGATATTCTGAATTCTCAAAATTGACTGATAGATTTTGCCTTTACCAAGTAATTTGTTTTCGTTGTACACTGATCAAGACTATCCCCTAGTTGACCATTTAATTGTTAAAAGCTTAATATTCTTATCAGCCATCTACAGAACAAAAGGTTAAAATCACAAGGAGTGAGTGAGTAGTGAGTAGTGAGTAGTGAGTAGTGTAGCAGTGTGCCCTTGTTAACAAAATTACGGCCGCTTCTTGGTGTTTTCGAAGTGTCTGTGAAAAGGATTTAGATTACCGGTATTATTTTTAACGACTAATAGATTTACACTAAAACAATTAGCTTATTCGTTCTCAATTTCTATAGTGCAATGGTTGACTCAGGCTGTGCCCTCGCCAACTACAGTGTATCACACAATAGAAATCTTGAGCTCATAATCTAATTGTTTAATAGAAACACTCGTGAAAGTTTGGAAGAACTCGAAAAAGCTGTGGAAACACTCGCCTACAGCTTGTGTTCCCACAACATTTCTCATTCTCCCAAACTTCCACTCACGTTTCTATAACTCGATAGAAACACGGTACATGTTTTCTATTTCTTAAGTAACATACCCCTGATATTGGCACTCCAAGGAGGGGACCTTCTACCTGAAAATTAATAGAAAGAAATTAAAAGGTAAGCTGGTCGTCAAAGTTTTCAGACTATGCTAAGGAAAGCTGGCATTCTTGTTAAGATCAGACACCATTCCTTATTAATTAACCAATCCAATAGTAATGGTTTCAATGCCAGATCTTGTGAGCTGTAGTGAGGCATGCCAGAACAAAAGTTGCAATAACTTTTAACATGTTTCCTTAGAGGAACACTTTCTTGAATGGACACTCATTAAAATAACTTTTTTTTAAAAGAAAAGTTGGTCTTGACCCATTGCCACTATTTTCCCAAAGTTTTTGCCCATTTTCATGTCTCATAAGTTTACGGTCTTGGCTCATGGACAAGCTGGGCTTATAGCTAAATAAAATACAGTAGTCTTAGGTTATCAAAAACCTGATGAGCAGAAAATCTGACTTTGGCAAGTAATATCTGACATGACACTTTAAAGATAAAATGTCTGTCTGACACTGAAATCTAGTATGATGTATTTAAAGAGTTATTCTGGAGACCCGACTCAGTAAATGCCTTGCAATATTAAAAGAAAGGAGTTTTTACTACATTGATGCATGTCTCACCAGTTTCCCGTATATTTCTGCGGAACTTCTCACAGTTGGTAAAACTGACATAGGTATATTGAAGAATCTGAAAACAAAATAAAATATCAATTTTACTCTATTTATTATCAACATTCACAAGAAAATCTCTCAGCATAACTTTTTTCTCTTTTCATTACAAGATATGCTCTTACTAGTGTCTTCTGGTCTTAACTAACAATGGTGCAATTAAATCCCTAAAATGCAACTAATTCTCCTTGGAATACTGTACAAGTGGTTCTATGAAGTGAGTTAATTCAGCTGGTGACATTCCTTTAAGTGAAGTGACCACATTTGTACTGGTGAGATAGCTGCAAGATGGAAGGTGAAGGGGAAATAAAATGGAAATTTTTAAACTTCCCACAGTGATACTTTGTTTGTTCATTTATTCTTTTTCTGGTCTGTTGAGAACTGGAAATTAAAGAGAACTATGACCTTCAACCATTTAAATATGTGAATTGCAGGCCAAGTGTATGAGACCATTACCAGACCAAAAATTGTTTGCACTTCTTCCTTGTATTGGTGTGCATGTATGGTATTGTCTCTGGTGTCTGAAAGACTTTTCAGCAGATACAAAATGTTAAGCTTACTTGCACAAGTATGGATCCCAAGCTTGTGTTTTAAGGTTGAGGAACATTGTTCGTGAGGCATTTGTGATGTCTGTGATATGTAAGCCCCCTTTTGAGCCACCTGTCATGTTCTGAAGTATACAGAATAACAAATTCTTGTGAGCAATTAATCACTTTCAAAATATTCTTGATCATTTAATATCTTGTCACTATCATAACGTCAATTTCCTGAGAGGAAGGCGGTGTTCTTCTCAAACAATTAAACAAGTATTTGAATTGAGCTTGAAATAGCTGAACTAAATATCTTGCCTTTAGTTGAAATTTACCAGGACTACAGAGCCAAGTAGCCACAGACAGATAAAAATTCACAAATGGCTGGTAAGTTTTATATTTCTACCGCTGCCCAACCTCTTTGGTTAGTGAAAAACAGCTGAACACAGTGGGAATTACATGAAAGTTGACACTGCAAATTTATTTTGGTTAACTTCTCTGATGTCAACAGTTTTATGAGTTTCAATGCGCCATTTTTGATCAATTTTGTTGGCTAGTAAATTCTGACATGTGACTGCCTGAGGTCCAACTAGTTTGTTAAGAAACGTAGCCTCAAATTCTGTCTACAATCTCCTCTTGTGTTAAATATTCATCCAACATGTTGCATGGTTTGTTAAAACGACAAAGTAAAGAAAATTAATAACATGTTATGAACATTCAATACCCAGATCAGCCATGAGTCTACAGTTCCAAATAGACACCGATCTTCTTCTACTGCCTTTTTCACAGCCTCGCAATTGTCAAGCAGCCATCTTAACTTCACTGCACTGAAGTAGGTATTGATGGGGAGACCACATAATGCCTATGAAAAATGAAGAGTTTTAGACCATTTGGGGACCATTTGCAAACAGTGATCAATCTAAAATCTCTATAAATATGAATATACACTTGATGAAGACAATTGACTCTGATTTGCCTTGACCAACCAATAATTTTGATACACAACAACAAAACGTTTGCAAAAGTTAATTATGGTAACTTGCACTCGAATATGAAGACCAAGCAGTGACTGGTGTTGAGGGCAAGTGCAATGCATGGTGCCTACCTTAAAAAAGTTAATTTGTAACATGTATGAAATAGATGGAAAAAAAAAATGAAAATTAGATGCACATCTGGCAAATTGAGAATTCAAAAATATTCCTCAGCACACTACCCTTGTTATGGTAATCTGTTAACCTGTGAGTGAATGGCACTCTACCCGAAGAGGCCACCTAACAACACTAAAAGGAGAGAAACCCCTAAGAGTTGATTTTCTAAATGAAACTTACTCTGACATGCTCTCTTGTTTTCTCCGTAGTTGTGGCTTCAAAATGATCCACTGTTGATTTTGTCCTAGTGTCCAGCCAAACTACAAAATTGAACATACACATATACAAGTTAACATTGAAACTGTAAAAGTACGGCTATCAACTATCTAAAAGAATTTTTGAAAGAACAACAATTTAATCAGAAAGGATCAGAAAATTACTTATAGCATTGTGCAGTGGTTCCCCGGTAAGCTTGTCCCAAACAACTGTTGTTTCCCTCTGATTTGTGATTCCAACGGCTGTGAAAAAAATAAAATACACAAAAAATGTTAAATAATCACTTTTAGATATGGGTGGTATGTGTAGCCCCATCTCTCTCATTCAAAGTTTAGGAGCAAAGGATATCAGGAAGATTCATTTGAAAAATATATCTTATTAACCAAGTGCAAGGGCTGTACTGGGAGAATATTGGCTTTAAAAAAAAGACCAAGGGCCGATGTTCTCCCAGTACAGTCCTGAGCAAGCTTGGTCAATAACAGATTTATTACCTGACTGAAACTACCTGAAAATCTTCAAAAGCAGTCTTGCAAAATCATTTGGGACAGTGTCTAGTCCAATACTTAGAGAACAATCTGTTTGGTTGATTTTAGTTCTTGGCACTCTGAACTTAGTCATGTAGTAAATGCATGCTATTCATCTACCTTTAATATCAGCTGGGTTGATTTTCAAGTCTTTACAGCTGTTCAGTGTCTGTTCCATGCAGTGATACACAGATGACAGAATCTCCTTTGGATCTTGCTCCACCCATCTATGACAAACATACACAAGCTTAGACTGGATCTAGGACTTAAAGAAATGATGTCTCAGAGCTACCATTCAAATTAAATCCTCAAACAGCAATGTCAAGACGATGTTGATAATGGGCATGTTTAGTACACGAAATGATGAAATGATGCGACGGGTAAGAGTCAATGTGGGATATCGGTGACTTTAAATGTTAACCCTTACAATTACTGAGAGCTAACTGCTCTTAAGTCAGTGATTTTAGGCTAACCTCAGCGCTATTTGAGTTAATTAATTGGAGCACAGGGATAACCTTAGTGCCATTTTGTCATTTTGCCAGTTTGTGTTTTATACTCTCCCGTTGAAAATAACCTACCCTTCTCTTGGATAAACACTGTTCACCTCAATTTGGTGAAAAGCAAGCAGCTCAGCAGTCTTACTGGCAAAAAGCTGAAAACAAAGTAAAAAGGCCCAATAACAGTTTCAATGTCTGAGCTCCAACAAAGTATTGCTTACTCACTCCATTTTAAATAACTGTTTAAGTAACTGTTTAAATAACTGCATTCTTCCACTTGCATTGGTTAGCAATTCTAAGGAGAATTTTTATGTTGTCAGATACATTTGTCATGTACAGGTCATATGATGGATACAAAAAGTAGCATATATTTATGATAAAGAAATAAGCAAAGGTGTAAATAATGAAATCAATGAAGTTAACTAAAGTTTTTCGTTATGAGCCTTCATTAAAGCACATTATCAATCAAATTCTTTAGCGACTCGGCAAAGAATGTGTTCTCGGCAGGGGGGCAAAGCAAATGCATTGTTACAATCAGTCCACAACAATGTAATTTTTTCCTCATGATCTCACGCTCTGTGTTAGTGATGAACTTCTAGAGAACAAAGTGTTCCGATTTCTTTCTCCAGCCAGCTCAACGATCACTGGAATAACCTGGAGACTGTGTTCATTTTATATCGTGTTACACCCATCGTCTCGAATTCGGACCAAGATGCGATCCGATCACAGAAATAGAGCACCTATATTACAAAACGTTAAACACAGCCATTTCTTAAAATACATTTTCTACTTACCAAGAACCTGCTACTAGAAGTTCCTTGATCGATCGCTCCAACTAAAGGCCCAAAGTCCTTGAACTCTCCAGTACCCGCCATCTTGGAAAACAACCTTGGTGGACAGCAACCGCTGATCGGCGACCTTTTCGAAAGTCTCAAAGTTCGAACGTGTGTAAAACAATATCGTATTTTCATTTGCCCCTTGCCGTTTTCTGAGCGCAAGCTTTTCGTTTTTCAACAGCATGAAGGAAAATCTGCGAGAACAATAGCAATAATTCTTAGATCGAAAAGTGTTCAAGTTGTTTTCATTTCAGAGGGTATCACAAGTCAAGCGGAACCATTGTAGAACCGAATGTAAATTTGGCGGGAAAAAAAAATTGCAAATGTTTATTGTCTTAACTAGACACTGAATGAAAACGGTCAAAACAGACTATTCCGTCGAAAAAGAGACGATAATGCGAGATGGAACAAAGAGACAGATAGGGCTGAGAATTATTATCAGTTCGGGCAACGACGATCAACTACCGTGGTGCCCGGTGTAGCGATAAAAGAACTGTGCAGTTTCTGTCTTCTCTTCCTCTCAAAAATGATCAGAAATAGCATCCTAGCTCTAAAAGTTCAAAAGGCAATTATAGAGCGTTGACAGTGTAATCCCATCGCAATTTTTTTTTTCAGAAAGGCACAAATTCTTTCTGTAATCTTGATAACTGAAGCTTTCCATAGGACGGCTTGATTTAGCGTTGATTTACTTGTTGACACAAGTACTTAGTTCTTCTTGAGACTTCAACGTTTTCCCTTGCTTTAAATTAAATCACTTTTATCCACATTTCTGCCAAAAAAAACCCTTATATTGAGTCTAATGAGCTTAGGTTTAAAGAAGCGAAGAAAAATCATAAGTAACTCCTGGCTTTCAACGACAGTCGGTATCAAACACAAATGAATTTCTCTTTTTTTTTTCCTTTCGTGTAATATTTCAACCCCGACAATAGATCAAACTTGTTCACTCACCAATAACTTCTTCGAGACGATTCTTAATGCCACTGTCTCAAGATTTTCATAACCTACCTGCCAACTAGTATGCGAGCCAGTTCAGACAGCTCTGCTCAGCAGAGCAAACGCGTGACAGCAGAAACTCGTCACGCAAAATTCCGTGCTCGAATTCACGTTCTTAGCGTTTCCACGACGTTTCGGTGCACAATATTTGCCTTTAGAGGTCAAGACTCTGGAACGTAATTTCACTTGAAAAACAAGTTTGCTGTGAAATTGTTAAATTTGTAAACTGTAGAGAAATAAGTCAGGAAGAATTTATCAGTAAAACAAACTTGTTCTGCTTGTTTCCGGTTTGATTCGGTAAGGACTATGGTGCTTTATTATAATTGTTTTTCAGTCTCCATCCTGTCACAAAAGAATATATAGTTTCTCGGAGATGTTGCAAGCATTCTCCCCCTTCTATGATTCTGAGTTTGGTTAAATTCAATAATATGATATCATTCTGGTGAAGACGTTCTTCGATTAAGTATGAGGTAAATATCAGTTTAGGGCCACCGTCATGCAACACAAAAGATGTGCTTTCATCGATGGAAACCACTTTCGATAAAGATTGCTGTTAGGGCACTGAAGCTGTAATGAACGGTGTGAATGCCCACAGGATGCTATAGTTGTTTGGTATAAGGACCACTTTCACATTTTAATTAACTAACTATTAAAAGTCAGGAAAAGTGCTATTCCCAGCTTAAACTTGCTTGTTATTCCCAGCTTTTTAGCATTTTAAAAAAAATGCCTTCCTCAGAAATAATTATAACTTTTGTAGCTTCAGTCATTTCTCAAAGAAAACCCAGGATAACTGTTGAGCTAAACGTTTGTCAGCGACGAGAAACTCTAACAACTGCGCCTTGCTAGCTTTTAGTTCGCACGTTGATGGACTTCGCAACTGAAGTTTAAACTAACTGCTTTTTATTGAAAATAGACTAACCGGAAAGACGACTATTCTGGCGCGGGTTCAGTTTTAGCGCGGATTGTGTGCAGAAGGTGAGGCAATCAATTAACAAAAACAATATCAAAATATATCTAAATTCACAACTCCAAGATTAATCGAAAAAGAAATGCCATTATAACGAATTATTCTAACCCTTTTTTATTTTAATCACCCACATTGTCAAATAGTAAAAGGCATGCATCACTCCGTAACTTGTTTGATTTTAGCTCACTTTTAAAAACCCGCTTTAACATGTTTTGATCTCTTGTGAAAAGAATGAAGGCAATTAATGAAAATGGCTTTGTTCCACCAAAAAAGTCTCACCTCTGATATATGCTGAAAAACCACACCTCGTCTCGCGTGGGCAACTATTCTAAAGAACTCCGATGTCTTTTGTTCGCGTGTTTAATTAAAGAATTTGTTTACATTTACTGTAATTTGTAAACCAACAAGAACGTAACACAGAGAAGATTTTACTAAATCTCAACTCGCAAACAACGAAGCTCTCATAAGCGTTCATCAGAGTTTTCTCAGAGTTCTTCAGGGAGTTTTACTAGCCAGGAATTTCATTGGAAATGATTAAAACGAAAGAGTTAAGATTATTCGTCATACGGTCATTTATTCTTCGATAAATTTCACGTTCAAAAAGGCTATATTTTCAACACTGCGTTCATTAGAACGTAACTCTTTGAACACCAGGCAAAATATAAAAAAAACTATGTGGTAAAAGTTACAGAACTGTTTTAAGGGCAAAGAAAATCTCGGCCGAAAGCAAGACGGAATTTCTTCGGGCATCAACAAATGGGATGAATCAGATGCACATAAGTTTAACAATGGAAAAAAGAACACGCTGACGCACGTGGATTTTTTGGTCAATTGATTCCCATATTAGAGGTAAGACTTTTTTGTGAGACCGGGATAGATCAACACCATTGATTTACCTGTACTCTTTCACAAAGGATTGAAACGTGATCAAAGATGCTTTTTTCCCTTATGGTGAGGTGTAGAGCATTATTTTAACTTCAAAATTGGAAAATCAACTTAAATGTAGCACGCGTAAACTGAAAACTAGCTAGTTGTAGCTAAATGCATTGCATGACCACGATAAACATTCAACGTTTGATGAGTTTGACTGATCCTTATCGAGTTCTACAGTAGATTTCAATTGAGTGTCGAAAGTAATCAGGCAATTACTTTGGTTTTGGTTTTACTATGGTTTGAGATTGGATGAGTAGTCTAATTGGTAAGTAATTGGTTTGGTTTTACGACACTCAACTGAAAACCACTCTAAACGGAATGTTTGAGTTTTGGGTGATTCTTATTCCATCCTTTGTTTGACAATTTGTAGTTCCTCTCCCTCCCTCGATAAGACGCATTTGAAAGTCTTCATTTTAAGTTGCACTAAATTTCATACTACAGTAAAAGCGCGCCAATAGTACAAGCGCTTGCGTGCATTGAGCCCGACAGAATACTGCCTACATTTTACTCAAAATAAAAGGTGTACGCTTTTACACAATCAAAACATTGTTTATTACACATAATTAACTCACGAATATAACATGTACAACCTACTGCGCGATACTGTCTTAGAAAATACTTGGATCCTACCGTTAATTGATTAAACTGTATATACAAGCAACAGTGCTAACTATTTGGAAAATACTTATATCGTAACTTAACTTATCAAACAATATATACAATGAGACTAACGAATGTTTTGCTTCACCCCACAACATTACTTTAAAAGAAAAACCTGCAACCAATTATTTGGTACAAGTAGTTAACGAATACTTTACGTTGCATAAGTGGCATTTAACAGTACAGCACCAAACAAACTTACATCTACACTTGACCTGCTTAGAATGTTCTACAGTTTGATGTCGCAATTGACAAGAGTTACAAAGAGATCTGCATTCCTTGCTAGGTACAATGTCACTTCGGCATGACCTTCCTAGCATTCCAGGGGAACCGACGGTGACGTTTCTGACACAATAGTCTGGGGACGTGTCCAGATAAACCAGCTTTTTGTGTTTCGCGGTCACCAGTCTGTCTCGGTTGTTGTCTCGCTTGTGAAGTTTGTTGTTCAGGAATGATACTCGGACAGCTGCGCGGTATTTCTGTTTCAGTTCTGATCCAATGGCGTTAAACGGCGCCAGTTGCTTCCAGCAAGTTTTTAAATTACAGCCTCCGGTGACGCCATGACACTTGCATTCCTTCTTGAGGTTTGATCGAACAACCTGAGTGAAAATAGCACAATCGCAATGAGTAAAAGGCGAAAGCTTAGATTGATTCCTTAAGTTCAAAATAAACTGATTAAAACAGCCATAACACGAAGTTAATACAGCAATATTGCCCTTAGAATTAGCACTAATTCAATCACTTAAACTGATCATGAGACGACTACATATAATAATTGGTGTTGGGTAAAGAATTATCTTGATATTACGTTTTCCTCAAATTGATTGGTCGCTATGTAGTCTTCATATGGCAAAATAAGTCATAGATGCTCAGCTTTACAGAAATTACATCACTAAGTAATTGAAAAAGCCGATATTGAGTTGTGATAGCAAATAAGTGTTTTTGTGTAAAGGGTTTTAATCACTTTTTGGACCTAATGTAAACGGGAGTTGTCAATACAATGCCGCTTACTTGAAATAATTTCTAAAACATTTTTGTCGATTTAACACAAGTTAAGGCTCAATTAAGCGTGTGATATGATTAAATCACGAGACTTTTAACTCAAATAATTTGCTATCTTATATAACAGCTATGCTCAAAAAGCACTTGATGTAAACGAAATTAATCGATTGTCAAATAGTGGAGAGACCCTAAGACTCTTGGTTGTTTTTCAAATGAACAAAGACGATATTTACCTTTCTTCCTACTTCGTTATTATGCAGGTTAAATGCTGTCCGGGCGTCGTTTCCTTTCTCCAGTTGGTCAATAAAGCGTCTCGTCTCCTTCTCTCCAAACTTGATGTCATCACTGCAGCCTCCCCACTGCCAGCCGCTGTTTGCTTTTGGTTGTTTTCTTGCCTTTCCGCACTTACATCCGGGTATTCTGTTGAGTCGGCACTGAAGAGTGAGTTCGTGTGTTATGGCGGCTGAGCTGATGGCGTGGAGGAAAGCTGTTTCTCGAGTGGCTGCAATGAAGCAAAGAAAAACAATTACATTCACATACAATACTTTAATAAAGTTACAAGTCCCATAGTTTTAGGAAGGAAAAAGTCGACTGGACTAAGCTCTGCAATCAAGGTAAAAATGTCGATGTATAGGAGTATTAAATTTTGAGTAAATTTTTCAACCTACAGTACCTCCGACAGTAAATCAAGTCTAATTTTTATGGATAATCGAGAACGCTCAAAGCTACAAATGGATATAACCGAACAAAATGGCATGAAAAATAAAGAGAGGGTTTCACAGTTCGGCGCATGTCTCTAAATAAAAAAGAACCTTTTATTCACTTCCTATCAATGTTATCGTTTTAAAACCCCACTCAGGCGTAGTTCAGTAATCACATGCTATAGTTAGCCGCGGCAGAATGGCGGATGAGCAGATTTCTCAGAAAATTTCAGTGGATTTTATCGTCGCTGTCGACCGTTGAGTTAAGTGTTGAGCCGTGCGATTTATTCTGCGGTTGATGATTTTACGGCCATTTGCTTGCAAAAATAGGTAAGTTACTTACAATTGGTTCCTAAGCAATAAAAAACTAGGCCTTTGCCAAAAAGCGTGTACAGGTGAGTAAATAACACGGACATGCGCCGAACCCTGAAACCCTCCCTTTAACATTTTAGAGCCAAAGAAATTCTCTGGTACTTACCAAAAGGCAAAGTTGTTTTCACAAAGATGGGCAAGTGTTTATGTAGACTCTTGTTATCCAGGGAACAGTTCCAGATCTCGTTTTTAAACTGGTGTCGACACTCCGCCAACCCACGATGGCCTCCCTCTCTCACAACGCGCAGCAACAAAGGATAATTCTAAAAAACGAACAAATACGTTAGTGTTTATCACATAAACAATTACTTATAGTGAATCCAGGAACTACTAAATTACGATAAACAAAGGAATTCGGATGGCGGAAAACTAAAAGCCTCAGTTTAACGGAGAGTTTAATCCTCTGTAGGAACTAATAGAACTTTCTTTTGAAACTCGGAAATTTGAACCACTTTTAAACTAGCTAAACACTTTTTTGTCTTGATGTAAACAGGGTATTTAATACAAAGCAATTCATATCAAACTAAACTTTAATTTTTCCATTCGTCTTGACCCTAGGATACCTGTGTGTAACTTACCTTTTGTCGAAGAATGCTGTTTGCGCCTTTGTCGGATCTGAAAGAAAATAAAAATTATCATCAGCTTACTAAAAAAGTTGTGTGAAGTTGTAAGATTAAGGGTAAAATGCCCGCCGAGAGAATCACATAGTTGATAATGCGGCTAAGTTTTGTTCTGCTTACACAACTCATGTTTTGTAACAGTCAGTGTTCTTCATAGTAACCAGCTTCGTAAAATCTTGCAGTGCGCGTAATGTTACAAAATTGCGTTCTACAGAAATAAGATCTTTAGTAGATGGTTTTTCAGTGATGTCTTTTTGGAAGTAGTCAACAAAATGATGTTCTTGTAGATACGAACGAAGCTACAACGCGCGCGTGGCTCACGTTCCACGCACTCCAAACATATTGCGTGGCTTTACCAACATACAAATATTTTCACTTACTTAGTTTTGGTGAATCCTTGCTGTGTACGAACCAAGACGAAAAGAATCGCCAAGAACACCGCAGAGAACTTCATGATGAACGCTTATAAGACCTTCGTTGCTTACGAGTTGAGATGAATTAAAATCTTGTCTGTGTTGTGCTCTTTATATACTTGTTGGTTAACAAATTACAATAAATGTAAACAAACTCGTTAATTAAACACGCGAACAAAAGACATCGGAGTTCTTTAGAATAGAGTCCCACGCGAGACGAGGTGTGATTTTTCAGCATGTATTAGAGGTGAGACTTTTTGTGGAACAAAGCCAGCATCATCAATTGCTTTCATCCGTTTCACAAGAGATCCAAACATGTTCAAAGCAGTAAATTTTACCGTCGAGGTTGCAAAGTCAACTTAACTCTTACACGGCGCATCTATGTTGGAGTTTTTCCCCGCTGACAAAAGTTTAACATAACCTCTGTCCCGGCCGGGTTTTCGTTGGAAATGATTGAAACTAGGAAAGTCATTATTTTTTTTCCAAGAATGAAATTTTCTCGGAACATTTTCCTAAACTATGAGATCTCAATAAAAATGGCGCTCCCAAGACCTGAAAGGAGATTCTAAATACTGTTTAAAAATTTAATGGTCGCATTTACCAAGGACTACGAATAATGCGTGTAACATTACGTGCAAATAGGTACATACTAGACGTGCGTGTATAACTTGTGTCATGACAAGATCTCTTAATTTCCAAGTTATAATTAGAATTAGATTATGTCGAGGGTTAATGCTAAAAGTGTCTTTGAATAATGTCAGCTAAATTTAATTTAGAATAGTTGTCCACGCTAGACGAAGTGAGAAATCTCAGCATCAGTATTAGAGGTGAGAATTTTTCTTTATGGAACAAAGCCATTGTATTTGTTAATTTGCGTGGATTCTTTTCACAAAGGAACAAAACATGTCAAAGGGAGTTCTTTCTTGCCTTTAGTCTATATACCTAGATCAGAAGATGATGTTTTTTTTTTTAGCTTAGTTTAGTTAACCATGGGAAAAAAGATTTTAGAATTTTAGCAGCAGCGTGTCGAAATACACTTGTTACGAGGTTACGTATAAGGAACTGTTTGTGAAGATTTACATATACACGTCATCCTTGCATACGGCTGGCGCGCCTGAAATTTGAGTTGACCAAGTAGGATGCAGTAGGCGGGAAAAACTTTACTGTCCTGACGTCAATGCAAGTTAACATGAAAGGCATTGAAATCAGGCAACTTTTCTCGCTGGAGATGGCATATCACAGCAGTTTTTTTTTTTTTAAATGACCACGCCGGATGAATGCAGTGTTCAAGATGTAATTAACTCAGAAGTAGTACTCAAAAATTATGAATACCTTAACTTTTTTGTTTTAATCATTTCCAAAGACATTTCTGGCTGGTAAAGCGTCTTACTGAAGGCATGCGAAGCCAGGCGAGGTGTGATTTTTCCGCATATGTTAGAGGTGATACTTTTTTGTAAAACAAAGCCATTATCTTTAATTGCCTTCATTCTTTTCAAACGAGTTCCAAACACGTTAAAGCGGGTTTCGTCAACTTGTGAAAACTGAGCTAAAATCAAACAAGTCGCAGAAATGAGGTTTTACTAGCCAGGAATTTCAATGGAAATGATTATGACAAAAAGAGTTAAGATGATTTGTCATTACGGTCAATAAATTTCAAGTTCTTTTATTACTGAATTATATTTTCAACACTGCGTTCATCAGGACTCAACTTTTTGAAACACCAGGCAAAATCTAAAACCAAGTGTTAAAGTGGTAAAGAAAAAAAAAAAATACAGTAGAGTGAGTGAGCTAAAGACTAAGTTACAGACACGTTTTAAGGGCAAAGAAAATCTCGCCGGAAAGCAAGGTGGAATTTCTTCTTGCATCAACAAATGCGATGAATCAGATGAATATAATTTTAGCAATGAAAATAAGAACACGCTGATGCATGTGTATTTTTTGGCCAATTGTTCTGCGCGCGCCGTCGTCAAGTGACGTTCCCGTTCTCTTGCTAAATCAGCCTTTGCGTGGCTTTACCGACGTACAATTGATTCCCATATTATAGGTAAGAATTTTTTGTGAGACAGTGATCAACACCATTGATTTTACCTGCACTCTTTCAAAAAGGATTGAAACGTGATCAAAGCTGCTTTTTTCCCCTATGGTGAAGTGTAGAGCAGTTATTTTAACTTCAAATTGAAATTGGAAAATCAACTTAAATCTAACAATTGTAAATCTGAAAACTAGCCAGTTGTAGCTAAGTGCATCTACCACGATAAACATTCAACATTTGATGAGCTCTACTGATCCTCATCGAGTTCTAGAGTGGGGTTTCAATTGAATGTCGAAAGTAATCAGGCAATTAGTTTGGTTTTGGTTTTACAACCGTTTGAGATTGGATGAGTTGTCTAATTGGTAGGTAATTGGTTTTACGACACTCAACTGAAAACCACTCTAAACGGAATGTTTGAGTTTTAGGTGATTCCATCCTTTGTTTGACAATTTGTAGTTCCTCTCCCTCCCTCGATAAGACGCATTTGAAAGTCTTCATTTTAAGTTGCACTAAATTTCATACTACAGTAAAAGCGCGCCAATAGTACAAGCGCTTGCGTTCATTGAGCCCGACAGAATACTGTCTACATTTTACTCAAAATAAAAGGTGGACGCTTTTACACGATCAAAACACTGTTTATTACATATAATTAACTCATAAATATAACATGTTCAACCTACTGCGCGATACTGTCTTAGAAAATACTTGGATCCTACCCTTAACTGATTAAACTTTATATACAGGCAACAGTGCAATAACTTGTTAAGTATAACTAAATCTTAACCTTCAAGACTAACTATTTGGAAAATAATTGTATCCTAACCTAACTTATCAAACAATATATACAATGAGACTAACGAATGTTTTGCTTCACCCCACAACATTACTTTAAAAGAAAAACCTGCACCCAATTATTTGGTACAAGTAGTTAGCGAATACTTTACGTTGCATAAGTGGCATTTAACAGTACAGCACCAAACAAACTTACATCTACACTTGACCTGCTTAGAATGTTCTACAGTTTGATGTCGCAATTGACAAGAGTTACAAAGAGATCTGCATTCCTTGCTAGGTACAACGTCACTTCGGCATGACCTTCCCAGCATTCCAGGAGAACCGGCGGTGACGTTTCTGACACAGTAGTCTGGAGACGTGTCCAGATAAACCAGCTTCTTGTGTTTCGCGGTCACCAGTCTGTCTCGGTTGTTGTCTCGCTTGTGAAGTTTGTTGTTCAGGAATGTTACTCGGACAGCTGCGCGGTATTTCTGTTTCAGTTCTGATCCAATGGCGTTAAACGGAGCCAGTTGCTTCCAGCAAGTTTTTAAATTACAACTTCCGGTGACGCCATGACACTTGCATTCCTTCTTGAGGTTTGATCGAACAACCTGAGTGAAAATAGCGCAATAGCAATGAGTAAAAGGCGAAAGCTTAGATTGATTCCTTAAGTTCAAAATAAACTGATTAAAACAGCCATAACACGAAGTTAATACAGCAATATTGCCCTTAGAATTAGCACTAATTCAATCACTTAAACTGATCATGAGACGACTACATATAATAATTGGTGTTGGGTAAAGAATTATCTTGATATTACGTTTTCCTCAAATTGATTGGTCGCTATGTAGTCTTTATATGGTAAAATAAGTCATAGATGCTCAGCTTTACAGAAACTACATCACTAAGTAATTGAAAAAGCCGATATTGAGTTGTGATAGCAAATAAGTGTTTTTTCGTGAAGGGTTTTAATCACTTTTTGGACCTAATGTGAACGGGAGTTGTCAATGTAATGCCGCTCACTTGAAATATCTTCTAAAACTTTTCATCGATTTGACACAAGTTAAGGCTTACACACTGTAATTAAGCGTGTCATATAGCTAACGTATGAGACTTTAAACTGAAAGAGAATTTGACGTAGACGAAATTAATCTATATCCAAACAGTGGAGAGATCCTAAGTTTCTAGGTTGTTTTTCAAATGAACAAAAGACGATATTTACCTTTCTTCCTACTTCGTTATTATGCAGGTTAAATGCTGTACGGGCGTCGTTTCCTTTCTCCAGTTTGTCAATAAAGCGTCTCGTCTCCTTCTCTCCAAACTTGATGTCATCACTGCAGCCTCCCCACTGCCAGCCGCTGTTTGCTTTTGGTTGTTTTCTTGTCTTGCCGCACTTACATCCGGGTATTCTGTTGAGTCGGCACTGATAAGTGAGTTCGTGCGTAATGGCGGCTGAGCTGATGGCGTGGAGGAAAGCTGTTTCTCGAGTGGCTGCAATGAAGCAAAGAAAAACAATTACATTCACATACAATACTTTAATAAAGTTACAAGTCCCATAGTTTTAGGAAGGAAAAAGTCGACTGGACTAAAGCTCTGCAATCAAGGTAAAAATGTTGATGTATAGGAGTATTGAATTTTGAGTAAATTTTTCAACCTACATCGGACAGTAAATCAAGTCTAATTTTTATGGAAAATCGAGAACGCTTAAAGCTACAAAAGGATGTAACCGAAGAAAATGGCATGAAAATAATAATTGAAAACAACAGGCAACTTTTGGTCATTCGCTTAATTTTAGCAGCCATATTTAAATTACCCGGAGCAAAAGACTAAACATCACGTAAAATATTACTTATAGCGAGAAAGAAACATAATCAACGTCGCTAGATTTTAGAATCCCAAAAAGAGAATGTTTAAGGCAGTTCTTTTGCGATAAAGAGTTAAACCGGCAGAGTAAACATGGCCAATGAAAGAGAGGGTTTCACGGTTCGCGCATGTCTCTAAATCAAAAAAAACTTTTGTTCTCTTCTTATCAATGTTATCGCTTTAAAAACCTCACTCAGATGTAGTTCAGTAATCACATGCTATACCGAGTTAGTCGTGGCAGAATGACGGATGACAAAAATTCTCAGAAAATTTCAGAGGATTTTATCGTCGCTGTCGACCCTTGAATTTAATGTTGACCCGTACGATTTATTCTACGGTTAATGTTTTTACGGCCATTTGCTTGCGAAAATAGGTAAGTTGCTTACGATAGGCTCATAAACATGTAATAAAAAACTAGGCCTTTGCCAAAAAGCGTGCACAAGTGAGTAAATAACACAGACATGCGCCGAACTGTGAAACCCTCCCTTTAACATTTTAGAAGCAAAGAAATTCTCTGGTACTTACCAAAAGGCAAAGTTGTTTTCACAAAGATGGGCAAATGTACACTCTTGTTATCCAGGGAACAGTTCCAGATCTCGTTTTTAAACTGGTGTCGACACTCCGCCGATCCACGATGGCCTCCCTCTCTCACGATGCGCAGCAGCAAAGAATAATTCTGAAATACGAACAAATACGTTAGTGTTTATCACATAAACGATTACTTATAGTGAATCCAGGAACTACCATATTGCGATCAAAGGAATTCGGATGACGGAAAACTAAAAGCCTCAGTTTAACGGAGAGTTTAATCCTCTGTAGGAACCATTTGAACTTTCTTTTGAAACTCGGAAATTTGAACCACTTTTAAAATAGCTAAACACTTTTTTGTCTTGATGTAAACAGGGTATTTAATACAAAGCAATTCATATCAAACTACACTTGACCGGTTCCAAGGTAAAATTCTAAATTTTAGTACACAGCGAGCAACAGGACTGGATGTTCGGACCGTAACTTTGGTTTTAATTAACACTATTATCTTGTTTTGAAAACGCATACTTGTGTGTAAGTAACTTACCTTTTGTCGAAGAATGCTGTTTGCGCCTTTGTCGGATCTGAAAGAAAATAAAAATTATCATCAGTTTTACTAAAAGAGTTGTGTGAAGTTTTAAGATTAAGAATAAAATGCCCGCCGAGAGAATCACAGTTGATAATGCAGCTAATTTTTGTTCTGCTTACACAACTCATGTTTTGTAACAGTCAGTGTTCTTCATAGTAACCAGCTTCGTAAAATCTTGCAGTGCGCGTAATGTTACAAAATTGCGTTCTACAGAAGTAAGATCTTGAGTAGATGGTTTTTCAGTGATGTCTTTTTGGAAGCAGTCAACAAAATGATGTTCTTGTAGATACGAACGAAGCTACAACGCGCGCGTGGCTCACGTTCCACGCACTCCAAACATATTGCGTGGCTTTACCAACATACAAATATTTTCACTTACTTAGTTTTGGTGAATCCTTGCTGTGTACGAACCAAGACGAAAAGAATCGCCAAGAACGCCGCAGAGAACTTCATGATGAACGCTTAAAAGACCTTCGTTGCTTACGAGTTGAGATGAATTAAAATCTTGTCTGTGTTGTGCTCTTTATATACTTGTTGGTTAACAAATTACAATAAAAGTAAACAAACTCGTTAATTAAACACGCGAACAAAAGACATCGGAGTTCTTTAGAATAGAGTCCCACGCGAGACGAGGTGTGATTTTTCAGCATGTATTAGAGGTGAGACTTTTTGTGGAACAAAGCCAGCATCATCAATTGCTTTCATCCGTTTCACAAGAGATCCAAACATGTTCAAAGCAGTAAATTTTACCGTCGAGGTTGCAAAGTCAACTAAACTCTTACACGACGCATCTATGTTGGAGTTTTTCCCCGCTGACAAAAGTTTAACATAACCTCTGTCCCGGCCGGGTTTTCTTTGGAAATGATTGAAACTAGGAAAGTCATTATTTTTTTTCCTAAGAATGAAATTTTCTCGGAACAATTTCCTGAACTATGAGATCTCAATAAAAATGGCGCTCCCAAGACCTGAAAGGAGATTCTAAATACTGTTAAAAATTTAATGGTCGTATTTACCAAGGACTACGAATAATGCGTTAAACATTACGTGCAAATAGGTCAGTACGAAACGTGTACAACTTGTGTTATGACAAGATCTCTTAATTTCCAAGTTATAATTAGAATTAGATTATGTCGAGGGCCAATGCTAAAATTGTCTTTGAATAATGCTGCCTAAATTTAATTTTCTTTAGAATAGCTGTCCACGCGAGACGAAGTGAGATGTTTGAGCGTCAGTATTAGAGGTGAGAATTTTTTGTGGAACAAAGCCATTATATTCTTTTTACAAAGGAATAAAACATATTCAAAGGGAGTTTTTTTCTTGCTTTTAGTCTATATACACAGCTCAGAGAATGATGTTTTTTTAGCTTAGTTTAGTTAACCATGAGAAAGAAGATTTTTAGAATTCTAGCCAGCAGCATGTCGAAATACATTTGTGGTTTTAAACCATCGTTGGTTAATTGGGCTTTTCGTGTTCTAGAAGTATCTTTAAACATAGTTTATAGAGGGGACTCTATTAACTATGCTTTAAAACACTTAATCTCAATTTTAGAGGACCTTGGAATTACTTTTAAGACCCCGACAATACTCAGCCGGAGAAATTTGAAAACGCAACAGTCACCGGTCATTTTGGATTTGCGT
Organism: Orbicella franksi; assembly: GCF_964199315.1. Lineage (NCBI taxonomy): Eukaryota > Metazoa > Cnidaria > Anthozoa > Scleractinia > Merulinidae > Orbicella > Orbicella franksi. Next base: position 27,179,971 of record NC_138151.1, read on the forward strand.
TTGAGAAAACTCGGTCAGGGAAATCACAATTGTTTATCGTCATGTCATCGGTTTCGAAAATCTCCGTTTTTAAAATGCTTTCCGTCCAATCTAAAACGCAAAGCCGGCGTTTTCAAATTCCTCCAGTTTGAAAAGGGTTTTCGACGGTTGGCCAAACTGTGAAAATAAAGCTGACTTCTCAAATTTCTCCGACGTAGTGTGGACAGGGCGTTTCTGAGAGTTTGCTTCCATTAAGCCACGGAAACTGTTTTGAAATGAAACTAAGGGCCTCCACAAACTAGACACTTAGTTGTCGACCAATAATTTCTATCGACAACTAATTGTCTGAAGCGCCCATTCCTTACAGTATAGCGTTAGTTAAGTCAGGTCAGCGAGTCCTTGGGAACTAACTACAATACAATACACATGTTGAAACCACTGGCCACTGACAACGCGGTTTCGATAGTTGTCGAAAACTAAACCAATGATTGCCACACATTAGAAAAACGGTCAAAAACTTCGCTTTTGAACCTCGTTGGCAACAACTAAAGCAGTTTCCCTTTTCGAAAAGGGAAACTGCTTAGTTGTCGAGAATTAACAATAAACTCACACTCGCTTTTACGGTTTGTAGTTGTCGGTCTTGGAGATTCTATTATGCTTCGTTGTGCTAACTACATTGCATGACCACTATAAACATTCAACATTTGATGAGTTCTACTGATCCTCATCGAGTTCTAGAGTGGATTTCAATTGAATGCCGAAAGTAATCAGGCAATTACTTTGGTTTTGGTTTTACTACGGCTTGAGATTGGATGAATAGTCTAATTGGTAAGTAATTGGTTTGGTTTTACGACACTCAACTGAAAATCACTCTAAACGGAATGTTTGAGTTTTGCGTGATTCTTATTCCATCCTTTGCTTGCCAATTTGTAGTTCCTTTCTGTCCCTCGATAAGGGCCATTTGAACGCCTACATTTTTAGTGGTATTAAATTTCATACTACAGCAAAAGCGCGCTAGTGGTACAAGCGCTTGCGTTCATTGAGCCCGACAGAAAACTGTCTACATTTTACTCAAAATAAAAGGTGGACGCTTTTACACAATCAAAACACTGTTTTATTACATATAATTAACTCATGAATATAACATGTTCAACCTACTGCGCGATACTGTCTTGGAAAATACTTGGATCCTACCCTTAACGGAGTAAACTTTATATACAGACAACAGTGTAATAACTCGTTAAGTAGAACTAAATCTTAACCTTCAAGACTAACTATTTGGAAAATACTTGTATCCTAACCTAACTTATCAAACAATATATACAATGAGAGTAATGAATGTTTTGCTTCACCCCACAACATTACTTTAAAAGAAAAACCTGCAACCAATTATTTGGTACAAGTAGTTAGCGAATACTTTACGTTGCATAAGTGGCATTTAACAGTACAGCACCAAACAAACTTACATCTACACTTGACCTGCTTAGAATGTTCTACAGTTTGATGTCGCAATTGACAAGAGTTACAAAGAGATCTGCATTCCTTGCTAGGTACAACGTCACTTCGGCATGACCTTCCCAGCATTCCAGGGGAATCGGCGGTGACGTTTCTGACACAGTAGTCCGGAGACGTGTCCAGATAAACCAGCTTCTTGTGTTTCGCGGTCACCAGTCTGTCTCGGTTGTTGTCTCGCTTGTGAAGTTTGTTGTTCAGGAATGATACTCGGACAGCTGCGCGGTATTTCTGTTTCAGTTCTGATCCAATGGCGTTAAACGGCGCCAGTTGCTTCCAACAAGTTTTTAAATTACAACTTCCAGTGACGCCATGACACTTGCATTCCTTCTTGAGGTTTGATCGAACAACCTGAGTGAAAATAGCGCAATAGCAATGAGTAAAAGGCGAAAGCTTAGATTGATTCCTTAAGTTCAAAATAAACTGATCAAAACAGCCATAACACGAAGTTAATACAGCAATATTGCCCTTAGAATTAGCACTAATTCAATCACTTAAACTGATCATGAGACGACTACATATAATGATTGGTGTTGGGTAAAGAATTATCTTGATATTACGTTTTCCTCAAATTGATTGGTCGCTATGTAGTCTTTATATGGTAAAATAAGTCATAGATGCTCAGCTTTACAGAAACTACATCACTAAGTAATTGAAAAAGCCGATATTGAGTTGTGATAGCAAATAAGTGTTTTTGCGTAAAGGGTTTTAAATCACTTTTTGGACCTAATGTGAACGGGAGTTGTCAATGCAATGCCGCTCACTTGAAATATCTTCTAAAACTTTTCATCGATTTGACACAAGTTAAGGCTTACACACTGTAATTAAGCGTGTCATATAACTAACGTATGAGACTTTAAACTGAAAGAGAATTTGACGTAAACGAAATTAATCTATATCCAAACAGTAAAGAGATCCTAAGCCGTGAGTTTCTAGATTGTTTTTCAAATGAACAAAAGACGATATTTACCTTTCTTCCTACTCCGTTATTATGCAGGTTAAATGCCGTACGGGCGTCGTTTCCTTTCTCCAGTTTGTCAATAAAGCGTCTCGTCTCCTTCTCTCCAAACTTGATGTCATCACTGCAGCCTCCCCACTGCCAGCCGCTGTTTGCTTTTGGTTGTTTTCTTATCTTGCCGCACTTACATCCGCGTATTCTGTTGAGTCGGCACTGATAAGTGAGTTCGTGCGTAATGGCGGCTGAGCTGATGGCGTGAAGGAAAGCTGTTTCTCGAGTGGCTGCAATGAAGCAAAGAAAAACAATTAGATTCACATACAAAACTTTAACAAAGTTACAAGTCCTATAGTTTAAGGAAGGAAAAAGTCGACGAGACTAAAGCTCTGCAATCAAGGTAAAAATGTCGATGTATAGGATGTATAGTCTAATTTTTATGGACAATCGAGAACGCTCAAAGCTAAAAATGGATATAACCGAACAAAATGGCATCAAAATAATAATTGAAAACAACAGGCAACTTTTGGTCATTCGCTTAATTTTAGCAGCCGTATTTAAAATTACCCGGATCAAAAGACTAAACATCACTTAAAATATTACGTATAGCGAGAAAGAAACATACTCAGCGTCGCTAGATTTTAGTACCCCTAAAAAAGAATGTTCAAGGCAGTTCTTTGGCGATAAAGAGTTAAACCGGCAGAGTAAACATGGCCAATGAAAGAGAAGGTTTCGCGGTTCGGCGCATGTCTCTAAATAAAAAAAAAAAACCTTTAATTCGCTTCCTATCAATGTTATCGCTTTACAAACCCCACTCAGACGTATTTAAGTAATCACATCCTATAGTTAGCCGTGGCAGAATGAAGGATGAGCAGAATTGTCAGAAAATTTCAGAGGATTTTATCGTCGCTGCCGACCGTTGAGTTTAGTGTTGACCCGTAGATTTATTCTACGGTTAATGCTTTTACGGCCATTTGCTTGCGAAAGTAGGTAAGTTTCTTACTATAGGTTCATAAACATGCAATAAAAAACTAGGCCTTTGCCAAAAAGCGTGCACAGGTGAGTAAATAACACAGACATGCGCCGAACCGTGAAACTCTCCCTTAAACATTTTAGAAGCAAAGAAATTCTCTGGTACTTACCAAACGGCAAAGTTGTTTTCACAAAGACTGGCAAGTGTACACTCTTATTATCCAGGGAACAGTTCCAGATCTCGTTTTTAAACTGGTGTCGACACTCCGCCAATCCACGATGGCCTCCCTCTTTCACAATGCGCAGCAACAAAGGATAATTCTGAAAAACGAACAAATACGTTAGTGTTTATCACATAAACAATTACTTATAGTGAATCCAGGAACTACCATATTGCGATAAACAAAGGAATTCGGATGACGGAAAACTAAAAGCCTCAGTTTAAGGGAGAGTTTAATCCTCTGTAGGAACCATTTGAACTTTCTTTTGAAACTCGGAAATTTGAACCACTTTTAAAATAGCTAAACACTTTTTTGTCTTGATGTAAACAGGGTATTTAATACAAAGCAATTCATATCAAACTAAACTTGACCAGTTCCAAGGTAAAATTCTAAATTTTAGTACACAGCGAGCAACAGGACTGGATGTTCGGACCGTAACTTTGGTTTTAATTAACACTATATATCTTGTTTTGAAAACGCATACTTGTGTGTAAGTAACTTACCTTTTGTCGAAGAATGCTGTTTGCGCCTTTGTCGGATCTGAAAGAAAATAAAAATTATCATCAGGTTACTAAAAGAGTTGTGTGAAGTTTTAAGATTAAGAATAAAATGCCCGCCGAGAGAATCACACAGTTGATAATGCAGCTAAGTTTTGTTCTGCTTACACAACTCATGTTTTGTAACAGTCAGTGTTCTTCATAGTAACCAGCTTCGTAAGATCTTGCAGTGTGCGTAATGTTACAAAATTGTGTTTTACAGAAGTAAGATCTTTAGTAGATGGTTTCTCAGTGATGTCTTTTTGGAAGCAGTCAACAAAATGATGTTTTCGTAGATACAAACGAAGCAAGAGCGCGCGCGTGGCTCACGTTCCACACTCTCCAAAGATATTGCGTGGCTTTACCAACGTACAAATATTTTCACTTATTTAGTTTTGGTGAGTCCTTACTGGATACGAACCAAGACAGTTGACACTTAACAGTTACTGTTCTTCAAAGTAAACAGCTTCGATAAAAGTGCGCGTAATGCTACGAAATCGCGTTCTACTCGAGTATGATCTTAAGCAGATTGTTTTTCAGTGATGTTTTTGGAAGCACTCGTCAAAATGATGTTCTTGTAGATACGAACGAAGTTAGAGCGCGCGCGTGGCTTACGTTCCACGCTCTCCAAACATAATGCGTGGCTTTACCAACGTACAAATATTTTCACTTACTTAGTCTTGGTGAATCCTTGCTGTGTACGAACCAAGACGAAAAGAATCGCCAAGAACGCCGCAGAGAACTTCATGATGAACGCTTATAAGACCTTCGTTGCTCACGAGTTGAGATGAATTAAAATCTTGTCTGTGTTGTGCTCTTTATATACTTGTTGGTTAACAAATTACAATAAAAGTAAACAAACTCGTTAATTAAACACGCGAACAAAAGACATCGGAGTTCTTTAGAATAGTGTCCCACGCGAGACGAGGTGTGATTTTTTGGCATATATTAGAGGTGAGACTTTTTTGTGGAACAAAGCCAGCATCATCAATTGCTTTCATCCGTTTCACAAGAGATCCAAACATGTTCAAAGCAGTAAATTTTACCAAGACGCAGTTATGTTGAAACTTTTCCCTGCTGACAAAAGTTTATAACCTTTGTCCCTGTCGCGTGTTCATTGGAAATGATTGAAACTAAGAAAGTCATATTTTTTTTCGAAGAATGACATTTTTTTGGTAGATTTTCCTAAACTATGCGATCTCAAAAAAATGGCGCTCTCAAGAACTGAAAAGAGATCCTAAATACTGTTAAAAATTTTAATGGTCGTATTTACCAAGGACTACGAATAATGCGTTAAACATTACGTGCAAATAGGTCAATACGAAACGTGTACAACTTGTGTTATGACAATATCTCTTAATTTCCAAGTTATAATTAGAATTAGATTTTGTCGAGGGCCAATGCTAAAATTATCTTTGAATAATGCTGCCTAAATTTAATTTTCTTTAGAATAGCTGTCCACGCGAGACGAAGTGAGATGTTTGAGCGTCATTCAGAGGTGAGAATTTTTTGTGGAACAAAGCCATTATATTCTTTTTACAAAGGAACAAAACATGTTCAAAGGGAGTTTTTTTCTTGCTTTTAGTCTATATACACAGATCAGGGAATGATGTTTTTTTAGCTTAGTTTAGTTAACCATGAGAAAGAAGATTTTTAGAATTCTAGCCAGCATGTCGAAATACATTTGTGTTTTTAAACCATTGTTGGTTAATTGGGCTTTTCGTGTTCTAGAAGTATCTTTAAACATAGTTTATAGAGGGGACTCTATTAACTATGCTTTAAAACACTTAATCTCAATTTTAGAGGACCTTGTAATTACTTTTAAGACCCCGACAACGCTCTGCCGGAGAAATTTGAAAACGCAACAGTCACCGGTCATTTTGGATTTGCGTTTGAGAAAACTCGGTCAGGGAAATCACACTTGATTATCGTCATCGGTTTCGAAAATCTCCGTTTTTAAAATGTTTTCCGTCCAATCTAAAACGCAAAGCCGGCGTTTTCAAATTCCTCCAGTTTGAAAAGGGTTTTCGACGGTTGGCCAAACTGTGAAAATAAAGCTGACTTCTCAAATTTCTCCGACGTAGTGTGGACAGGGCGTTTCTGAGAGTTTGCTTCCATTAAGCCACGGAAACTGTCTTGAAATGAAACTAAGGACCTCCACAAACTAGACACTTAGTTGTCGACAAATATTTGCTATCGACAACTAATTGTGTCTGAAGTGCCCATTCCTTACAGTATAACGTTAGTTAAGTCAGGTCAGCGAGGCCTTGGGAACTAACGTTCACTACGCATGCTCAAAATACAATACACATGTTGATACCACTGTCCACTGACAACGCAGTCTCGATAGTTGTCGAAAACTAAACCAATGATTACCACACACTAGAAAAACGGCCAAAAACTTCGCTTTTGAACCTCGTTGGCGACAACCAAGCAGTTTCCCTTTTCGAAAAGGGAAACTGCTTAGTTGTCGAGAATTAAAAATAAACTCACACTCGCTTTTACGGTTTGTAGTTGTCGGTCTTGGAGATTTTATTATGCTTCGTTGTGGTAGAACTACTTTTCAAAGGTTTCTGTGCGAAAATAGCTTTGGAAAATTGCATTAAAAATTAACTGATTTCTTCTGGAAAAATAAAAACACGTTTCAGACGTGCGAGATAAGTTTTGTTTCATCTATTGGCGTCGGAGGTTATTAAGATTTTATAATGAACCACATATGAAATTTCGCGTCAACTTCTGTGGGAAGTTTTGACATATTAAAGACAAAAATTTGTAGCATTGTTTAAGAATAAGTCCATGATTGCCGATCTGTGAAGATGAAGAAAATTATCAGAGATTTGAACTACGACGCGATATTAAAATGTGAGATTGGAATACCTGGTGAATGTAAGGGTGTTTTTATTGACAAATTCATAAAACATAGAAAAAAAAGGTAACTTCATTTTGTCTTATTTGTATGCTAGCTGAAGTTAGTCGGTCATCTTTTTTAGCAAGATGGCCTTATTTATTCTTAATTCATGCGATAATTTTATTATGTCCATGCAATAATTGTATTATCGGCTAGCTTGTTGCTTCTGATCAGTTGGCGCGGGGCCCTAATCGAGTTTGCATTTATATCTCGGCTTTATTTCGTGATTTCTGTTATCTCATAATTTGGCGCTGTTTTACTCTTTTAAATCCAGCTTTTCTTTTGTTAGTTTGTATATAATCTTTGTAGAGGGTCAAAGAGGGACAAGGCTTATAGCATATCAATAGCTTTCTAGCTTGCTGAGCGTTTTTAAGAAGGATCGATAAGACATTTAGTCTATACAGACTGTTAATGACGCGGTCGATTTTTAATGAATACAGGTGAACTTAATTAAAAAAAGTCGCACTATAACATAGTCGGAATGAGGAGTTGCACTTCTCTTAGGATGTAAACACAAAGATGAGAATAAATGGAAAAGTGACCTCGTTGGGGTGTTAACTTAATGAAATCTTACCATTTCAACTCACTAACTTGAAATGAAAATTGGCTGTGATTTGCTCGGAGTCAAACAAAAGGGAACTCTTAATGACTAGTATTTCTTCTTCCTAGTTTATTTCCTTAGTTAATCATACCCAGAGAAATTAAAAATACACAGAGATAAGTGGCATTAGTTTGGTTTTCACTGAGTGTTAAGAGCTCAAGGAAAACTTGAAGTATCTCGCTAAGAATTTAAAACATCGTTAAACTGATCAGCGAGGCTCAAGAGCTGAAAACCGCGAACTGACTCAACTGATTAGTGCGGCTACATAAACCACAGAGTTTTGCCTTCATGAGTTATAAGAGAAAAGTACTTGTATTAATAAAGGAAATCTCACGATTACATTCTCGAGACAAAGAGCTAATGGTAAATAAAAGCGATTTAATTTCCGCGTTATCCGTGGACGTTAGCTCTCTCGAGCAATGCCTGAGACACTTCGTCCTGACATCGCAAACGCACTGTTTGGCTTCTATAGTGAACCTGATCGTCCTCTCTGACATCTTCACCCCTTTGAGCCTTAATTTCTAACATCTCGGCATAATAACGCTGCCAGGACTTGCGAAACTCCGTGAAGAGCACAGGAGTGAAACAAAACATGGCCACAGTACCGCCTATGCAACAAAACGTGCCCACCAGTTTTCCCCACGCTGAAGTCGGAACATAATCTCCATAACCAACACTCGACAGTGTTATTATCGTAAACCAAAACGTCGCTGGTATGCTGGTAAATTGCGAGCTTTCCCCCTCGCCCTCGGAAAAATACACGAAACTGGAGAGCAAAACGGTGTTGAATACGATGCACAGGACGAACAAGCTCATGTGCTCACGACTGTCTATGATTGTTTCAAATAACAATCGTATACCTACGCTGTATCGCTTCAATCTGAGCAATCTCACCAAGCGAAGAACGCGCAGAACTGGATAAGGTACCACACTGCTCGCTTTTTGATCTGTAACGCTCTGAACGATGATTTTAACATACAGAGGCGACAACGCCGTAATGTCGACGAGAGTACTAAACGACAGGACGAATTTTGCGATCTTCGGCGCGCACAAGAAACGCAGGAGAAATTCTACGCTGAACCAGATTGTAAAAACGACTTCAACGGCAGACCAAACAATATCATAATCCACCGTGATTTCCTCCGTAGTTGCATTTCCTCGCTGAATTTGAAGCTGGCTCTGTTTTACCGTTGGTAAAGTTTCCAGGCATAAAGAAACCATTGATAAAACGGTCAGTATCAGAGAAAACTTAGTGTAGGTTCGTTCGGCCGGGGTTATGGGCTGTTCAAAAAACCTCCACACGTTTCTACGGGCTCTCCTGATTTTTCGCACACAAGGTAAACTCTCCGCTGCTCTTCGTCTCGCTTCTGCAAGCTCAGCAGAGAGCTCATCATCGGAATCCTCGAAATAGCCATCGAGTTGGAAGAACTTCAGCTCCGACGAAAATATCTCGTAAGAGACGGTTTCGGGTTTTGAAAGTATGCCGTTTGACTGATAATAGAACAATATCGAGTTAAAAACTGCCTTATCTCTGTCAAAATAATACTCTCTCCTGATAGGATTGTAGAAGCGTCTTCGTTTAGTTTGAGAGCCGAGCAGAGTTTTCGGAAAACGAGACAAAGTGTGTTCGTATGTCTCGAACTTCTCGCCGCGAACGTTTATCAGGACTTTCTGTCGGCGCACAATGTTTTGCCCGTTCTCTGACTTGGCATGTTCCAAAACATTAAATCGAGAGCGTATTGACATCCTCTGATAACAATGAACAATGATAGCGCAATCTTCACCCTGCCATTAGAAACCAAAGACTTTTTCAAAGGGATACGTCAGTTTACATTGGATGTGATAGTGTCGATTTAGCTCGCACTGCCGATCCAATTTCGTCTTCACATGAAACACAATTATCCCTAACATGAGAGTTTGCGAAGTTATGACTCTTTTTGTAAGTCAATTTGACTTTCTATTTGTTGAATAAGATAAATAATTAAGCGACGAACGAACATTTATTTGAAATGGCCAGATGTTTCGGTCGCGTTCTCTAACATTGTATGAAAAAACAACACTGAATTCTTGTGGCTGGTACATAACAACGTGAAGGAAAGTTAAGCCTTTATTCCAACGAATGCTTGAGCGATATTTTAATCCTGTTACAAAAAAAATGTTGACAATTTTCAAAGATTTTCGAACTATTTTCTCTTTGTGAGGCAGGAAGTCTTCGTAAGTAAAATATTAAATTATGCATTGTAAATAAATTTCTGGCTGCCCCCCTGTTGCTTGTTGGAAATCTCACTTGTTAAAGCTGATACGAAATCCGGGAACGCCGAGAAAAGTCAAACAATTTAGCCCAATCTCAGGAATCGCAATTCGAGAGATTTTTTTCCACTCTCGACCCCCGCAGGAATATTAAAAATCAACCCACAATGTTTGCCGTTTTTCGCTTGGCGGTCTTTCCAACGCATATGGGTGTTTTCTAACTTAATTAACAACGAAGAAAGTTTTTAACATTCTTCGAACAATCGTAATATGCTTGTCGATTAAAAAAGTGATAATCTCAGGGAATCTCGTATGTTTTTTACTGTTATTTTTAAGAGAGATCAACGGTGATTTTAGTTTCTCTATCCTTGTGCGGTCTGCGGGCGAATCGATAATTTGAAACATTGTTAGATATTCAAAGGCAAAGCGCCTTAAGTCTTCCCACTGGCGAAGATTAATAAATGACTTCGAAATGTTGACAATTGAAGAATAGTCTCTTACTGCGAGAGGAAATAAAACAACTAGTTATGTAATTGTTCAGAGCTTTAAAACGCTTTCGTGGTGATTGACGTGTTTTCAAAATAAAATTCAAGCCGGTTACAGACGTAAATTTTTTACTGTGGAAAGATTCTCTGAGATCTATCTCAGATAGAAAGTTAACATCGGTATGCTTTTCTTAACTATACTGTACAAGTACCGTGTACATTTGAAGTATAAGAAACTTCGAATTAAACTCATTCTTTAGATGTTTTATTATTTTTTTTCCAATGGTGTGAAAATAAAATATACTCTACTTAGTTCCGCTTTAAGGTACCTTTAAGAAAGTGTTGGCTGAAGTAAATGTCAAACACAAACTACATATTACTGCATCTTTGTATCTAATAAAGAATATAACATATAGGGACGCAGAGATACAAATGTTTTGTCAGTGTTAATTGCTCAACTCGATGCGAGCTGGAGGTTTAGGCTCCGTCCAAACTACACCGGAGAAATTTGAAAACGCAGCTTTATTTCTCCGGTTAGGCCTACCGTCCACTCTGATCTATCACAAAAACGGAGCTTCTCGAAAACGCTCTTCAAACCGAAGGAATTTGATGACGCCGGCTTTGGGTTTAATGTGGACGGAAACCTCTGCGTTCTGTCGAGATGAACTGAACCACGTTTTTTTATTCAAATAATAATAATTATTTACAAGTAGAAATATCGACGTCCTTCATTGTTTTGTTCGCTTTTAGGTGTCGATTTCGATTCGGTCAACATGAACTTAAAAAGACCTCGGTTGATATTTCAACCTAGAGTGCTTAAACCATACCCTATTTATAAACAAAATGGCCAAAACCTATGCCTTATTTATGACCAAACCGGCTGAAAAACCCTACTCTTTGGGGCCGGATCTTCAAATAACAAAGGATGAAAGGTGAGAGAAAGATTTTAGATTTACAGCAAGCTCATCCGGTGACGCGGAGTTTGGTCACGTGGACAGCCCATGTTTTTTCATCCAGCATTCTCTGTAGGAGAACTGGGTACTAGTTTAGTTCAGAAGGAAGACGAATGTTGATATCTTTGGTAATGACGATGAACAAAATGGTTACCAAAATCAAGCTAGCGATTTTTGAGGCGGTGTTTTTATTTTTCTTTAAAACTCCACCATTTCTCAGGCGTTTTCCGCTGACCATTATAGCGAAAAATATCAACACTCGTTCCAGTAAAGTTGTTTTTCTGTTACAGACTGGTTAAAGGATTTGCTAATTAATTAGTGTTGATTGGAAGTGTCAAGGCAGTTGGAGATCGCTAATTTGTGTTCATTGTTTACGTGTTTCCCATGTTTTTATTTTCAAGTATAAACTAACAGCTCGGAAAATCAGATCACTCTTACAAAACAACGAATTCTATTTTTACACTTAATTCTATTTTTCACCACTTATTTTCAACTCTCCTTCGAACTAGTTGATCGTGTCACGATTTGTAACGAGAGTTGCAAGAAAACGTTCGTGCAAAACTATTGTCCAAGCCCGCGATGAGATCCACTTATCTGAAGAGTTATTAGCCTACTTCACACGGCTAACAAAGTAACCAAAAAGCAGGTACTGTATTTTACTTTGTACTGTTCTATTATGTAATACAGTTCAATCCCTATTAAACGGCCACCCGCGGGGAAATGGATAGTGGCCGCTTAAAGGGGCTGGCCGCTTAATAGAGGTAAAAACAATAGCAAAAACCTCATCGGGACTTTGATTACTGGCCGCCTAATAGGGGTGGCCGTTTAATAGGTGGCCGCTTAATAGAGGTTCGACTGTAAATATATGAACATAACTTTTTGCGTCTTGTCGGATCTTGCATAGTGTTTCTAATCCCACGTTTCTAATCCTATCGCAAAAACGGCGCTGTTACTGTAGGATCGAGTCGAGGGTTCGTTTGATTAACCTTTTTCAGGGCTAAGAATATATTCCGGCATTATTCCTGAATAATCTTTCCCATGTTTAGTCAATAAAAACCATTATCCCGCTCCTGGAATACTCCAAGGGCTGAATAGGAGAGATAGACAGTTTATCGAAGCTTTGAAGTCACAACTCTAGAGCTGAACGCTACGCCGGAGGAATTTGAAAACGGTGTTTTCACTCTGAAAACGCATCAAATGTTTTCCATCCACACTACACGGGAGAAATGTAAAAACGTAACAATCGCCGGTCATTTTGGGTTTGTGTTTGAGGAAAACACGGATAGTGAAATCACTTCATTATCGTGACACCAGTGTTTTCGAAAAGCTCCGTTTTCAAAATGTGTTCCGTCCACACGAAAAAAAAAAAAAAAAAAAGCCGGCGCTTTCCAAATTCTCCGGTTTGAAGAGTGTTTTCGAAATGTTCCGCCTTCGTGACGGATTAGTGTGGACGTTAGGTCTAACCGCAGGAACAGAACTGCGTTTTCAAACTTCAAGTTTCCGGAAAGTTTCCGGCGCAGTACGGACGCTGCCTTAGATAAACCTTTCAAAAGGGATTCAAATAATGATACTATGCTAAAATGTCATCCATGAAAAACACCGAATACTGGTGTGTGTGTTTTGTTATTGTTTATTTGCTTTTTGGAGGCGAAGTGATGTTGTTTTGGTACAATTGAGTAGTGTGCCTTTTACTCGCCAAGAGACTATCTTCGTTGCTTTTAACTCGTGGCGTGTCACTCAAAAGCTAATATATAGATTTAACCAAGCCTAAAAGCAAAGCTCCTGTTACAGTAAATTAACCTGGCTTGAGTCTACAATCTAATCGAAAACAGTACCTGGGCAGCGGTCAACTTAGAAAAAACACGTTACCTCGATGAGCTCTAAATCTGGGCCCGCGATTTGGTCACGCGATAATGGTCAGCGGATACCTAGTTTTGACAGGCATCAATTGATCATAACATGGATGTCTAATATCAAAGGTGAGCGCTGTGAACCAAGGCTGCATGTCTCGGTCAACTTATATTTAGTTGGAGTTCGTGCATATGCGCCCACGAGCAATACTTCAAGCCATGATCACCACGAGAAAAGCAATTCATGGGTTCCTATGAGTATGGTGCTCCGCCTGACGGACTTTGGGCCGCTGGGGTTGCGGGGTATGAATTTTGAACACAACACAATGTCCCCGGCTAGGGTTCGAACCCGGACCGCTCAATCCAGAGACGAGCGCACTAACCATGAGGCCACCGCGCCTCCTCACATGTACATATGAAAGAAAGCTTCTATAAAGTCAGCAAGGAGATTTTTCGTACCCTATCCGTTAAACGTAAATTTAGATGAAATTTTCGGACAATCGCTCGAGAATATTTGAAATGTATACTTTCTGGCTAAAACGACAAGAAATGAAATCTCCGTTCTGTATTCACTAACTTTCTGCTGTCTTTCGATTTCACTTCTTGCACAAGCCAGCTCGCAGTTCAAAGAACTCATTAACAATTCATTAAGTTAAAACAAAGAAAATCACAACCGTGAGGGAGGTTTGGATACCCGGTCTTAATTGGCATAGATTTTGACGATTTTACTTCTCCATTTACTCCTTAGTTTTTGTTTCGATCGAGAAGAGATATCAAACACTCGAGATAGTTTTTCATCGGCTATCCAAAAACCTCGAATTCCGCTGCGCGTCGTATTTTCAACTCTCTTCTCGGTGTTTGGATATCCCGATGAAACACTGTCTTTCGTTTTTGACATATTACTTAAAACACAATACGCAGCCTAAGGCAAATAATACTCAGTTCAAATGTTAGATATATTTTTTTACAGAAAAAACGGTCAATCGAAATTCCGGGGAAGTACTAAAAGAAATTATGCTCATTGCGAAAATTTAATCATTTTCGAAGCCGACAACTTTTGGATAAAAAGCTTTGTAATTGTTTTTGACTGCATGACGAGAGCATGGAAACTGGAAAATTTGGCAAAAGATAAGGAAATTTCGCGTAAACAAAGGTGAAAACAAAAACACGTCTACTCTTGAAGGAATCCTACAATTTCCGAATGGATTTTTAAAAAAAAAAATACTGCTCCATTTGACTTTCAACCAAAATTTTCGGATTTTTTTTGGCTAAATAGCAAGCACATATGGTTTCCTACAATTGCAGCGACAACAACGTTGATAAGCCATATATTGGACTGCAACTAGCTTGCAATGGAGGCTAATGCAGGGACACTTTTCAAATGCTAATTAACAATTAGACCCGTAGCCCGCAAGGGCTACGGGTCAATAGCCCATGAGGCGAAGCCGAATGGGCTATTGACCCGTGGCCCTTGAGGGCGAAGGGTCTAATTGTTTTAGTATCACCCAACTAGTCGGACAGAAAAGGTAATAATAAAGTTAGCAAATGCAAGTTGAAGAAATACTTATTTGGGAATAAAACGAAAGAAAGCGTCACGCTCGATGGCGCCAATTTCGCTACTCGATGACTATTACTAATAGTCCCCTAGCAGCGTAGCCAATCAAAATGCAGGATTTGCATTAGTCCACTAGTTGGGTGATACTAATTAATGATATTGCCCCGCATGAGCCTCCATTGCAAGCTAGTTCCAGTCCAATACCGAGGATACGAATATGGTCAATTAGCGATTATATAGAAACTCCGACGGTAGCAACCTCGTTCCCAGGGTCTCTCATCTTACCGCCCCCTGGAGCGAGAGGGCGGTAAGATGAGAGACCCTGGGAACGAGGTTGGGACGGTAGTCGTAAGGAACGCTAAATTTACTTTTTTTTTGTAGCGATCACAACGATGGCAACAACGGCGTGTGATGGTAGCCGTAATCATTCGTAAATCAACCTTAATAGCGATTCGGCTTGAAAATAATTCGTAGTTTTCAAAATATTTTGCGGTATATTTCCACCGTATATTTTCTCTAGCCTCTAGGCCAAGCCGCCTCTGCTTGATGCGTTCAAACGAGGTTGGCAAACTCGTCAGACGGGTTACCCATCGAGACGGTTTCTCATCCTCTAGTGTGAACACCGCCATTGTTTTCGATGACCCAATCGCTCTAATCCCCTGGCAGCTGATTAAAATGTAAGACTTTCACCCACCAATGAAATTACTAACTAACTGCCGGCTTCTTTTCTATAATACTCAATTACGACGCCAAATGACGACAGATGCTTTCAGTTGATTGTTATTTGTTACTTTGCCCATCATTGATTCTCACTTTCTCGTTCAGTCATGAGTTCTTCAGGATCAGACAACGAGGAGACAAGCCCACCACAGCAATTCACAAGGCAAAACAGATTCGCCTTCGCATCGAACATCAAAATCATTCCCGAAGGCGGATGGGGCTGGGTAATATGTGGCGCTGCTTTCGTGGCTCAGTTAATAGTCATGGGGATCCATAACTCGTTCGGCATTCTGTACACCACGCTGCTTGAGGAGTACCAAAAATCCAAGGCAGAAACCGGTATGTTAGATTTATAGTTAGACGCTTTGCTTTTTGTCAGAAAAGACGAAATTTACGTCGACAAACGGTGGCCGTTTTTCTTTGGTTCCGGCAGATCCAGTTGCGTAATCCAAGTGACAACAATTTAAGCAAAAAAAAAAAAAACAAAAAACAAAAGAGAGATATAAAGGAAAAGAAAAAAGGCCACATGATGTTTTGAATACCGATTGAAAGTGCGCTTGAAGAAATATTGAACCGATATCACTCTAGTATCGTAAAGGAACAATAAAAATTTCATTTTTTAAAACACAGCAAAAAATTAACACTTATTTCCGATGAAAACTAAATATTGAAATTAAACTTAACTGAAGCATACCGTTCTGAACCAACGATCAGTAACGTGCCCCTAAACTGGAGGTTTTTTTCACAGCGGCCGTATTAGTGTCGCTGAACATGCCATAGAAAATTTTTGCATGAAAAAAAAAATCATTTTCCAAAGGCGAGAAACTCTTCTGTTTGGGCACGCCAACATGGCCGCCGTGACGTCATGTGAAAACGTTCTATGGCCTAGCTCCTCCAGCTGTAGATGTTTACAGATTTGCTTTTCTATTGAGCGTTTTCATCCACGTGGCCAGCAGCCATGCAATTTGTGGGAAAGACAGAAAATGTTTACATAGGAAAAGAGTTCAATTCCCACAGAATTGGTTTAGTACACCAACATGGCCGTCGTTTCATTGCTATAGTTACCGTGACGTCAAGTAAAAAACGCCCTATAATCAGTCTGCCTTTTGAGTACACATAAAAGACTTGCGCATGTATACCGACTCGCGGAATATTCATTCCCGTATCATATTTTTGGAAACATTCTATTTTAGCATGGGTCGGCTCAGTCAGCGTTGGAGTAATGTACCTATTTGGACCAATCACAAGCGGGCTCAGCGAAAGATACGGATGTAAAGTGGTTGCATTCCTTGGAGGCTTGCTGTGCTTCCTGGGATTGCTCTTGACGTCATTTGTTTCTGACTTAAGTAAGCTCTACATGACCTACGGCGTCCTGTGGGGTATAGGGTCGAGCTTTTGTTACTTTCCCACACTGACTGCCCCCGGGGAGTATTTCTGTCAGCGGCTATCCTTGGTGAATGGCATTGTAACAGCTGGTAAGTCATTTGTTGATTTCAAGTGATCAGCAGTAATCATAAGTTTTACACGCGCCGTCATAAACCACCATTTTCTGAATTTTGAACCTAAGATTCTTCCAGGTTCCCTTTGCTGACTGAAAGTCTACTTTAGTCATGACTGGAAGAAATGGAATACGGGGTCGAAAAAGTAATCTTCTGTAGGCTTCTTCATGAGATCACTATGCAGCACAAATAAAGTTCATTGTATGTTAAAATTGTTCATTGTAAGTTGAAACTTTATTGCGTGTATCATAAATGCACCATAATAGCCATTTCCGAGGTGCCTCTCTATCAAAGCGAGGCCTGGTGCACAACTGTTCATATGAAAACGAGTTGAATTTGCATATGAATAAAATCTCGTTTTTATTTGAAAGGATAATCTCCAAGACTCGTTTTGAGAAAGAGGCTAAAGGTAGGTCGGAAATGGCCTATTACGTTTTGTGGGCGTGGCTCTAATCATTTCTTGAACACAATGCCATGCACTTCAACAACAACCAAATCATACTTAATGTATTTTTTTCTTTTAACCGTTTCACAGGAAGTGGAATTGGTACGTTAACATTCGGCCCAGTCCTCCAGTACATCCTTCAGCGTTACGGCCTGGCCATCTCGCTGCGCATACTCAGTGGAGTGACACTGCTGCTGCTAGTAGTGGCATTGACTTACAAGCCGTTTCGTTCGCCGCTTGAAGAATTGTTTGAAGTTAAGCGACAACCAGCACCGTTCTTTGACCTTTCAATATGGCAGAATAAAGCGTTTTGTGTATACACAGCAGCCGTGGCACTTTTCATGCTTGGATACTTTATACCGTACGTGCACTTGGTAGGTAGCCCCCATTGTTTCATCCCTATACCTCTGGGAGCCCCCATCGTTTTGTTTCCTCCCTTTCTCTGGGAACAGCCATCGTTTTGTCTCCGACACCTGGGGGCAGCCATCGTTTTTTCCCTCTCTTCCCCTGGGAACAGCCATCGTTTTGTCTCCTCCCTGCCCCTTTTAAAACAGCCATCGTTTTATCTTCTTCCCCTGGGAGCAGCCATCGTTTTATCTCCTTCCCCTCGGGAGCAGCTCCCACATGAAAAGTAATGTAAAAGGTAAACTCTAAAAGATATCAGAATCCATTTTTCTGGGGCATAGCTCAAAATTAGTTTACCCGAATGATTTCTCTATGACTACGTTTAGTTATTCATTTGAAGCGTACTTCGAAGATATATTAGCCTTAAAGTTACCATAATATTTAGCTAAACAAGGGCAAAACATTGCTAGAGCAACATTATGACAGGTTAAGAATAAAATGGGCAAAAATTCCATCGCCTCAAAGAAGATTCGTTGAAAATCAACTTGTTCTCTTCAACTCAGTCCCCGGCTCTTCACTTAGACTGATATTTTGAAAATAACGTACAATAAGGCGACCTTTTCCGCGCTCCATTCTCCCCCCTGTCTTTTACCGGTCGCTCGAAAAACTAGTTCTGACACAATGAACCTTTTCGGCGATGCGGCGGCCATTTTGAATGCTATTGTCTCAAATATGGATGCTCAGGGGACAGATTAGTATGTATTTGCCCCCTGAGCGTCCCACAATGGCTATTTAAAACAATAGAATTCAAAATGGCTGCCGAATCATCGGGAAGGTCCATTCCTTGTCGAAATCCTTCCTGCCGACTCTTTGTGATTGATTGACATTGACACTGGACCACTAATAGCCAATGAACATTACTTCCGGTTATTCTAAAAAAAGGAATCTCCAAATAAAAAGCACATGGCGCTTTCTGATCTTAAAATCAGTCATTGAATCTTATAAAAGCAACGACGACTTTAACGCATTGTATTGTTCTCAAACAGGTCAGTCACGTGGAAGGACTGGGGATTTCGCCTTCAAAAGCAGCGCTTTTAATTGGCTTCATGTCTATCGCCTCCATAATCAGCCGGTTCGGGTTTGGCAAATTTTCGGACCACCCGAAGGTGAATCGATTGTTCATGACACAGATGGCCATCATGGGCTTCGGGGTGACCACTACGTTGTGTCCTCTGGCCAGAAGTTACGCATCTTTGGTCATAGTTGTCGTGGCCATGGGTTTATTTGATGGATTGTATGTGGTGCTTATCGCGGTGTTAAACACGGATATAGTGGGTGTGCATAAGCTGTCAGCCGCGCTGGGGAGTCTATACGGCGTGATATCTTTCACTCTCATGCTGGGTCCTCCATGTGCAGGTATAACTTATTCAAAATATTAAAACGCTTAATAAAGCAAGCTCGATATAGTTGTTTTTCGCCGACTAGGGTACGGGTCTTAGAGAGAAATGTTCCATTGGAAAGCAACCTTTGATCTTAGTTTAACTACGCCATAACTATCATACAAGATCAACTTTAATCTATTTTGTGCTAGTTTCTCAGCAACACCGGTTACCATGTCAACGATTGAGGTATTCTTTTGTTATATACTAGTTCGAGCAAAACTCTCAAAGCGGCTATGACACGTGGATAGGAGTTGTGTAGGCCTGTCAACCCATTGTTATCACTCCCAGTTTCAAGCAAAAAATACATATAATAATAATTTTACAAATATCTCCAGACCCCCTAAAAGTCAGGGCCCTGGCGCTCGCTTGTGACACCCTCCCCCCAAATTCAAAATACGCTCCGCCATCCCTGATGGAAAAGTGTGTACCAGAACTCAAAACGCCAAGAAGCGAGCGCAATTTTGTTAACAACCACACACTGCTAGGTTACAGAATAGATGGTGAGTAACGAAGCCAATAACAGAACTGCTTTTGTAATAGAACACTAATTTTTTTTACAAGATTTATACTTACATCGTATATTCAGGGGGAGTGGTTCGGTTTTGTGAATCAATTTAGTGTCCACTTACCACTTCCCCCAGGGGGTACTCCCTATAATGGCCTATACGGGAAGGCTCCCTCCCCCGAACGGGTTAAATATTGGAGGCCTCATAAAAGGGAAGGAATTTCACAAGTTTAAGTATATGAAAGGATAGGGAAATCTGTCATTTAATTATTTATAAAGAGCCTTTAAATAAGATATTTGGAACACACGCACCTTATGATGTATCATTTAATTTATCACGTACTACATGAAAATGACTCGAAGAACTCCTTTTTCGGCGATTTATTCATTATACGGGCCAGTTATGAAAGCATCAGTGTGAAAGAGGTACCTTTTTTCAATTAAAGGTATAAAAAAGGGGTAACATTTCTGTCAAAATGGTATACAAAAGGGTAACGGGTTGGACTTCGTGGCGAAGCCTCTCCGCGTTAAACTTGGTAGAGTACGCTTCCCCCCTATCCTCCGGGCCGCTCACACTTTGGACAAGCTACTTGATCTTCTTACTTACTTCCCTATTTACCTATTTATCTGTTTCGTCATTTCAGGCTTAATCTTTGACATGCTGAACTCGTACCACACAGCGTTCTACATCTGTGGAGCCACCACAACTCTTTCTTCTTGTCTAATGTTCCTGATACCGTGGCTCATGCCCAACCAACTGGGGGGTGTTTTCCGTCGAGATTCTTGCACGAGCCGTATAGAAAGCCTCCTTAGCTCGCAGCAATCTACACCGAGATCAAGAACACGGGCGTTTTTCCTCGAGGACCGATCGGCCAAGAGCAGCAGTGGGGACAGTGAAGATGTTAGCACTTCCGCCACAGGAGAGATCAGCCTTTGCGAAGCAGACAGAATCGAAATGGAGTACCTCAGAAACTTTCGCTACGGTAGCGAGAACAGTGATGATCAAGACGCGGCCAAGACGTCCTTGTGCGCATCGAATAGCTTATCAATGGACACGAGCATAAATACTGCTATTAACTCTACCATGTCTCATCGTGGATCCATCACAAAGTTTCTGTTGCAGCAGCAGCTTCAGTCGCACTCCCGGACTTCGTCGCCGGTGTCGGGATCTCGTCGAGGCTCCTCGAACCAATCAGGTAGGAGCTCGCCCATGAGCTCGATGAGCAGTTATTATGGGGGCTCTATCAGGACATCATGCTCAAGCCTCGCTCCCAAGTCAAGTGGCTCAGGCAAGGGTTCACGAGTTGAGTCAAGGCGGGTTTCCACTGAACATCCCGGGGGGTCTAACTGCGACGACTCATCTGACGAGAATTCCGCTGAGCTGCACCCAGAAATATCGCCGCCATACGCCGAACAGCTTCTGACCGATGGTGGCTCTCGACGTGGCTCTGGGGAGAGCACGGTCGTGGGTTCACGCTGGCAGTCTGGGCAGAGCACGGTGGTAATGGGCACTCCTAAGAACATGACCCCTAAGGTTAGCCGAGCAGGCGACTCTGCGCTGTGTCGCTCCATGAAGGACCCCGACATGCTTCACCTGCTGGCTGCTCGACTTTTACAAGCCACCCGCCATAGAGATGGAGACGTTGACGTGGAGGAGAGGGAATCTGTGGTTTAGCTCTCTCTCTACCAAGATACGTAGTTCAACAACCACACTCACAGGAAGCCCAGCCTTAAGGGGGGCCATCTTGTGAGCTTGGGCTCCTGTGCTGAACTTGAAACTTTTAAACCGGAATCTTACTTCGTCTCCCTTGCAGACGTTCTTTTAGCTCGCTACGAAAATGTCTAAGGAGGCTAGGTATTACACGCTTTTTCTTGACACAAATCGTTCAAGATGTATTAATTAATTAATTAGTTAGTTAATTAATTAACTAATTAATGTTCAGCCGTAACTAGCAGTTAAATCTGGGTTTGTTGTTTCTAATTCTAATAGTAATATAGTCATAATCATCTTGTTTGTAAATTAAAAGTAATTTTTTGTTCATTGAACCAATGTAACAGTCTGAGGGAATAAGCTCAGTAATAACTTGTTTTCGTCTAATGATTTCGTGCACAAAGTCAAGGAGTTTTATACATAGCCACGCAAAGGATCTGTTCCTTAAAATATCTGAACCCCTGGGCTGTGTTGTTCAGCCCGATCACGAGCTAACCCAGGATTAGCGAAAATTTTGATTTAAGTTTTGTCGGTTTTCGGTGAAGTTTTCTGCTTATAATGTTTGCTCTTCAGTTTTGAATTTAAATAGTTTCAAACTACACAAAACATACGCAGAGACAAACATTTTTTTACAAGAAAAATTAATACTTGGGTTACCTTTTAATTCTGGGTAACGTTAACCGGCTTTCAAACAACTCGGGCCAGATCCCAGGTGATATTTTACTCCTAGAAAACCCGTGATCGCTGGCTCCAAGCCGGAATCTGGGTCTGTTCCCTGGGTTTAAATTGTTTTTTAACAACAACAACAACAACAACAACAACAACAACAACAACAATAGCAACAGCAACAACTAGCTTTATACATACAGAGTTGCAAAAGTTTTTGTAAACTAAAACGAAAACAATAATGATAACCGTGTTGTTACGCACATAATATACGTTTATGATATAGCAATCAAGTTACATCGGTTTGATTTGAAAGAAAAAAATCTTGTAGATTAAAGCAAGATGAAATGAATTTTGCTAATTGAATATTAACATAATGATTCGTAGAAGTCATAAGTTCGCCGATGGCTTGTAACGAAGATAATTGTTGAAAAGTCGCAACGACATTTTCTATTTTTCTTTAAAATTCACCGGGCTCTCAGAATAAAGTATTTAATGCAGGACATAAGAAGGTGAGATTCATCTTCAATTTGATGAGATTCACAAATAGGGCAGAGTCTGTTAACCCATGGAATTTGATTCTATCTACCAGTTTCAATCTTTAGTTTGTGCCAGATTACCTATCCTAAATTTCACTAGTTCTTGTCTTTCGCTTAGCTCGCTTGTTAGACCTAAATAAGAGGAGGGTGTATAATCATTCCTAAAAGTGTTGAAAAATTCTAATTATTAAAGTATTGCATGATATGGTATGTTACCAGTACAAAATATACTTTTGTTGCATTAGCCTAACATAATATAATGCTTGATTTTAGAGTTAGTTAAGTACGTAAGATCAAAACAAGGCAAAGTGCAAAATGTAGACATACTTATTACATTAGAACGGAACCACATATATTCCCATGAAAGTTGGTTAGTCTGTGATTGTGTGTAAAACTTATGTGATGAGTCTGCAGGTTGTGAAAATTTGACTAGTAAATTTGCCGGGAGGTGGAAGTTCAGACATTTCTGTTGGGAAAAAAGGAACAAATATAAATTTGCCGGTAACTAGATAAGCTGTTTTAAAAATGCTTTTTTGTTGTTGCTTTGAGGCGCTATTTTACGCTAACTGCAGAAATTCTCGCGCCCTCATGGTCTTATTTTCATTGTCAATAAGCGGATAGACACGTGAATTTATAGTTTATGCGATGCGTCAACGAGCGAGAGCGGACAATTTGACAATTTGTTATTGTAAAAAAACAAATTGACGACAGCTTTTCACGCGTGTCCTGTTATTGACAGTGAATTTCGTCATAACATTGACAAAGTAGTCTGCGGACAATGTTATCACGAAATTGATAATCAATAACAGGACAGACACATGAAAAACTGCATCAATTTGTTAAATGGTCCCGAAAAATTGAGACTGACTCTGCACTGAAATAGCATTTATTCAGCTTGAAAGTATAGTTATCTTCGAAGGCCACTAAGTAGGAGAGAAATCTATAGTCTTTTGTTGATTGGAAACTGTGAAAAATAACGGCAATCATTTCTCATATAATCTAGATTAGTACGCTGATGACAACATAACTTCATCCCTATTGAATTAGGAAGGTAATTTTGTGTTCCTTCAAACCATCTTTAATTAACGATCAGTTTTCGCCCTGGTACCAAACGGTCCTTTTTGATCTCTCTGTAATTTTGTCTCTGATTGCTTGCTCTATATGCATTGAAAGGATCGATCAGACCAAGTGAAAATACAATAAAAAAATTCATGGTGCTCCCTCAAGATCCCTCAGACAGAAAAGGACTCTCTGAGATTTCAAGTATCTTATCACAGAACCAAACATTGCCACTATACCCTGTCGCAATGAGGTTATTTTGCGTTGCCTAGCAACCTTACAAGCGAAGTAATGTGGAGCTTAGGCGCGGAAATGGAATGGGGCGGGTTCATAAAAAAAAACATTTTTTTAATCTCCCTCGAATATTGATAATACGCTTGATTTTTCAGTGCACAATGTAATTTCCTGCTGTCTTGGTTGCTGCGAAAGCTAAAAAACAAAGAAGAGAACAAAGCTGTGATCTGGCTTGTTTTCCTTTCAAACACTTTCCGCTCGTTCGGTTGTTATAATAACGCTGTACTGTACATTGCTTGATGTCCTGGACTCATGCTGGTCTTTCCATAAACATCCAAATAAAGCCCGCATCACCTCGGAGTGATGACTTGGTTTTCTCATCTTTAACAGGTTCGCGAATCTCTGATTGCTTTCCCTGCTGGATTGTAGCGACATCCGCGGGACGAAAAACATCAAAAAGGCCGCAAGAAAGGAGATGCCTCCACAAGAGTAAAACGCTCCAGCGTAGTCACCAAATATGTCATACATCCAACCTGCAACGAGCGCGGATCAATGTATCATTTCAATGTATCATTTACAATAAGACAGTTAAATCGTTAGTTATATAAATTAATATTGTGTTGATTCATGTTCAGACTCTCACAAATAGCACTAAATGTCTATGTGACGGAAAGAAAAAAAAAAAAAACAAAGAGAGACGGATAGGCCAAGAAAGAGACAATCAGACATTGTCAGAGGTAGACCACCACAGACAGACAAGGACACAGATACAGACATAGACACAGACAGACAGAAAGCAGACGGAGAAAGAGACATACAGACATACAGGCAGAGGAAGACAGACAAACACAGACACCGACACAGATTCGAACAGACAGACAGACAGACAGACAGGGATAGACAGACAGCAAACAGAGAACGAGACAGACAGGCAGGCAGAGCCTAGGCAGACAAAGAGACAGACAGAGAGACCAATTTGAATCTACACCTGTCGTTAATGGCGATCTATCAAATTATTCATTAGACATGCGTGTGTAGCTTTCCTTCCATTTCAATCAGTCAATTAAGGTTTTTTTTAATTTTTATTATAATAATGTGAAGTTTATATGAAATAATTCATATACGAACTGCGGTTGTAGATGAAAGTGAAGAAGGATCATCGCAGTAAATTTTCCAATTTAAGCAATTGGAAAGAAGAAGCCTGAAAAAATCAGGGCTTCAACGGGATTCGAACCCGTGACCTCTGCTTCCAATGTGTGGCTTCATAGCTCAGTTGGTAGAGCATCGCACCGGTATCGCGGAGGTCACGGGTTCGAATCCCGTTGAAACCCTAATTTTTTCAGGCTTCTTCTTTCATTAGGCCATCTTCACTCCTAAAGGGGAGCATAGGGCGTCAACCATGGATCTCCACCTAACTCTATTATTCTATTTCTTTCCATTTGCTTAAATTGGAAAATTTACTGCCATGATCCTTCTTCACTTTCATTTATTATAATAATATGTCTGGGCTGTTCTTTCTTAGTTTCTATCTGTAAAATTTATAATCATTGTCTCGGGACCAACCTCCCGCCATCAGTCAGCCAAAAACAAGAAACCTGGAGGTGAGGGTTGCAAGGGAATGTTTTGAAAAAAGTTTTAATATGGCAAAACCTCGTACATCGTATTAGTAAGACTAGTGAGTATTGACAAGAATCAGTCAATCACTTTGGTTTTGGTCTTACTACAGTTTGAAATTGGCTGAGCAGTCTAATTGTTAAGTATAATTGGTTTGGTTTTGGTTTTGGTTTTGGTTTATGACACTCAACTGAAAACCGCTCTAACGATGCACCATTTCTGGCTTAAGATTAAAAATATTGCCAAATAATTCCCTACCTGCAATAGGTGGTCCAAGAAACATCGGAAACGCCATAACTGTGAAGGCACTCCCCAGAGCGTAGGACATTTTTTCTGCGCCAACGATGTCACTGGAAACTAGCGGAATCAACAGGACGAAGCATGCTTCAAAAAACCCGAAGGCTACAGCATAAGCAGTCAGTCCTCCGTAACCCGTTGCCAAGGTAACCAAGAAGGAGCATAACCCGATTGCAAACACACCCATCTGATACATGCGAACTCGGTTGACGCAGGAGAGATCTGCCATTTTGCCGAAAAACAGTCGGCCAACTGTCGACGCTACCGACAAGTAACCGATCAGAAACGAAGCGTCTGTCGGAGAAACACCAAGATCTTCGGCGTGCCTGACCTTGATTTAAAACAAATAATCATAAAATAAAGATTGATCGGCTTCTATGATACCTCTATCTACAACACAGGCTCGATTTCCGTCGCTCTCAGCTTCGAGCCTATCTAAAACATAACTGTAAAGAATCAAAATATCCGGTTTTTATCCCTCCCATGACGTACATTAAAACCTGTTAGGGGTGATTTTGTCCGCGACATTTCAAATTACCCAACAATTCTAGAACTCAGATCGCATGTGTGCACGTTATGGGGAGCACCTTTATACCAATGGTTATAAAGCCCTCGATGCTGTTAAGACTTTTTAATTTGGTTTAAGACTACAAGAACCAATTTCCAAGAGAAATTTAAATTTATCGACGATCTAAGCGTGTATAAACCATACTAAGCCAAACGTTTTTATCTGTCTGTAAAAATTGGTAAAAAAAATCATAAGATACGTGACACTATGACGATAAACTAAACGTAAGGTTGAAAAGCTCTTGAAAACGTCACATAGAGAAAATTAGATGTTTTCGGTTCGGTCCGCTTTCAGTATGTGTAAATGAGCCAGCCATGCCTACAAGAGCTTTTCAGCCTTATATTCATTCTCACGTATTGCAGGTAAGCCCAAGTTGTAATCTGTTGTCCTTTACGTGTAAGGAAAACAGTTAACTGCTGGGAACTTATTAGAGGGCCACAAAATTCCTGTGGCTATGTAAGCATTTGCGATTCAAACGTGTATAAAACATAAGCCTTCCGTTTTCATATCTATGGCTATGTTGTAATCTACTGCCCTCTTCTGTAAGGTAAAACAATTAAACAAGGCAATATTTGTTCACTCCTGGGGATAAGAGGTAGACAAGCTAGCAGGAAGGGAGACTTAAAATTAGCAACACGTCAATTTTTTAGTGAAGCAAAACATTTAAAAGTTACCACTTAAAATTCTTACCAGGTGAACGAATGGCACAAAATAGCCAAGCTGAAATGTCGCTAAGGATGCTATCCAGATCACGTATCCTTTGTTCTTAAATATGCTGCAGTCGAAAAGCCTCCTCGCCTCTCCCCCCTCAGTCCTGCTATTGTACTGAGAATACTTGGCGGGAACAGGTCGGAACGTCGCGCCACATAATATAACAAGGCTAAAAATTCCCGCCACAATTCGAAACGTATTCGCCACGCCGAAACGTAGAAAGAGCGCTTGGACGACTGGGCCAATCACAAGCGTCCCAACTCCACTTCCAGCCGTTACAAGGCCATTTACGACCGCAATTCGCCTCTTGAAGTACTTCGATAGTACTATTATGGTGGGAAAGTAGCACAAGCTTGTCCCAGAGCCAAACATCAAGCCGTAGGTTAGATACAACGGAAGGAGACTGGTAACTAATGAAGACAGCAGCAGTCCTGCTATGCAGATCAGACCCCCGCATATGGTGACAATTCTACAACCGAGTCTTTCGCACAGGGAGGTGACAAGGGGACCGAGCAAAAACATAATGCCAGTGGCAAGGGAGCCGACCCATGCTAAAAAAAAATGTAACAAGTGCAATAGTTAGCTTTTTAACATCTAAATTCTATTTTTGTCTCATTCTAGATAGACGCGCTTTATAATTACAGGTTAACCTCTCCCCAGGTCTACAGCGGACACTGAAGGCCAAGACCCGCATGTCCGTATTAGTCGTAATATTAGTTTTACTTGCTGAGAGCAATTTTAGTACACTAAAGAAAAAGAGAAAAGACTCCGAAACAGTTTGCTGAGGAGTGTTTTCGATCGCAGACATGACAATCAAAATTTTGTCCGCAGTAATAACGATTTTATAGAATAGAACAGTGGGTAGGTATAGTTATAGGTAAAAGAATTTTCAAAAATCACGAATCATGACTATTGGAATGAAATAAAGAAGCCTAAGTCGTGTATTAAACTGTGATAAAACACGGCCGGCATTTGAGAACACGAGGAGAGTGTTTTCTACATTTCTCTAGTGTTCTCAAATGTCCGGAGTGTTTTATCACAGTGTAATACAAGGCTTAGGCTTCTTCATTTTCTTTATGGTATAGAGGTAATGCGGCGAAAAACAATAAAACACGCTTTTTCTATGTTTTTCTGATAAAACATGGGTTTTTGACCAATCAGAGCGCGCGCAGGATCCTATCTATAATATAATCATTTGTAAAAAAATCACGAACGCGCGGGCGCATATATTTGCACTGCCTGCGCTCAGCCGATCACAATGAAGTAATTGTCTCAGTCATAAATAAGATCTTTAAGTTGTTTGTCTGTTTTGAAATGGTATCTTTTGGCCTGGCGCCTGAGTCAATTCCAAATTGGAATCCCTCAGGGGTTAAACTCAAATTATCTGAGCAGTATAACTTTGTGTTATTAAACTTTGGAATTCCCCCTGGGGAAATATCGGGAATTTAGTCCCTGCTTGAGACTAAAGAGTTCAAAGCAGAAGTGACAGAAAGGAAATATGACACGAACCTGTAGCTCCTCTTTGAGATTTTAATTCCTTTACGAGCTCCGTGTAAACAATTCCTGCCGTGTTTTGCATTCCGAGCGCAATAAACTGAACGAGGAATGCGCCGAGACAGACAACCCAACCCCACCCTCCATCGGGATGAGTTTTGACGACAATGTGAAACTGACGAGCGTTCGAGTCAGTCAAACCGCTGTCTGACGGGTTTCCACTGCGACTGTCGGTGAAACCTGTTTTCGTGATCTCCGCGCAGTCGCAGGTGGTACCAGTTTCCACGTCACTCAAACGAGATGTCTTCCTGGGTGATCGCGAGCTATTGTTCTTCGTCTTAGATGCTGTAGTCATGGGGATCGCCATATCCGACGTTTCTGGAAAAATTAGGGGTACGCTATGAAATAAGCAACTTATTTCATCCTTGTTGTTTGCCGCGCTTTGTCCTCTGATATTAGAAACTTCTTGTGTTCCAATTGCGAACAATGATTGTTCATCAAGTACTGAATCTCTTTCGATGCCTGAAGTCGCCAGATTTGTCAATTGCGGTTCTTCAATTCCGGCGTCCACAGTTCTTCGTGCTCGTCGAGGTATTTCGTTCTCCAGCTGTAGCACCTCATTTATGAGTCGCAGAGTATCATATACAATGTCGACAGCCTTCTGGTCTACGGCGGATATACTCAGCCCGCTTTGCTGTAGGAAACAATTTTCCTGTGACGTCCCCAGTGAGTGACACTCTGTAAATGATTTTGTCCCACTTAACAATGACAGTTCCTTCCCTACGAAAACTGCACTCCGTATTCCTCGTGCTATTTTGTCCTCTTCATCTAATGCCCCCTTGGTTGTGTCCACATTTGTGTCACTATCCGTTTGATTAAGCAAGGAACCCTTTGTTGCATTTGGCACGGCTTCCAGTGCGTTAGAATCATCTTTTGAAAACTCATTATGTGAAATATCACCTTTTATATTGGATGAATCAACGGGTACAGCATGTAAACAGTTTTCACCTACACTAACACACGAAGTGTCGGAGTGAAAATGTGGAATTACATAGTTTCCACCATCGCTGTTTTGACTGTAAACCACGTCTTTTTCCCTTTTATGCCGGTCATGGTTTTCAGGCATTCCCGAGAAAACGGCCAGTCAAACTCAAAGAAAGAACAAACTCAACAAACAGAGACAGTGTATAAGTCCTAGGCGGGGCCGATTTGAGTGTGATCCGATTGTTGGAAGCTTGAGCGTCACGCATTTATGGCGGTAGCCTGCGGAAGAAAAAAAAATAAGATCAATGGGCGAAATGGAATCAACTGATAAAGTGGAATCCCGTTTTTTTTTAACCTCCAATGGAAACGGAAAATTGGTTTGAAAAATCGGGTTGTTCGAGAAATCGGGGGGTAAAATTACAGTCTTCGACTGAGGAGAGGGAAACGACTTTTAGTTCGAGTTATCGAGAGGTTCGAAAAATCGAGAGTTTGAGAAATCGGTTTCCAATCATCAAGAAATAGATTTTATCAGAAGTGTAAGCTTCCTAACATGAATTTAATTTTACGGTCTCGGAGAGAAAGTTGTTCCTGATACTGTTTGTCACTGCTTGAAACTAGCAAGGCCAAGCGGTTCTTATTCTAAACTTAATTTCAAATAATTCAGAGCGCTTTTTAAACCAAGGCGATGAAACTACCGCCTCAAGATATAATCACTTAACCAGTCCCTTTCACGACAAGCTACTGAGGACAGGTTCAGGTTTGGTTTTGCATTTGATTGGCTTACAAACAACTTACTTCTGATTGGCTCACCATGCTTCACAAACCCTTTTTCCCAAAATTATGAGCACTGGGAAAGCAAACCCAAATTCAAAGTAATCCAGAATTCCTTGGACTTTCCGTTAGCGCTGTGATTGGAAACTCGCGTCACTATCTCGACCAAACAAGGCGCGAGTTGTTCGCGCCCCGCATTTCACCGTCTTTAGTCCGATCACGCGTATTGTTCCGTGAGAGCGATCTCATTGGTTAATTGTGTTGTTTGAGTATTTTGTATTGTAACTGCTATTGCTTCGGTTTTTCGACACTCGAATGAAAACCTCCCTATTAATTACACGCCGTTTAGTCGATATGGATACGTCACAATGTTATTTTGTCGACAAACACAGCATCACAAAGAAAATATGAAGGAAATTGTAGCGATAACAATGAAACGAAGACATTTGAACGTACCTCTAAAAGTAAAATAGCGTAATCATGTATCCGAAAACTTCACAGACCCTGCTCTGCATTCACCACCGCGCTCCAGCGTGCGACATTTATGATGATCTCTTTAATTAGGAAGAAGCTTAATTACATCACATATTCTTATTGCGCTAATTAAATATCATGACAAGATTTTTCAATTAGCATGACGTCAGATAGGGACTTGCACGTGAAATTAACGTGATTTTACGTTGGCGAATCGCATATACAGTGCCAACAACTTGAGATAGTTTTAGCTTCCTAATTGGTTCACTGAGGGTGCTTCCATTATTTTTATCAGATTGATCAGCCTGATCAAGTGTTGTAAAATGGAACCACATCTTCCGATGGAACTGGGTCAGCTGAGGAGAATTGCTCTTATCATTTATTTTTTTCTATTCCTTTCAAACCCCCACATGAGTGAAAATCTATTTGGAGAGAGGTAGGGCAACCAACCGGTTTGTCAAAGTGGAACGGCAAATTTCAGACCCACTGGTCGGGTAAAAGAGGGGACCTTCTTCATAGGCGGTGGTTTTCCCCCCGAAATTCTTGCGCAAGGCGTATAATTTTCAGAAATGCTATTAATTCGGTTATTCTCGTTTGTGATAATTTTCGAGAAGATAGACGACCTTAAGGTAATTCCCCTGAAATAAAACTGCCAATAGATTTTAGTTCAAACTTTGTCCGCTGAATATTTATCATATGAGAACTTAAATTATAAAATAAAAAAGGGGGGTGCCCATGCTCGTTAAGCAGCAGTGAGGCATTAAAAATGTCCCATTTTAGCATGATTTAGTGCTTATTACAAGAACGCATTCCAAGTTATTGTAAACTCTTTGTGAGTCCAGCCTCATGAAAACACGCCTCAAACTACAGTCAATACTTGTGTCGGACACAAATAAACTTTTTAAGTTTGATTTTGACAGACAGCTGAATCCTTGTTAATATATTGGAGCCAAATTGCTTATCACGGCTCTCAAACTGCAAAATAGAAAAGACTACAGGGCAGCTGCTATTTTCCTTATTTATTCAATTTTCAACAATAGAAATCAGATCAGTCTTTTCTCACGCAAAGCTAATGATTAGTTGATTAAAATGACTGGAAAAAATTTGGGGCTGCCCGATCTCGTTAGTGAGCTATAGCCATTTTTCAACTGACAGAACTCAATATCAAGGCAAATCCGCCATGTTTTCAATGTGCGCGTGCACGAACGCGCGCTAATGACGCCATAAATTATGCGCAGTAAGGATGCGCAATGCACATGTGAGGAATCACCTTAAAAGAGATTATGGAAGGAATATTTCGCTCGCTTTCTACACACATTTTATGACTCCATTTTCATTCAATCCTGAAAAGTGGACAACGCTACAAAATTTCTCGCCTTTTCAGACTATCATTTTGTTTTGAACAAACTGAGATGTCCAACCCAACCAATGGATTGAAGAACCTGCTCTGTTGTTGGATACGACATCGATCTCCTGGGAACAACGTTTTTTACCTCGAGGCCCTGGGCACTACTTTTGTTTTCAGCTTAGCGACCGCTCCCACCTTAACTATCGTAACACTCCTGTCAACATTTCACCTGGCAAGAAGTCTCTTCTTACCAATTGTTTCTGTTATTTCTTCCCTTTATGATGAAGGAATCAAAATATCCTGGTATCTAGACTCGGACGGAGAACAAGACTTTGTGTCTGACTGGCGAACCCTCTGGTTGTTCCAAGGCAAGCGTACAGCAGTATGAATTATGATTTTGTACTTTTTAAGGAGTAGACAGGTGTTTTGAACAGTTTATTGGCTGAAAATATGATTAATGATTAATATGGTAGCTACTGATGATTATAAAACCACTACTCAGCATATGCCTATCCTGGAAATTTTCCAAAATAATTATAATAATAATAATATTAAAAATTTATTAAGTGTGAATGTCCATGAAATGATCAAACTTGTGTGCTTTACATCATCGAAATTAAAACAAATCCTGAAAGTCGTAAATTTATAACGATTGCTAACCAAATACAAATCGTGTTAAAATTGGTAAAAATTGAATAAAGCTAACTTAAAATAATGGGATGACCAACCCCTCAACTTGACCTGTTGCTAAAGAATAGATCCATTGTGACAGAAAAGGCATCACTGCCACCGTCTCAGTGCAAAACTGTTTAAAATTTATTTTCCACAGATTGTCAGTTCATAGAGGTCAGTGGCGGATCCAGACCTTAAGCTAAGGGAAGGGCTTGGTTTTGTTTTGATTGCTCTGGTGGCTTTTCTTCCTTTTGTGATATTTTCTTTTTTCATCCAAAATAAGGGGGGGCTGGTGAGCCCCCTGGGCCCCTCCCCTAGATCCGCCACTGGAGGTTGACAGGTCTATCTTTTTGTTCATAGATCATACTATACTAAATTTTCTGTTTAGGTTATGTTGAAAGCTAGGTAGCTATAAGATAAACAGGCCTTAAACAATTGTCGCTTTTGCATTTGAAATGTGATCTACTGGATAGCCATGAGCTGTGATTTGCCTGAGTACAAGTATGAAGTTTACATCGACAAGTACAGTGTTGAACATCTGCGTGCACTTACCTCCTGACACTTAGTCATGGTCCTCATCCACACCAAACACTATGTTTTTAATCTCCCATTAGCAAAGCCCGCTCCTAAGGGGACACTTGTTTTTGTCACAAGTGTCTTGGCTTGTTGAAGGCTCGGCCCCAGGGGGTACTCACAGTATACATGATGGGTGGGGGGGAGGGGAGGTCTGATGGAGCTTGATATCGCAAACCCAAAAAAAATACACGAGCCTGAAATTTTACTCCCAAAAAAATACCTGGCAACAAAATGCCCTACCGAAAAATAGGAGCCCATCATGTTACAGATCTCTTGACCCAAAAAAATACTGAGGGTGTAAATTTTCAATCCAAAAACAATGTCAGACCCCCCGTCATGTATACTGCAAATACCCCCCCCTCCAGGGACTTGGCAGTAATTACACCAGAGATTGCAGAGATTGTAAAAGGACACAATGAAATGTGAATTACAACCATGTTTACTGGCCTACTGCAGAATTGTGGAAGCTAGTTTGAAAACCCAAGTTAGCAGCATTTAAGTGCCAGCCAAGTAATTTACAACCTTGTTTTAGAATTTTAACTAAGGAAAAACAATGAAGGCTCATTCTCAAGCTCTCTGGCCTGTGCTCCAAGAATTTCCAAAAGCCTTTGTTTGCTAGTGAAATTGCAACCTGTGAGTGAATTAACTTCCCTTTGTGAATTATGCTGTTAGCTAGCTCTCAGTTACATCCACAAAGCACTAATTGACCTTAAAGTTCCTCATAATTGAAGGGGTGCGTGCAAAACCATGCTAACTGATGATTTTGTGTTTTTTTTTCCTCAAAAGTGCCTGAATTTTTGCATGTGGTTTTTAATTGAATAGAAAAACATCACCCTGTATTTTTCCCCCTGGTTCGCTCTTCATTTTTGATAAATAACGTATGCAAAAAAAACTCTGTTTTCCTGTGGCATCTTTTGGAGATCTTTTGCTGCATGAGAAAAAAAAATGAAGTCTTTTGTTTTGCTGAACAATGAAACCAGCGAAGCATCACTTTAACTGCCAGTTGATGGAGCCAAAACAAGTATTATAAACAAATAATTGAACCATATTGCAAACGGTGCTTTGTTGGCACAAGTGATTAATGCGTTGCGCTGCAAGCCTTGCAGTTTTTGACTAGAGGTTGGTTCAACACCACATCAGTTGATGCTTTCTTTTTTTTTTTCGTTATCTCTCCTCTTCTCTTTTCGACAAGTTGCATTTGTTGGGAGACCCTACAAAACGGCTGAAAAATATACTGGTGTGTAACCGACTAACTGGTGATGGACTTGCATCGGAAAGAGTAGCAATAGCCATAACAATAATTTCATATGAAGAAGACCATACCATCAATACAGTTGCTCAAGTAAATACCTCCAGACAACTGTCCAGACAACTGTGTTTAATTTTTCCAACTTTAGAACAAGTTGCATTTATTTTTTTTAGGGTAAAGCAACTCTAAAATGAGTTGATTGTACAAACGAGTTCTACAGAATCCTTCACACTATGTAATACACAAACATGTGAACTAAGTGACACAACTTCTAAAACTAGTTTAAAATAAAACCTGAGGTACATTGACACCCTAATTGAGTGGTCTATGTAGCAGTGTAAACTTACAATTCATTGACTGCAAGACCAGCTACACTGTGGTAATGACAAATTAATAGCACTTATAAAACAAATGTAAACTTACATCTTTTAAAAACATTTTTACACACATTTCAAACCCTAGTGCTCTATGTAGCAAAGGAACAGCTTGTTGGCTAATTTTGCAAGTTGTTGCGAGATCACAAATGTGTTCAGTCTTTCTGTTTAAAATGTGATCCTTGTGGAATGATATTTTCCTTGCTACAACATCTGCGTGTCATGTTATTTGTCTTCGAACTGTGTCTGTCCACCCATCTCTATAATTAATAATAGCAACAACAACAACAACAAATAGGCCCTAGGGTACATGAATAATGCCAAAACAGTAGAAACAACAACAAACAACGGAATAGTGTAAGTGTAAAGTATTTCTTGCAAACTTCAGGATAAAAATCACTCGTAAATTCTGTGTTAAACCAAGTCCCTATTGTAACCCCCCAAGAAGAATAAAATATATTATTGTATTGTAGACAAATAATCTTAAAATATTGAACCAGTGGTCAACATAAATAGTTCTTTCCAAAGTTATGACACTCGTGGAGGTTTGGTTAACTGTATTTTTAGAGAACTACTGTAGCATTTCTTCGTGAACAACTGAGTTGTATAATCTTGAATCAATATAATTTAGTTTAGATGTGGCTCTTTCTGCTTTCACTCAGCTACTATCACTGATGTGAATAAATTTGCACACACTGTAGGATAATCTTTGATAAGCACAACATATCTTCAGTTTAATTGATGCAATGTTAATTTATAGCAAAAGATTTTAACTGTAAAAGATTTTTAGAATATAAGGCTTTGGTCTGTGTTTTTTCTTATTTTTCATTTGATTGTTAAAACTGTTTTTAACAACTGTACTGATGGCTAAAAAAGGCTTTTCCTTCAAAAGTGCCATGTTGCTTGACGGGGTATCCCTAAAATGAATGCAAATTTCACAATGAGCTACATCTGAAATGTCAGTTCATGTTTTTTGCTTGCTGTCTTTGAGAAATTTTGAATTCATGGCTTCAGTTAGTACCAATACACTCTCAGTGAGATGCAAAATATTTAATCTTTTTCTTGATTTTTGGTCATTGTGGTTAAATTGGCAAGTCACTCGAACACATCTCTTGTTTTCACTCTTCAATTCTTGGGGGCACCTGATGATGGTTTTCTCTCAAGTGCTTTAAAATGCTGTTTTAGGTTATCTAGAATGCTTGTAAAACTCGGTAAGTTGCTGTTAGGCTGTCCTATAAAATGTTTACCTTTTTGAATATTCTAGAGGAAGTTATTATTTTTTTTTCCATTTCAAGAAAATCTTGGGTGCCATTGCCTTTCCAAAAATCATAGCTGAATTTTTTTAGGTACCCCAAAATGACATTTCTATCACTTCTAAAACAATAGGCATTAAATTTTTGATATCACAAATGTCGGAGATGACAATTCTCTGAAGAAAATCAGAGGTGATTAAACAGATAATTTACCAAACCGATCTATTGGGTGCCCCTGAGTTCTTAGTGACTGGATAGTATTGTTAAATTAACTCTGACAATGTTATATAATGATATATGTTAATGACGGAATCTAACATAGCTCCTCCTTAAATATTGAAATTGGTTGTTTCATCAAGTGCATTAAATTATTCCACCCTCACATGTGGTACTTTTAATTCACAAACATTCACCCTGACGCTGATTAATCTGGTCAATTAAAAAGATCCTTTTTCATCCAAGAGTGAAAACACTTATTTTCTGACCTGACATATTGAAGCATATTGAAGCAGCCAGGTGAGGAGAAAGTAGAAAATCATACACCTATGGAATCTATCATCTTGATGTACTACCATATTCGCACAATGAATATGAAACAAATTGTATGGCAATCGGTTAGGAGAACTGCTATTTCCATCTTGGAACTAATAAGATTTGACTCTCACTTCCGTAATATGGTCTCCATTACCATGGGGTAATTTTTTTAAAACACCAAAACTCAGTATTGATTTTCATGAATAACTTTGTTACTTTGCACCTCTTATGAGGCATACTGACTAGTCATCAGTTGCACCTATACAACTGTCTCCAAGCCTACGACAA
Organism: Orbicella franksi; assembly: GCF_964199315.1. Classification (NCBI taxonomy): domain Eukaryota; kingdom Metazoa; phylum Cnidaria; class Anthozoa; order Scleractinia; family Merulinidae; genus Orbicella; species Orbicella franksi. The sequence continues at coordinate 27,217,117 of NC_138151.1, forward strand.
CTACTTTTTCTGCTTGGGGTGGAGGAGGCTGTTGAGGATTGTTTGCGATGTGCTGGGGAATGCATGCAATGCTACCACATTCACTGGCTGCAATCTCCTTGGGCATGTCCATGTATCTCCTTACAAGTGAGAACACAGAGCTGCTCAGTTCCCCTCTGAGCTGGAGCAGCCGACTTCGTCTAACATTTATGGTGTCCATCGACACAAGACATGTCTCTCGCACTGTTGAAATGCTGTTTGTGCTAAGTCCAATAGTGTTTCTCTTGTTGTTGATACTCAAAGTGGAGAGAGCATTATCATTGCTTGCCACACTGTAGAAAGATGCTGGTCTAAAATTATCTTCTGTCTCTGGTTCTTCAATGATGACCTCAGGAATACCACTGTAGCGATTTCTGTACATCTGTTGTTCTTTCTCGGCCAAGGCTCTTTTTTCGTCAAAGTATGTAGGCTTTTCATTATAGCCACTTTCCTCTGCAAGAACAACTCTGCATTTTTTGTCCTCTTCTCTCTCTGGCATCAGAAATGGAATGCCGAACATCATGCAGGCAGCAGCAGTCGGTACAGCACCAGCAATGTAGAAGGCCACTTGATACGAGTTTGAGGCATCATAGATAAAACCTGAAAGGGCAGCCAAAAATATTCACATTTTAGATTAGCTGGAAGTAAGATTGGATTTTAAGCCACTGTTAAGGGTGATCAACACAGATCTGTTCTGGTTTTGTTTTATCCATATTTTCTGTACTTAGCACCAGTTACATGTTTTATTGTAGTTCTTGTTTGTTGGGATTGACCATTTAATTTTATGGCCTCCAAGTGCATTGATAATTGATTTTAGTGAAAGGATAGAAATCAATCCTTGTTTCACTCTTTTCAACTCACCAGCAATTGGGGGCCCAAGTGTAAGAGGCACAGACTTGAGGGCAAACAGAACGCCAACACCATGCGCCATCTTGTCTCTTCCTACAATGTCACCAGTCAGGACAGGAGCCAAAAGCACATAGCACCCTTCGAAGAAGCCAAAAACCGTGGCATAGATAACAAGGCCAGAATACGAAGTTAGAACAGGGCAAAGTGTGTTACTGATTCCGATCATGAGAAATGAGATCTGGTAGAGATACAGCCTGTTCACCTTTGGGTGGTCTGCCATCTTGCCAAAGAGGAGGCGTCCGAGGGTTGATCCAACTGACATGATACCGATGAGAAGTGTTGCTTTGAATGGGTCAATTCCTTCTTCAGTGGCAAGACGCACCTGAAAAAAGGTTTGAGAAAGAAATAGTAAATTAGTTTAACAACCACTGAGTACATGCAGTTGCAGTTGAATCTCCGCTCAGAGTTTCTTCTTTACAATGGACAGGTCTGTTTGTGACCAGATGCTGATTCCATGCAGTTATTCCAACTCTCTGCAATAACCAGGTTGTTGATGATGGTTTCAACCATATTAAAACAAATTTTTTCACAACTTGCAAAGAATGTAGAGACTTTATTTGACTCATCTCTTCTTGCTTTGGAGAGAAGGGGGGAAGAACAAATAAAGACCTTGCTCTATTATCAAAATGAAAAAGACCTTCACATTTGGAAAGCAATACCAAAAATCTAGAGTTCAAAGTCTGAAGCTTCAGTGGGATTCGAACCCATGACCTCTGCTGATGCCAGCTTCCGCAAATGCTCAAACTTCCAGCTGAGCTGAAAAGCCTTTGGGAGAGGGCCACTAGTGAGTTCTATTTATAATTGGCATGTTAGACGAGGGTGTGATATTAAATGCTTTGTTTTGAGTTATATACATTTATAGTATCACTGCTGGTGGGGCATTTACTCTTAGTATTCATAAAGGTCAGGTTTTATTATGTTTCTTTTTGGGTTTAAATGAATCTGATGTTGCTTTACAGTGGCAATGAGTGTGTCATTTCAGAGGGAAAAATTAAAGGGACTTACCAAGTGAACAAATGGTACAAAGTACCCCAGCATCCAAAGTGCTAATGATGAACACCACAAAATGTATGCCTTGTTTTTAAACAATTCCTTGAAACTCTTCAGAATTGCAAATCGCGATTTCTTTTCCCCTTCAACCTGCTTTGCTGGTTGAAGAAAGCCAGTGTTTATGGGTCTGTAGACAAGCGCACAGAAAACCACACAAGCAAGCATTCCTGCAGAGATCCTCATTGTGTTACGCATTCCGAGGTGCTGAATCAGTTTCTGCATGACAGGTCCCATACACAAAGTTCCAACGCCGCTGCCTGAGGAAGTGATTCCATTGGCTAATGAGAGGCGCTTTGAGAAGTACTGTCCCAATATGACTACAGATGGAAAATAACACATGCTTGCTCCGACTCCAAACATTAATCCATAGGTCAAGTCCATCAAGTAAATATTGGTAGATATTGACCCTAAGAGACAACCACCTGCAGCCACCATACAGCCAATCATTGTTGTCGCACGGCAGCCAAACTTTTGGCACAGGGTGGTCGCTAGAGGCCCGAGAAGGAACATCATACCGTAAGTTATGGAACCAACCCATGCTGAAGAGAAAATAAACAATTTGTTCAGGTGAGTTGAGCAACCTTGTAAAGACACTTTGTGCCTTGATATCAACATATATGTTCTCTTTAATTGTCTTGATAAGTTTCTTATCCTGCCATTAAGGAGATTTTGATTATAAAGCAGGGATGCAGCTAAGAAAAAATATCATCCCACTGCCATCTGGTGTTAATAAGTTGATGTGTAATTTTACACATGAACAAAGCCTGAGGCATAATTTTATGCTGCTCAAATTTTTGCCACGGAAAAGGTCTTTCTTTCATCATTGATGCAATTTGCATGATATAAGAAGTTAGCAATTTCTTTGTAGTTTTCAGCAGCGACTACCACCTGCAATTATTTTCCTCTTTAATTAAGGGAGATAGCATAGAATATTTTTTTGTCTACTATGATTGGGAAATTGAATATCCCAAAGAACTTTTTAACACATTTTCTCAGTTGCACTCAATAAAATGGTGAATATTTCTTCGTTGTCTACTGAAATCGTTAGGAAGTCTAACTGGTGCTTACATTCACAGACGTGTTTTGGTACGAAATTTTTAGTCTTTCATTTGGTTTGGTTTAATTTATTTTACGGGTACAAAATGTCCCCTCTTTGCGCATACAACAAAGGAGTATTGTGTTGTAACAACCAGTTTGAACTGACCACCAGTTTATTTTTCGGACCAGCATCAAGCCACTGAAGACGGCATTAAAGTTTAAAAATAAGCACGGACTCGTTACTTGTACCCAGATAAAAAAAAAGGTTGTACCATTTTCTGAGAAGCAGCCCGGAACAGATTAGTTTTTTTTTTGTGAAAATAGAGCAGAGGGTGATGAGGCGAAATGGAAACAATGATGGATGTCAATAACGATGACTTATCTTTCGAAGTGTTAACAGTTCTGTGTTATCTTTACGCGTCCATGTTACAAAAAAACAGATATTGATTTTCAACAAAAACATAGCGTCCCTTGAATAAAGTGGTTTTGTTGGTTGTGTATACTGGCAACAAGTCAACCGATAAATTTAGGGAGATTAAAAAAGTGAAGACCTAGAGCAGAAGGAAAGAGTGACTCGCGAGAAGAACCACTACAGAGACAAGTCTGAGATGGTTTTAGGCCATGAATGCAAAAAAAAGGGGAGGGAAGCGCGTGCAAGAGGAAGATTCACTTTTAAATCGCGCGTGAGCTCTCGCGCTTTTCTTTTCCCACTACGCGCTTTTCAAAGACCACCCCACGAAACCGCGCGTGTGGTTTTCAGGTCAAGGAAATATTCTTGTTTGTGGCGTCGCTATAATGTATTGTTTTGAAATCGCAAATTTCAGAAGTCTAATGATTTTTGAAGGTGCTTTACTCGTTTAAAATGTTGAAATATTGGATAATTAGGGAAGTGAAACTTTCCACCCACGGGTCATCTCAAATTTTTTGGAAATCACATGATTGGGGATATTGTAGCAGAAAAAGGTGAAGAACCGCATCAGATATCATCCCTAACAATTATGCCACTTGGAAAAGCAGACGATAAATGGCTTAATTGCATTTAAATTTGCGAGAATATGGGAAAATTTTGGCCAAAGCGTGTAAGGAATAAACTTAATCGCATGCAAGGGGATAACTGTACAACCCGATTTCTCGTAACAGGACTGCAGTTTGCATCCTTCTCAACGCCAAGGTCGTTTTTCACTAAACGTGTTGTTTGCCTATCGCTATGCTTGAATCTGCACACAATTCAGTATTCTAATTAAAAGATATTCAGTAACTTTACTTACAGGCCGATAAGATAGAATTAAAGAATTATAACGGAGATTTAACATATTTTGATATATTGACTGAGGCTGCTTCTTATATGAAATCTGTCATAAAAAGTTTTGTTAATTCCGCTTGCGTGAATCTTTTGTTGCAATTACATGCAGATTTTCATCTCAGTAAAAACAGCGTGTTGTTTTCCTACTCAGACAAATAAATTATTTGTCGAAGGAAAAACATGCAACGAGATTAGGTCTGAAACCGAACATTCCGTGACAAATTGCTCTAGAAAATAACGAAACGAAATCCCCGCTTCCGACGATGAAATTGCCGCGGTCTAACTGCAGTGGTAAACTAAACTGCGCAATTAAATGGCTTTGTTTTTATAACTTCTTAGAACAACAAACGGAGGAAGCTTTTAAATTCAGTGTCGTGTTTCATTTTTATCCATGCATAATTTTGAAAGCTTCTGGTGTGTGGCAATTTAAAATCTCCTGCAGGGATATTTTCTGCGTCATAGTTGTTGCGAAAGAGTTTTCATAAATCCTTCCTCTGTAGGTCATTTCCCACTGTCCTTACTAGCTCGTAAAACGGAAACTCAGTCTTTGGTATTTTTACTCCTAGCTACATTGTAGCTTAAATCCGAGCCGGACTTAGGTTTTGATTTGAAGTGTTTATAATACCGAGGAGAGATATACATTAGATAGTGTGCATAATTATTATTTTTATATTGAAAATTACACCTCGTTTCTCGTTCCCATTTGTGCCATTTCGCACGTACCGGTGTTTCGTTATTTATAGAGAAGGAATCCGATCTTCCAGTTGGGACGAAACAGGCAAATTTCGATATTTTATGACATCTAAACAGAGGGTCTGTTAATGTAGAAATCTCCAAATTTAGCGTTGTTTCGGAACGCTTAATCCATGCGGTCAAGCATCTACCTTTAAAGTTCATTTAGCTGAGCTGCCATAAAATTTGCATGAAATTTCACCAGTGCTTGTTAACGAGTTTTAAGCGACCACAGAGAGCGAAAGAAGATAAAAAGAACTTTGAATTTGTTATTAAAAAGTTAACTAATCTGTCAGTTGATGTTTTCGTAACGAAAGACGTTCTGCGAAAGATAAGGTAAATTCAAGAATTATTTGCCCAAGTATAAATAAAACAATGGCACAGTTATCTGCAGTTGTTATCTTGTAAATGACATAACCTTTCGAATGCAAATGAGCTCTTTTAAACCTGGCTAATACAATGGCAATATTTACAGTAATTTTTTTCTTTATTTTTGGCAACCAAAACGTAAAGAGAGTGTCAGCAAGGTAGGGAATTAGCTCAGGATGGCTAAAAACTAAAGCTTTTCGTCACGAAATTCAAGCTAGTACGTGAATTGGGGGTGTGTTTGGGGGTATTGGTCGAATGCAATGGAAAACCCCTAAAATTCACGCAGTCTCAATCCAATGTTGCTATTGGCCGAAAATCAAGAAAAACAGGTTTTTGACAATTTGACAGTTCTTGTCATATGTGACAATGACGAGCGAATTCGATCGAAGAAGAAAATTTTCTTCGAGCAAATGAACTCCTCAATGTGAAATCTCTTAGCCTTAAAAATAACATAAGCATGTCCCACATGAAGAAGTAACAATCACTCGGGAATCTTGTGTTACTATGAAAATATTCCAGAGTCGTATAGCGCCTTGCTTTGTGCAGAGATACGAGAGCAAAAATTATTTCAGCTACCTCCTACATGACCGGCGTCGGGTTTTCCTTTCCACTGTAGGCCGTGACTCGAAAGTCGATGCTTGATATCGTTTGAACAGCTGATCTTAAAATTTCCTTGGTCCAGGTTTCGTTTTTTCTTCGCTGGTTTATATATCGATTCGACAAGCGAGTTGCCGTAGATTTTCAATGATAGCCGGCCTCTCGGCTTTCAGAATTATATGAACCTTCGATCGCGCGCCGGCCGGAGAGAGGAAATCCACTTGCAACATATCAAGAAACATTGCTCCAGGATTAATGTAAGTGATTATTTTCTGCGCCCAAATTGCTGGATTGTACAGGCAGCAGCTAGAAGCAATTAGCGTTCAGCAAGAGATTAAAAATACAACACAATACAAGCAAGCTCATTTGCATCTTGTTTTTAGAAAGAGGAGAGAAAACGATATCGGCGTTACCTGCGTCAGCCTTGCCGGTGTTGAACTCGTTAAGCAGCTCCACATACATGACGCCGAAGTTGTTCATGGTGCCAAGGACGATAAACTGCGTGGAGAAAGTTGCCAGGCAAACCAGCCAGCCCCAGCCACCATCGGGAAAGGGAACAATAACTTCGGGTTTTTCGTCCATTGGTTTCTTCTTGCAGCAGGCCATTTTCTTCGAAGATTTTTTTGCTCGATTGCTGGTATTTTGTTAGACCTCCAACTGCTTTGGATGTTTGCTTGAGGTTCTAGCTCTCTGCGCACTGGTTTTGCGCTGTTCCACCAAGCGGTGTCCTTACAAGAGATGTTACCTTGACCCAGGCTTGGAATCGAGTGACAATTGCAAGCCGAACGACTTCTGCTGCGGGTTGATGGGTTCTTTATTTAGGGAAGTGACGTCTTTGTATCAAGCTGGCATTTCCTGGCGCTGATTGGTTAATAACACATGTTTGCCGCTAAGCTGGATGTTCTAGCGCTGATCACGAGTGTATTCTCCTCACCTAAAAAAACAACAGATTGTCAGCTGTTACGGCGTGACTTACGAGACTCATGTGACTAGTGATTTGCATGACAAGACCGTGTTTAAAAAAAAAATGCTTGCTCGTTCTGCATCGCGAACTTAGCTGTAGGTCGGGGAACTCTTTCTTGTAGTTCATTGGGGGTAAGAATGTGTATAAATAAATACCATCTAACCACGTCTAACGTTCCATATCAGATTTTCCATTTCCGGCACGTGAAAAGAACATGGTATGTAGTGACCTTTAGCCTTTAATTTCGATTCTGAAGAAAGGATCCTTTTGAGGTTTTAAGTCTTTTGTGCTTAGAAAATTGTTTTTTCACCCATGTAAATATACTAAAGTCATGCAAGGGACATCACTTTGCTGCCCTTTCCAAATCAATGTTTTCTGACCTAACCCAGTTCTGATCCAATTATTTAATGTGCAGGTCAGATTTTACTGGGCGATGGTCGGCGCAGATTGACAAATCTCTCAACACAAAACATGTTATGCTGAGTTTAAAATTGTTGAATTGCAGAATTCAAACCCGGTGTTTCGGTTATCCAGGGGTTATGCAGCTCACATAGAGTAAAAAGTATGTATGTTTGAGAGCGCTTCGTACCGGTAGATCAAATTCTTCGTCCTTTTCTATTTTTAGTGATGACCACTTACTCATTTACTGAGGTTTCGACCTGTATAAACATTCAAATTTTCTGCCCTTGTTTTAGTGTTCCTTGATTTGTGATTTCAAATTTTTATAGCGCGCAGCCAGATTGTAGATCGCTGATCGATAAATCGTGCGCTTTTTAACGGTTCTACAAAAACACCTGGGGGAACGTTTAGTTTTTGCTTTGCACAAAGAGACACTTGAACTATTTAACAGGAGATAACGTGCTTGTTTGAAACAGAATAATAATGAAAACAAATCTCGGACGACACGATTTATTGTCAAAATATCCCTATTTACTTTTCCTGTGTTCAAGTTTCGAAGAAGATTTGGAGACCCTAAATTCATATGAGTTTGTTCGAACTTGTTCGCAGAGAACAAGGAAATACTTTCTAGTTCTTTCGTTAATTAAAATTTTCTACCTTAGCTCAGCTAGCTTCAGCTGAAGGAACTGAAGCGAATCGTTTTGTGATCCGAGTGTTATATAACTGAACGGTTTCACCGCCCACGCGAATTTTCACGTTCAGCTATTGCAAATTTCGAGTACACTTCTCATTAAAACGTAATGTACAAAAAAATAATAAAGTTTCCTGCTTTCAAATTGATTCTCAACGTCGAAACACGCTGTTACAGTAGCTATGGCGCAATATTTCGCAAATTTATAATAAGCCGTCTTGATGCTCCGAACGCCGCCCGGGCCCCCGGGTACCGCCGACGCGGGGTCGTAATTTCTAAAAAAAAAAAAATAAAGAATTTCGCAGAATTAGCACAAACTCGCTGGAAGTCGTTGAAATCATTCATGCAGTTCGCGGTTTGTTTGAATTTCAAAGGCCTTTCAATATTGTGCGTGTAGTGTGGTTGCCGTGAGGGGTCCCCTAGTTAGGTTTTTATACCAGGCTGGCACGAGACGAGGGGAAGGAAGCCCAAGAAATGGAAGAAGGGTTCGAAATGGAAAAGTAGCTTTGAAAGGTCAAAGAGCTTATCATCAAAAAATGTTTTGGAGGCTTTGTCCACGTTGTCAGAATGAGTGATTTTATGCAGAGTTGTTTGTTTAAGTTCGAAAAACTTTACACGGATAATACCTTGAAAAATTTCAAGAGTCTTTTTTCACTCGACAGACTCTTACCAGGTTATCGTTGTAATGCAGTGTTCGTCAATCGCAGGAAACATGTCCTTGTCTTTAATTGTTACAATATAATACTCCCAGGAATATTCTACTACTAGAGGTTAAGCTAAGGTTGAGAATGACGTTAAAGGCAACCTTTTGCCGTTCCTTATTCAGCCTCTTGTACAGCAAAGTGAGAATATTTGTATTTGTACAGTATTTTCTGGTTGTCGCACACGTCATTCGTAAGTCTCTCTAATATGTTGTCATCGCTGCACGTTTCTTGGTATCCCGAGCTAATATACTAAGTCACAAGTTTGGATTTTATGTGGCGAGATGTCACGGGACTTTCCAGGCATTTCCTGTAAAAAACGATTATAGCGTGCTTTCTGCTCGCGTGCGAAGACGACTCGCAGTTCGGACCTGCGCTTTCGTTTGCCAAAGCTGACGCTGAGGGTGGCCGTAGGGTTTCCTCGTCGTGCAAGAAGCTGAATCGTTGCGGAATGTTTGATTTTGAATTCCTTAATTTAATTTTCAGAAATGCGCTATAACCAAGGCCAAGGTTAAGGCCAAAGGCGCGACCCTCGGGGATGGGGTGGGGGCGTTGGTGCTACCGGAATGAGACCAATTTCTCGCAGTTTTTATACCGCAAAATAATCATCAGCAAAATGAGGAAGAACTAACTGGACTTGAAAAACGAGTTTGAATAGAATCGAAGTTTTTCTTTAGTCGTTTGCGTAATTCATGCCTTGGTGTGTGCTTTGTCGTTTCTGTTAGAGAAGGGGGCTTTTTGTGGTTTTTATGAGGGGTGCCGTGAAGCTGAGGAATCTTTAAATAGTTTATTTGAGACAAATCTGTTTCTGAAGATTTCATTTATAATGCAACGCATAAATATTAATAAACAAAAACGAGGAGTGCGTGTATAAATCCCACTAAACAACAATAGAATTAAATCAACTGCACCTGATTCAGTTAGTTGATCGATGAAAATTCCTTGCGTACCTGTGTATCTCTTCTTACAAATTTCTGGTCGACATTTTCAGATATTTTCCTGTTCTTTCACTGAAACATGCAAAAGCCAAAGTTTGCTACGGCGCACCTTCCCATCCACGTACGTAGGTCAAGTGGGTCACACTATAACATGCGCCTGGCCCGTGGCCATTTTCCCTGCCCATTTGCTTAGCCTACCGTGTCGGTGTCATATATAGGTTTTTATTTTCCTTTCTCGCGAAGAGCGATGAACCCGCTTAAGTGTCAAACGCGGCGAGCGGAGACACGAAACATAAGAAGAATCTGGTTGTTTTATTCTTCGCCACGACGACGGTTCGATTCACCGTGATCACAGATCACGCCCCCCTACAAAAAGCCTTGTCTGGGTCCTAGGGTAGGGTAAGCCTGGCCCAGCTTCCAGTGAACCCGCACAGTGATTGCTTTTCTATGGCTAAAATTTGAACAAAGTTGGAGATTTGTAAACAGCGTGTTTTTCAGAGGAGTTAGGTAGAAGTACCCGAAGAGAAACAATTCCACTTTGGTTACCTTGATTCACCAAGAAAGTTCATTCAGACCCCGGGATTCAAACCAACGTCGCATGTGATTGAATCCCAGGAAAAAAAAATTGCTGAAGTCACTTTAGATCCTGACATAAATCAGTGCCTACATGTCTTATTGTAGATCGTTTTCGGAACACTTTGCAGCTTCCATCCTGATCGCCGTCGAACACTGAGATTTGTGCGGCTTCGATTACATTTCCCCTTCCCCGCCCCCCTTGGAGATGTAATTTAAGTGTGTGATCCTATTAGCATGTGTGACGCCTGCAAAGCGACGAGCCTAGATAAGTAAGTTAGATACCGGGGAATGTCGTGCGACAATTGACGTGTTTATTTTTGAACGTATCACGTGGTGTCCTGGTGGTGAGCTGGCTGAGGTGACCTTTTTTGTCCAATGAACATTCTGCACGACATTGTTGTTGATGCTGTTTGTTTTTTCATTGCAGAGCTGATAAAAACAACAAAGGTTTACGCTACGTTTAGGACCGGCTTTGTTTTTAGAAGGAAAACAGAATCATTGTTGCAAGAGTACATGATACGTACACGATCCGCTATTTTTAGGACTTCGCGAATTTTTTGTCTTATTTTGCATGCCCAGGGGTGGACTTCTTTTCTACTCTCACTCGGCAACAGGTATTATTGCTGCTACACTTTGTGGGATTTGAACTATTTTGGTCTACAATGTAGCATAGATTTCGTCTTTTTGGTCTGCGAGAAATAGGCCAGGGGGGGACTTCCACACGAAAAGGTCGGGAATGCTCGTCGGAAAATTTGAATTAAACCCCTAAAGGAGACCACTCTGGGCGTGGTTCGAACTCTAATTGACCCCTAAAAGATACCACTTTAAACGGATTAGATTTACCAGCTTACGTTCAGGAAAGGAGCCCTCGCTGGTCGGATCGGACTCGAGATACCGGCAGAAATCGAGCCTTAAAGATACTGTAACAGTTAAAAATGCGTTTCGCTATCAACACCCCAAGTGAGACCAGAATCATTGATTTATACCACTAAGCTAAGCTACAATCTTGGACAAAATAAATGGAACATCTGGACCACCCCTCCCCCCCATTTCAATGATGCCAAAATGGCGCGGTTTTGCTCCTTCGCGCCTTCATCATTGCTTTGGTAGTGTGTGTGTGTGTGTGGGGGGGGGGGTGGGGGGGTGGGGGATAATTGTTCCATTTTATTCTGTCCAAGATTGTAGATGACGAGCATCCCCGACCTATTTATATGGGAGTACTCTCCTCCCCTCCCTCCCTCCCTCCCTCCCCTGGGAAATAGGATATATCAATTCAGATAGAGAAATTCAGAGCAGAAAACGTGGAACGAAAAAATGATAACTAAAGACCCCAGCGCTCGTGTGCGCGCACAGGTTGTCGTACATATCACGTAACTTTTATAAATGGTGTAAATGGACAGAGTGGTCCAAAGTAGGGTCAAGCTACATAAAGCGCTTACCTTCGTCTGGATCGCACTTATCACTTGCTGTATCAGCAATTAGCGTTTTACCCGCTTACATTATGTAAGAGTTTAGACTCTTCCATGAGTTGAGGCGTAGTTGAGGCGTAACGCGAGCAACGGCATGTAAGCGAAAAAGGAAGAGAGGGACTTGGTGCGAGGAGCGATCCCAAGCGGGAACTGCGCTTCTCTCCTATTTTTTTCGTGCGCCATTCTTCGCGCTGCGCACCAACTAACTGAACGGCCGAAAGAGGCCAGTAAGAGATACAATTGCGTTCAAAAACAGCGTGCGGTACAGCGCGGGAGCCTCATGTACATCCACCCTGGCCCTGGGGGGATTCTCGTCGTCTCGTTTTATAGGGAGGGAAGTCAATTTAGGACTTTTGGTCTCATTCTGGGTGTTCATAACAGTAAGGATCAGGACAGCCCACGCGCAAAAAAATGATGAACGCCGACATACTGTACTCATGATTTAGATCGATATACACTGGTCCATCATTTCTGGTCTTATTTTGCACGGTTTAGAAGGGCCAAGTGAACCATTAGCCACTCCCAGATTCGCTTTCTTTAGGGGTGGTTTAATTTGCAACGAGGGGCGTGGAAAGTTAAATACAGTAATCAAGTTTGGCCTTTGGTTTTACTGCCATGTGCGTATTCTACGTCTAGTGTCCTGTGATTTTCATATTAGGAAGAGCCTGGAATCCTAATGGACTTTCGTGACAATGAGTAACGAGTGATGAAGTTTGTCCGAAAAAAAAAAAAAATCATTTTCAGTCAACTGCGTGATCGGGATTTGCTTTCTTTCTGTCTAGTCAGCGCGCAGCGGAACCTGTAATGGAGAGGGTAACTTGTTTATCTGGGGAATCAACTGGCTAATTTTTTTTTTAAATGCCATTCAGCTCAAATGGAATCCCAGTAATGGGCAATTTTGTCATTTGCTTCTAAAGTCATTTTCGTTTCGTGAAAGTACTTTATTGGGGCATTGACAATCTGCTCCATTTAAGGCCCAGGTTTGGGGCTAGCAATAGGACGCGACTACATTGCAGCGTGCTTACTCTTTCAATATCATCATTCTATTTGTTACGTGCGAAAATTTCAAAGTAAACACTTATTGCTCCTGAACGGCCTGGGCGTCAGTTTGGTTTGCCTCACAACCGAGTTGTCAATCAGACATTGATTTTGAAAAGAAGCTGGAACTGTCTATTCACAAAAACAGAAGATGGATACGTGACTTGTAAAATACGAAAATATGTTTAAAAAGAATTATAACAAGGTAAAAGAAAAAAATTAAAATATTCATAGAAAGGTCATAAATGTGTTAAAAACAAACGTTTCGTACTCAACGAGAACGAAATGTCATGCACCGTTGGATGCTCCATTTCAGACGCCGGTAAACTGACTAGCAAGACAAAACACACGAAAGGCGGGCGATGTATAGCGGTTACATTGTCTTCCTACTGGTGAAGGGAGGCCCTAAGTACATTGTACAGTTTGTTCATTTATCTTTGTCTGAATGCAGCGAAGTGGAATGAAACAAAAGATAAATGGTTTCTTGAATTCCTAAGCACATATGCATGTGCTGGTTTAAGATTATGCAATGTAGGTGTGTTATCTGAAGTAGCAAGTATAAATTGGCGGTTCAGTAATTGAGATTCATTGTGCATTTGTGTTCGAAGCAGACAGTTTAATTTTGTTCTGTTTACTTTAATTTCCTTTTTCTGTATATTAATGCTGGAACCTTCGCGATTTTTTACTTTTTCCTGTAAGTCTTACGGGAGTTTGTCTTGCCTGGCCTCGGCCATTGTTCTTTCATAGTTTCAGCTTCCTACTGGTTGTTCATTCACACAGTAGTTCCGATTTGGTGTGTTCAGATTATTTTCTGGGCGCTACTTACCTCAGCGTAGTTTTCTTACTTAGTTTTTGTTCTACTGAAAGTTGTTCTGAACAAATGCTGTTCCTGGGCTAAGACTTGTGTCTGCCTATCCCGCACCGCATTATTGTTGTAAGTTTTTTGAGTGCGGGGAATTCAAGAATTAGCAATCAGTGCCCTTTACAAGGACCATCTATATTTTTGGTTGTCTTTTATCTCTTGACAGGATGTGGATCGTTGCTGGTCGGGAAAGAAGAGCGTGCTTCACTGCTTACAGGTCCTGAGAGTGATCGTTGTTCCGAGTTAGTGGTCTGAAGCCAGCGATCATTGCAGCAAGAATTTGTTCTGAGCTGTAAGAAGGTCACCAATACCTGCAGAGCTGGAATTCGTCCATGCAGTTTTGAGTCTGATATCAATATTATCAATAGAGCTGCTCGGATTGTTTACAGACAAGGAAAGGAACACAGGAACCGAAACATTCCAACTTGATGATAAAGATTGTAAGCTACTAAAATCGGCTTCTCTCTTGTAATTAACTTAGAATGCTATTAACCTAACTTGTGATCTGATATAGTCAATGATTACCCAGTTACCAACACCAGACTCAGGAATAACGAGTTCTCTTTTCCGTACAGCTCGGTCATAAACCCTTCTCTCCAGTGGTGATAAAATGCTAACTTTTCTCTATATTGCCCTCTAAGTAACTGATCAGCCTCTCACTGACCTAGATGGAAATTCTTCCAAGAAGAGTTCGAGAAACGCTATAGCTATAGTAACAGCCAAGAAATTTGGATGCTTATGATGACACCAAAATATAAGACAATTTTCCCATTAGGAGATATATCCATGACATATTCTCGTATCTTTTCTTACTTGTGGGATTTCTGTCTTCGATTTGCGCAGGATAGTCTATTCCAGTCCCCCTCCTCAGCAACTTCGCTATTCTGAATCGCGCGCGCGCGATTTTAATACGCGTGGCTGACTGGAAAGTAGTTCGCGAATGCCACGCGCGCTTCCAGTAGAACTCCCACAGAACCGCGTGTCCGCTACGTTTAATACGTGCGCAGTTGCCGGTAGCTTGGGGTCAAGCATGATATTTCCTGTTCAATAGGTTGAATTGGATTATTTACCTAGATCATTTCCGGCTAGTGGCAGGAAGTTCCCCTTCAGCTCTTTGATGGGGTCGAAGTTTTAATACTGCCTTGGAGAAGTGATGATTATCCTGAAAATTAAACAAAAATCAACTTAACACGTTTATTCTATTACCGCTTTTCTCGGAAATGTTCTTGGATATTGACTCCTGAGAAAATTCGCTGTACAAATCGAAACCCAGCCGGTTAGACGGTTTTCTCGTTCGTTTTGTTGCCTAGAGGGGCGCAATATGAGCCCATCATTAAGGTACCGACAGTTTATTTTAGGCTAAAATTAACCCATATGGTAAATTGATGTTGGAGTATTTAACCACGAATTAGTTTTGATATCACGCTTGAGGGCATGGGGCTCAGTCAGTTCTACCTATTTTAGGAATTAAAGCACAAGGTGGTCTTTAGTACATGAAAAGGGGGATTTTTAAACTAATGGTCTTATGTAAGAGTTGAATAACCGCTAGACGATATACAGTCACTGCATGGCGGGTACCTCTCTTCATGCCCCAGGCCCCTCTCAAATTTGTCTGTCTGATAGAGCTGGTTCACTTTGCTGAAAAGCCGCTAGTGCGTATGAGACTGGAAAATTGCAGCTGAAACAGACTCCAAAGCAAAAATAATTTAATTCACTTTATTCAACAATACATCACAATGGTAATTCAATAAATCTTAGAAAGCGAAGGTCATCAAATCACAGCCTTTTAGACATCACGTAGCCGGCTTCATGTAAAACAACAATGTGTCAAGGTATCAAAGTATTCGAGCCTTTTGATGATGTTTCTCCGGATGTCTATTCTGAAATTCTTCTACGAACGTGATTTCCTTGCTCGCATATAGAAACATTGTCTGTGTTACCATGACAACCATTCACTAACCTTGACCGAAGGACGAAGTGCTCCATAGCAAACACAAAACCAAATCTGAACTCCAATTAAATAATTTTTCATAAAAAAACAATCAAAAGCGATTTCTAGCGTTATGCTGTGTCAAAATATATATTTAAAGTATCGAAACAGAATCGAAGACAAAAGTTGTTGAAACGTTTATCAATTGAAACAAGCGACACGAGATTTTCAACGGACTTTGAACACAGCACAAAGTCGATTCCATGATAAGTGGCCAGCGAAAGCAGATCGATTTGATAAATACATGCAGCACACTTTAACATTGTATCTTGTGATCACAAAGCAGTCAATCACACCGCCTCACACTAACGAGCATCATTTTTCATGGCTGGTACAAGCGCGAATATCATAACTTTATTTTGATTCCAACCAAACGAACGTGTTGATTCAATAACAAAGGAACCACGCGACACTTTAAACTCGGTATGCACTGTTAATTGCAGGGCCCATCATGCCTTTCGAACCAACATACTATCTCGGTTCTCTTTCCTTTACTCCTTGCGATCCCGTGCCCTGCTTGGTTTGATTGCTTTCGTTATTTGCTTGATGGCCGCCCTGGGGAGGATAGCTGTTACCTGGCAGTGTACACGACCGCGCAGTACATGATGCAGACGACCTTAACTGCGTAGCTTGGCTTTCCTGGGATTCTTCATTTTCTCAGATCTGTTTCCTCAGAGCAGAGGCTTCCCTTCCTGAATCCCTCGGTAAATTTCAAATCATCGGCAAGTCAGTGCCATCCACGACTATCTTAATAAACATGGTATCATCGCGAATATACCCTCTCGATCTTAACTGGCCGTGCGAGCAGAACAGGGGACAGCCCGAAGCGATGTTCATCTCCGAGCGCGGTCGTTGGAAACTCGAGCTGTTCGGATCCGGTCGGAACGTCTCGGTGACGTGAGTGATGCGCTCCTGATCCAACAGCTTCATGGTGATTTTTTGCTGAAAAGGCCAAGACAGCAAACCGTCATATTCTCCTCGCATTAACACTATAAACAGAGAAATATATTTTCCTTTCGCCATCGGGCCATCCCCGTTGAGATACGCTCGTGCGCAGAGCTTATAACCGTAGCGAGCGGTGTAAAAAGGAGGGCTGTATATAGAGATAGTTTTCCCGTCAACGGATTCACGAAATCTTCGCTGAAATTCGTCGATCTTCCATAGAAACGTTCCGTCATAGGACGTCGTTTCTAGTATTTGAAGCTTAAGATCTTGATCAGCAAGTTGAATTTCGTGCAAACTTAAGGAATGTTCCACACGGTCAAATCGATGATGACTCGGCGAGGATGCCCGCTCGAAGTCCCGCGAGAGAGCGCGAGGGCCCCCCGCAGCGTCGCCGAATCTTGCTATCTCGTTTCCAAGTACCGCTAGCCTTTCGTCCTGCAAATCTAAACGCTGTTTAACTTCATCACTGGCCTGTTTGCTTTGTTTAGAATTCATGAAGGTTTCGACACTCTTTCGAAGTTCATCCATGCCCTTGCGCTGCGCTTCCACGTTCTCTTCAACTCTCATCAGCTTGACCTGGTGCGTGGAAAGCGTCTGTTTGTTCAACGCTAGTGCTTCATTTTGCAGCGCTAACCGTGCTTCGTAGGTTTGGTTCAATTCTTGAGCATCTTTCAGTTGTAGCTGTAAACTTTTCATTTGCTCTGACACGTCCACTATGAATTTTACCGATAGTGTCAAGTGCTCCGAGGCATGACTTCGTAGATGCTCATCCAAGGAATCCCTAGAACCTTGAAAACTGCAACCCATGGAACTAAAGCTACACTTTGCCGGAGCTCGAGGACATGTTTTTGAGTGCTCCAGGAGGCCTTCCCTGGGAATGTCACTCTTATTGCAACCGTGAGGACATTTGACAGGGAACTTCCCACACTCCTCCAAATGCTCCCTCATTTTAACCCCAGGGAAACCACCCAGGCAGTAGGGACAATCCACGACTTTGTAGAGACAATCATTCTCCACGTGTTTCGCTAACTGGTACCTCAAGACAACAACGTTACAGCCAAGGTGATGATACAGGCATTTCACTTCCGAAAAAGAACATTCTGCTTCGTGGGCTTGCAGCTGACCTAATTTTCCGCACCATGGACATCCCAGTGATTTCTTAGGACAATAACACTCGAGCGCCAGGATTTCCTTCTGAGCGCATTTATCCCTGAAAATGAGACGCCTTTCAAGTGGCTCCTTATCATCCGGGCATTTGGGATTTGTTGGATCCTTTTTAAAAATATCTTCCACACATCGCCAACAAAATCTGCAATACGAGAGATGTGTTAGTACTATGTTCAGTTACATTTACTCTGCTATTAACTGATTAATGAAAGACGCAAAACTATACGTGTAAAGTAAGAAGAAAAATACCTAGAAAGCACCACACACACACCAAGAAACAGAAACAAAATATAAGGAAAATGTAAGGAAAATAAGGAAACAAAATATAAGGAAACAAAAGAGAAGTTTAGGTTCGTCGTATTTTCAGCCGAACGACGATATTGCTTCTTTTTGTGATTATTAGCATTTTGATAAATTGTTTTGCCAAGCGTATTTTGCAACTAAGTATTCCAGGCCCCCTCGTCCCGTTTGGTACATCGTTCCCTCCGATTTTGAAATCCTTTTAATCTGCTGCAGAAGCACAGCAGCCTCGTTATCAAGCCCAGATGTTGGTGGCTGGCTAGGATTTACGGTGGGCGGTTCCTTCTGTGTCGACTTCTTCTTCAACGTCTTTGAAAACATCATCTGCAACTATTCCCAGAGCCGCCTGTTCCGCTTAGCACGAGGAAATGGAAACTCAACTGGAGACACGTACGATTTGACTGGATAGATCCAGCGGGGCTAAGATTTTCACTAATTTAACAAGGTTACCTTGATCTAAATTTTTTGATCAAATCTCTTAGTGACAGAGCTTCAGGAAGTTGTAAAAATGTTCTTCTCTTTTGTCAGTGGATATTTTCGGAAAGCCGGAAAGTACAAAAAAAAGAAAGTCATGAGAATCTAGCCAATCAAATGAGAGCTTCCATTTCCTTGTTCCTAGGCCCGGCGCCGCCACCGGCTAATAACAAATGGCCTTGAAGACCCTCGTTGTCAGCGTCATCGTCATTTATAAGCTTGACGATTGAAACAAATCATTGTTAGTAAGCTCTGTATAAGCCCTGTTGGCGTGGGGGGAGGGGGGGGGAGGGGGTACTCACTTACATGGGCTAAAAAGGTATGTGCGGCTACAAAGGGTATGGTTTTTCAGGCGTTTTGGTCATATTAAAATAGGGTATCGATTTTGGCCATTCTGGTCATACATTTGGTAGAGTTGTTGCTCTCTAGTCTTGAATTGGGTATTTTTTCAGTAACAGGTACAATTCTTAATTGGTCGTGTTCAAAACAAAATGGTAAGTATCTCCGACAAGTAAACTGCACTGGTCAAACGAAGTGCGTACCCTTGGTCAAGTAATAAAACCTGCCAGTGCATGGCTCAACAAGGAAAACTTTCGATGTTGTTTTGAGAAATTCCGGAATACATCGACGTATTTCGAATTCTAAGAAAACTGACTCGGCAAGATAACCTTAATATTATCCACAGGCAATCAATAACACAAAACTCAAGCTGTCAAAGATACTTCGTTCGTTTTGTTCATTAGCATTTCAACCACATGTAGCAGTTCTGCATCAGTAGCTCTGCTGGTTTTCTATCGATCAGCAGTCATTGAGTGTTATACATGTAACTTTTGTAAAAGCCATACTTTTTACTGTCTGTCTGAGGTAGCTTCTTATCCGCACATGATGTTATTTCCATTGAGAGTGTTATCTCTAGTTATAACGTCACTACACCAAACAGGATTATTTATATTAAAAGTGATGATCTAAGCATTTCACAGTGTTGCTTCAATAAGCCTAGGCACTTAGTAATTTGAAATATTTCAATTCAACTAGACGGGTTTCACGCAACTGGAGGAGAAATATATGTAGCGATGTGGGTTGATCAAAATCCATGTGATATGCTTTATTTTGATGTGGGTTTTTTTATCGCTTCGGAATTGGTGCTAACTTGCACAGAAATTTGAGATAACTGCCGAGTACAAAGGAGATTGTGCAATACGTTGCTTGATTGATGGGTAGTTAATAATTTGTCGAGCTTAAATTCCAATACTATCTCTTGGTTTCTTACTCTCGTTTTGCCTAGACTCTCTAAACCGATTCATTTCCAATAATTCTTCCCTGGCCTCTTGGTTATTGAAACAAGTCGACCTTTCGCGAATTACGTCGCTCTCCGTCGCTAGAAAATTGTATGCCATCTCGCTTCGATCGAGGGAGACGAATAAGCGATCGAAGGATTGAGCAAGGGTCGACTCGTGGCAAGTCTAGTTTCACATGATTTCAATAAAACGTTAAGCTGATTCCTTCACTTCAGCCCTCACCAAAAGCTTACTTCTTCTCATTCGCAAAATCACAATCACTTGGTAGAATTATTGCTTGAAGCAAAACAATATATACGTATGAAATTATGTTAATCAAGGATAACACGACGTTCGAAGTTTTGCCTTTACATTGAACTCGCCCTTTAATCAGTTTTCAGAGTTGTCTACAGAAACCATTTCGTAACAAGCATAACATCTCTGGCCATCGAATGGGGAAATACCCAAATTACTTCGTAACTCGTGACGCCAACATGACAGTTTTGGATCACAAAATGCTCTGCGATTCAAACAACAGAATGATGAGAAATGTCTAGAAAACTTTCTACTGAATACAGATAAGTTACCACGTAGACAACTTCCGCTCTATACTTACCGATGGCCACAGGACGACTGAGCAGGATCGAACAAGACTTGATGACAATCTATACATTTGTAACGCGCTTCGAGTTCTCCAGCGACAAATTCGATCGTAGAATAAGACGAAGCCATCTTCTAGCAACCCTAGTTAAGAGTCTAGTCCCTTCTGCTAGTCGTGTATCGAAAACGAAACTGCTGGGAGAGGCAAATCACTTCCGTCAAAATGGCCGAAATGTGCTGCGTGGCGCGTCTCAGAGCCTTTGAAGGGAGAAAGGGGAATCCCCTACAGATCGAAAATACTGCTGACGTCCACATGAGGATCAGATGAGCAGATAACTCGTCCCAGTTTCCACTGAGATGACCAGGAAAAAAATAATGATAATAATAAAGATGAGGAAAAAACCTAAAAAAAATGAAATACCTCTGTTATTTTTACTAATTTTCTCGCGGACTTCCTACTAAGAAAAATTTCTCGCACAAAAATTACTCGCTAATATAACGAAATTTTGATGTGAAATTTAATATCAGATAAATATGGAAGAAAACTATCCATGGCTAATTGCTCAACTTTTTTCCTTGAAATTATACAGTCTTTATGGTGTTGTTTTTATCTAGTGAATACTCTTCGTGCAATTCACTGATATCTTTACCTTGTAAACCCACCAAAAGCTCAATCTGTAGTACACTTGCTAAGGTTCTTTGTGATGACACAGGGTCCTTGGATCAGGATTCGGGTGATTAAAGCTACTGCAAAACTGTGAAATTAAATCTACTTGTGCACAGTTTTATCCTAGAATAACAAAAATTAACACTTTTGCAAAATCAGCTACCAGTATGCAGGAAAATAAGTAAGCATATTGCAACAACAGCAAAAGGAAACAAAGAAACAAAGAAATAAAGAAACAAAGAAACAACAAACAAACAAAAAGAAAACAAAAAGCCAAAATGAAGCAGAAGATCGATGGGAAATAACAGGGTCAAAAGGTCAAGCTCAACTTTCTCTTACAAAAATGTATCAAGTAAAAAAATTCTATAAAAATAGGGTGCTGACAATAGTGGCAACTGAATTATTCTCCAATAATAATTTTTTAAACTCTATATAATTTGCTTCTGCAGTGTGTCTATCATTAATGATAATTAACAATAATTACATTTCTATAGCGCTAAAACTATGCATCAGTATCAGTTCGTGAGGCCACCAACTACATCTGTACCAGCTGCAACAAAGACTGCCACTCAAGAATCGGGCTTTTGAGTCACTTAAGAGCCTGTCGACAGTGACGCGCTGACCATCGCCTCTCCGAGACGAGGATGCCATATATAAAACTATGCAAATATTCTAAAGCGCTTTTACAGAATAGTTAAAATTTATAAAATATTAAAACGATTAACTATTAAACAATAAAATATTGAAAACATTGAAACAAATTGTAAGCTAGCTTGAAAAGGTGTGTCTTCAACGTTGATTTAAAAACAGTATCACTTGAACTGGATCATATTTCAAGCAGCAGTTTGTTCCACAGAAATGGTCCAGAGTGGGCAAAGGCATGATCACCAAATTAATGTCTGAATTGTGAAACAAGTACTCAAACTAGAGTTGTTACTAAAAGTGACAGATCAAAGATTTGAGAAGTGAAGGGGAGGGTACTAAACAGAAGAGTTTCTGTGGAGCTCTATGGGAGTTTGTATGGATTTGAAATTTCATCAAAAAAACTGAAAACACTAACTCTGCTTTTTATTTGAAAAGCTACCACAAGGTTTTTAATGTTTAATGTATAAAACCAGTTACCTAGAGTGGCTTTATTAGGAAGGAAGGCCTAAAATTCATGTGGGAGGGGGAACTCTAAAGATAATTCCAGCGTTTTTACCAGGGTAGTTTTTCATTTCTACTTGGATGGGCCTATGACGAGGGGTGCCTATAACCAGAAAGTTTGGTTATAGCCAGCAATGTTCATCCAGTCCTAGATCTCATTCTGTCCAGCCTGAACCTGACTATTATCATCATGAGGTATGATAATGGGAAACCTAGGTAGAACTCAGAACAGCATGAGATTATGTTCAGAAATACAAATGAATGCATTTTGCCAATAGGAGAGAAAAAGCAAATGAAATGAAACTTTTGAAATTTGGGTACACTGAATAGATACCTTTTTATTAGTCATGGATACACGAAGTGTACAAACGACTATTGTTAGGGGTCAGAATATGCAAATTTGTGACTCTTTCAGATGTAAACAAATCAATATGTCAACCACCAATATACATTTATCTGTTGTAATGCTGCAAAGTAATATGTCGAAATACACTTCAGCTTTCCATTGATTAACACTTGTTGTAGTCAGCACATATGTAACTGAGTCATTGCTAGTAGCTGTTTGAAAGACTAAAAAGTTTAACTTTGTGTGTAGAGATTGATTGTGAAGCGAAAAGAGTCTTTGAATCAAACATACACAAAGCTGTTGGAAATGTCCAAAGTACAACTTATCAGTTCATCCGAACAAAATGCTAATGTAGCCAAAGTACGAAATGCAGTTAGAAAACTAGATGTACACAAAATTATCTACAGTAGGGTAATGCAAAAATACCCAGAAGGGTGAGGTGTCCTAGAAAATTTGTGATCTTGTTAATTATCTTCAAAACCTGTTCAAGCATACAGCAGTTGATTGAAGCAGAACTCTCCATTTGTATCCACGACTTCTTCATAGTTCTCCTTTGATTCTACATCTACATCTACAATTGGCTTGACGCAGTTATTACTAGAGGAAATGCTGTTCTATATATTTACCACTGAAAATTTCCAAAAATTGACAGTTGAACTACACAGTATTTTCAGGTTACTCAAGCACGTACCCAGTTATAGGAAATTACCCCTCTACCCATAAGAGTCCTTTTTCTAACTGTGAAAAATATTCATCTTGCACTTGGATTGCATCCTTTTCACTCAGACACCCCTGGTTTCTAGTCTTTTGTACATTATGCTTTAATTTCCCCACTAAAATGCTCCACCTTTGTTAATGCTCCATTTTTCTACTAAAATGCTTGGTTTCCCCCCAAAAAGTCACTAAAATGCTCAGTTAATGCTCATACATGGGTTTTTTCAAATTTTAATAATTTTGACATTTCAGCACAGTTAACAGTTCAGAGTGCTTAAAAAAAAAACAAAAAAAAAAACGTATACTTAGTATAACAAGTTAACAACAACGAGTGTAGTAGTTTTAATACACCAAAAGATAATTCTCTAAATGGTCTGTTGTTCCGTTAATCCTTTGTCCCCTTTCAGTGATACCTAAGTGAAGAGGCTAAGTTTAGTCTTCATTTTCTTGTAGATAATAATTTTAATTTCTATTTTCTACGGAAAATATGTCAATTCTCCGAGAAAATGCCACTAAAATGCTCGAATAATGCTTAATGCTTCTGCCTCACTAAAATCAAGTACAATGCTCAAAAAATTGCAGGCATAATGTACAAAAGCCTACTGGTTTCTTGGAAGAGTGCGTTTCAAAGTTTATGCGCTCCTTTTTCTAAATACTCCAGAACATCTGGTTTGTGTACAGCGAGTTTTAACAAAGCCAAGGCATCTCCTTCTGCACTATGAGCGTTCTCAAATTCTCCACCAACAAAACTGCTGTACAAATTTTTCAAAGAAAATGGTCTTCCATTTCCTGTTTGTTCTGTAGTCTCTGCATTGTGTGACTCGTTTTTAGTTTCTTTGTTCTGTTTTTCAAAGGCTGTGCGCGAATCAGTGGCGTAAACAGTTTCAGGCAACGTTATTCCCACAGCATTTAGATGAGAAACAAGTATCTTGAAGTCGTAATTGTCGCCATTGTGAGCTACTAAACAGGCCGGCGGCTGTTGCCTCATGATAAATGATCTTACAGTTCCTCCTAACTCGGTGTCGAATTCTTTCTTCTTCTCGAGATCTTCGTTCGATATACAAGTCACCACAGAAGCCTCTGATTCAATCTCCTTTGTTGGTCGAACGCAAGTGGTCAATTTGTCGAGTAAACGAGGAACCATTTTCGTTTTCGAGCTGTCGATGATGTGAGCTCGTTCTACAGCAATCATGCTGAGCTCTGTTATTTCCACGGGTTCTCCTAATCCAGTGGTTTCTAGATCAAAGAAAATGAATGTGGAAAATTGTGAATCAGAGATCATCGTTGTCTTGGATAGCTTAGATGGAAAGATCTGCGGTAAATGACATGTAAGTTTCTGAACACCAACAACCATATAAATTACCTCTCGAAGGGAAATTTCCCGCCTCGTTGGATCCAGTGCACTCACGATCTTAGCCTCATAACGAGGCTAGACACCTACAATCGTGGACAAAAGTCCATGGGACACTTACGTAATGTAACGGATTATCTGTGTTTTAGAACTGAAGTATGAAGAAAACGCTGCTATATCCTTTATAAACGGGTTGCTGTCCCCGCCTCCCCCCTAACACAATGTTGAAAATCAGCTGAAATTGCACGTACTAGTTTTCAACATTGTATGGGGGGTGGGGGGCGAGGTTAGGCAGGTGAAGTTGTATTCGCGCCTGGCGTGTACGCAAACGCGCCAAAAGTGCAAATTTGTCCCAAGACTTCTGTCCATGATTGTAGCCATAGGCAATCTTCCAAATACAGTCTGCCCCTGATCGGAGTCTGGCGGATAACATTATGTATTTGCCAACCGCTAAATCGAGGGTCCCCAGTAGGTTTGGCGGGATGCGGGATTTCGCTTTTTTTTTGCCGTGATATTTGGGATTTGAGCTGAAAACAGGGGCGGGAAGCGGGAATTACAATGACGAGCTGAAGCGGGATTTCGTGTTTTTATGGGGTTGGGATGGGGGATTCGCAAGGGGAACAGAGCGGGATACGGGATTTCAATTCTTACATGACCACATAGGGTTAGGGTTAGTTATTGACCAGCGCAAAAGCCACAAGCTGGCAGAAACGAACCTTTTGTGCATATAGCTGTGTCAGGCTTCAAGTAACGAAGAGCAACGGCTTTCCACCCTGTCAGGTTCGGTCAAACGTATCCATTATCGTTTGACTACGTTAGTATCATGAGACTGTATGAGGTCTTTGAGTCCTATTGCAATCATTTGTGTTGACCTCCGCCGACATCAATGACATCTGTCCGTTTGCGACATTTTCGACACTTGCGTCTGTAATCTTGGGGGCCCCCTATCCTTTCTAGTTTTTCTAGTCTTTCAACCTTTTCCAGAGCGCTTGGCTTGTTTTGGGCAGGATGGCCTCACCGAATGGCGCTGATAGTGGTTTACCGAACGAAGTATGCGACATTACGACATTGCGTCACCATATATTACGAAAAGGATGCGCGAGTAGGAATGCCTTCATTCGTAAAGAAAAGTTCTGAGCCCAGATGTCAAGGAAAGTGAGGACGCTGAAAGCTTTTAAAGAAACTGTTAATTGTGTTCACAGGCCATGTCTTCGATATGGGAATGAACAATCATTTTCTTTCACTGATACGTGGACAAAAGAAAACAAAACGACAAACTGTTAACAGAAAGAAACGTTATAATTATTTGTGCTCACTTATCTGCTAGCCATACCAGGCAATGTATGAAATTTTAAATGTTCTGAGTCATGGGTTCATTGGTAACTGTTGAGTTACCGTCCTTGTAAAAAAATATATGGGTTTATGGTCTAGTTTTAATTTTCAGCTGTTTAGCACTCTTTCTCTACTTACCTGTTCTCTTCAGCTTGTTAATAAGCCTAAGGGCTTCCACAATTTAGACATGCAATTGACGATAACTAAATGTTATGTCAGGGGCAGATGCAGGAACTCCTTAAAGGGGGTTTGTACACCTTAACGTTCGACGCCACTACATGAATGGCGAGCACTGCAGGTGAGCTTCTAGAGGGTGTCCGGGACCATGCGCCTGAAAAAAGTTTCCGATTTTACCCTCTAAAACACCATTTCCAGCATCTCTGACACTTGAAAAAAGTTTGTGAAGGCATGATATGAGATTTAGAGTTTCCCTTTTATCAACCAGTAAATCAAAAGTAATAATGTGGTTGCCAAATGTAAATTATCCTTTTTAACTTGACAGTCAGTCAGGGGGTGGAAGTGAAACAAACTATATAAAACTATCTGATCATATTATTTCTATGGTGAGTCAAACAAATAACAAATAAAATGCTACTCAAAGGGAGGCTGCAACCCCCTAAACCCCCTCCCCTGGATCCGCCTCTGTATCTAGAAATACAGTCGAAGCACTCGTAAGTGGACACCCTCGGGACACGAAAAGAGTGTCCGTAACTGGAGCTGGCCACTTACGAGAATGGTTCTCGTAAGCAGCCACTAGAGGTGTAAGGGATAGATGGCCGCTTGCGGGAGCTTGCCCAGCTAACAATAAATACAGTACCGTATTGGAAATACAAAAAAATACCGCCGTATTAAATGATATTTTTGTTTTATTGCGCCCTATACTCTACAAACCTATGATGTAATGACGATAACTGAACAGTATTACAGTGTATACTGCAGTACTAGGACTTTCCCTCAGTGATTTTTGAAAACAACAAATCATAATTGCAAGCAACATCAACGTGTATACAATAAATACAGCCTCAACAAAAAGTAGTGATACAGTTTAAAATGTTTACGACCTGTGTGTCTTTCAGTCAGGCTGCAGGTTATATTAGTCTGGTTAGTTACGATAGGTAATTGCGGATGGAAGACTGCTTCAATGTTTTAAGTTGCAAGTCCATCAAGGCATCTTTGACGAATGGTGATGTGAAGTTGATTGATAAAAACAAGATTCAGAGGTTGTTAATAGGATTTTCTCTGGGGTGTCCGCTTACGGGAGCTTAAAAACATAGAAAAAGTCTAAGTCGTAATCTCTGAAAGTGTCCGCGGCCGCTTACGGGAATGTCCGCTTACGAGAATGTAAAAATACAGAGTTTGTATGGGAGTTAAAACGAGGTTTCAAACAAGGCGGCCGTATGTAGGGCTGTCCGCTTACGAGTGTCCGTTAAGAGAGCTTCGACTGTAATAATAATAAAAAAGTAGTGGGTGAGACGACTTGTTGACAACTTAGTGCTAAATTTTTAGTCATCGACAACTAAGCAGTTTCCCTTTTGAAAAGGAAAACTGCTTCAGTTGTCGTCAATGTTTTTGTTGTTATCGACAACTTAACATTGTGCCCAATGCGAGCATTTCACACATTGGAGTGTTATTAGTTGTAGATACATGTCTAAGTCAAGTCAGCAAAACAAGACCTTGGAAACTAACGTCCATTACACATGCTCAAAACACAATATGCGTGCTCAAACCACTGTCCACTGAGAACACAGTTTTCATAGTTGCTGGCCATGTTTTGTGGGTGTGGCTTGAAATTTTTTTCACCCCGATGAGGTACCAATTCTAAAACAAAACATTATGTCCCAGTCATATTTTTTCAGCTCAATACCCTAAAAGGTCCTGCAAAAGCTCCTAAGGTGGACCTGTTGAGGATGAGTACCCTAAGAGGTATCAAAAGTGCTCTTTTAACCCCTAAAAGGTATGATGAGCACCCTGTCCTTATATATGGGAGCCCCAGGGGAGGGACAGCCATATATGGGCTATATAGGTATGTGCTGCTGTGAAGGGTATGGTTTTCAAGCAGTTTACTCTAGGATAGGGTATATAAATCAGAGCGTTTGGGTCTAGAATAGGGTATAATTTTTCACAAAACTGACTAGTTGGTTGAAGATTTTATCTAGACTAAGGAAACCAGGAATTGCCACTCAAAAATATAAAAAGATCAAATCGGCAAGTTTAAATTTATGCAAATCAACCTTAACAGTGTCAATAGATGGGGGGATTTAGGGAGTTTACTCTAGTATAGGGTAGCAAAATTCAGCTGAAGTAGCTCTGGTATAGGCTGAGGGTTCCAAAGTCGCAGCGGCACATCCCCACCCAGAAATTCCCAAAGTACCCCCACCCCCCAGGATGGGAGCTCCCCCCTCTGGGACAAGTAGTTGTCAACAAGTAAATGTCTAGTCTGTGTGTGGGCCTTAAAAACTCTTTAGTGCAGTCACAAACTTTTCATTTGTAGGCTCGTACTGAAACAAGGTACTTTAATCAGAATTTGGGTGATTAAAGCAAAAGCAAAACTGTGAAATTTAAGCTACCTGTGTAACCTATGTTTTGCCCAAATCCAAGCCCTGTTTTTTGCTTATGATTTCTAGTCCCAGTGACTCAAACCCTATTTTCCCAGTGAAAAAGTAGACATATTCCAGTTACCTTTTTACTCCTTTAGGCCCCTTGTTAAAGGGGGTTTACTACTTAAAACATTTCCTCTTTTCTACATACTCCTCATCACTTTTGATTATAAGGCTTGTTACTGATAAAATTTAAAATTATTTACTGTATTAAAAGTGATGGAAGCAGTAAAGTATCAAATGCCATATCTCTATTTGACCTGGATAGAAGGCAAAAATATATATTTGTATTACTTACAATACTTACTGAAAGGAAACAATGCTTAATTAAGAACATTGCATTTAATTAGCTCTTATTAACCAAGCAGGAGGTCTGTATGGGAGAATCTTGGCCAAGGTTGTGAATACAGACTGAACACATTGAGGTATGTACTACAAAAATACTCTTGACTACTGGTTCACTGAGTGTGATTGTTACTGATGACACAAGAAAAATCAAAGGAGCAAATTTTGAAAAGAACCCCTATGAGGTATGAAGATCCTGTTTTGTAGGCATGGTTGGAATTTTTTCACCCCTAAGACACTACCAATTCTAAAACAAAACATCTCCCATGATATTTGTTTTGGCTCAGTACCCCCTAAAAGGTACTTCTGAAGTTCCCGCTGTCAAAACCTTTTGAGGCTGAACACCCCTCGGAGTTACCAAAACCACTTTTTTTTTAACCTTTTAAAGGTATGACTGGCACCCCTGTCCTTTTCTAGAGTAGTGAATGAGCCTATAATTGGGGGTGCTTATAACCAGAATTTTATTGCATATTGATGCAATTATCATCTAGTCCTGAATCTCTCTCTGCCACCCAACCTGAAG
This sequence comes from Orbicella franksi, assembly GCF_964199315.1. Lineage (NCBI taxonomy): Eukaryota > Metazoa > Cnidaria > Anthozoa > Scleractinia > Merulinidae > Orbicella > Orbicella franksi. The sequence goes on from NC_138151.1 coordinate 27,246,545, forward strand.
TTGCCAGAACACGACTAATTATCATGACAGATCATGATAGGGAAATTTTCGAAATTAGGGTTACCGTATATTGTATAGGGTTGACATCCTCATACCACTGGAAATTTCCTGAAATTCTCATTAAAAATTTCGTAGCATAGAATGTTTCCAAGCTCCAAACCCAAACAAAAGTCTTTGGACACTTAACAGTTTTGTGAGCACTCCCAATGCACTGATGACCACTTTTCCACTGGGGTGATGGGGTGTCTAGAAATAAAAAAAGCTGACTTGTCATCACAGATGTATTGTCACTTGGTACAAGGACTTATGTCTCACATTATAGGGATACAATTAACGGTTACCTCAAGCATTTTCATTTGAGTGTCAAAGGTAATTGGCATTTGCTTCGGTTTTACCGTACTACATGACTGCCTCAACAAATTTGTGCCACTTTTTTTCTAATTAGCAGTAAAACCAAAATGAATTGTGGCTAATTTGCAAACACGTTGTTAAGTGTATTTACATCAATTTTTGATTGGTTCATTCAGAGTTCCCACTAATTTTGATAGCTAAGGGTCCTTGAAACCTCCAGTTCCAAAGAGTTGGGGGTTCTTTTTGCTTTTCAGGGGTCTTTTGCATATTACAATTTTGAGAACTTTTTCCCTGCGCTCCAGGGATGCGCTTTGCCCTAAAACTGTGCGTCTTTTTTAATTTTTGTGTGAAAAGGACGAACAACTGTGCATTAATGGGAACTCTGTTCATTAGATTAGAGAGTGGTTTTCAATTGAGTGTCGAAAGTAATCAGGCGATTACTTTGGTTTTGGTTTGTTATGGTTTGCGATTGGCTGAGTAGTCTAATTGGTAAGTAATTGGTTTGGTTTAGGTTTTATGACACTTTATTGAAAACTGTTATGTCCTTTGTGATTGACTGCTTTGGTTTCAGTTTTGCAAAGCTGTAGCTGATTAACGCTCAGGGTGAACTATCCGTTAACCTGTGATAAGGCATTCTTTTTTTTAACCTTCCCCTGTTCGCTGAAAAAAGAATGCCTGATTGCAGGTTAAAAAACTACCTGTACACCGTTTTTTCAGGCTGCTCTAGCATGATCCTAGTTTTAACAGTTACCTATTGTCATAATAGTCCTTCCTTTTCTAACTGTGAAAAATATTCATCCTGCACTTGGCTTTCATCCTTTTCCTCCAAAGAAACTTGTGGTTTCTTTGAAGAGTGCTTTGTACTGCCCTGACAACAAAGTTCATACGCGCCTTTTTCTAAATACTCCAGCACATCTGGTTTGTGTACAACGAGTTTTAACAAAGCCAAGGCATCTCCTTCTGCACTATGAGCGTTCTCAAATTCTCCAACAACAAAAGTGTTGTACAAATTTTTCAAAGAACAAGAAAACCGCTTTGGTTTTCCATTTCCTGTTTGTTCTGTAGTTTCTCCATTGTGTGACTCATTTTTAGCTTCTTTGTGTTGTTTTCTAAAGGCTTTGAGCGAATCAGTGGCGTAAACAGTCTCAGGCAATGTTATTCCCACAGCATCTAGATGAGAAACAAGTATCTTGAAGTCGAAATTGTCGCCATTGTGCGCTACTAGACAGGCCGGCGGCTGTTGCCTCATGATAAATGATTTTACAGTTCCTCCTAACTCGATGTCGAATTCTTTCTTCCTCTCAAGATCTTCGTTCGATATACAAGTCACCATAGAAGCCTGTGATTCAATCTCCTTTGTTGGTCGAACGCAAGTGGTCAATTTGTCGAGTAAACGAGGAATCCTTTTCGTTTTCGAGCTGTTGATGATGTGAGCTCGTTCAACAGCAATCAAGCTGAGCTCTGTGATTTCCACGGGTTTTCTTAATCCAGTGGTTTCTAGATCAAGGAAAATGAATGTGGAAAACTGTGAATCGCCGATCATCGTTGTCTTGGATAGCTTAGATGGAAAGATCTGCAGTAAATGACATGAAAATTTCCTAACGCCGACAAGAAACATACTTCACTGAAAGGAAATTTCCCGCCTCATTGGATCCAGTGCACTTACGATCTTAGCCTCATAACGAGGCTAGACACGTAGCCATGCGCAATCTTTCAAGTCGCATACAGTCTGGCGGATATACGCTGAATCAGCTGAGTTCCGCGGCGCAGTTTTGACGTGGAGTTCGCTCTAATGCAAAAACACCAGGAGGAAGCGAAGAGAACAAGTGCGAAATTTCCCGAACATAAAGAGACAGAACTTTTAGATCCCTGGCCCTGAGATTGGGGTGCAGCTTTTGTGGAAACAAGGGTAAAGAGTGCTCTTCATGATGGCCATGTTTAGCTTGGATTGCTAAAGTTAGGAGTCTTCTACCGCGAAACGTACAGCGATTGAGAGCAAGATATGGCTGCAATTGTAAGTTCATAGCCGAGTTTATTAAACTAATATTTTTTATTCGTGTGGTTTCTCAGTAGAAATTCATGCTGAGAATTTCTTTGCTTTGTGCAGGCATTTTGAAATTAATCGCGCTATTCAGTGGCCTTTAGCAAGAAGCTGGGGCTCTAGAATATTTCAAGGCTCTTGTGACAAGAGATGACGTTATGTGAAGTTCATTGATCGCTTTGAAAAGCGGTCGCGTGTATTTACATGCTTGACTTCGTGCCTTTCAGACGCACACCCTAATCCTCTTAAAGCCCTCTAAGTACATCCAAGGTCTAAAATGTTGTTTATCCGTTCGTACTTTTACTAATTAATAAACATCTAATTTGTTGTCGGCTGTGAACGGCGTCTTGCCTTGTTGATAGCGAAGAATTATTATAGATCTTGTGTACCTTGCTGTGACAAATATTTGCCTCCACGTACTATTTGAGTTTGCTTTTCCACAATATTTATACTCCACTTTCGAGAGTTCTACTGTATATGTGGAGTCAATTTTTTCACGTGGATTTATCCGATCTGGTATAACGGTCAACTAGACAAAGACTAATGACGGGATTGTAAATGAGACTACAATGTTCTCTGTGGAAACTGAGGGAGGGAAAGTTGATGATTGTTTTGTTTAAGTCTCCGTGGATGATCTGTTTAAAATCTTAAACAGTTTCCAATGATAAAAATGTGAATGGATAACAGGCACAGTGAATAATTATATCAGTTTGACTTTGCAAAACGTACCATAATCCATTTTGATCAATTCAGTGAAATTAGTAAAACATGTTGGTCAGAAAATAGATACCACTGTAATAATTATTCTCAATCATGTTGGGTTAGGAATTGTGCCATAAACAGCATGGATGAATTTTTGTAGGCTAATTCCCAAGAAATTATTAAATGATATTTAGCTCAGAGAAATATTCAAGCCAATATTATGGTACGAGATATTTGGGGCACAAAATAAAAATTCTTGCAGTATTCTGAATTTGGAAGGGAAAATAAAAGATTGCAGTATGTTCTGTTGAGAACCAGTCCCTGAACAGTCATGTCAAGGTCTAACAATGTTAACTTTTACACCTGTGACAAAATTGTGTTACTTTATATTTTATCCCCACTTAGAAAATAGACCAAAGAAATTACCTGCACTGATCGGTTTAAAATTGTGTTTCTCTGAAACAATTAGTTTATGAGCTCGAGATTTCTATTGCGTGATAGTTGACTCGGGCTGCGCCCTTTTCAACTATCACTCGAGAGCGAATAATCTAATAATCTAGTAGTCGTTCAAAACTTTCATCTAAATCCTCTTCAAAGACACTTTGAAAACACAAAGAAGCGGCCCCCAGTGCAGGCTGCTATGCTACTCACTATCTACAACAGAATAAAACATGAGTAGTGTAGCTGCAGTGTAATCAGAGGATGACATTCGTGATAGAACACTAGACGTAGATTTGTACTAAAACTTGATAGAAACACAACTAGCATGAGCTGTTGACGTAATAATGGCACAAGCAAAGAGAATTTACATTTTGATGATCAAAGTAAACAGGTTGTTTTCTAAAAGAAATAGAAAACATGTTCTCCGTGTTTCTACAATGTATCGAGTTATACATGTAAAAAACACTAGTGGAAGTTTGGGAGAACTTGAAAAAGCTGTGGAAACACTTGTATGTGTAGGCTTGTGTTTCCACAGCATCTCTCGTTCTCCCAAACTTCCACTCTTGTTTCTATACCTCGATAGGTACACAGGACATGTTTTCTGTATCTTATTAAAAAAACTCGTGTACCTCAAAGTTACTATTATTTTGGAGGGATGGAGGAGACAGGACTTATTTTTCACATTGATGGAAGTTTGTGTCTCAAAAACAGGTAGGGTTTTGAATGGATTTTGGTCTAAACAATGTTAGATGCATAACAAGGTTTAATTTCAATAAAACTCTGTACTGTACCAAACTGATATGAAACAAAAAGCTAGTCTCTAATAGCACACAGTCTAGTTTCTGTAACAGTGTAGATAATTATGTAATAATAATAATAATAATAATAATAATAATAATAATAATAATAATAATAATAATAATAATAAAAGCTTTATTTAAAACTGAAAGACCGATTAGCGAAGTCTGGAAGGAAGACGCTGGTATAAACCGATGATCAGTATCTATAAATATACATATCAAACTCTAAGTACATGTAAGATGCAGCGAGCAAAGGAAGTCATGTCTGATAGACTAGAGCTCGTGAATTTTGCAGTCTGATGGGCAGATTTTGTCTTTTGCTTGCCCACTGGGCAAGAGAACTTTTTTGGGGAAAATACATGAGGAAGTTCAAATTACAGATTAAAATGCACTAAGAAATGAAATTATTGTAACTTTCATTAATAATTAATCATGCTTCAGTAAGAAATGTTTTAGGAGCTAGTGCGAGAATTACTTTTGGCTTGCCCAAATGGCTGGCTTGAAATTTTTTTTTTGCACCCTGAAAATGTATATAATCAAGAGAAGTTTGAAACAGCAATCCATAGGCTCATATTCAATGGTGCGTATTATCGTAACATTTTTATGTAACTCTGAGCTTCTGAGGGTGGGAGAGAGAGGGGGGCGGGGTGGGGTATTACCAGGAGGCTGAGCATAAATGCAAATCTTTAAATCAGTTTTTCATACTCAGTGATGCAGTGATTCAATGAGAAAAAAAATTATACAGACTTGAAGAGATTTTCTCATCAAGAACACATGTACTGTACTGTGTACATTGTGCATGTAGGTGTATTATGCCTGGTGGAAAAATCCTGTTCCAGGCATCCAAAGTGAGGAACAAGGAGTGAAATAACTTCTTCAAGGATCATTTGTAAAAAAAAGCTCTTTCCGGTATACCAGACTCTATTGTATCCCCTGATTGGTCAATTTTAATCTTTTTCAATTTGTTTTTTAATTCTTACCGTTCTTGTATTGCTTCTGCCTAGTTAACAAGTGTCATTGGCTTTGGTAGCAATAATGTTTTTTCTCAATTCTTGTGACAGAATGGTCCTGACCCTCTTGGTGTAACAAATGGTTTAAAAAAGGAATCCCCATCAAGCACAACCCCTGTGAAATCACAAGGAAAGGTAAAGTGGCATTATTCTTTTATCTTTAAGTTACGAGAACACATAAAACAGATGCATTTGGGACCGTTACTGGATAGCTGAAATTGTACCTTGTAACTTGCAAAGAATATATTGGGTTGTTCGTATAGTGTGATCGTCCGGGTGAGTGTAGTTCTGAAAAGAACTGTTGTTGGTGACTGACCTTTCGACAACCTGAACGGAAGTCATCTTTAGAGTCAAGTGAATAGTGTTTGTCAGTCGATGATGTTTCAAGTCTGGTCCGTTGAATGTGATTGGTCAGTCTGAAGATGACTTCCGCTCAGGTTGTCGAAACGTCAGTCACCAACAACAGTTCTTTTCAGAACTACACTCACCCGGGCAATCACACTGTATGAACTACTGATACTCTTGGGTTCAAACCATATACTGTAATACATTGGGTTGTTAGAGCTACATAATTTACAATGGTCCACACAGTTCTTGCAAAGTCCTTGGAATGTTTATTAAGTGTCTAGAGTAAATAAAGCATTGTTGTTGGTGTTGTTGGAAAATTGCCAATTATTGAATACTGATGAATTGGTAAGTCAACTTGACGATAGAAGGTGTCCTGCTAAGGGACTAGCCATGCTACAACAATTTTTTTTGTGCTAAATCACATAATACTAAGGATGAATAAAAATTTACCTTGAGTAAATCTTACTTTTTTTGGTGATGACTCCAACCACAATTTGTCTTGTCCAACTAAGATGGTGTCTTAGTAGGACATATGTCCTTTTAAGAGAAAAAATTATTTGCAGCCCTGAAATGAAGAGGAATACAATATGCATGACTGGTTCGTTTAGCTAGCTCTCTTTGTCTCTGTCCTTTCTTTACTTTCTAACCACTGCTACACTCTGGTGCTCATAGTTTTGACTTGCGTCAGTACCCCTTTATTTTCCCAGTTATAGTTTTTTAACAGCATTGCAATTGACCTACGTTCATGAGAGAACTTACATGTTAGTAGTACTTCTGTGTAACATCAATATGATAATATTGATTTCTTGGTGTGATCTTGTGTTCACAGCTTGAGTCACTTCCTAAAGAAGAGCTCATCAAGTACGTCAGGAAACAGCTTGCTGTGTTAAAGCAAACTAAAGGAAAATGTGAAGGTACATGTACAACTTAAATTGTAGTTCTGCTGTGATATTTCAGCTGTACACTGTCCATCCAGTACTGTGAAGTATTAATTAAAAGCTTTGTGTGATTTTTGATATTTAGAATTGTCATCCCAACTGGAAGAAGAAAAGAATGAAGTTCAAAGATTGGAAAATGAAAAAAGAGAGTGGCTCTCAAGAGGGGTGCATGCAGAATTTGAGAAGAAAGACAAGGTACATGTATTACATGTATAGAATGTATTTTTCTCAAACTCATTAATAATTCATCATGTTTGAACAAAGGAAATCATGACTGTGATGGTGTTTGGATATCTGATCTTAATTCGCATAGATTTTTACGATTTTATTTCTCCATTTTCATCTTAGTTTTAGTTTCGACTTAGAAGATATATCAAACACTCAAGACAGTGTTTTACCTCATTTCCAAACACCTCGAAGTTCGTCAACTCTCTTCTCGGTGTTTGGAAATGTGGTCAGACACAGTCTTTCTTGTTTGATATATTACTTCTTTTTACTCTGAGGTAACTGCAAATGCTTGGTTCGGTTCATTTTTGTCTTAGACATTCTAGAGTTACATGTATCACAGATATATAATTTAGTGGTTTAAAATAATTTACTGATCTTCTGTTATTTCTTTTGAGACGTGACTTCATCCAAGGGATTCATAACCTGTTAGCTATGTATTTCAAGGATGTTATATCTCCTGGCCATATTGCAAAAGTGTTTCTTTGTTTTGGCATCTGAAAAACACACCCTCAGAAAAACTCATGTCTGAAAATTTTTTGCAAGCTTTCGTTTGCTTATCTATTAACTAGAGTTAATATTGTTGTATTAACTTGTTGCAAAAATGGAACTTTATCTTTGAGTTGACTGGGGTATTGCATTAAGTAATGGCTGTAGTGCATAAACAGATGGGCAATTATTATATTTAAACACATGGTATACTTTAAAAAATAATTTGTAACTGGTTGAGGACACCTTTGCCAAACATTTGTGTTTTCTAAAATTATATATCTAAAATCCTTCCATTTTTTAAGCATTGTTGAACTAGTGAATCATAAAACTAAAAAAAGATCTAAACATGTAGGATGTAAATGTTATTATTGCCACCCTTTCATTAATCAGATTTTAAAGAAAAATAGAGAGTTAAAAATGGCTGCTGAACTTGGAAGAAAGATGCTTGAGGAAAATGATGGTTTGCGGGGAATGTACAATGAGCTGGAGCATGAGCATGAAAAGACAGTTAAAGTAAGAAAACTGGCTTAAATTTAAATTCAAAATTTAAGTACCCTTATTTAATTTATTTAAATAACTATGCGTTGTAAGTTTTAAATTAAAGAACACTTAATCAGAATTATTCCATGCACGTGAATTGAAAATGAGATGGTAGTTAGCCAACAAGGTGCATAGTGCCAAGTTGGCTGTAATCATCTTATATCCAAAAAGTGTGAGTGGAATAATTGTTTTATTAAAAACACTCCCAACATATAGAAAACTAAAATAAAATAGACAATGAAGATGCGCCCAAAAATTACATGTTGCTTAACCATACATGTACAGCTGCATTTGTAGGGCATGGTATAATGGCTCATGACCATGATGGCTAAGCCAATAAAAACTCTTGAATTGCATTATCCAATGATCCAGTCTTTAATAATAGGACCATGTTATTGATTAACCATGAGGATCCAATTAATCATTATTACAGGCAGTAATTTGACATTCAATAGATTATTAATGTCAGAAAATTAACTAACGATGATTAAACAAAAGTTTTTCGGATCAAAGCTAAATTAAAACACTGACCCCGTTTCATTCAATACCCTGCAAATAATACCATGCCTTTCAGCTTTGGATGTGAGGTGGATGCAATGGTTCTTGTAGGCTAATAATTATTGTCTCCATTAGTGAGTTAGAAGAGTGAACATACACACACAAGATGGCAGGTCCAACAACAAGATTGTATTGATAAGAGCACATGGTAATACATGCAACCGCTGTACACTACGTGGGCTCATTGAACTACTCCAATGGCTGAACAATCAATATAAAACATTTCGATCACTATAACAACTTGCAGCACATTGTGACAGCAGGATTAAATGATACAAATGGTGTTAAATATAATTACAAGTTTTCATAATAGTTAAAAGCTTGTTTGAATGACCGGTTATTTTTTCAAGTAACTCAGGAATTCTAAACTTAAAATCGTGGCTATAAACATTGAAATGCCCTTGAAAAATTTAAAATGACAGGTCTGATATTATTAAGGAGAAACATGAGGTAAAAGTTTCTAAACTGTTTTTGGCAAATGTTTGGGGAAATAAGATATTTATAATGATTGTGTTATTATATGATATAATATAGATAGGACCCTGCGCACACTCTGGTTGGTCAAAAACCCATGTTTTATTAGAGTATAATACATAGAAAAAGTGTGTTTTATTGTCTTTCGCCACATCACATGTACCTCTATCATAAAGCAAATGAAGAAGCCTAAGCCGTGTATTGCACTCTGATAAAACACTCCGGACATTTGAGAACACTCAAGAAATGTAGAAAATTCTCACCTGTGGCTCATGTTTTCTACATTTCCCTCGTGTTCTTAAATGCCCGTCATGTTTTATCACAGTGTAACACGTGGCTTAGGCTTCTTTATTTGTTCAGTAAACTGGAATATTGTTGTCATATTTGTGGTACATAATATAGGAAGTGAGTATAGAATCCCTTATTTGTGAAAGGCACGTGGTAACAGTAAGTATTAATTCTTGTATGTTTGTGTTCAAACTCATTTTCTAGGAACTTGAAGAGGAATTATCAACTGTTGTCATGGAGAGAGATGGACTTCAAAAGTCTCTTAAAGTTTTGCAGGAAGAATATCAAAGCGTTGCTAAGGAGGCAAAGGTATTCTGTTGTACAGTAGCTCGTAACTTTTGCCTTCAGTAACTCACTGTGAATCTTGCATCTCATAGACCCTTTTCATAATTGGCTGCCAATTATAAATTCTTTTGTAAGTATTAAAATTAGCCTGACTAACCTCGTTCTTCAGTTGATAATTCAAAAGAATTTTTACTCCCAAACGAGTTTAGTGGGGCTAATTTAAATGCAGACAAAAGAATCTTAAATTGGTAGCTATTTATGAAAAGGGTCTATACTCCCTGCAAAGAATTGAGAATTGGAGGCGTGAAATTCATAGTGAGTTGCAGAAAGCAATTTTATGGAGTTCTGTACTATAGATAAACATGATCTAAATCAACTGCACCTGACATGACTGCTCAATATATAAAATGCATTGGACACTTGAGGCACAGTTGTATGGGACTGGCTGGGCATCAGAACATCCATATTATTTTAAATATTCTTATAAGATAATGGATGTTCTCCTATTCACAAGAATTCCAAATAAAACTATGTTCATTAAAGAGCTCACACTATTATTTTAGAAAAAAATCTTAATGTAAGTGAAGCAAGTTTGGAAATTAATTGTGCTTTAAATGCTATATGGCAAGGTAGTCTGGAGCTAATTCCAAGCATTCTGGCCCAGGTTGTTCAAAGCTCAACTTAGGTTAACCCAGGATAAGCAGGAATTTTGACTTCAGTTTTGTAACTCTTCGATAAGGTTTTCTATTTAATATAATATATTTGTTTGTCCTTCAGTTTTGAGTATGAGTAATCTCAAACAACACAAAACATTAGCAGTGAAAAAACATAATTATACAAGATACGTGAATACTTTGTTTAACTTTTAATCTTGGGTTAGCGTTAACTGGCCTTCAAACATCCCAGTCCAGATGGTTCTTTCTTAGTTGGGATTTTGCCACATGGACGGTTTCCATGGAAATGATCATAAACCATGTATTTTAAAATCAAGCATGGCCCTTGCGCCTTATGTTATAAACTTTTGACTGTCATTAGTTACCAACCTACATGTAGCTTGCTTTAGCTGTACTAGGGAATATTAACCCTTAGTCATTTTTTGGGCGGATCTTGGGCGAATATTCCTGAGTACGGCCCTGGTGTTCAGTTGGGAAGAGGTTAGTATTTTAATGGTTCTATGTATAACATTCATGTATCTAAATCAGTTGATTGTGTACTTAAGGAATACAAAAATGCTTTGGAAACACAAGCTCTCCAAGAAGACAGAGTACAAGAACAGCTACAGAAAGACAATCGAGAATTGCTTCAGAAAATACAAGTGAGTGATATTGATGTTTCCCAAAACTAAATCCAACAACAACAAGGACATTGCAAAAGATGAAACATTCAGCTTGATGTAAACTTGGGACTTATAAGGAAAAATTCTGAGTCCCAATGGGATTTGAACCATTGATCTCCCATGTACTTGGTAGGGAGGGGGGGGGGGATTGCTCTCACCACTGAGCTTACAAGGTTTATAGGACAATCTCTGGATTCTTTGCTAGAGATTAAATGTCACTCTATGGTTTGTTGTGATCATATTAGGCCCTCCAACTGGAGAAAGAGCAGACCCTGGAGACATTAACTAAATTTGAACAAGAGAATTACCAACTTCTAGACAAGTGCAAGGTAAGATTTTTTATGCAGTGGTTTGGATTTTTTCACAAAAACTACAACCTGTTCAAGACATTAAATAGCATGGCCCAATGGAATAACTGCTGGAGATAGATCTTTGGTGTAACTGATCATCCAATGATTTGCATTCAGTTTAAATGAGATCAAAAGGATTAATTGTATGCAAATTGTTGCAAGGTTTTTAATCATTTGACTACGCTTCTGAAGTCATCAGAGCACCCATGGGAATCAGCCTGTGGTACTGACATGATTTTCTCTGGCAACTTCTTTGCACATGCAAGAACATTTGGGCTGCTGTTTAGCCATTCAGTGTTAGTACAGAAGTTCTTAGTTGTACGTGCAGCTGGGGCCTAAAATGCTTTGTCGTGAAATTTCCACTTGTTGGTGGTGTGTTGATCAAATTATGCTGTTATTAGTCAATTCAATATAACTGGCAATTTTCTGGCAAAAGACAGCACTTTATTTGCTGGGTAGGACATGTATGATGTAAGTATCTTTCTTTGAACTAGTTCTGAGAACTGCATTTTGTTTTTGCAGGAACTGGAAGTTAACATTGAATCACAGAACAATGATAAGCGGTCTGCAACAATTGAGAACTCTGAATCCTTGGCATTGACAGAGGAGGTGAGAGTATTAATTGAAGGGGTGAGTGCAAAACCATGCTAAGTGACGATTTGGGTGAAAAAAAAAAATTTCGCGAAAGGGCTTGAATTTTTGCATGCGGTCTTCAATGTAATAGAAAAACGTGGTCCTGTATTTTTGTCGCTGGTTTTTGCTTCGTTTATAAAGACGCCGCTAGGAAAACCGAGTGGTTTTTCTGCATACGCAATATCTCGAAAACGAAGCGAAGCTTAGCGGAAAAACTACGGGACATTGTTAAACATACCTACACAAAACTGTATGGGAAATTTGGAGCGTTTTCGACAAAGTTCACTTTTGATTAAAATACCTAGCGCCCTTTTCCCGCCGAGGTCTTCAAATAAACGAAGCCGGACCTTTGTTATGATAAACAGAGCCGACCCTTTGTTATCATAGCCAAGCCAAGCCTTTGTTATAAGTCGAAGTCTCGCCTCGGTTTATTATAACAAAGGATCGGCCCGCCGCGACCGCAAGGACTTTGATTTTACTTAGAAACCAGCAAAATGTCAATTTCACGCAACTTATATAAGCTCAAATTTATTGATTTCAGGTCAAAAGTGGTTAAAACGTTGACTCATGTTAACGCGCGACGGCAAGGATGTTGATTTCTCTTAGAGAGCAGCAAAATGTCAATTTCACGCAACGTAAAAGCTCAAAAATGTCGATTTCAGGTCAAAAAAGGTTTAAATGTTGATTTCATGTTAACCCGTGACGGAAAGGTTGTTGATTTCACTTAGAAAACAGCAAAATGTTGATTTCACGCAACGTATAAGCTCAAAAATGTTGATTTCAGGTCTAAATAGGTCAAAATGCTGATTTCACGTTAACGCGTGATGGCAAGGATGTTGATTTCACTTAGAAAACAGCAAAATGTTAATTTCACGCAGCGTATAAGCTCAAAAACGTTGATTTCAGCTCTAAATAGGTCAAAATGCTGATTTCACGGTAGCGCTTGACGGCAAGGATGTTGATTTCACTTAGAGAGCAGCAAAATGTCAATTTCACACAACGTAAAAGCTCAAAAATGTCGATTTCAGGTCAAAAAAGGTTTAAATGTTGATTTCATGTTAACCCGTGACGGAAAGGTTGTTGATTTCACTTAGAAAACAGCAAAATGTTGATTTCACGCAACGTATAAGCTCAAAAATGTTGATTTCAGGTCTAAATAGGTCAAAATGCTGATTTCACGTTAACGCGTGACGGCAAGGATGTTGATTTCACTTAGAAAACAGCAAAATGTTGATTTCACGCAGCGTATAAGCTCAAAAATGTCGATTTCAGCTCTAAATAGGTCAAAATGCTGATTTCACGGTAGCGCTTGACGGCAAGGATGTTGATTTCACTTAGAAAACAGCAAAATGTTGATTTCACGCAGCGTATAAGCTCAAAAATGTCGATTTCAGCTCTAAATAGGTCAAAATGCTGATTTCACATTAACGCATGACGGCAAGGATGTTGATTTCACTTAGAAAACAGCAAAATGTTAATTTCACGCAGCGTATAAGCTCAAAAATGTTGATTTCAGCTCTAAATAGGTCAAAATGCTGATTTCACGGTAGCGCTTGACGGCAAGGATGTTGATTTCACTTAGAAAACAGCAAAATGTTGATTTCACGCAGCGTATAAGCTCAAAAATGTCGATTTCAGCTCTAAATAGGTCAAAATGCTGATTTCACGTTAACGCGTGACGGCAAGGATGTTGATTTCACTTAGAAAGCAGCAAAATGTTAATTTCACGCAACGTATAAGCTCAAAAATGTTGATTTCAGGTTTAAATAGGTAAAATATGGCGGCCGGAAAATAGTGTTAACATCTGGAACTTACTTTGGTTATCTGGGACAATGACTATCTGCACTGAACAAATAAACATCAAATAAGCACTTTTCCAAATACAGCAACGTCTTAAATGGCTAAAAATCACGAGATAATACATATTTTTCGACAAACGCGATCTAGCTTTATGTCACGCACCGCCTAACAGTTTAACAAATTAACCCTTCTGCGCAACGTACGGGTCTCCATACATCTGCATGTCCGCTGATCCCAGAAGTTCAAAACACTACAAATCATGCCGATATGAAATAAAATCAAAGCAACCTGGATCACAGATCTATGTTACAATCGATCGCTACTTGTTGGCCATTATTATCTTTAAATGAAAAAAGCCGAAACAGTCTAGTTACCAGTTCGAGAAACGCGAGCAGAACGTGATCGCAATGCATGCCGGGAAGGGTCTTTACACCTCATGCGCGGGAAAACATGGCGGTCGATACAAGACAAATTTTATAAGTCAAAAACCAGTTCTCGCTTTCCAAACTTTGACACTAGCAACGCTTGGCAAATGGGCCACAACTCACGAGAGGGTATTTTTCTTGGGCAAGAACTGCTCTTGGACTTTGCTGCCTGGCTCGATCTGACTTCGAACGCCGATAACACGATTACGGTATATCAGCTACCTTCGAAGTTTCAGAACACATTTTGATTCTTTAAAACGTGCTGATGACTTACGGGTTTATCGAGGCTTTATGATGCCTCTCAACCACCAGGCAGGCACACAAGGTACTTTAACACAATGCTTAAGATATTAGTTGACAGAGCTCTAATGCGGCACATCTCTTTTTAGTTCGATGGTATTTCGTTTGCCGCTCGATCGATTCACGTGTTGTGCTCACGTCACAATAGCCGATGTAAACAATCTGTTCCCAGATTTCCGCTCTATATATGCTGTGAGATTTGATTTTGACTTCATACACTATAAACAGTCTGCCTGTTTGCTGTTCAACAAATAAACTCCTAAAGACATGGCTGGGAAAAGCCAAGTATTTTTGCATACGTTATAACTCGAAAACGAAGCAAAATCCAGCAACAAAAATACAGGGCCGCGTTTTTCTATTACATTGAAGACCACATGCAAAAATTCAAGCCCTTTCGCGAAAATTTTTTTTTTTTCACCCAAATCGTCACTTAGCATGGTTTTGCACTCACCCCTTCAATTATAATATTAAGTAATCCATTTATCTTGGAAATTTCTTACGGTAGGTGCACATACTGGTTCTTGTTCACGTATCTGGTAAAGTAGTTGTCATCAGATTGATGCATTTCAGTAATTAACAGCTGTGTAAGGAAAGCACTTTTTTAATCCACTGCTTGATTTGTGACATCCTTCGCACCAATTTCTTCAGCAGAATTTCATCTTCTATTTTTCTGAGCAAAAATATAAATTGTAACTGCCTCATGGAAGTAAAAACGGCTGTGGCCATGCTATGGATGGACATCACATGATTTTGCAGGCCTTTATATGTAACCAAGTTCACCAATAGTTAGTACTGAGAAAAAATCATGCAGACAGACTACTCTCTTCCCAGCCCACAGTTGCACATTAACTAGAAGAATAGGGAGCTTAAGAAACTACAACAGCAACGCCAAGGACAACATCAATTAAAATATGATTTTATATTTTACCTACAAATCTCATGGTACCCTAAAGTCATTTACTCTATTTGATCACTGTCAAAGCTATTGCAGAACTGAATTTAGGACCTATCGTTAAATGCAAAATAAACGTTTAAAAAATTAGCTGTCATGGTTCATGTTCTCCAGACAATGCAGAATTTGGTCATTTCATGTTGTTGTTTTGCGGAGGATGGCAAAGAAATGTACCAAAAATTATATTACATGTGCACAGCCATTGTTCTCCTCATTAAACCTTTTGTTTAGTGACATTGCTGTTGTTGTTGCTGTCACGGTTTTCTTAAGCTCCCTAATAGTTAGTGGAGCCAGCAGACTGTAGACAGAACTGAATTTAATTTTAACCTCATCCCCTCTAACTTGTATGCAACCTCATGTTCCTGAGTTCTTGCAAGACACCTACTTGTACTACTGTATTTTGTGGGAGTAGTGAACTTAATATTTTTTAGTGTGATAGTCCAGATGAGGGTACTTCTACAGTACTTCTGAAAAGAACTGTTGTTGGTGACTGATGTTTCAACAACCTGGGTGGAAGTCATCTTCAGAGTCAAGTGAATAGTGTTAGTCAGTCAATGATGTTATAAGTCTGGTCTGTTGAAAGTGACTAGTCAGTTTAGCTGTGATGTTAATGCCTGAAAGACTTACAATGGACTCACCACTACCGGCAGCTTACAGATGACAAATTATGACAAACAGATATCAAACAGACAGACATACTGTAATATGGATCAAAACATACTACCGAATGGACCAATGGTTGTTGACAAACTTTACATGAGCCTGTCAGCCAATAACATACATGTAATGGCTAAACTGACCAATCACTTTCAATGGACCAGACTTGTAACACACATCATCAAGTGAGAATCTGAAGATGACTTCCACTCAGGTTGCTGAAATGTCAATCACCAACATGTACCAGTCCTGCACTGGGATGATCACACTACATGTATCTAAACTACTGATACTCCTGGGTTCAAACCATTTACTATGTTAATATTTTTTAGCGCATAGGGTTGTATTAATTATATTCTTCAATTTTATTTTATAGCTTCAAGCCAAATTAGCAAAGCTCATGGTTGAAAAGGAGGAGCTCATGAAGGCTGTGGAGTTATCTAGTGATTCCTGTAATGAGAAAGAGGAACAAGAGGTTAAGGTAACAAAAATTGCTCTGAACACAAAGTGGCTCCCACATGATCGCAATGTACATTTAGTAGCCAGTTCATGTTGATTGGATTGGTGATGCCAAGAATGCTGTAATGTTATGTGGCAACTGATCATACACAGGAGTCTATTATTTGGTCTTTTGCAGGATCTTAAGGATCAAATAGAGAAGCTACTTCTGGAAAGAAATGAACTCCAATGTAGATTTGATCGCCTTGCACAGGAGGGAGGAGCTGAAGTTAGAAGTGAGCCTGGCATGGGTCAAGTTATTAGGGAACATTTTGTTATGGAAAATGAGGAGCTTAAAGACAGGAACGAGGTTAGATTTTACGTTATTGTGTGTACCATCCCTACTATTACAGGTTTGCATTTAAGGGCTGTAATCCATAATGTCAGCTGTTATGGCTGAGTACAGGTTAATGTGTGAACTGCCTTTTGTTGATGCAATTTACCCATAAAGTAACAAGTTTGTCTGGGGTGGGAAGACCAAGGTACAGAAAAACAAAGAACAAGAACAAGAACAAGAACAAGAACAACAGAAATTTAATGTTTATTTTGGATGAATTAAGGATGGATTAAGGAGGGGTGGCTTGCCACCCAGTCCCACTACTAAAATTCATGTGTAAAACAGCTTTTCTCTGGGCAGCTGAGTCAGGGAGCCCACATGCCTCCAAAAATACTTGTTAGAATATTGAATTATTTTGTAGATTTGCATGCTCCACTGCACACGGTTTTAAAGCTTTCTTTTCAGTATGCACTGTAAATCCATCTCTCTTGACTGTGTGCTTTCTTGATGTTTATCACTTTTAACTTGCTGCAGCTGTTGAGAAGCGATCTGGAGCTTTCTAGAATAGAAGTGGAGCACCTTAGGAATGCACTGGAGACCATGCGTACAGAGTATGAGGGGCGGGAGACGGCTGTAAGGGTATGCAGCTGTCGCTTCATATTACTGATGGTAGGCTGCTGTAAAGTTCCCAAAAGTAGCAAGAGTTGTTATTCTGACTTAGGGTTTTGCTACCTCTTGGATGCCAACCATGTAGCTTTAATTCCACTTTTGGAGGATCTTTACTTTTTGGTGGGATGCGGAAGGGTGGTGCTACTTTTGGAACTTCACAGTAGTTTGGCAGCTGATGGAAATCATGAATGTTTTCTATTAAAATTTAAGAGATGTGCAGCTGTAGGTCTGCTAGAACTATTTTGCTCCATATTTCATAGCCCTATAACCATTATGTTGTGTTTTGTTATTTTTTTCTGAATTTGTGTAACAATTAATCCTCAGCTGCCATACCTACCTTCTGTACTGCATGGTTTGTGAGGAAATAAATTTTGTGTAGTGATTCTGACAACCTTTGAACCTGTGCATGGTGCTTCTAACATAAGCTGGTTAATAACTCTGACATAAACAATGCCTAACTAACTAACAATCACCTTAAAGTATGTTAATTAACACTTTCAGTAATATAATATTAACTGTGCGGCCATGGGCCGAGCGCGGTTCATGGTTTACCCGTGATTTTTTTTTTTTTTTTTAGATTTGTTGGCGACCAGACCCAAGCTTCCACTTGGCCAAATTTTGAGTCACGCAACCTGTAATGTTTACTCACCAAAAGCTGTTGAAACATTAATAAATCTCATCTCCGATACTGACTTTCGTGGGAAAAAATTAAAAACCCAGCGTTCGTCAAAAATTATATTTTTTCACCAGAAATTTAGCTCGGAACATATACATATTTATATTCGTTTGAATCGTCGATGAAATGACCTTTTCTGGATATTTTTTCCTTTGGGGTCAACAAAAACCTCTAATTACAAAATCACGCTGAACCCACACGTTGCAAAAAAATCTCTTCAAAACCCTGACTTTGAAGTGATATATCACTTTAGCGTTAATAGCTACCACACATCGGCAGACGGTAAATCTATTCCTCAACAATCCAGCTTTATCGTGTTGAAATTTCAGCGA
Organism: Orbicella franksi; assembly: GCF_964199315.1. Classification (NCBI taxonomy): domain Eukaryota; kingdom Metazoa; phylum Cnidaria; class Anthozoa; order Scleractinia; family Merulinidae; genus Orbicella; species Orbicella franksi. The sequence continues at coordinate 27,264,943 of NC_138151.1, forward strand.
AATCGAACAAAACCAGAATTAATTAGAATTTTTTTGTGACCTCACTCCCCAGACTTGACCTAACAAAGGAAGCCACGGTCGCCCATAGCAACCGAAAAACACGAACATAACAAAGCCGACGTTTCAGCCAAAAAACTCCAGAATTATCGCCTGAGAGCTTAAACTTGAATGGGAACATCTTTTTCGAACTTTTTTGATTCAGACGAAAGACTGGCCTTGGCAGGCTACAAAAAAGACCAAGAGAAAAAACAGAACAAGCTGATAATATTTCATTGCATGGCTTTTGGCGCGAAAATGAAAATACAGCTTACTTCTGGATAAATTCAGTGTTAGAAGCCAGCAACCGGTCCCAAATTACTTTCTGTATCCTTACAAATGTCCTGACTTCCATCTCCAAAAGATTTTGCCCCAATTTTAAGCAAATTAACATTTCGCCGACGGCGACCGCCATTACGGTGGCTTGCATACTAAATTAGCTAACTTGACAAAATTCTCCCGAGGGGGGGATATGATGAAAAGAGCTGAAAAATGGCCTGTAATTGGCTAATAATGAGATCATCCCACTGTCCAAATTTGGTGAGAATCGAAAGTAACGCCAATTTTCTGTCATGTTTTCAATCTGTGGTCACTGGAGTGACCAAAATTGATACATCGGTCGGGATAGAGTTTTATTATTAAATTATATGACTTGTGTGACTACTTTAGTAGCCCTTTACTCCTGGAAAACACTAATTAAATTTAATCATAACTTTTAAGAAAGAAAGCTGTTGTTAATAGTGTTATTATCGTGTAGTTCATATCATTCATGCCCATACATATCCTGAAGAAAGTTCTAGATTAAGACCATTACGTCATCGGAGATTTGTCAACGGCTACCACTGATGGTGCTATAATACAGTTTGTGTTGATCAAGTGATGTGATGTCTACAGTAAGAAAAGAATCATCAATGACTGCTTTGGAATGTGCACTGCGTTCCGACGGTAGTGCTAAGCAAACAGTTAAATTTTAAAAGCGTGGTTATAAGATCTAAAAGATCTTCTTGTTCTTACTAGGGGATCATTAATAAATAACAATAATTGTTATTGTATTATTGTTTGTCAGTTCTGCATGACATTCCGGGATAACTCCAGATACTAAGATTGATAAGAGCAACTATTATTATTATTTGTGCTTATTTTCTCAGAAACTAATATAAAATCCTGAATATAAATTTATTTATTTATTTGGGATTTTATTTATTTGCCAAGTAACAGTCAAATTTGTTGTGTACAAAAGGGAACTGATTGGATAATCTGTCTTGTAGGATGTTGAGGAAAATTTAGAGACTGCTGTCAAGGAGTGTGAGGAGAACAAGTTTTATGTCAAGGTGAGTTTTCTGGTGAGTGTCACAGTGGCCTGACAGTTAGACCAGTGCTGTACAGTCATCTGGGACTTGTTGATTTTCCTGGCAGGCAAGTAACATGTCATTTATCGCTTTCCCACTCGGCAAGGACCCAGGCGAGATGTCTACCAACTAAATGAAAAAGAAAGTTAACTAAGACTTACCCAGCCCGAGCAAAATTTAAGAGCCGCTTGTTCAAAGGGCAAGTTGGAACTCAGGTTTTTTCAAGTCCTGCAGACCCCTCCATTTTATGAGCCAAACTTCATTCTATAATGTTAATTAGTAGGCACTTGGCTGTTTTCTATTAGAAATCTGTGAATCTGATTGGTGTTGTCATTGTTTTCTATTCTCTGATAGACAATGATCATGTGACGAAACTGAACATTATTCGTAATTTTTGGCTTATAAATACGAAAGTTTGTAGGATTTTTGCTGTGTCTACTAAAGTGATCGGACTACTCACCTTGTTTTCTATGAGTGATTGTCAACTCTGCTATGCCTTGTTGACTGTTCACCCATATAAAACCCAGGTTTGGAGTCTAATTGTTAACTAAAAACATAATATTAAGTTATTTGTATTTACATGTACCCACATAAACTAACAACATTTTCATTTGAAATCAGGAACTTGGTGATCAACTGAACAAACTGAGGGCAGAGAAAGAGAAAGCTCTGAAATCTCTTAAAACACTCAAAGTTAGTCACGATGTAAGTATTCTGTGTGGTTGTCAGATTAAAGTAAAACTTGTTTATTAAAATCTTATTATGCACCGGTAAGGGTCAATAAAAAATTAAGAACCTGGACATTTGCAAGAGATTTGTTTCCTCTTTTTATTTCTCCTGCAAGCAAATCATTTATTGCACCACTGAAATGATGACAATCCATGGGTACATTTTCAATTTTTTGGGTCAGCCTCAGGGCCATACTGGCCCTGGGCTGGTTTTCAATCAGTACAGCTATCATACTTGGTTAAAAAGACACATACCCTCTCCTTATATACATATTCCTGAAATATGTTTGTCTGTAAATCACTGTGTTCATGTTAACGTAAGTTTGACGTTACTTACCGGTACCTTGCAAGTGAATTTAATATGTATGCTTTCCTTCTTGTTTTGTGAAAATGTGTAGAGACTGAAGAACAAGTTAAAAGAAATGAGCTCCTCTCAGGAAGACTTGAGCAAGATGTCAGTTAAGGTACTTAACTTACCATTTGTATTAGTGTTTGCAAAATTATACCAAAGTCATAAAGAAAGCTTCCTCTCCCCTGAAAAGAAAAACAGCAAGAGCAACAACAACAGTTAAATTCCCTGACTTTAATTGGTTTCAAATCCATGACTATCCTTTTTCGCATTCACATGCATTTTCCAATATTCTTGTTTGCTTTGCAGCATTATTAATATTTTACTGTACATGTACTTGTAAAGCAGCCATAGATGAACCTGCTTGTAGTGATATTTTAGGTAGTCTAGTGGGCAAGCGAATCATGGTTCTTTGTCTGTTATTATAGGAATTAAGAAAGACGCTTTCAGTTGTTAAGATAGAGAAAGAAGACATTGAAACAGCCTTAAATGACAGCAGGAGAGAATTACAGCTACTGGAAGAGAAAAACAAGGTATGTTTCTGGGTAGTGTTGGTTTCTAAATTTACCTTTAACAACTGCCATACAAAATAGAAGTTGGGTACCTTAGACTTTCTAAGACACTTAGAAGCTCCCACAATTGACATTTAAAGTTATCATTTTTTAGTGTTGGAGAATTCTAGTGAAAATGAACAGGTTACTTGCAGATTCATTTTGAATAACTCACTGCACTCAAATTTATTTAAGAGACATGATGCATGTAGAGATAAATTATGGTTGACTTGTTTTGAAGCAATGCCTCTTTTGACTAGCATAGGGGGTGAGGCTGAGTTTTCAAAGAATACAACCATACATGAACACTGAAGTAAGTTTTGATCTCAAGGCATACTGCCATACCATAATCATGTTTCTTCATTGTATTTGTATTTAAAGGAAACAGTGGAGGAATTTCAGAAACTGTTTGTGGAAAATGAAGTGTTGAAAGACTCTGTCACTGGTCTCCAGCAACAGTATAGAAGTACCGCAGAAAGCAATGAGGTGAGCAGAATATTTCAGTGTCTTGTTATAGAACACAAAGCAATGACCTGAGCCAGCATTCAAACCCACTGGATACATTCAGCAACTGAGTCTCTGCTATTTTTTGTTCTTGGGAAAACACCTTACCTCTTCTAACATGTTAATTTATTAAATACTACATGGTGTCATAGTTATGAGTGCAAGCGGCAGGGATGTAGCCAAGAGAAAACTACATGTAAGCAGGCTCATTAAAAAGCCCAGCTGGTTTTTTGTGACCTGTTTGCATCCAAAACATTACCTATTATCAGTCTTTATTTCTTAAATGAAAGTGTGGAAGCATGGTGACCGCATGGTTAGTGTGTTCGCCTCCGGATTGAGTGGCCTGGTTTCGAGCCCTGGCCAGGAACAGTTTGTTTTGCTCTTAGGCAAGACACTGTACTCTCACAGTGCCTCTCTCCACCCAGGTGTATAATTGTAATGCTGGGGGTAACCATTTGATGGAGTACATTTAGCATCCCATCCAGTGGGGAGTAGAAATGTTCCCAGTCGCTTCTTGCCACAGAAAACAGATAAGCACTGGCTTGATGAGCCACTTGGCTGGTATGCAGACTTAACTTTTTTTTTTACCTTTTGCAATGAAGGTAATGTCAGCTAGTGATAAGCTATCTTTCAGTCAATGAAACAAGCCAACAGTCGTCCCTTAGCTACATCCCCGTGGTGGCTTATTTCCTTGTTTTCTTTGTCATTAACCAGGGGCTAATTTTCTCCAATAGCTTTCAATGCTTTCGACATTTTTTTTTCAGTAATCGGTATGTCTCTTACTGTTGTTACATTTTTGTTTATCTATGATTTGCTTCACAATATCAGGCAACAAAGAAACAATTGGAATGTGTTGTCTTCGAAAAGGATGAGCTTAGTCTCTCACTCAAGTCTCTACAAGAGGAACATAACAAGATAGTGAAAGAAAATGAGGTAATTTAAAGAAATAGAAAACCTGAATTTTTATAATGTACCAAAACTGCCTGTGTAAATACAGGAAGATTAAGGTCATCTTGTGGAGGTGCAGAGGCGTCATGGTTGGTGTACTTGTCTCTGGATTGAGTGTTCCAGGTTTGAGCCCTGGCCGGGGTCATTGTGTTGTGTTCTTGTGCAAGAAACTTTACTCTCACAGTGCCTCTCTCGACTTAGGTGTATAAATGAGTACCAGCGAATTTAATGCTGGGGGGTAACCCTGCGATGGACAAGCTCCCATCTAGGGGGGAGTAGAAATACTCTTACTTGTTTCATGCTACAGAAACTAAAGATAAGCACTGGCCTGATGGGCCACTTAGGTCGTATGCAGACATAAAGCCATCTGAATATGTTTAAGTAGAGATTCTTAGGCTATCATGAAGCTTTTCCAGTAAAATCATTGGTCTGTGGGCACATTAATCCCTAAATCATACTAAGTGAAGTTCAGTTGTTTTCACTGTGATCCCATAAAACTGTTTGTTCTTAACTTAAGCAACTACTTCTATGCACTACCTCTGATTCTTGACCAGCAACACTTGCAGAAATTAGAGAGAGATTATAAAATTATATAATTATACTTTGAATTGTAACATTTGTTGTTTGTTTTGTCAAGGGGCTGAAAGGTCAACTTGAGGATTTGACTTCAGCTATGGAGAGTACAAAGAAGAATTCAGAATCATCAAATGAGAATGACGAAGAGCAAACAAAGGTATGTGATAAGGAAATGAAGTTTTTTATTATATACAATTTAGTTGTATACTGAGTGGTACGAAATCAATAAAAACGCTTTCCCACGTGACGAGATCGTTTTTATCCACACATGTGTGATATCATAAATTTGATATCATTTTTGTACTTAAATCTGTTTGTGTATTATCGAAATATTTTCGAATCTTCCCTGGAAGTCTTCGGCAATCTTCGGTTACATGTATCTTCGGAAATTTTTGGAAAATGTTCGGAAACGTTCGTGTGGCCTTTGTACAACTTTATTTCGAGATCCTTAGGTAATCTTCGGAAAGTGGTCGGAAATCTTCGGAAATCTTCGAAGAGAAATTTCGTATCTCCGCGTGGTCATGTAATATTTTCTATGTATTGATGTGACAGCAAGATCCAAAACCCCTAAAATACAGTTCAACCCCGCTATTTCGAACTCTCAGGAGAAATGAAGAAATAGGTCGAAAAAAACGGGAGTTCAACGTAGCCGAGAGTAAATGACTGGAGGGACTATCAAAGGAAAATTGTTTTGACTTCGAAATAATGGGAAATTCGAAATAACCGAGTCTGAATTAATTAGCGTGGGCCAGATGTATAGACTATAATGCAAGTTTCAGTTGGTCCAAAAGCGCGTCGTTAACGTTTGGTTTCTGAAATGACAGGAAGTTTTAAAAAAATTAAAATTGAATTAAATCAAATGCATGTACCTGTAGATTCATTTTTATACGTTCCCTGTGTCATCCACTACTGATTTGACAATGTTTTGACACAGTTTTGTACTAAATAAGGGAACAGATGAAAAGCAAGCTTACATGAATTTTATTAACACGGATAGATGATATTTCTTTTCCTTTGTAGCTCACCAAACAGATAGAAGAATTGACAGCAGAAAGGAAGAAACTGGTGAAGTCACTCACTGAACTGAGGGAGAAGTTTGATACAGCTGTTGCGGAGAATGCAAAGAGAGAAAATCTTATTCAAGACTTAAAGGAAGAAGTCAAAGTTAATTTCCTTGAAAACCAGGTACACTATACATGGTAACCACTTCATTGAATTGGACCAACTGGTGTAATTTTACAACCCTTTAATTCTGGAGAACAAGGTGAATTCACTGCTTAGAACTTGACAGTTGATTGGCCCAATTAAATAATGCTTGAATGTACAGTTTATGTGTCGTGACTGGTGATCAAAGGTCAGCAATGTTAGGTTTGCGCAGATTTCAAGCTTGGTTTTCATTGCAACATACACGTAAGCACTAGTACAAGCATAAGCATAGCTGCAGTAAGAGTGCCCACAACACAGACATAGGCACTTGTAAGCAGAACTAACGTTTTTGTTCTTCTTGTGCTTGTGCTTATGTCAAGTGAGAACGCGCTGCTGTAAGCATAAGCATAAGCATAAGCATAAGTCTGCCATATTGTTTTGAAGTATCGGGGAGGTATGAAATCGAATATAAGGCAATTATCAATTCTGCGCATGCGTACGTGGTTATGCTTGTGTTGTGAGCGTCTACACTACCATTACACTTGTGCTGAAAACCAGGCTTAGTTAATGCAGGATGCAAGGAATTGTATATGAGGAAAAGTACATGAGTGATGTTGTTGAGTTCTGTTTTTCAGGAGCTCAAGAAGCAAGTTGAGACAGTTATTGAACGAGAGAAAAAACTAAAATCAGAGCTAAAGAAGAAAGAACAGGATCTCAAAACAGAACTGGAAAACAGTAAAGTATGTCCAGCTTTAAAAGTCTCCTTAGAATTTTTTTTTTAAAAAATTGCATCCACTTCCAGACACTTACTTGTATGTTCATTAATATTTTTAAGGAGGTAGCGTGCATTGTGTGTTTAGGGACGAACCATTATTTTTTTGAGGAGAGGTTGGACAATTTCCAAAAACACAATCCTGCACAGCAAAAACGGCTGAAAAATATCGTGCAAGGAGGAGCCTTGAACAAAAAACAATCGAGCAATTGCTTTCTGATATTCAGGTCCTGTATTGGACTTTTAAAAAGTTCTTGCTCAAGCTGTTGCCCACCAAAACAATCATGTAAAACCTTATAATTAAGGTGAGAAAAAACTTTCATGTCCAGTAAAATTGCCCAAATCCCCCCCCCCGGGTTGGGGTTGGGCAATCGTCCGTCCGTTAGCGTGCTGGACTTGAAGACTGGAGGCCATTGTTTGCTCATGTAACGTTACCTGACGACCTTAAACGCCAGCTGCAGAGGAGACAAGTAATTAGCACTGCCTGATACGACCTGAAATATACGTTCCTACCCCCCCCCCCCGATTTGTGTATGAATGCCATGATAAATTTCCAACACTGTGGATGTAAATTTTGATTCTAAGCGCAATACTGTGGTATAGTAATAGAGTAGTTTCCATTTGAGATTTGAAAAGTAATTGGTTTTGCATCAACTACGCTACATGATTGGCTTAAAAAAACTCGCACCACTTTTTCATCCAATCAGAAGTAAAACCAAAACCAATCGTGGTTCGCTCGCACTCGTTTTCCCGCGCTTTACGTCAGCTACATTCAATTACTTCGAGGTTTTGATTGGTTCACTGGATTGTGATTGGCTGATTGATTCCTTTGTGATTGGCTGGAGTGATTACTTTGCTTTTGGTCTTACAGCACTAAATTGAAAACCGTGCTCATGTCTCATAATTATCTTGAAGGATGGTCAGAAACAACTTCAGTTCGCACAGAGTGAAAGAAATAAAGTACAGAGTGCATATGATGCACTGAAGAAACAGTGGGAAGAACATTTCACGACGTGTGGTAAAGGCAATAAGGTACTAGACTTTGAGTTATGTGTACATTTGATGTTCTGCAGCCCAGCAAAGGCAAACATGAACTTTCCCATAAATAACTGAACTTGCTAGAATGTGCAGGGGTTACTTTTCAAATGGAGAAAGGAAGTTCTATAATTTGTAGATGCTTCACTAATGAGGCTGATAACTGTGATAAGGGCAATTTTCCAGCTTTTCTATGACCTACGTACTGCTTGTAAGCTTTTATTCAGGTGGTCACATACTTTAGTTTCGTTCAGAGACGAAATGTCAAAGCCACGTTGTACAACACAACAAACAGAACCAAATGAAAGTACTGCTCAGTAGCTTTCTTTTTCACGGTCACCCACTAGGGTTTTCATCCATGGACGTAAAAGTTTGAACCACATTGTGTAACTTGGAAGTTTATCCACAGATGAAAAAAAAAAAAGAAAAAAGAATGCTCGTTAACTGGCTTGAGGGGCTTAGGGGTTCAGTGCCGTCTACTTAACTCAACTTGGTTGCCTTTCTTTAATTGCAGGAAAATCTTAAGAAGACCGAGAAACTAGTCGCTGAAAGGGAGAAGTTACAAAAAGCTTTGGAATCTGCGAAAGAAGAACACAGTCAAATATCAGAGCAAAACCAGGTATGGGATTGCCGAAATACATTGTAAAGCCTCATCTAGTAATTAAAAGTAATTTGCAGTTTCTCGATCATCTTCCATTGGAAAGTAGTCTTGCCTGTGTTTGGTCGTTTCTTGATTATGATTTTTTACATGAATTACTAAGTCAACCAGAGAAAAACCTGGGGGTAGCCAGCCTGCAATAAACTTCCCTCCCTTTCCAGGAGAAATAACAGCACTACAGAAATTGCAATTAAATTGCATCCACTAATTAGCATCAAAGCTAGGAATGGGTGTGCCTTGTTATTGAGTGTTGACTTTTTAAAAACATTTTTGTTTAATTCACAGGATCATGTTTCATGACTGATTTTTTTCCTTGTAATAAATACCTTATGTCATGTCCCCTTCAGAAATCACGCTTGTTTGTAAATCAATTATTAAAGCTATAACTGCAGGATGGTATTTTTCTTGAAGAATCTGCAAGCAGAGTTAAAGACCATGTCACAAGACAGAGATGAGCTTAGGAGCGAAGTGAAATCGTTCGAAAACCAACTGAATGCAGTGGCAGTAGAAAAAGCTGCTCTTTACAAGGATTTTCAATCTGTGATGGATCAGTTGTCAGAGCTGAAAGAGAATCTTCAAGTGGAACAGAAGGAAAAAGAGGTTAGTATGGAATTACTGAAGTAGTTAGGAAACTTGGAAAAGTTCTTTGTTGTATGTTTTTGTTGGCTATTTTGTGGGTTGACCCTGGCCTGCACAAAACCTGGCAAAATACAAAGAGTGGTTATGTGTGCTCATACAACTAACCAATAGAAGCATTGCGATTATGTGATTCATGCATAGGCAATGAGTATAAAACAAAATATGTGCAGGGTCAAGGACCTTCCAACATAAACCTTAGTCTGTTTGTTTGCTTCTCTGATGTTTAACGGCCTTCCTAACCATTATCCTCTATTAACTATGTGCTGACAAAATGTGTATGCACTGTACCACTGAAAAAAGAAAACAAAATGGTGCTTTCTACAAAGAAATTGACAGTACAATAAATTATAGCTTAACTGTCCACAAGGTGGGCAGACTGTCTTCAGGGAGCGGAGGCTACAGGTGGGTGTTATATTAAGAGGGATATTGTACCTGGGTACCATGGACAGGGGAATATCTATTGGGGGTTATCAACACAGGGACTATGCTAAGGGGAACTATATCCCAGGGGGCTATATGTAGGTGATCTATATTAAAGGGAAAAATCTAAGGACTGACTGCTTATCAAGGGATCAGCAAAAGGGTGACTGTCTACAGTAGGGAGGGGTCCCGTCAACAAGGGAATATGTATGTGGTACTATCAACATGCGGATTAACAACACAAGGGCTACCTACCGCTGTTGCATTCTGGGATAATATAAAAATGGGTTATTGACCACCAAGGTTGTTCGGTCAAGATGGCTGGATAGTGGCGTCGTTCTTTTTTTTGCGTGTTTATGGACCAAGTACGGATTTGATGTCCATTAACACTCAAAATAAGAACGAGGCCAATATCCAGCCATCTTGACCGAAGAAGCTTGGTCAATAAAGGATTTATTAATATGGCTTCTGCTTCGGCTTCTGGAAAATTTTTCTTGCGAGACACGACGCGTAATCCTGAGCGGACAAGATAGCGCCATGTTGCCCGCTGGGATAGCCAATCACAGCGTAGGATTGGGTTCATCTTGTCCGCTCACGGAGTTAGCCATATTGTATTCCAAACCCGCGTGAGCAAATCAAGCGACGACAGTGCAGGATGCTTGCAATCATAGAAGACAACCGTGTTTGTCTGTTTTTTTTTCGTGCAGGAATTAAGCCACAGATTGGATGACGTCACTCAAGAAAAGAGTAATTTGCTCAGCAAAGTCTCGAGTTTGGATGAGAGTATTTCATCAGCTGATCAAGATAGAAAAATATTGGAAGATAAGATGAATGCGCTTACAGAGGGAAAGGATGAAGTTGAAAAGAAACTGGCGTCGGTGACGAAGAGTTTAGAAACAGAAAAGCAGGTTTGTCGTGTTAGGAATTTGAGTGTCGGCTCGTTGACTCTGGGGATGAAGTCGATGTGGTCTTTCTCTTTTTAGAAACTAAAAGTGAACTGAAGACTAAATCACAGGGTTGCCACAGGTCAGAAAATGGTCAGGGAAAAAAGTTCTTCGAGGTCAGCGAAAAGTCAGGGAAAATCGAAATAATTTAACGCGACTGATTTAATACCATTGACGGCTGGAAGAAACATTTAGGGTCACTATGATCTCATCGTTATTTTTACGTTATGAAGGAAAAGATTCATTGAAAACTTATCGTCTTTCTGTACGAGTGAAAACGCGGAGGGCTGTAAGTTTACGCTAGAAGCCGCTACTAAATCCGACATTTTGTACATATTTGGTCAGGGAAATTGTATTTTTATCAGGGAAATGTATGGGAATTTTGATAAGCCATGTGGTAGCCATCAATGAAAGGATAACTAGAGAGATTGGCAATCGAGGAATGATTGTTGGACAAGGAATTTTCTTGGAAATCACACATTGACTTTCATCAGTCTGGTCTAACGAGCCGAGAATGTGTGATATTTGATCCTGAATGGTACCGCGAGGAAACGGCATCGTTGCGAGGATGTCATTGTCATTGCCATAAAATCTCATGGTACTCTCGGGTGCCAGTCAAACCAGCAGAAACTCCCGTCTACTCTGTGAAAATCTCGGCGGGTTTGATTTGATGAGAATACCAGACAGTGCGTATGAGAGCAAGTCTGCGTAACAAACGTCCCGTACGAGGGAAGAGTTTCTTGTCTGCTGGTCGCGCGGAATTGGGGCGAGAGCACAAAATCGAAGAACAGAACACCGTGACTTGTTACGCAGGCTATATGAGAGTTTGCGGTAAGACCACAGCGGAGTTTTAAATCTTGTACACACTCGTCAAAGTTCGTTCTTGTTTGATTCTAGTTCGAGAATGAGAATAGACCATATTCGTATTCTTGGTATGGACTGGAGCTAGCTTTTAACTGCGGCTAATGCGCTGAGTCAAATGACATTTATCCCTCTTTAATGATATTCTCCCGCATGAACCTCCATTGCAAGCTAGTTCTAGTCCAAAACCGAGAATACGAATATGGTCTATTTTACAAAGTTCTGTAATCATTTACAAATCTCCTTTTATTCTTATTTTTCTGCTCCAAAAACTGGTTGGGTATGATAGCACTAGAGTTAAGACCAAAAGAGGCTTTCTTTGCTTCCCCTTAATCTTTATTGTCGCTTTTCATGCAGGAGTTAAGCAGCAGGTTGGACAGAGCCGCGCAGGAAAGGAACGATTTACTCAGCAATCTGTCAACCTTGGAGGAGAGGATTTTATCAGCTGAAAATGAAAGCAATGTGTTGCAAGGGAAATTAATATCGCTTACGGAGGAAAAAGCTGGAATTGAAAATCAAATGACACTGTTACGGGAGACATTACAAACTGCAGAAAAAGAAAAGCAGGTTTGTAACAGTAAAAACCTCGCCAGCGTGACGTAATACAGTACAAAACCCGCGTGTAAGAACCTACATTATTTGAAGTCTGGCAAAATATGTTCTTGTGTTTTGGGGTAGTTACTGGCAATTTAGGCTAAGTAAGTTCTTAATTAGGTCCTTAATTTCCTATTAGGGAGATATAGCTGGTGATTATCAGGAAAATAAATAAACTTGGGTTTCGTTATTTATTCACAACTGTATTTTGTATTGCAACTGTATTGTCATGTAATACAAATTTGCAATCTCAAAGGCACACTTCTTGGTTAAAATTTTTGTCATAATTTAAATCTAACCCACATATAAGAACCTGCTTGGTCTTGCTTTGCTTAACAGTTTCTTATATTTTTTGGGCATTAGACCACTAGGTTTATACTGTTATATAGGGAAGTAGTAACACTAGTCACGTTTTGTGAAGATTCAGGCACAATTGACATCGGATGTCTTCATTTCAGGAACTTTTTGATCAGATTAAGAGCTCTTCTTCTGAGGATAGCAAGCTACAGGAGATGGTCGAGAGCTTGGAAAAAATGCTTCGTGATTCTGAGAGTAGAAATCAGGTAAGTAAAATGACGAGAGATATGATCTTGGCTGCTATAACTGATATTCTACGCGAGGAGCGATGCTTGCGTTTGAATAAGATCAATGGAGTAAGACAGCGTTTCCAATACCCCTTCGTCTTCATGTTTAAGTAATATGTCAAACACGAAAGACCGTGTTTGACCACATTTCCAAACACCGTTAAGAGAGTTGAAAATACGATGCGCAGGGGAGTATCTTTGACGAATTTTAAGGTGTTTGGAAATGTGGTCAAAAACTGTCTTGAGTGTTTGAGATATCTTCTCAATCGAAACTAAAACTAAGGAGAAAATGGAGAAATAAAATCGTAAAATCTGTGCCAATAGGCCACGTTCGATAGATCAATATTCATGAATCCGAAGGTTTCAGGTCAAAATTGCAAATTTTTTTTTTGTCTCACAATTCCCGAAAGAGATTTGGATACAAAGAAAACACCGCCAAATATAGAGGTTTGTCCTCGGAGCCATGTTAGAATATTGATATATCAAACATGTCCTATTAAGATCAGATATCCAAACACCGTCACGGACATGATTTCCTGTGTTTAAACTTGATGAATTATTAATGAGTTTGAGAAGTTAATTTCTCAGAATTTTAAAAACATGCCTATAACCCGTAACGAACAAAATTGATATGAAAAAATAAACTTGTTTTCGCATTGAGATAGCTGGCCTGTCTTTGAGAAAGCTATTGTTGAATTAACGAAATTTCCTGTCTACTAGGAACAAAGTCGAGCCCTGCAGGAAAATCAACAGAATCAGGAACATCTGCAAAATAAGATTCAGTCTTTGGAAGAAATGACGAGAAACGGAGAAAGCATGAACAAGGTAGAATTTTGTTGTGTTATTTTGTCAGTTCCAGGTGTTCGCTCAGTTGGAAGTCGGCACGAAGAAGAAGAGTGATTTTTGAGTTATTTTTTTGTAAAAAAAATACCTCTTAGTCGGCGCGTCGGGTATGTTATGGACGGGTCAATGGGTGAGTGAGTGAGTGAGTGAGTGAGTGAGTAAGTGAGTGAGTGAGAGATGTATGTATGTCACACCAATCAGATTGGATCTACTATAAACAGCCAATCAAATTTCTTGTTGTAAAGGTAAATGGTATGTGAGAAGATTTGATCCCGATAGAGTTCAGAACGGCCATATTTATTCTTCTATAAAAGAGGAGGAAGTATTCATATATTGGGTTTACTTCGACATTTTCTGTGGGTTAGGCTGAGGATTTTAGTTAAATGAACGAGATGAGCCTTGAGGTTTGAAACAGTTCGTGAGTTAGTAGTATGCAAATGCAACGAGATATTTTTATTTTTAGTTACAAAGGTAACTTGATACTTTTGTTTTTCACAAGGAGTAAATTCAATTAGAGGTCACGAATCGTCGCGTCTAGTTCTTAGGACTTGCTTTAGAGGGGACGAGACTTTAGATTTGAAACAGTTCTAACGTTTACAATAGTAAGTGCTGGTAACAATTGTTTTGTTCTTGTTGCATGCAAATATAACGAGACATTTTTGGTTTTTAGTTGCAAAGTGTAATGTGACACTCTTGTTTTTCACAAGGGAGTAAATTCAATTAGAGCGGACGAATCGTCATCACTCTTTCCCACGAGATGTTTGCTATCTTTAGTAACAAATGGTAACTTAACACTTTTGTTTTTTATATGGGAGTAAATTCAATTAGAGCTGACAAGTTATCGGCTACTGTTTCCAGGATATTAAACAAAAAAGAAGGTTTTGTTTCTGGACGGTTTTTACGTCTCTGCAGTAGCGGTTTAATAGTTTTATTTGATGACATTCATTTCAGCCCGATATTTTTTAAGGGAAAAAGTATGAAAACTGTTCAAATGTTCTTTGAAGACTGCGTGGCACCAAGTTAAAGTGCATTTAATTAAATCAGACTTTCAACGTGTCAGAGATTTTTTTTTCTCTTTCTTTCTTTTTTCGGTGAAATTGTGTTGTGTTGTGTTGTGTAAAAAGGTAAACTTACGACTTGTGTAAAATGCGAAAAAGTCTCTAAATTAACTTGAGTATTTTTGAGCAAAAATTTCTCTTGGGGGTTGGAAGGGTTATGTGATCGGTGAGCGAGGGAGTTATGCATGTGCGGGTGTCACAGCAATCACAGTGCGGGTTGTATCAAAGAGCGAATCAAATTGCCCGTTAGAAAATAAGATGATAACTACATTGATCTGGAGACATGTCAGATTACTGTAGTTTGTTCAGTCAAACATTTTATGGCTTACTATTTAGCTATCTTACCATGACCGATGTAACATCGCAACCAAAAAAACTTGTCAAATTAACCAAATCATTACTGTACCATGAATGCTTCTATCTACAAAACTTCACAGAAAAAAATAACTCTTGCACGTCTTGCGTGCCTATGTTTATATAAAGCCGACAATCCCAGACGAAAGTAGTTAGGACACTTCAACTGGATGACGTATCCCCCATTCCCCTAGCCTGAAACCAAATGACAGCCGGAAATAAGTCTGAGTTCGCAGGCTACCACCTCCCTAATCAATGTTGGAAAATGCCGACGAAAAGACTAAATGAGGAAAATATTTTTTTTTCCAAGGGGGTTTCAAGTACGTTGGGGTTGGGGAGAGCGGAGGGCGGTCGGGAGCATCATGTTTCCCCAGAAATGTTTGCAATGAATCTTCCTTAGCCTCCTCCCCCCTCCCTTTCGCGATATTTGTCGCCGAGGATGGTTCAGCAACTTGCCGTATTCTCACTACGTCATGTAGACGCGATAATAGCGCTTTTGACAGGTAACTTTCCTCATTTGCATTACAATATAATCTAATATGTATGTGAGGCAATTTCGGGCTATTTGTTAGTTTCAGCCCGAAATTGCCTCGCGGGCACGTTGGATTACGCTGTAATACAAATGAGAAACACTAACCGTGAAAAGGGCTATTTTCGGAGTGCTTGCGGTTGCTCGCACCGTTTTATGACTGGATAATAAGAGTCGGAAGATCTTCGACTGTTTTTTTCCCACTCTCCCTCCCCCTCCCCCTCCCCCCCCCTCCCCTCCATCCCCGGCTGGAACGCGCGCAGTAAAGGTGACGAATGCCTTCCAAAGAAACTCCAGACCAAGAGGAAAATCAATAGCAAACTCTCTTATATCTTTAAGCAGTATTTTGGCTTCAAGAAGTAATAACCAAAGGATTTCATTCGAGATAACCGACAGTTCCTAAACGCTATGAATGTTAAACCTTGAAACAGTGTCAAGATCGCAAGGACCTTAGTTGAAATATATTTTTCACTCGCATGATTTCATGTAAAATGCCGGCTCAAAAACGTCTTAATATTCTTAAGCTGATTTGTTTCTATAGAGACAGGATGCAACAGAAAACATGTCTAAGTGCCATTCGAGAATTTTCTTTGCCGAATGCGAAAATTCATCGACAGCACTTGGCTTTTTTACTTTGAAGATGTGTTCGCGTTCGTACAACAGCTCTTTTAACAAACATTCCACGATGACTACACCACTGTCATTGAGGCTGGCCGCTGTTATAGGTTTTAGTGCACTCTCGATGGGTAGCCCATTTTCATCAGATTATTAATTTGTTGGAGACTTGTGAAGCAGGCCATATTGACGTAGCTATACGAGCTATCACGAGGTCTGACCGCTTGCTGTTGTAAGAACCAAGGGAGCACCTTCTTTCTCAGTCGTGCCGGATAGAGGTGCTTAGTCACTAAAATAAGCCACTTCAGTTATGTGATACACAAAATTGCCTTCAAATCAAAGAAACCCTTACAAAATAATATTTTACTAAGTCAACTTCAACTTCAACGTCTTTGTTGTGTACTATATACAGTGTTTACATTAGTGAGTATATTTGTTACATATTGTTAGGGAAAAGACTAAAGAACGATCGAGAATGAAGATTTGGAACGACGACCTTTTGGAGATTTCGAAACTTTTGGGGCATTTGTTCACGTAGTAACTCTAAGTTCAACAGGGATCGCACTCTTAACTTTGAGCCCTGACTGGTATTTTTACACCAGAGCTAACCAGGAGACCTTGTTTTGTGTCCGTACGTGTGTATGTCATGGCTTGTTGTGATTTCGAATCCACAGGAGCTAGAACAGTGCTTATTGGAGAAAGAGGAAGCGTTGAGAGTAGCACAAAGCAAGACTGCTGAGATGGAACAGGAACTCCACACAGCGTTGCAAGAAAAACAGGTCAGTGAACTGCTTTCGTTTAGAGACTAATCGATTGTGTACTGACTGTCGTCATTGGTTTTTTCTTAGTCTTGTTACTGAGCAGGAATTTTAGCTTGTAGTGTCGTGATGAAACGTTTTGCTCAGTTTCAGTTAGACTAAGAAAAGCGTGGTGCAAATTAGCCGGCTGTTGGCGATTTTGACGACTATATCACTGCCGGTCACAATAGTCAAATGATTCGGTCACGTTAGGTCACGCCACATCACGCCAGGTCACGCTATCCTATATTTTGTGTTCCTCTTGGTAACGGTTCTCTCGTGACAAAAGGCTCACTGGGTGAGCTTAATCGTAAATTGATTGTATTGCATTACTTGATTATTCCCTTTTGTACGATTGGACATGACAAAAACGTAACATAAAAAATAAGTGACCCAGCTCCTTCAAGAAATGATGGCTCACATGTGACATCACGGGCATCCCAAGCAGGTAGGTCGATGGGACGTTAGAAAGTAACTGTGTTGTTTTCCTCATTCAGGATCTTAACGTGAAGCTAACAACATTACAAGAACAGGCGACCACTGTAGAAAACAATGTGCAGACTTCTGAGGAGATAGCGAAGGCATATGAACAGAAAAATAAGGTGAGAATGAAGTCAATTTTGTGAATTCCTAATAATTTGTTGCTTTAGCTTCGTAGCCGGGTCTCTTCGGACGCAGAGTGCTTTCCTACTTGTGAGACTAAAGATTTGACCCGAGCGATTCCTTATTGATAACGTGACTTTACAGCCTTCGGTGAGGGGCAACCTCGTTCCCGGGGTCCTGAGTACCCTGGAAACGAGGTTGCGCTAAGTGTCTCTGATTGTTGGTTACTTTCGCGCGAAAATTCGAAGTCCATTATCAACCATTCAGAGTTTGTACCGTTACGTCATCAGTATGAATTGTTTTTTTTTTTTTGCGCGGAATTCGAGTGAGGGGTGAATTGAGCGTACAAGGAGAAGTGTCTGTGTGAAAAATTCTACTGTAGCGTGCTTTCGCTTTTCTA
This sequence comes from Orbicella franksi, assembly GCF_964199315.1. Classification (NCBI taxonomy): domain Eukaryota; kingdom Metazoa; phylum Cnidaria; class Anthozoa; order Scleractinia; family Merulinidae; genus Orbicella; species Orbicella franksi. The sequence goes on from NC_138151.1 coordinate 27,282,836, forward strand.
ATGTCTGAAGTACTGAAACAAAAATTGTTGTTATCTGGGTTTTGTGCTTAAGGATTTAACAGAAAACCTTGCGACATCGTCAAAGGAAAGGTTGACGTTAGAAGAGAGGATCAAGGCATCGGAAGAGAAGCTGAACAAAGCTGAAGAAAATCACAAGGTGAAAATGCCATTTCATGTTATATTTTAACTGTTGTGAATGATCCCATTTATCGTTGTTCTTTTCCTTGTTAAGGATTTGAAGAGTCAATTGACAGCCTTGTCAGAGGAAAACATCTCTCTTGAAAGCCACGCTAAAAAGCTACGGACAGAGTTAGAAAGTGCCGAGGAAACTCAAGAGGTAAGGTCGAGTGTCTCATCAGGTCATGTTAGGGCTTAACGAAGGTCTCCGTATTGACTAAGGGAAGTAATCGCAGTAAACATACTGGGAGCTGTATTGCATTTGGGCCACAGTCTTACCACTGTCGTATTGTAGCTGTGTTGCACCACAGCCACACCACAGCTTTTCTTGAAGTCTTTTCGTGCCACAGTCCCGCCACAGTTGTACCGTACTTTCTTTGTGTCACAGTCATACCAATTTCGCGAGTGTGTTTTTATTACGCCATAGTAACCATACAGTTTACATTGTTCTTTTGCACCAGAGAGTCATTCTGTATTTTTGTCGGGACACAGTTTAACCACAGTTAAACCACAGTTAAATTAACCCCTGACAATGGACAGTGAAAAATCCTTTGTCTGGAATTGAAAAATAAGTACGAGGCTAAGGATGTGTAAGTATTGTATTCAAATCTAAGCGCCATTAATGCAAAGTGTGTATTGTAGAGTTATGGTCAGTGTACTGGAACGAGATGATTTGAGCCCTGGGCGGGTGTTAGATAAATAAATAGCCTTTATTTTAAAGCGATGAGAAGTAAAGCTAAAAAGTTTATGGGGTCGTTTGTCGTTAGTGTTTGTGTTGTGTTCTTGGCTGAGACACTTGGTTCTTTCCTGCATGTGCCAAATATATATTAGGCTAACTCAACAACAAAATGGAGTAATGGGGTCGGGGGGTGGGGGGGGGGGAGGGTGGAGGAAGGCGGAGCCTGCTTTGGGAGTAGCAATATTCCTAATTTTGTCATGCAATGCTTTTCAGAAGTCTAACACTAACAAATTGTCTATATACTGAATTGAAAATTGCCAGTCCATTGTTGAAGGTTAGAAAAATCTCCCACGCCAAAGCCCTGTGGTCTGTAGCCTAACCCGCAGTACCACGTGACACACTACATTACAACTTGTTCTTGCCTGCATTAACCCTCATAACTCTTTGCTGTAAGACAACGCATGCGTGCTCCCTCGAGTCTCCTACGCAGGCGCATTCTTGACCCTTAAGGCCTTCTCTTACTCTGCTGGAAGGAGAAAAGGACGCTGGATTGCTATTAGCAACCCCCCCTTCAAATGAACACCTTTTGGCTCGCCACACACTCGAAGTGTTGCTATGTTACAGGCTTGTAGCAGGAGACATGGCAAGTTGTGAAACAGATGTAAGGGGAGACCTTAAAGACTTCCTCCAAGAAACTTTTCTGGCAATTTTTTTTTGTTCTGGAAGTTGAGCAGGCCTTGTTTCCAGCCAGATTTTGGCTCTGCATAAATGAATTTTCCCAGTGCCCTGGTTTTCGTGCTTCGAGAAAGAGAGGGCACTAGGGTCGAGAATGGCCTCGAACATTCGTACTCTTGCTGCACTTGCGCTGAAATTTACTTTCCTGAATTTGATTGACAGTCAGGCTTTCAGTGACACTGCATGCCGTTTTTCAGGGGCTGAATGCACAGCTATTGTCTATCTCTCAAGAAAAGAGCACCCTTCTGTCCGAGCTGATCACTCTTCAAGACAGCTTTATCCAGGAGCAAAGCACGACTACGGTACTGATCTTTTTAACCGACGCATGCGTGCTACGGCTCAATTACCGGCTTTTCCATCGCTTCATCTGGGAATGTTTTGATGCGTGGCGGCCATTTTGAATCTTGAAGAATGTACTTTCTTTCATTCACAATAGGTTATTTCCGAGTTATTGTGCCGCTGTTTTTAAACGAGTCCTTGTGCAAAACCTTTCAAATGAAAATAAGTTTACTTTGCATGAAAATAACCGGTAGACAGAACACATTTCTTCGCGAGACAGAGGCAAAATGCAACACGGAAATGGCCTATCACAAATGGTTGCTACATCAAAACGTTCCATCTAAAAGCCATAACCATTTAACCACTAACTTCTGGCTTTATTTTAATATCTAAATTGTTTTGCTTCGCTACTAACAACCACAACTTTGTTTCGTCTATTTCTGTTCCGCCTTTACACAAAGTGTGTCACAAATTTGCTGCAAGTTTCTTTTATTGTGTGAAACGTACTATTCTTCGCCCGGATATTGTAAGCTTTTGTGAAACAATTTTGCTGAATGCATATTGATTTAAATGTGGCTATATCGTAGTCAATTCTCTCGTAACGTTTTGGATTAATTTTTGAATCCCGCCGCACGTGTGAAACTTCTCAGCCAAGTAATGAGGACACAAGCGCTCGTGCAATAGACCAATTTCGATATATTAAAATTCAGCCTAAAACAATAGACCTCAGCACGAGGCTCCGGGGAATAAATACAGACTTTGTGGGGTTTATTCCCCAGAACCTCGTGCTGAGGTCTATTGTTTTAGGCTGAATTTTAATATATCGAAATTGGTCTATTTAAGTGCATGATTTTCCAGGGTACTTGGTTTAAGGGTCGGTCACTTTCTGAGTTACCCTTTTCCTCTGTTTCAAAGCGAGTCTTCGTTCGAAACTGTTGTTATGAAAATGCGTTTAAGTTCATTTTCATGCAAATCAAACTCATTTTTATAAGAAAAGTTTTGCACGAGGACTCGTTTTGAAAGGCAAGAGACAAGAGGCAACTCGGAAATGGCCTATTGCAAAGCCATCGTGTCAAAAGTGAGAAAGAAGTATTTAACGAGACACACAGATCCTGCCTATCTCACTGATTATCGTTAATCGGAAAGATTAGTCGAAATACGCACACAAAGTAGGAAATTTCGTTTCATTTTAAAAGCTGACACTTTCATTTGCTACCTGTTTGCCTGCTTGCTGTAAAAGTTAAACTTAGAAAAAGGGCTTTTCCTTTTTCTCTGCTAGATTTGCCAGTCAAGTTTCTTTCTCTGTTTAAAACTGTGAAAGTTTTGTTTCTTCATTCTTGTGCTATTCATGCTCTTTCTTTTACTAATGGGTTTCTTCTTGGTCTTTGTAATGAGGGTGTAGAAATCTGCCCTGGGCTGTTAAACACAAGGGGCTTTGGCTTCCGTTCCGGTATGAGTTGTAGTGTTGCCATTGTTGCTGCCGTGTTGCGGGTAGTAATGTATTTGTTTGTTTAACGAAGGGTTTGTGTTTATTGATGTAGACAATTAGAAATGTATATGTCATGTTTGATTTGAGCGCAAAAGCGGTTTTTCAGCCACCATCCATAGTAATTGTGCGGAGAAATTAGCAAGCTGCTCAAAGCACGTGACTTGTTTCACGTTGGTTTTCCTGCGTTCAACGTAAGTTAGATTTGTTAGCAACGTTTGACACCTTAAATTTGTTTACCCCGAACTTAACACCTGTACTGTGCTTTTCTGATCTTGACACCAGTGACGTATTTTCTACGCTTTTGCCGAGCGTGTCTTCCCGCGCAAAACTCAATGAACATATTTTCCCGCGCAAAACACCGTGAACATGTTTTCCCGCGCAAAACACGGTGAACATGTTTTCCCCCGCAAAACACCGTGAACATGTTTTCCCGCGCAAAACGCCGTGAACTTGTTTTCCCGCGCAAGACGTCGTGAACACGTTTTCCCGCACAAAACACCGTGAACATCATTTCCCGCGCTTGACGACAGTTCCTTGGCTTTGTTTTGAGTTCTGATTGGTTTACTAGGCAATTGTACTTTGAGCTTAGTTCTATGGTGCTCATTACGAAAGTGCAAAATCGTATAATATATCAGGGTTAAGGTACGAGGGATTCAATTCAATTGAGTTTTTTTCCTTCTCTTCCACCCAGGATTTGCGTCAGCAGTTGATTTTTGCCCAGACTGATAAAGAAAAACTGCAGCAGTCGCTGTCTCTTACTGAGGAACAGCAAACGACACTCAACAACAAGCTGGAGGTTTGTGACGTGTCAGTGTTTCGTACGTGTGAGAAAGTCACGCATTTACACGCGCGATCACCACCTTTTTGTTCTCCGGCCATCATAAGCCCACTCAGCTTATTTCAGCTTTTCGTTTCAACCAACCCTTTTATTTTCACCTCTCATTCCCCGAGCCAAACCTCACCGCAATATATTTAGCTCTTTCTTATCTGCGCATAAACCAAGTGTGTGTGACCATTCAAATGAAAGCTTTTGAGCAGAACTTTCATGTGGTAATGTTTTTTAATGCTGTACAAGGTGGTTCTAACATTTAAGTCTTTGGATAAAACCCTAATGTGTGACCATTCAAATAAACGCTTTCGAGCAGGACTTTCGTGTGGTACTGCTTACTTTGCTGTACACGGGGGTTCTCACATTTAAGCCTTTAAATGATACCCTATAGTGTGTGACCATTCAAATGAAAACTGTCGAGTACTTTCATATTGTACTGCTAATCCTGTTTAGCAGTCGTTTCCTTCCCAAGCGCACGAGAGGTGAACGAAAAGCTTGAGAGGCACACAAAGGCTTAGGGCGCGAAAGCCCCCCCCCCCCCCCCACCCACAAAAATAGGAAGAGGGTAGAGGCCACTGTCGCGCGTTTGGGCAGGAAACGACTGCTAGGGAGGCTAGTTGCTTGGTGACGGAACGGCGTGAAACGTTTTCAGAAGAATTCGATTGTTATAAGGCTCTTTTTAATTGTAAGTCGCGTTTGTATTTCGTTATCCTCCACTGTACATTCAAAGTTACCACCTCTAACTAAATTACTCGACGCAAAAGGATTGACTCAGCTTTTATCCAGTACTGCCGATCGAAAGTTAACGGTGGACTGTGTGTTTCAAGTGTTATTTTTATTATTAGGAATAATCTGTTTTTCGTCTTGCGGTAAACTGTATAGAACTTGTGCCGTTCCGTTTTTGCAGGAATCTCGGCGAATAATTCAAGAATTGGAAAATAGTGCTAAACAACTATCAAAGGATCTAAAGGAAGCGAATGAGGAAAAAGCTGTAAGTATTCCTTGAAATTAATTCATTGGACTATTATTACAGGTAACCACGACATTGTTTGGATACTCTACCTTCCAGCGCTATTCATCGTTGGTAATTCAAGGTTTATAGCTTCCTCGTTTTCTTTAATCTGTTAAATGGCGGCCGCTATACTAGGTTTAATGAAGTATCTTCCAGAAGTTTGGTTGGTTGAGTTTTCGCGCGAAATGTTATTTTTCTTATCTGAATTAAATTACGGTCTACGTAAGCAAACTTTCATTATCGCTTGAGGGCGGACAGTGCAGTTCTGTGGTAAAGAATAGTTCCAACTTTCGTTTATCGCTTTCAAAATGATTCAAATGATGTAATAAATATTTATCGATTTATCTATTTCCCCTGAAATGGCAGTTCGCAATTGTGTGAACCGACTTGTAGAATTAAATTAAAAAAGCGAGGAAATTCGTTTACGAAGATTTAATTCTAACGCAGTTCTCTGAATGTGCTGTTCGCGTGTTTTAATATTTTATTGGAAATACGACCGGCGTTGTTTTTGAGAACTGTTTTGGAAATACAGGTTTGGTCACCCGGTCACCTATTCTCCGCATCAGTGAATGTTACTCAGTACCTCAAAGTGTTGCTGACTTGACTTCATTTCATCTCAACCAGGGGAATATCCAATCTTGAAGAGCTACATGAGCCCGCGGTCCTCGTTCGAGTAGTTGCCCAAGCAACACAGGTCACATTTGCATGACAAATTTTCGAGTGCTCTATATTTTGCCACCGTCTTGTTTGTTAGACAGACCAAACCATCATTTCATATACTGGAGACCTGCACCATTTCAATGTTCTTTATAATTGGCAAGACGAGACAGTATATAAGCTTATATAAGCAACACTAATGTTATGCCTATAGCTTTAAAAACAGAAGACGCAGATTACTGAGTTCGAATTGAAACTTTTGTATTGGTGCTACCCAACTGGGACATTGCCTTGCAGTCATATTTATGTTGGACCTTTGTGCGATGTTTCTTCAGGGTGTTTAGACAAGTCGTTGGCGTTCGTTCGTTTTACCAAAATAATGTAACTGTAAATTTAGCATGTCTGGCAAACATTGGCACTTTATAAGCTTAAGGTGAAAATATAATCTGCTAATTGCAAAGTGCCCTACCAAGCGCGTCATTTTATAATGCGGTTATTGCAGGGAAATAAAATAAAGTTTACTTTTAATGATATTCGGCTGTATACCGTGTTAAATATTTAGTTAGCGGTTGCGCAAACTTTTGAGCGTAATAAGTTTTTTTCACCTGGCGATGCGTTAATAGACCCCTGTCTAGTTGTAAAACAAAAGTAAAACAAAAAGTTTCACTAAGAAATTTGCATACTAGTATTTGTTCAAGCGACCTACGTGGTTCTGTTTGCTTACAACGAAGCCTTCGCTCACGAAAATATCTCTTCTTAGCTTTGAACTTCACGGAGTATTTAAAGTTTTCACCGAGTGGTGGTTTATTGCGGTAAAGTGTGTTGTTTAGTCTGCCATTTTCGCACTTCTACTTCGGATTGGTTCGGAGTTTCGTTAACTCGTATGTTCTGTCCGTGTTGTGGACTCATGTAAATTATGTTTTGTTTTTAAGAGGTTATCACTCGTTTCAGCTTAGTTTAGGGTAACTCTTTCCTTGATATGCATACTTTTGTTGTTGGGAAACAAATTATAAAGCAAACCATCTTTTATTACAACTCAGAGAGGAAAAAATTGCAGAACTTCTGTTATTGCAAATGAAAGCAATATAAATGTACATATCAGACTGTTCGTTTAATATGCGGTCAATTATGTGTGTGCTAGCGGCGTTATGCCGCGTTATCTGTGATAATTTAGATTAATGTGTTACGATTTTTTTGTGATTTAGTATTGACACTAATAGCGACTTCAACTTGTATCTCATTTCGTCAGCAAAACATTTATTGCACCACATTGTTAACTGCTTGTTTTGGATTTTTTTCCCTTATTCAGCATCAAGAAGCCGAGATCGAAGAGTTATTCAGAACACAGGACGATTTACAAGCTAAATACAACGATGAATTGAGAGAGAAAAAGGTAAAATATTATCCGATGAATTTCAGGTTATGAAAGTGTCATTTTTTAGATTGCGTGACGTTGTACCTAAATTTGCATTGTCGCGTCGGTATGCTAATCCATTATGGGTCACGCTATTGGTCCTATTGTCAGCGGTTGTTATGTGGTACCGCAAAATTCCGGTTATAAGCCTTGGGTTTATACAGCTTCATAAGGGTTTTTGTGGGCTTATAAAAGCGGCCTAAAAGCGGAAGAGTTTTTTTGTTGTTGTTGTTTTGTTTTGTTTTTTTCAGTTTACATGGTCCTATAAGCGGGGTGCAGAGCTTAAACTGGAGTTTTACGGTTTTTGTCTCACGGAGTAATACATTGCTTTATTTAGATTTTCCTATGTATAGCCCAGTTATGTTCAAAGACCTTGATGCCTTTTGCCTATAAGTTTATTTTATTTAAATTGTTTATCGTATTTTTTCTTATAGCTTTTCCAACCACCTTTCAAAGATTTAGTTAGAGTAGTGACTCGATTTGCGGGCAATTTTATTTTTAACAAACTCCCCAAATTTATGTAAGGGAATATGAATTTTCAATTAACCTTTGGCCTTTGAAGTATGCAGTAGTTTCCTGTTCACGCTATCATCGAGTGTCAAGGGAATATTTCGAAGCAATTAGACCATTCAGTCCGGAGTAGGATATAATTTCACTTCTTTGAGGTCCCACGGAATGAATGTACTTATCAATAGATGTCAAAGACTAAAAGTTCAAAGATCTCTGTAAGATACAATCCTTAAAAAACTTGGTGAAAGCGTGCAGGAAACTGAACAGTGAATACTGTTTATGCCTGAGGTAAGAATGATTTCGTCAGTCGTTTTATGTTACTGTGCCATGTGGGACGATCTGACGCTCTCGTGACTGGCCTGCTTGTATGTTTGACTTGTTTATGCAGATGTAGCCGCCGTTTCTGCCCCAAGTATTCGATTCTATCAGGAAATAACATCTTTTTACTCCTGTATCTCAATTGTGTCCTTCTAGTTCGATCATTGGTGCGATTAGTAACCGCATGGCGGGGTAGCGTTGAAATCCACTGAATCTGTAAATCTTCCTTCCTCCCGCCGTTGTTAAACTGAGTAACTTGTTCACCGTTCCAGTGTTGTATTCCGCTATCTCAAAATATTTACAAACAACCCTTTAGTAAAGCCCTGACTTCTTCAGTGTTTGTGTCATTGTAGGAGCTGAATGATTACATTGAACAACTTCACGAAGAATTGGATGATGTACATGTTCAGTTTGATGTATTGTCGAAGGAACACAAGGTTAGTGGTAGAATACTTCACGACTTAATTCCTTGAGTATTTGTTTTCTTACCGTCTTTGAGGGTTGATAATGAAGTCTTAGCAACAGCGGTGTAGCCATTTCAATATAAAAGCGGAAGTTCTTCTCGGCTTCCAACAAGCCATTTCATTGTTCGTGACTATTACACGCACTATATAAACTAATGACCCATCTTTAAAAAGTGTCGCCTATTTAGTTCGTTGTTTGAAATCCCACGGTCTTAATCTTCCCAATTCTTAAACATTTTTTTGGTCGGTTTAAGTTTCTTATATTGTACCTTGGTCGACTGTGTTGAGGTAATGCTGTATATTTTGAAAGAATGACTTAGAATAATTACTCTTAATACATGTACGCACTATACGGCTCCTGTAGAACGATTATGTGAAATGCAAGGGAGTTGTATCCCTTTGAGGTCTGCAGGTAGGCTACCATACATATGGTGCCGGTTTATTGTTTGGCTACCTGTGAACTGCACACAACGATTAAATGTAAATCATTGAAGTTGCTCCGGCTGAGTAAATGGCGTAGGAAGTCGCTCTATTGACACATGTTCAAAGTTTTAAATCTCATTACTGAATTATTTTAATGGTAGTTTTCAGGATGCTGCCGTGATGTAGTCCATCAGGTCAATTTCTCCTAGTTGAAAACAACAGTACATGTATATTTGTTTAGTGAATTCCCATGTCTGCTTATTAATGTATTGATACTGAAATATCGTTTTGTTTAATGATGTAAAAAAATATTCTGAAGCAAAATTGTGACAACATAGATATTTTTTTCTTTTTGATGTTTAGGATTTATCTGGAAGACTAGCAGAAATCCAATCTGGTCAACTGTCCACTGAATCGCAACATTATCAACAGCTTTCTGAACTCCAAGAAATTAATACCGGCTTACAGCAGGTGAGTCACGCAACTTACGCATGTCACGGAACACGAAAATGAAAATAAACAATGAAAAATGAAAGGAATGTTTGTACAGACTACAGATTTTAAAGCATAATGCGTCACGCAACAGACGTGTGTCATGGAACACGAAAATGAATATTAATAATGAAAAGCTAAAGGAATCTGTACAGACTACAGGTGTGGAAGCATAATGAATCACGTAACGAACGTCTTTTGAGTCACGCAATAGACGAAAATGAAAAATTAACAACGTAAAATTAAAGGAATGTGTTTCCAGGAAGGAAGTAAGGTATTTGTATTTGTTTTGGTTCAAAAAATTGCTGTGCTTTTATTTGAAAGGGAATTTGTATGTGAAAATTTAAACAGGATATGAGAACATTGCATGGTGATACTTTCAAACCAATAATTTATAAGCAGAAGCGTCATTGAAGGAAGATAAGGACTCTGAAAATACTACAGTGACACAAGAGACGATCATGGTCTCTTGTTTGACATCATACAGTACATGTGAATCGGAGAGGGGTGATCGTGTAAGGAATCTTGTGTCCAAGAGTCACAGAGTCGACAGCCTATCTTTTGCTGTAACTGATAAACAACTGAAGCTTCTCAAAGAAAGGGCGACGTTTCTTTCCAAATGAAATTGGCTTACTATTTTTGCCCTTGCGACGTTAAAAAAGCTGTTTCTAAACTTTCTCTGCTTTTGTAATTTTTGTTTGTTTCCTGGCAGGATAATCAAAACTTGAAGGAAACGGTCAGTACACTGAATACATCTTTTGAGGAAAAAGGAAGCGAACTTACTGAGGCATTGTGTGAACTTGAAGAAAGCAAGAAAGAAGCGGAAAAACTGAACTCCGAACTTAACGCGCTAAAAGAATCTCTTGTGTCAAAGGATAAAGAACTTGCGGAATTGAGAGAGAGATTGAACGTCTTTCATGTGGAAAAGGAGACCATGAGTCAGTCTGTGGGCCAACTGAGCGAGAACTTACAGGGATTGAGCAGCGAGAAGGAAGAGCTAGCCTTGACTATCGAGAGTTTGAACAAGAATTTGGAAGAGAAGGATAATCGAATAACTGAGTTATCAGCGAGTCTTGAACAGCAGAAAAATGAACTGGAGACGCTTAAGGAGAGTTTTAACGGTGTTTCCGAGAAGTTGGGAAGTAAAGAGGAAGAGTTTAAGAAAGCTGTTAAAGCTGTGAAACAACTGAAGCAGAATTTACTAAAATCGCAAGAAAAGGTGAAAATATTGAGCGATAAACTCGAGGAAAAAGAACAAGAAGGAAGAAAATCCACTGATAAGTTAACAGCACAAGAGGAGGAATTCACCGCCCTGAAATCGAGCGTTGAAAAATGGAACGAGAGCGTTCAGGCCAAGGATGCTGAAATTGAAGATTGTAAAGAAAGACTTAACCAAAAAGACAAAGAGTTGGAGAACTTTCAAGAGGTTGTGAACAGTTTGAATGCTAAAGTGGAAGGAACCTCTATGGACTTAGCGACTTCAAAGGAGTTGAACGACAAACTCACGAAGCAAGTACAAAATTTGAAAGTCGAAGTTGAAACTCTGCAATCGAGTTTGCAAGAAAAAGGAGAGAATAATAGCAATGTTAAAGAGAAATTACGGGAGCAGTTAGAAGTGGGGGAAGATTTGAGGTCGAAAGTACGTTCGCTGGAAGAATTGATTAATTGTCACAACGAGGAGAGGGAGATGCTTGACAAGACTTGTAAACAACGAGACGAAACCATCGACAAGCTGAAGGAGGATGTAGAGCTACAAGCAAAAAATATAGCAGATTTTAACGAAAAAGCCGCGTCAAAGGACAACGAAATAAAGACTTTACAGGAATTTAACGAAAAATTGAATCTGTCCGTCCTAGAAAGGGAAGAAGAGAATGAGAGACTTCAGCTGGAGAGGAAAGAACTTTGCAGCAAGGTTCATTCTCTTAATGAAACAATTGCTTCTAAGGAGGAGGTGCTGCGAAAATTGAAGAAAAAGCTGGAGTCGTTTGAACAGCAGACTGCTTCTATAGATAAAGATATTCTTTTGAAAGAAGAAGAGGTGCAGCAGCTGAGAGCGTTGAATGAGGAAAAAGAACATTGTATCGCTGACGCGGAATCAAGAATGGAAGCTCAGCAACTGGAATTGAGCAAATTGCAAAATGAAATTTCCGATAAGAATCAAACGATTGAATACAAAGACGAAGAACTTCGGAAACATAAAGAAGCAATGGAGGAAAACGCTGCGCGAATCTCGTCCCTTGAAACGAGTATTCAATCACTGAACGCAGCCCTCGAAGCGAAAGCAATGGAGGTGAAAAATCTTGAGGTTCAGCTGAGCGAAAAGCGAACAGAAGTGGAGTCTGTGCAAAATGCCATGTCCAATTTGAGTAGCGAGATGGAATCAGGCGCTCGAGAAGTCTATGAGTTTACAAACAGGATAGAGGAACTACAAAAAGAACTGGAAACCATCGCGGAGGCTAGAGGTGAGTTATGAAGTTGTTATAAGTATGGGTAATCAAATGTTGATGAGTGAAATAAGGAAAACGAATAGGAAAATATCGAGAAATTTCGCGCAGTGGGAAGGAGTTTCTTTCCTAATGACTTAGGTTTTGAGTGGGCATTGTGCTCTGACTGGCTTAACTATTTTTCTTTAGATTTATCCAAACAGATAAGGGTTCCTTTTCTTTCAGCCGATCAGATGTAACACCTGTTGCGTAGGCCATTTTACCGCGCTTTCTGTGGCGATTTTCCACGCTTTCCCATCAGTGATCAGTCGAAGATGCAACTTTTTGGTTGGGATAGTTTTCTTCACTGGACACATATTGGTTTCATTATTAGCTTGTCTTGAATTGCAGCTCAAACTTCTACGTCCAGTATCGTTTACCTCACTTACCTTGTCGTTTCTTTACATTGTACAGATGCATTGGAGAAAGAAAATAAAGAGAAAGATGATAAAATGAACAAGTTCAAACAAGTCGCGTTAAAGGCGAAGAAAGAGCTGGAGAATCACAAGAAACAGGTTTGTCTTTTGTACATGTTACTCGCGGATAGTTTGACAATTAAGTTATTAAATGAAATCGCATCATTTATTCTGTTGTCTTTTTATGTCTAGTGGAAGGATGAAAAGGACGAACTGACTTCCACAATTCAAGAACTGAGAGAAGACGCCCAAACATTGAACGCTAAGTTTGTTGAGCAGCAAGAAGAAACTCTAAAACAAGGCAATGAGTATCAGGTATAACAGCGTTTGAACCAGTGACTTCTCTTGCAGTAGTTGGTTTAGCTTGTCACGTAACCCCTTAGCGTCATATCAGGTCGGATCAGGAGTAGTGTTGCGTGACTACTAGGAGGGTCACGTGATGGACCAGGACGTTGTGTTGTTCACTTAATTAAGTGTAATGCTGATGACAGTAAGATTTTCGCGTGACAGTTACGTGATTTTTTTCTGTGAAGCATAAGAAGAGAAATTTTTTTTGAACTCTGGCTTAGTGCATAATGCAATTTGTTTGGTGAGAATTCTTAAATGAGATCCAATTTTCCGTGCTTGAACTTCATAGGAAATGCAAACTCAACTGACCAGACTGCAAGAGGAACTGGAAGCAGAGAAGACAAAGTAAGTTGCCTTGTTGACCAAATAGAGAGGCAACAAAATGAAGGGATTGTTAAGTAAAATGCTTGCCTTGTTGTCCTAGTAACAGAACTTGACGATTGACTTGTGTTCATGTTTAGAGGCCATTTGCTATTTGGCAGGGCCATACTTGTTCTTCGTGCTAGTCTTAATAAAGAACAAGAAGTCTAAATTAAACGACGATCAAATTTGCTCAGAGTTGACAGAACTTTCCAGCTCGGGTCTAACGAGGATAAAAACGAGGCAGGGCGTAAGTGAAAACTCGTGTCCATACTCATGAACAATTGAGTAAGTTCAAATCGGTGACAATAATAGACAGTTGATGAAAGCGCGCGAGTGTAGGCAGCCGAAAGGGAGTCAGAGTTTGAACTCCAATCAGAAATCCTAGTCTTGAAAGCTATAGAAAAGTGTGTATTGTGTGAATTGAAGCAGATTGATATAAGGATTTTGCCATACCGATTGAAATCAAGGTATGCCATTGTGTGTCTGAAATTTCGAACACCCAAGACTTCGTCACTTTTTGTATACGTCGGTTTCCTTGACGCAACGCTTCTTCTACTAACACCACAAGAGGGATTCAATCTTTGCGTGACTTTCAAAGTAAGGGCCGCGAACATCAACTTAAGCTTTCGTTCATAATTTTTGACATGACTTTTGTCCGTGAAGAGAGATATTTTCTTATGTGGTAAACTTTATTTGCAGTTCAGCCAGCTCCACCCGTAATGTGTCACAGGTCGAACAGGAACTGGCAAACATCCGCCAAGAAGCAGAAAAATTGTCGACAGAAAATGAAAGTTTGAACAAGAATTATGAATCGCTACTCAAGGTAACTAGGTTTTTTTGTTTGAGATCTGATAGGATCCTTTTAGCCTTTCAGTAACATGAATTTAATTAACTTGAGTTTGTCGTCTAATTCACAGGTAGTGGAGAGAGAGCGGAATGATTCAAAAGCTGAGCAAGAAAAACTGAACACACAGATTCAGGAATTTTTGAAAGAAGTTGAGGTGATAGTCATCAAATTATTTTTTTTTTTGTCCCCCTTAAACATCTCAGTGCCATTTGCAGAAGAACGGTGAGCGCGGGAAAATACGCTACCAGCGCAAAGCGCGGGAAAATAATTCGTGCAACGTCAGTCACAGTGATGTTTTATCGACAGAAATGTTTTATCGACCAGGCAAACGCAAAGCCCAAAGTTATTAAAATTTGTCACTTGCATTCGCGCGCTGATCGCCAGTAAATTTTGATATCGAGTGACCGTTTTATTATTGTCAATAAAAACTACTAATAAATCAGTTTTAAAGCGTTAATTAGCTTTTTGCTATGGTCACTCAGGGAAAACTGAGGGAATGTATATTTAAACATGTTAGATCTGAATTGACTCCAGGCAGCTAAAGAGCTAGTGAAACTTAATACATGGTGAAATTTTTAGCTCTTTGGGTGTGATATTGAAGGAGATATTGTCTTTCAAAAACTACAAAATTTCTGGCTGGCAAAAGCGCTAATGAGCTCATACGTTCTTTGTAAAATTTTGAGTGTTTAAACCCGTGTTGCACAAAAAGCATTCAATACATCGGGCTCATATTCATTGGCAGAGTTAATCGTGCGATGATCTTTCAATATTCAGAACTGATTTATTTGTAGCTCCATCAGAAACTGAATTGCTTATGCTAATGAGGCAAATATTGTAAACAAGGATTCCCCTATACCGAGAAAATTCAAGTGACTCGTTGGATATTCCACGGTGTACCTCGAGAGAGCACTAGTTTGTAACCTCGATTCTAATTTTTGTCGTCTCAGGTACTGAGAACAGAGAGTATCAGGAATAAACAAGAAAGATCTGAACTTGAAAAAGAACTTTCTGGGACAACAACGGATCTGGAACAAATACACAAGGAAAATTCAGAGGTTTGTACAGAAACTTGGTTCATCCCCAGTCCTCTCTGCTAGCAAATATAGGCACGCAATGCGTGTGTAAGAAGCTGTATGTAATCTTTGCGTTGATTTTAATTATGTTTACTGTTTATCAGCTCTCGAGTAAATTGGAAAACGCGGACGAAGACTTGAAAGAAGAACGAAGACGTCACGAGGAGACAAGAAATCAACTGGAGACAACTAAACGGCAACTGGAAGCTGCTGAAAAGGTACAACTGTTTGTGACTTTGACTTGAACATGCGAAAGGTTTTGACAGAGGGCTTTGTGAGTTTCTCTTTCTCAAATGTGGCGCTACTTTCATGCCAAATTCATTCCTCTTGGAAATGATTCTTAAATTCTTCGCCGGTAATAATTATCTTGGCAAATTTCTATTTATATGGACGATGTCTGCATCGCTGCTGACATTGTACATAGACAGAGACAGTTTATTTTACTTGGACAACGCACTTAGCTATGGAAACGGTGCGTCCCATAGACTTGATAAGCAGAGTCTACAGGACGCACCAGCTAGTTTACAGGTACGCCAAGAAAACAAAATAACAAAGTAAAAATGTATGCACAATTGCGTATAAATATTAAACTCGACTATCTAAGGATACATGGTTACTGTAAAATATCTAAGAATGTTTAAGAATATAAAAATGTACATAAATTGTACAGATAAAAACTTTGCATTAGTAAAATAAGAAAAACAAAAAAATTTTACATATGGCAGCTGATGTCCACGTCTCTTAGTACATTTCTAAATACTTTACGGTTGGCCGAGGGTCTGAGTCCGGGAGGACTACTAAGTAGTGTCAATATTCATACACGCAGAAGATTTGCCTTTTATTGAACTGGCTGTCTCCTTTCTCCTGTCTATTACAGGCTTGATCGCTGAATTCGATCATGTATTAGAATGGTCGTATATAAACTTATTGCAGAGAGAGTTATACTTTAAGACTAACTTTGTAACTCTCCTCCACTCTCCATGTTCTTCTGAAGAACTTAAAACGAGACCAATTCGGTGGCCACTCAGAGAAAACGTCTGGAATGCATACTAGGTTTAACTCGATATACGAACACTCATCTGACAAATCATTCTGTCCATTAAACTCCTAGGTAGCAAATCAAAGCAGCTTGATGAGCTTGGAAATGGAGGATTATCAGAAATCCTTGGAGGCGCTTCAAACCAAACTTGCGGAGAAAGAGAAGGCATTACAAGATTCACAGGACGAGGTGTCTAGAGTGGACAAGAGAGCAGACGACTTCAAAACACAGATCGGTGAGGACAGTTAAAAAGGATTGAACTTTGCAATCCAAGAAGATTGAAAACGCATCATTGCATACGTTTAGCGCACTTTAAAAGAGCTCATTCACAGTTTGCGCATCTTGAAAAGTTTAGCCTCAATTTTTCAAGTTCGTCGTTTGTAATCCGTGTTAATCTTCTCCATCCTTAACCATTCTTGTCCCTTTATAATTTATCATTCTCTCTTTGGTGTTTTTCTATCCTAGAAAACTTTCATTTTCAGGTTTCCTTCTATTTACTTGGCCAAAAAGTAACTCAAAATAACGTGACTGATCTCCTTTAAGCGAGCGTTTGATTTTGTGAGCAAGTACTGGTTTTTGTAAATCAGCCAGTCGAAGAACACAATAGTGCGAATACTTAGAAACTGGCTGAGGATTTCCATTTTGCTTGTGTTTAGAAATGGTTGACAGTCAACGGCAACAAGCTGAGGAGAGAGCGCTGAAAATGAAGTCTATGCTGGTGAAAACAAAGAAAGAACTCACAGAAGCCAAGAAGCAGGTACGAAGATTTCCCTCCCCTTCCCTCCCTAACAAGCTTCTCTTCACTTGCTTCCCCCCGGACCCTCCTCCCTAAGCACCTCTCCCCTGATCCATTGTCCTGTCCAGTTACACAAACAGTAGAATAATTTAAAAACAGTATAGCATAATCCAAGAGATGTGATCATTTCTGGGCAAACGACGATTATATATGACGGACCATTATAAGTCAAGTTTAGATCAGTCTGTGAGGTGCATGATTAGAATAAACCAAACAGTGACCAAGCTTTGCGTGACGCAGCAGTGTCAGGTAACATAGCGTGACTTAGCCTACGTGGAACGTTCTAGACTTTGGTGAAATAATACAAGTCTATTGCTACTGTTTTTCTAGACAATGGAACAGGATGTAATCGAATCAAGGTTGAAAGGACAATTGGAATCCGCCACTCAACAGGCAGAGCAATACAAGGTTATTTCATTTGTGCTTCTTAATGCCTTCCTCCCCCCAATTTTAATTTTCGTTTTTCTTTATTTTAGGTGAATTCTTGTTAGAGTCTCGGAATGTTCATTCTGGTTCCTGCGCTGTTTTACCCTTAAATACTTTTGATTTTCGTAGTATTTTCAGACTTTGCTGAACAGGCACTTACTTAAATAATTATTCAGAAATAGTGGTCTCATTCTGATTAGTCGATGAACGAGAGTATTCAGATTTTCCTGAGACTTTGAAGAATGACTCAGTATTCAGGAACGAATTGAAATTACTTTCCCTTTATTGAGTAATAAGAATTGCCGTGAGATACAACGACGATTCGTCACCTAACGCATAGATGCAAGTGTGAGTGGAAAAGCCCATATTTACGATTCAAACAATGTATATTTTAATCGAGGAATTTCTCCGTTATGTGATGAATTTTCCTGTTTAATCTTCTAGGTGGAGTTGTCTTCTCTAACGGCCGAAAGCCAAAGCTACCAGCAACAAGTAAGTAGGTTGTTTCTTATACATTCAGTCCCGTCATGCTAGGGAAACCAGTGAAGTTGTGTGTGCAGACTTGTAGCTAAACAGAAGTGTGTTAGTTGGCAATTAGTGAAGGGAAACGGAAAACGCACGAAAAAGAGACGCTTAGAATAACCTCAAGCATCATTGTCTTCTCTTCGCAGCTTCGTTCATCGACAGAGAGCAACAAACGCAGTGTAGAGACACTGGAGGCTAAGCTAACCAAAATGAAGGCAGAATGGGAAAGCTCCAAACTGGCCCATGAAGCCACGCGGGCCGAGTTTGAAAGCTACAAGGTAGGTTACAGTGCCGAAGAGTTTTCAATTTTTGTTATTCAACAAAAATAGCGCGAACACCCGCAAGCACTCTGTCACGTCATTATGACGTCATACGAACATATCAGTCTCGTTACTTCACAACACTTCTCTGACCAAACTAGGGCTTATTTAGCTCTGGGAAACGGGGACTCTGCCCTTATCGGGTCTACTGAAGATACCATGTGCCGTGCCTCTGAAAAGCTCTTCAAAAATAACGAGGCACAGCTTGGCTTTTAGATAGTTGTCGACTTCCACTTCTCTAGGAGGGTGTTCAATATGATTTTTTTTTGTATAGAGCCCGTTGAGAGTGCAGATTATGTAGTATATATGTAGTATTGACTTCTGTGCGAGTCTGTATCTTATTGTGTTTTTCTTGCTTGGTGTTTTCAGACTCGTGTCCACAGTGTCCTCAAACAACAGAAGACTAAACCCACCCCTCAGCCGCCTGAACTGGAGAACTCCGAAAGGTTTGTATACATTACAATTCATAACATCGTCACCACAGCTCAGTTAAGTTCAAGGAGAATGTTCCAATATGTACCTGGTTTGTTTGATTTATAATTATGCTTGGATTTGAATAAATGTTTTTTTTTTTCGCTGGATATGTAGAACGCGTTTGGAGCAGGGTATTGAACAGATGAAGAGCAAACTACAAGAAGCGAAGTAAGTAATGTTGGGTCTTTGGTCCTGAAAAAAAAAAAAAAACTATATTGTTAAATCATAGATTGCGGGTTGTTATACTATTTAAACATCACGGTTTGTCAAGACAAACAAGCATGAAACTCAAATACGAGCAATTTCACTTCCGTAGTCAAGATTGTCCGACAGTGATTCTCTAATAGAAGATATTACGAGTGTTGTAAAATTAACAATATGATATACCGGATTTTCTCGATTAAACGCACCCGGGGTTTATTTGACTTTTGCAGTGTTTTCGAGGCTGGAGTTTATTAGAATTTTTATTCACTATTTTTTAGAGCTAAAGATCTTATGATTATATCTAAAGTTTATTATTCCTGGAATATTAATTCCTCAAGGAGTCCTTTTTACCAATCTCGGGGAGCGGGATAGCGCAGTGGTGAGAGTGCTCTTCTCCCACCAATGTGACCCGGGTTCGATTTCGGCCTGGTGCCATGTGTGGGTTGAGTTTGTGGTTGGTTCTCGCCTTGCTCCGAGGGTTTTACTCCGGTTTCTCCAGTTTTTCTTCGTCCACAGAAAGCAACATCTCAAAATTCCTATTATATTCGACCAGGATAGAGGAACCCCATGAAAAGGAGCTTAGGCTGATGTGGCTTCCTCTCTTAAATACTGTATTATTATCGTTATCGTTATCGTTATCGTTATCGTTATCGTTATCGTTATCGTTATCGTTATCGTTATCACTGTCACTATCATTATCACTATCATTATCATTATCATTATTATTATGAATTTATATATCTATCCGGAAGATCACGCTTTTATTCGAGAAAATTGGGTACTGGTGTCGTTTTCGTGACCCTTAATGTTCATTTTCTGTCTTATTATCTCCTTCAAGTGAGAAATGCAGCATGCTTCAAAGCGAGTATGATGAATTGGAGACTGAACACGAGAGACTAACAGCCAGACACAGTAAACTGATACAAGATATAGATAACAAGGAAGCCCACTGGAAAGACAGGTAATCAATTTAAACAAGATCTATTCACAAGAGGTCGTGGTTTAAATCAGAAGAGATTTTTTTCTGTGTGTTTTGTGGTCCCATTCCCAAACCAGGGTTAATGCCATTCTGAAACGTGTTCATGAGCACTCCACAGTTTGTAACACCACTGTGGAATACAGTGACACCCCGTCCACTTTACGCCGGAGGAATTTGAAAACGGAGGTTTCCCTCTGAAAAGGCATCAAATGTTTTCAGTCCACACTACGCCGGAGGAATTTTTAAAACGCTACAATCACCGGTCATTTTGGATTTGTGTTTGAGGAAAACTCGGTCAGGGAAATCACGTGATTATCGTGACGTCATCGTTTTCAAAAAGCTCAGTCTGTTTTCAAATTTTTTTTCCTCCACACGAAAACGCAAAGCCGGCGTTTTCAAATTCCTCCGGTTTGAAGAGCGTTTTGGTAAAGCTCTGTTTTCGTGACGGATTACATGTAGTGTGGACGGTAGGCCTAACCGTAGAAATAAAGCTGCGTTTTCAACTTTCTCCGCTGTAGTGTGGACGTTGCCTGAGACAAACAGCAGTAGGACGCAGGCTGTCGCCGCCGTTCGTTCGTGAATTTTATCAAAGAACATGGTGTTCATTGTCCTTCAACTATTTTTTCGCGGCACGCGCAGGTTTAAAAATTAGGAAATGTTACTCGGATATTCGCCAGTTTTGGCTGTGGCATTTTCAATCACGTGGCGCGTTCAGACCAATCGTGTGCAAGCGGAAAATATTCGATGGATTATAATAATCAATATTTGATAATTAGTATCTAAATCGTGTTAAAAGAAATTTCACTTGCACTTTACTTCAGATTGAACAGTAATTACGCCTCAAATTTTATGGTTTTGTGTGTTGTAAGCATTTCTTTTGTGTTATAGATTTGAGCGACTTAAGTCAGAAAGAACCGCTACCAACGAGGAACATCTGGAGGCGATAAGACACATGACACTCCAGAATGAGTCTGTGGCCGCTACTTTTAAGGTAAGAGGATATAGAAGCGTTACACTACACAGAGGAGCAATGACTGACGTGAAATAATTGTTCACTTGAATTCCGCTATTTTGAACTCTCAGGAAAAACGCGAAATAGTTCGAGATGGCAGGGGTTGGAGATTGCCGAGATTAATGACTGAAAAGTATACCCAAAGGAAAGGGTTTCTCGTATGTGGAGAGCCGAACTCCAGTTGCTCATAAGGTGGATATTGCTATTCAAGTGAGAAATTACTGTCCAGTGGTTTACAAGCTAACCTACTGAATCTTACCCTTTTCCGTGGATTGTGTGTTGTCAGTCCTGTGAAGATCTGGATAGGTCGTTATTTAATAGCGTGAGTTCCGCATTTGTTGGTACATCAAGACCGCATCTCACCCTAGTTCAGTGATCATTTCTCTCATTCTCTTTACCTGCCTGCTTAACAGTATATCAGTATTGTAGGGAGAGTGAACATCTTGGTCAGTTTTGCGCGGTGACACGAATTATTTCTGATTGTTGTATCAAAGGAAAAACTCGACGTCATTCAAGAAGAACACCGGGCACAGTTGGAAAGAGTGCAACAGAAACTGACAGAAGCTGAAAACAAGTACAGCAAGTTACAGCAGGAAAAACAACAACAGTCCCAGCAGGCCATAGTCAGATCTCGTTCGCCACCAGATCTCGCGCTGCAAAGGGCAACAGAGGAGCGGAGGCCTGGAGAGGTAAGTTGCAATTCGTACTTACATTTCGTAATTGTACCCGACAAACATTGAGTTTTTCATTCCTTTTCGTCTTTAGGGCATGGATCAAAGTGAATTAGCAGAAACAGACTCCGCGCCGATGGTGAGTTGATCTCGTAAGAGATTCCTTTTGACACATACATATAGGGTGTTACACGGTGGCAGTAAGATAGTAGCAAAAACAATATGTACGAGTGAGATATTGGTCTGCAACGAGACTGAAGCTCGGCGGCTGGAATATCTTGAATATCTCTCCTTTACTTTACTTCGAAGAGACCCCTTGGATAGTTCTTAGCCACAGGAAGTTTCTTTCTTCAATTTGGCACCTTTGGTATTTACGTGCTCCTCAGTGAACGATTTTATGTAGGCTTCAGTGAATTTGACATTCCTATTGCTCGCCATCTTTCAACCGGCTTTTGCAAAGTTTTGGCAGCTGTGCAATGCAATGGCGCGAAATGACGTCATCGATACCCTCACTATTGAGGATATGGAAAATACGCCCCAGTGGTCCCGGATGTAAATTCGTTTAAATTTTAGTAGTTGTACATTTTCCGGTAAAACCCTCCTTGACTTAAATCCGGCGTGTGCCCCCCCCCCCCCCCACCCCGCCCTTAACCAATGGCAACAAACCTGTTGTTTGCTTGGGTAAACAGGATACAAACTTAAAGTACCAATCACGACTTCAGTTTGTCGACCTACCTTCCCTTGATATTATCGGGTTTCGTAAAAATGGGAATTAATTTTTGTTTGTTGTGGGAAAAAAAAAATGTACCAGAAAATGTACTCTACCAGAGTGACTTAATCACATATCACCTCAATTTTTTGGCGAAATTTTACCTGTCCATTTTCAAACATCTAGCGTTTTCTTCAAGTGAAACGCGTTAGGGTAGCCTGGTGGTGCGCCAGCTAGTGTAGCGTGACCTAGCCCAGCCTAACCCAAATCTTGCGTGACCTTTTGTATACAGCACTTCGTAATGAAAGGATTCCTGTCTTTTCAGGTCAGTTCTCCTCCCACTACACCAGTAACGCCGTCCATCGCCTCGACTCTTGAGAAAATACTTTCACCGACATCTCCGAAAAGTCCGTTGACCCCAGGAAGCGATGAAGGTAAGAAATCGAAGGCGTGAGTTTGGCTGCTATTTTGAGATTTGTCACGTGTTATCCTGTAATTTTTCGCGCCGTAAATGAACCGTTTCCAATTGAATATGATGGTGTTGACAAGTATAGGGGATCCTGCTTTTTCTAAGCGTTCTGAATTCATGGTGTTGATTGCTGGAAAAATTGTGAAAAACTTGCGTCTAGTTCTCAATTTGTGTGTTAGGTATAGACAGTTGCAACAAGTTCTCAGTTGTTCAGCCTACAAAAAGGAGATATACAGAAAAAGTCTTTTCACAAAATACGAACGAAGTTTTGCGCAGAAAAGATCTGGGTTAACAATTGATGTTTTTATCTTCAGCATTACGAGGTCCTCCCTTGGACGAAAACCTGCTTCTCTCAAATATCGCAACGGCTAACAAGAAAGTAGAACATCTAACAGAGGTAATTCGTTGAGTACTTACTTATTAGTGTGTTTATTATTTTGATTATAATTATAGTGATTACGTAGTAAAGCTGTGTTTTTGAGAATGGGAAAGGGAGTGCATGATACTGGTTGAATGTTAATGCAGGTTAACACAAATAAACTCCAGGGCAAATATTTTATAGTAAAGTTGATTCAAGCAGACTTTTACATCGGTCATATATCTCCGGACCAACTACGGAACCTGAAAAATTGCTTAGTTTGGGGCGGAAAAAACTGTCGAGAAATAGTTTGTTGATCATTGACTTAGCCTCTTCCACGCGTTCAGTTAGTCTGGCGTAGCGCGAAAAACGGTGAGCGAACTTCCCGCGCCGCGCGTCTCCCCTGTCGCTCGCCGTTTTTCGCGCCGCGCCCCCTAACTAACTGAACGCCTGTAAGAAGCTATTGGCGTCTAGTAAGCCGGAGAGCAGCGCGAGGAAACGCCTAGTACAGTCTGGAAAAAAGGAACCATCTCAACACAGTGTTTTTTCCGTTTGTTTCTTCAGTTGTTGCGTGAAAGTGAAGCGACTTCTATGAGACTGACAGAGCAGGCGAAAGTGTTAAAGGAAGAGATAAGAAGGTATGCAACCGTAGCAACGTGGTTGAACAATGTATTTTACATCCGCACATATTAAACAGTTTGTTATACAGCTTCAGAATCGTGGGTTTCAACATTCCGTCGACGTTTTCAGAGTTTGCGAATATCCCATCTATCCATTTATACAATCAATAGCGTAACTGATTCAAATGTTAATCTATTTGCTTTTTCAAAGACTGGAAAGAAACCAGGAGCGAGAGAAAGAGTCTGCAAACCTGGAGTACCTAAAGAACGTCATATTACAGTTCTTGAAGTGTCGTCCAAGCGAACGAGAACACTTGGTTCCAGTCCTCACCACCATGTTGAAGCTCAGTCAGGACGAGAAGGACCTGGTGATACAACAAGCACGAGGTTGGTTTGAATTTCCGGTTGCAAATTCTTTATGCTAAAAGTAATATTTAAAGCCTTTTTGAAAATCAGTTTTCGTTCCTACCGGAAACGTGACAAAGTATTTTTATTTACTCCCGTTTTCATCTGCTCCGAAAGCAATTTGGATTTGGCATTACCTGAGAGTAAAAAGGGAAGCTGATGATGGTTAATCGATTCCTCACAAGATACACAGCATTGTCTTTTTGTTAAGTCCTCGTTTCCATTCTTCTACACCAGAATGATGAAGGTACATTTGAAATAGTTTGCTCTTTCGGAAAAGTTACCAAAAGTCTCCATTTTCGATGGAAACGATAAAGGTTTTTTAGTTATTTTAATGTCGACGGGAAAAATAAAAGCACATCAATGTGGAGGGGTCCTTACAGCTTCTTTGCCGTGTTCCAAACTGAAAATCACTTTTGTTTTTAGGAGCTGAAAATGACGAAAGTGAAGAGGCAGGAGGTTGGAGCAGTTATGTTTATCGATGGACCTCTTTCACGTAAAAAAGAACTCGAGTGCCACAAGAAACGAGTAGAAGGCGATGGAAAGGAAAAATGGAGACGGGCTTTCCAAGTACGAACGCTCCTAACCCGTCACGCCTTACGAGTAGATATGAGAAATCAGTTGTTTTAGGACAATTACAGCTATCTTTCCTCTATAATGACTATTTATACCATCGTTTGAACACAGTTTGTCACTTACGTTTTGGTCATATTTTTCATGCAACTGTATCATCTTCATTTTTATACCATGCCGTAGAAAACACAGCCAATCAAAATACAGAAAAGCCGTTGTATATTCGACGGTATTACATCCAACCTTCCCATCATGTCCGCGCGTATGTCGCTTTGATTGTGTTATTTTCTATGGCGTGGTATAAAATAGTTATGCAACGTTCTCTCGTGTTACACCATGGAAAATCCCTCTAGTCACTTGCATTTCTTGGACACTCGCTAAAAGGTTCGTGTGTAAACAGAAAAAAATTCAAGTGGCTCGTGGGGTATTTCATGATAAACCTCTCGAAGGCGTTACATAAGTTGGTTTAAATTTTTGGTCCTGGCGCAAAATTCTCGATATTTACAGACGCGTGCTGTCAAGAGGCTTTTTTTTGTGCACTGACATTTTAAGTAACGCTTGGGGATTTTAAGATATACCCCTTGAAAGCAGTTATTAAGTGAATTATGATTTACTTGTAAAATTCAGTGTTAAGCTGCTACCACATTGGTAAATTTAAGTTAGATGCGGAAGAATTGTTCGAATAGAAACAAATAGGTTATTGCAATTTTCACCAGTTTCGTACATTACAAGAAAATCGGAGCAAAGGCATGTCGAAATCTACCTTTAGATTACATTTAACTACATTCATAACGTAATATATACTAGTGCGATAAAATTCATTCTCTTATGTTTGTAAGGATTTTATTTCCATGAGCATTTCATGCATCCGTACTAAATGGAGTGACCTCCGAATGTAGGCACCATTGATAGTCAGTAGTTATTCTAGTTGACATTTTATTTCCTTCGACGACAACTCCGCGAATTCGTTCGTCTCAGTTCTTGGGAGTCGTTAAAAAAAAAAAGAAAAAAATTATTTAACATGTTGATAATATGACAAGATAAATAAATAAGAATTTCAATTTTAGTAATGATGGCGCACCAGATATGGGTTGTTAAATGAATTCATTTCTGTAAAATTTAAAATGTAATGGTCACGTTCATCATTGTCAGTTATTGCGAAATCTTAAGGTGAAGAATATAGTTTGCTAAATAAACAGTCTTCCATAAGCTATCCTGTGTTCTTATATTTAGTTCATTCTCACGGTTAATCTTCGTCTAATTTCTTCTCACAGTATCCATTCAAAAAATCGTCAAATGAATGTAGGCCTCATGCGTTTTCATAGTCTTAATTTTTGTGTTCCTTGGTTTTCGTATTTTTCCATAGTTACCTTAGTTCCTTTTTTGGCCTTTTTTTTAATCCTTGAAGGGAATAGGCCTTATCACGGTTTTCGACGCCATCTTGACGGGTGGGCAAAGCGGTCAGAAATTACAGTGTTTGTATGGGAATCCGATGGCAAATAACTTTTTGCAAAATCGAATTTTACACATTTTGCCTTCACTACACAACCGAACACACTCAAAGGTTGAGGCATGAGGGCGTTGGTCAGCCAGACCCAAGATATGTTTTATTTGCGACAATTAGCTTACAACAAAGTGGTTAAGAGATATATCAAGTAACGTCCTACATGCGCCAAAGCCGGACACGTAAACCCCAAAAACCTCTTGCTAGACCGACCAAATGCAGTGGCGCCACCTTTGGGGTTTTAAGGTTGATCTATAAACAACAGAATGAAAAAACAAATCATATGACGCTAATTACACAATAAAAATAAACCTTATGGGAAAGTGCTAGTGGCAAGGCTGACCGTAGAATGTCACAAGTTTCTCAACCGTCTCTTTTTACAAACGTACTACCCATGAACCTTCGCGTACTACTCTTCCACCCAGTTCTCCGTTCCGTGTCGGCAAAATATTAATTTATGTCAATACCGATTTTCACAAATTACATAATTTGTGAATCGCAACGTTAAAATACTAGGTAGAAGATTGTATTCACCGTGTTTGAAGGATGTAGCTTGGCTAGAAGACGCTTAGTTAATTTTTCTAATTTTCGATACATTTGTCTGTATTTTTTTCCCCGCGAACCGCGTCTACCAAGTGAAATTTACAAACAAATGTATGGAAAATTAGAAAAATTAATTGAGCGTCTTCTAATCAAGCTACATCCTCCAAACTTAGTATTTTAACGTTGCAATAGAATATGTCTGTATGGATCTGTAGAACCACTGCTCTTCGCAGATCAAACACAGGAATATTTTTCCCTTTCTCAACCTACACGCAATCATCTTCTATCATAAGGAGCCTTTGCTAGCGATGAGAGAGCCAATCAAATTCGCGGCTCCATATTTAAACAGTGCGAGTATGTTGGCAGCCAGCGGACAAAATCGCAGAAGAATTGTGAGTTATACACTGTAATAAAAACCTCTATTGAGCGGTCGCAGTCAGCTTCTTGCCGTCCCAAGGGTGATTTTGTTTTGTTTATACCTCTATTAAGGTGGCTCAACACAGTTTCCAACACTTAGATTTTGATGGGTCATAAATAACCTCTTTTATCACTTGATGCTACAATCACGGTATCAAAAGACTGCCCAATTATTGGTGAACCCGTTGTTATCATTTTCGTGACGCAATAGGTTACCATAGCAACAGTATGACCTAAAAAAACATCCTTAATTACAGCTTTAGGGGCTTATTAGTCAAAAACGGCACGGTGAAATTTTTTAATATTATCAACTTTTGATAAGCATGATAAGACACAACTTTTGGCAAAGTTTTAAAAAAATTCTTTAGCTAGGGTTCAGAGCCACCTTAAATT
This sequence comes from Orbicella franksi, assembly GCF_964199315.1. NCBI lineage: Eukaryota > Metazoa > Cnidaria > Anthozoa > Scleractinia > Merulinidae > Orbicella > Orbicella franksi. The sequence goes on from NC_138151.1 coordinate 27,310,281, forward strand.
TTCGAAAATTCCGGTTTCTGGTTTCCGGATTCCGGTTTCCGGATTCCATGTTTTAGGGTTGCCCTTCGATTTGTAAGAAACGGGACTGTTTCAGCGCGTTTCTTAACCCTTTGAATACCAACTACGCAAATATACGCGTAATTAATGGTCGTGCTCTTTGTACCACTTGCGACGTCATCAATTTAAATGTCATCAGATATTCTTGATAAGCAAATAGTAGTGCTAGGCTAGCCCTTTCCGCACAATGGTCAGGTTTAGATATCGAGGACATTCCGACGTCGCAAATCGAAAAACAACGTTATCAGTTTTGGTGCAAAAACGTTGGTAAAATGGTCCACAACGCCTATGATTGATCAAGGTCCATTTCTAGGCTTCGCCGGTGATTAACATCCAACTTTTCACTGTAGCCAGAAAGAACATACAGTGCTAAAGGTAGCCAGTGTAAAAGGGCCGAGAAAACCAGAAAGGAAAGGGCCAACAAACGAAATAGGCCCTTTGCACGATCCGGTCACATGGTACAAAATCACACATGCTGGTGAGCAATTTGCACAGTGGGACTTCCAAAACAATGCAACTCGTACCAGTCCACCTGGAGCTGCCTTTGTTTTGGAAGTCCCACTACGGAACTTGCTCACCAGCTTGTGTGATTTTGTACCATGTGACCGGATCGTGCAAAGGGCCTATTGAGAACGGTTAATGGCAAAAAAAAAAAAGTCTTGGCTTATGCGCATGCCCGGAATTGAAGTTTTCCTCAATTTTGTACCTAATCCTCGAAAAGTCTCTCCTTTGAGAAAAAAAAAAAGCTTTTTTTTTTAGCAAAAATTAGACTTATTTAGCGTCGTGGCAGCTAAAAAACCTGACTAAACGGTTAAAAACGGTATTTTTTGGCGAAAGTTTGGTATTCAAAGGGTTAAGCGCAAATTCATTTTTTGCTTTTTCTTCGTGATAATAGCCCAGCTTATGAGATTTCCCTTCAACAAGTCGAATTAACCGGGAGAAAACCTGTCTAAATACAAACACTGAACCTTGAGTTTGAATTTGCTTCCCTAAATATTGCTGTAACAGCGAAATGTTAGTCACAGCTTTTCTATTTGGACAGAGTTCGTGAATTCAGAACGCATATTTTCTCGTCGAAAATTGTCACCACCACCTTCCCGAATTAAGTTCGACGCAAGTACGCCGTCTGAACCAACCGTCGCTCCAAAGTCGCTCTAAAGTCGAACTTAATCAAGTATGGTTCGGGACATGAGTGGAGCGCCGTTTGGACCAGACCTTAAGTAACATGTGCAGTTACCAAAACAATTAATGGGAGGGTACCCATTGTTACTAGCTCCTGGGTGGCGAAAGTCACTGCGAGTGTAAAACTTCAAAATAGAGACGCTTTGTCAGGTATCTATTCTAGATATGGTAAAACAGAAAAAAAGTAAAAATTACAATGTTAATGCAGTAAGCATGCGTGGGAGCTATGCAGCTGTCAGTGATGTTTGTCATGTTGTGAGAGCTGCTTCAATTGCGCGCCCTGAAACTAAATTAACCAACCTAACGAAGCCCAATAAATACAACAACACCGCTCATACCTCCAATCCCCCCCTGTTCATCCGGAATTTAACGAAATAACCTTATTAGAAATAGTGTAAAAAAAAACAAAAAAAAAAAACAGACAGATAAATAAATAAATAAATAAATAAATAAATAAGGGGAAAAGATTTTTAAAAAATGGTAATTCAACATGAATGTGAGACTTTAATTGCCTCGCATCCAAGTTTTGTTATAATGCAGATAAGAAATTAACCCTGTAATTAAAGGACTCATTGGTCTGTAAATGTTAATAAGGAATTTATTTAGCTTGTGAGTAGTGTATTGTAAGTACGTTTATAGTGTTCTTTTTGTGATTCAGTAGTTTTTCCGTTTTTGCAACTGATTTACATTTGATAAAGTTAAAATTTTAAACTAAAATAAAGGAAAAACCACTAATAGAAAACAAATAAATAACCTTAGAAAAGTTTGTGTCGGTCGTGCTGCTGGGGTCTAATATACATGTATAGAGGACAATACAGGGGCACGCGTAGATATGGAATATCTTTTCGAGTGTTCAACTCGATATCTCACGAGTGAGCGCAGCGCACGAGTGAGACAAAGTTGAACACGAGAAGAGAAATTCCATATCTACAAGCAATCGAAGAAGCAACAAGCGACCCAGAATTTTCCGAAGGCCACACGAACGTTTCCGAACAGTTTCCGAAGATTACCGAAGATTTCCGAAGATACCCAAAGACTTTGGAGGAAGATCCGAAGACGTCTCGATTATATACCAACAAATTTAAGTACAGTTTGAGGGCCAAACATGATATCAGTGAAGTAATCGATATCTTCACTAGTGAGGCTATGGAAAAAAAAGCCATCCGTGTCCCGGATGTGCTTTCGTATGAATTTTACGAGTGATGTATTTTCCAGTAAAACATTCGTGTCTATTTTATAAAGATAGATAAGTTTTTTTAAACAAGGCAAAGGAAATCCTTTAGCTTATATATATCAAATAAACTAATAAAATAATATGATTAGAATAAAGAACTGTTTTAACAACATTTCGTTTTCAAATGTAGGGTTTTGGAAATGCTGACATGCTACCGAATAAGATACTCGAAGGATATAAATTCATAATTAAGTTTTGTCTTCAACTACTGTATCATCTGTTATTAGCTTTGCACACTCAAGACATGACATGACTTTAAACAATAGAACGACTGCATCTCAGACTAAAAGTTACGACCTCATCAAAGACCAAGCGTAAATGTAGAAATCTACTCTTTTCTCTATGGCCAGGAGACCGGGAATATATTTTTTATTTTATTATTACATGACGAGATTCTTGAGACTTTGAAATACCCAGCGGGACATGGGTTCTAATTTTCGGTGACGTCATGGTGCTTGTGCTAATCAGATTATAAATATGTCATTACTGCAAAATTTGTGGGTGTTTGTGGTGTATGAGCCGTTTAGCTTTTGACAGAGTAATTTAATGCGGTAAACCAGATCACCAACCATATATGGCCTGGTAAAAAAAAGTGTAAACAGTTTGAAATATTACAACCAGAGGCTTCGCTGTATATGCATCACCCGAAATTGGATAAAAGAACAGGTGAGGCGAACTAGAGCGTGGCGGCAAATTAATATTCTGTTCGCCTCTATCAATCAAATTCGCGGACCGTCGCTCCATCCCAGCCAAATTTGATTCTCCGTGTCGAGCGAATTGTTTCATAAACCACAAGAGTTCATCGAAAGCGATTCCTTTCCGTTTTTCAAAGTTGACATCGCAGACGTTTATACTTTTTTAACTGTCTGATACAAATGGCGGGTTCGTGGATCCATCGTGGTCATCATGGTTTCAATCTTCGAGAGAGAAAGAAACCGTTAATAATGGATCACGCTTAAAAAAAATGGGTCACACTTGTAAAAATGGGTCACACATGCAAAACTGGGTCACACTTGTAAAAAGGGGTCACACTTGTAAAAATGGATCACACCTGTAAAAATGGGTCACACTTGTAAAAATGGGTCACACTTGTAAAAGTGGGTCACACTTGTAAAAAGGGGTCACACTAGTAAAAATGGATCACACTTGTAAAAATGGGTCACACTTGTAAAAATGGATCACACTTGTAAAAATGGGTCTCACTTGTGAAAATGGGTCACGCTTGTAAAAGTGGGTATCACGTAAAGAAAAAGGGTCACACTTGGAAAAAATGGTCACATTTGTACAAAGGAGTCATACATGCAAAAATGGCTCACACTTGTAAAAATGTGTTACACTTGGAAAAATGGGTCACACTTGAAAAAATGGGTCACACTTGAAAAAATGGGTCACACTTAGAAAAGTTGGTCACATTTGGAAAAATGGGTCACAATTGGAAAAACTGTACACACTTGGAAAAAAGAGTCACACTTGGTAAAATGGGTCACAATAGAAAAAAATGAATCACACTTGAAAAAAGGGTCACACTTGAAAAACTGGGTCACACTTAGAAAAGTGGTTCACACTTGGAAAAAGGGGTAACACTTGGGGTCACACTTGGAAAAAAAGTCACACTTGGAAAAATGGTTCACCCTTGTAAACATAGGCACGCAAGGCGTGCAAGAGTTATTTTTTTTGTGTGAAGTGTCTGAGATACGAGCTTTCATGGAGCTGTTTACAGTAATGATTTGGTTAATTTGACAAGTTTTTTGGTTGCGATGTACAGCAAGAAAGAATCTGGGAATTTATGATGTACATTCGATGTTACATCGGTCATGGTAAGATAACTAAATAGTAAGCCATAAAATGTTTGACTGAACAAACTACCGTAATCTGACACGTCTCCAGATTAATGTGGATACCATCTTATCTTCTAACAGGCAATTGGATTCGTTCTTTGATACAACCCACACTGTGATTGGTGTGACACGCGCACATGCATAACTCCCTCACTCACTGATCACACAGCCCTTCTAACCTCCAAGGGGAATTTTTGCCCAAAAATACTCAAGTTAAATAAGAGACTTTTTCGCATTTTACACGAGTCGTAAGTTTACACTTTTTACACAACACAACACAACACTACTTCACTGAAAATAGAAAGAAGGAGAAAAAAAAGACCTCTCTAACACGTTGAAAGTCTGATTTAATTGAATTGCACTTTAACTTGGTGCCATGCAGTCTTCAAAGAACATTTGAGTAGTTTTCATACTTTTTACCTTTAAAAATGTCGGACTGAATGAATGGCATCAAATAAAACCATTAAACTGCTACTGCAGAGACGTTAAAACCGTCCAGATATGAAAGCTTCTTTTTTTCTTTAATATCCTGGAAACAATAGTCGATAACTTGAGAGCTCTAATTGAATTTACTCCCATATAAAAACAAGTGTTAAGTTACCATTTGTAACTAAAGATAGCAAACATCTCGTGGGAACAAGTGGTGACGATTCGTCAGCTCTAATTGAATTTACTCCCTTGTGAAAAACAAGAGTGTCAAATTACCCTTTGTAACTAAAGAATAAAAATATCTCGTTATATTTGCATGCAACAAGAACAAAACAATCGTCATCCTGCACTTACTATTGTAAACGTTAGAACTCTTTCAAATCTAAATAGTCTCGTCTCCTCTAAAACATGTCCTAAGAACTAGAAGCGACGATTCGTGACCTCTAATTGAATTTATTCCTTGCGAAAAACAAAAGTATCAAGTTACCTTTGTAACTAAAAATGAAAATATCTCGTTTCATTTGCATACTACTAACTCACGAACTGTTTCAAACCTCAAGGCCCATCTCGTTCATAACTAAAATCCTCAGCCTAACCCACAGACAATGTCGAAGTAAATCCAATATATGAAAACTTCCTCCTCTTTTATAGAAGAATAATTATGGCCGTTCTGAACTCTATCGTGATCAAATCTTCTCACATACAATTTACCTTTACAACAAGAAATTTGATTGGCTGTTTATAGTAGATCCAATCTGATTGGTGTGACATATATACATGTCTCACTCACTCACTCACTCACTCATCCACTGACCCGTCCATAACATACCCGACGCGCCGACTAAGAGGTATTTCTTTTACAAAAAAATAACTCAAAAATGAGTAGCGTAGCCAATCAGGGAACGGCATTCGTGATAGAACGCTAGTAGATTTCTAAAATAATGTATAACTCTTTTGCCAGTTCATATTTGTTTTAAATAAACTTAACTTCAAATATGGGCATTAATTTAATTTAATTTAGAAAGATTGTTTTGTTCCAGCCAAGCCGAAACAATCTCTATCGGCTTTCCTACAAAAAATCTCTTTATGTCCAGCAAGCGGTGCTTTACCATTGTGTTTGATAAACCAAATGCAAGAAGCAATTTTTTGATTTGCACCGCCCCTCTGCCCCCAGGATAAGACGGCCTTAAACAATCCTCCACCCCCGGGCACGAAGGGCTGGACTTGTCCCGGGAGTTGCCCGGGGGTGATGGTAATGGGTGGAATTGAACGACGCATAAATTACAAGTAACAGTAAATAGTAACAGATGTAAAAGTGAGTGGAGTCCAGAGAAAGTATAGCTTGTATTATGAAATATGGACCCCACGCTTGCTCCAGGAAGGTGAGCTCTCTTGCACCATCAGACTGTGGTTTTTAAATTTTTAAAATCTTCTTTTATCCCTTACCCATGTCCGGGTCTGACAGGTTTCTTTGACAGGTCACAGGTCACAGGTCACAGGTCACAGGTCACAGGTCACAAAAATATGCCAACAGATGCATACAAGTGCGTCCCAAGTGTAACTATAACAGCTCTTTTCTGGAAAAAAAAACGCATAGGGGAAATTAGCTGTAGCACTGAAATAAAAAAAAAAACTGATCCAAAGAAAGCCAAGAGTTATTTCTGTTGAAAACATAAATTGTTTGTAGCCTTTCAATATAATATGAAAACGAAAGAGGCTTACACTGATGTTGACAGTGAACCAGGGGGCCCTAGAACCTAGTTTGTCACAATGTGTCACACACGGCATTTTGATGCATCAAAATGGAGGGTTCTGTATGTTTTGCAAAAGGTGGATAGAATTTGTATTTTTATTTGACGCATGATTTAGCCTTTGCATTTTAAAGTGGAAAGTGATTGCTTCTTTTTTTCTGTGAACGAGAAGCTGTTTTCGAATTTTTTGTGATGCGTGAAAAGTCCAGTTACTACTTATGCGTGAAATTGCTTTCAGAAGAGGTATAGGGGACCCTCTTGTTTCTGTTTAGTACATACTCGTTGTAAAGATTTCAAAAAAAGATAGAAATAAAACAGTTCAATTTGCTATCATAATGAATTATCTTATTACGATAAAATATATGTAACACTACATGTCTGAAAACTACATTTCAACCCATTTCGTACATATATCACCCCTAGATTTTTTTTCATTAAAATTATACAGTGAAACATTTTTAGTACGGGGTTTGTTGCATGGAAACATCGATAAACCTCTTGGGAATCTCGGGTAAAATTTACATCGCGAGTTTTACTGAGTGATTTTTGATTGTGACCTGTGACCTGTGACCTGTGACCTGTGACCTGTGACCTGTGACCTGTGACCTGTGACCTGTGACCTGTGACCTGTGACCTGTGAAAGAAACCTGCCGGTTCGGGTCCAGTAGAAATATCTTCTCTCAATCATCGCCCTTGAGCGTAGCGAGAGGCTGATCTTTGATCAGCGACTAAGTCGCGAACCCAAGCGAAACTAACAAAATGGAAATATTATTGGAGAGGACTTTTGGAAAGTCTAGTAGTTTTCTAGAACATGAAAATTTCTAAGAGTCGCTATGGGCTATGGCCTGAGACGTAAACGGTTAATTATGTATTTACGAAACGCTAATTAGTAATAATAATAATAATAATAATAATAATAATAATAAATAAATATTTATATAGCGCCTATCCATGCCTGCTCTAGGCGCTCTACAATTCGCCAAAATGATCTGTACTAATCTTAATAATTAAAAATGTGCATTTAAGAAAGTAATAGAAAGCAAAAATCGCTAAGAATAATAAGTTTTCTTAAAAAGATGAGTTTTGAGTTTAGATTTAAAAGAACTTAGATTGTCACATGAGCGGATAGAAACAGGTAGACTGTTCCAGAGTTCAGGAGCGGAAACAGCAAAAGCTCGAGAACCATATGTCTTCAGGTGAAAATTCGTGGGGTTAAGAAGTAATAAGTGTGATGATCGGAGGATTCTGGAAGGTTGGTAGTACGCTACTAGATCTTGAATGTAGACAGGAGATTGTTGATGAAGAGCCTTAAAGGTAAGTAACATAATCTTGAATTTAATGCGTTCAGAAATAGGAAGCCAGTGTAATTCTTTCAGTATTGGAGTGATGTGGTCGTACTTTCGGGAACAGGTGATAAGTCGGGCAGCGGCGTTCTGAACAGACTGGAGCTTTTTTAAAGCACACTTCGGTACATTGTACAAAAGAGAGTTGCAGTGGTCGAGTTTGGAAGACACAAAAGCATGGACCAGGATCTCGGTGGTTTTCGTAGATAAGAATTTCCTTATCCGGGAGATGTTGCGCAGATGATAAGAGGCTGATTTACAAATAGAACTGATATGCGGAAGCATAGTCATGGTACTGTCAAATATCACACCGATGTTTCTAGCAAATTGAGATGGCTGAATTATGTCTTGACCAAAACGGATTGGTGGTAGAGACTGCTGCGGGTTGTGTTTCGAGTATAGATAAAGGATAAACTAAGCGTGTACTTCAAGAGACAGTTGAAAAATCAAAATAGATTGTTGTTTTAGAAATATGAATATACAGTGGAACTCCGCTAATACAGTCACCAACAAGCCATGAAAATATAGCCATTTTAACAGGGTGTCCGTATTATCAAACAGCCGGGTAGTGTCAAATTTTTGATTGGTCTAAATAGAGTGACTATTGCACATCTGAACAGCTGTTCTTTAACAAGCTCCCGAAATGCAGGTATAATTAAAAAAAGATTGAAAGTTTAATCAGTACATGCATATTAACCATGGAAATACGAACATAACTGGTTTGAGTGGCCGTATAAATTTCCACTCTAAGTATTCCAGACTGCTCGCAATGAACGCATGTATGCATTGCGTACCTATTTTTCATTCATGCGCTGGGGTAGCGGGAAAATTTGCATTTTGTCAACACCACTTGTGGAGCAGCTTCTGCGTCGGGTTGCCTGGTCGCTGACATGGGAAGGCTCTTCGAACTGCTGAATACGGAACTGGAAATTTGCACTAACATGCGAGGTACATGATGGTCAGATACAGAATGCTTCGCAACTTAAGTCAAATGAAGTCAACAAGATGGATTTAAGTTGAGAATTTAAGCACACCAAGAAAATTGAATCAGCCATGCTGATGTCCGTGGTTCGCCTCTTTGCATGGTAATGGACTGCAAAAGTTATATCTGTTTTATTTTGACGGTTGTGTATAGTTCTTTGTGAGTTTAAGAAACGTTTTGGACTCTCAAACATATATAAGATGCAGATGGCAATACTGAATTTATAAAAGCATTTGAGCAGCCTTGTTGGACTAATCGCTTTGTGAGGAGCTGTGAATATTTATGAACTGGACGTTTTTGAATCAGCAAGCTTTTAAATTTAATCTTCATTTTAAGCTGAAATCACTGATTACAGTTGCTGAGAACGAAATAATTTTGAATCATGCTTTTATCCTTCCATAACTGCCGAAATTCTCTCTTGTTCATTGGCTATTTTCATTGTCAATAAGCGGACAGACACATGAATTTATAATTTATTGTAAAAAACAAATTGACGTCAGATTTTCATGCATCTGGTCTGTTATTGACAATGAATTTCGTCATAACATTGTCAAAGTAGATCCACAGCTACTTTGACAATGTTATGACAAAATTCATGACTGGTGCATGAAAAACTGATGTCAATTTGTGAATTCCTGATGTATGAATCAAAACATAAGCTTATATTTTGTTACTTAACCCACCGACTCCTGGAGCTTTTTGCCAAAAATGCATTTTTTGGAGATTTTGGAGATTTTCAGGCTGGATATGGGCCAAATTAGCTCCAATCTGGTCAAAAAGGCCTTTGCAACATGACAGCATGCCTTTCCTTCCACTAGCATCGCGTTTTATGACGTTTTTGATTGGGCATGCGCACAAATCAATTTTGAGATGAGAAAGTGACCTATGACTTTAGGCTTTTCATTTGGAGCAGCCACGTGTAGTTGCAGGAAATTTTGCTCTGAGTTTTTCACTCAAATTTCTGAGCATTTTCGTACATATTTCAGGCTCCATTGAGCCGATTACTGTAATCTGGGTATCACTGGAAAGATCTTTTCCTCCTGCAGAACTTGAGTATAGATGATGCCAATTTTGGTCAAATGTGATGACGTAAGAGGTGGATCAAAGCCCAAGTCTTGTCACGGCCGGTTACGGGCGGCTTGGGAGTCAATGGGTTAATATGTAAATTATGAGTCAGTGTTTTATCATCAAGCATAATCTGGACCATTCCCCAAATTTAGGCATTGAATTAATTTCTTTGCCAGTACAATCCATATTTATATGATTTATTGATAAAATGTTTGTTTATTTATTTTGATTTTCCCAGCAGCTTTTTAACTAATTGACAAACAGTGCAACAATAATATTGGAAATTTTTTACTTTCAGGACAAAGCAGGTAAGGGCAAAGTTTATTCCTCTAGGCATAAAGAGTTTTATCCATAAATTTATGTAGTTTACTTTCCATTAGTGTGCATATTTCGTCAGTGCTAGGTAAGAATGTGCGTTGAAACATGACATCACTGTAAACTGTTTCTTATTTGACCTTTACCTTTGTACTCTTTGATTTGTGAGCAGAAATCATGTATTTATGAGAAGTACTCTATTTATTATTTATTTGTTTATTTATTTATTTATTTCCTTTCTTAAATAGTTTTTGGGTGATTTCACTGACAATGGAACAACTTCACTCACCACAGCACATAGGTAAGTTGTGATGTGCTTTTTCTTTTATCAGTGTGATGTATCGCTCAGAACTGAGGATCCAATGTTCCAAAGTATTAAACCATGAGAGAGCCACTTGCTTAAGCAGTTCTCTAAAATGGGTGGGCTAAAAGAAAGATGCTTCAGGCTTAAGGGTGCTCCCAGTATGAAAGTCTTGTAACTTGATAGAAAACATACATGGAGCCCTAGCAGTGGCCTAGTATTGCAAACCAATTTGATCACCCATTGTGCACTGTTCTTGCAAAGTGAACAATAAAGTCATTTTACTCTCACAGTGCCTCTGTCCAACCAAAGGTATATTTGTGTACCAGTAAATTGTGGGGGCAGCCAGACAGAATACTCACTCAGGGCGTAAGCTGTGATAGACTATAAGAGTCTCCCATCCAGGGTTGGGAGAGGGGGCAGGGGCGGGAAGGAGTAATATTATTGTTTACCCCATGCTGTAGGAGCATAATATAGTAGGCAATGTGGACCATTTTGGTTGGCTTGCAAACTTTTAACCTTATTTGAAGCACAATAATTATTTCTATTTGGTGGGAAACATTCCAGATATCTCCAAAAATTGGCACCAGAAAGGATCCCAACTGGAAATGATCTCAGAGCAGAAAATTAATAACTTCCAAATTGGAGGGCAAAATTACATGGAGTGATCTCAAACTTCAAAATGATCCCTGATTTGGACAGCAAATGATGCTAGATGGCATAGAAGCTCTTGACAAAATTAAAGTGGAGCCTTGAAAATCATTTGCAAGTCTACATTTTAAATATTAAATCTGATTTTTAATAATTAAATTCTGTTTGTTTGGGACTAAAATTTTCAAACTTGCAACTAACTTTTCAGAAGAGGTCATAACATTGCAACTTCATATATTCTTTTTTAATTTCAAGCCCTGCCAAATGCAAGGAAGAATCCTCAGAAAAACAAGAAGAATTGGGCTCCTTAGAACAATCTGCCTGAGTATCACCAGGCCTTCCTTTGGGGATAGGTTAGGGAGGGGAAGAGAAAAGGAGGAAGGCCTGACATATATTGGACATCATTCAAGTATATCTATATATGCATTTCTGGTCGGGGAATCATTTCTGGTGCTGCACAGATTTCAGTATGTTCTGATACTAGGGAAAAGAGCATTTATCAAATTATTTTATTTGTTTTCTCAAGAGCTTCTGCATTTTTTTGGTTGATGTTACTGAAGATTACTATATCGATGGTACAAGTCACAAAAGCAGGAATGGAACAGAAACTCTATGCATCATAGTTTGGTGAGTTCAGTTTTCCTTGTTAGCAATAAACATGACTGTATTCTTTGTTAGCAGTACTCTGTGGCTGGCTACATACTGGCAAACATACAATACAATTGGCTGCACTGCCTTAATTTATAATTGGTTGATAGATTGCTTTTGCTCACTTGGTCATGGACGTTTTTTTCTAAAGTACATGTACATGTATTAAAAAGTTTGTCAATAAGGCAGTTTTATTGATATTTCCAGCTCAGTAGATTCACTATGGGGAATATCTAGAATTTCTATTACTTCTATAAATATAATGCTTATCCTTGATTTCTTTGTGCTCATCTCTCACTCCCTAAACTTGAGCTCGTCTGAATGTAATAATTTGCAATAAAAATTATGGTTTTGTTTACACAATAGCACAAAACAACATTATCCTGGATGTCTCATCAGTGCACAGCACAATAAGCATTAAAAAGCACTTTTGAACTACTTTTTCATCAAATGGGGGAAATGTAAGGGTGGGATGGGCAGATTTGTGTTGTTTCAAAGCAAAGTTACAGTAGGTGGTCATTGTGGAGTCAGTTACTTCAAGGAAAGTTTGGACTGAGGTATTTTCTAAAATGATGACCAGTCATGCCAATCAGACTAACTGGATAGCTTTCCATAACCAAACTTTTCATGTACATCATAAGGGAGCCTTGGATTTTTGTGAATTGAAAATAGTTTTGTTTCATCAGCAATAGTATTTTACCATAGCAACCATGATAACACATTGTTTTTGTACAGGATCAATTTTAATAAACGAGAATTTCTTCAATCTTACTCAAGTTGGAATAAGACTAAAGTAGAGTCAGTGTAGTAAGAAAAATTGTTCATGTGGTATTTTTAGATGAAAGAGCTACACTTTGAATGTAAAATTGCCTTCCTAATCATTTTTTGAAACCTCTAACTAGTTCTGGAGAGAGCTGTTATATAGCTGTTTAGCTGTTTGTTTTCAATATTGATTAAGTATAATTTATTGCAGTCATACTAGAGGAAAAGCTAAGAAAGGAAATGATGTGATAGGTTTCCTAAATTTGCCATTAGAAAATATCTCTCATGATGATATCCAGTTGAAACCTAGTCAAGGTACATGTTAGACCCAAGCCCCAGACAGTGAGCTCGCCAACTCACAGGAGAGAACGATCAAATAAAATTTTATAATTTAATGACCACTGTTTTCAACAATATAACACTTAACCTACGCTATAATTGAAGTATTTTGAAATGTCTTGCATACCAAATTGTTAAGATAAATTTCAGATTAAGTCGCAATGCTTGGCAGCTTTTACTTTATATTTATTGATATTAAAAAAGCTCTTTCCCTATCCCTGGTTAACCCAGGACTGATCAAAACCCAATTTCTGGTTACAATACCGATAATATATTATCAAGCAAGCTGGTGACAAGAATAAACTAAGAAAATCATCAGTTAATGGATACAGTGTCTTGTCTTGATCCACCATCAAATTCTCAGAACTAGTACACGTTTTGATAGAGCTGTTTGGCTCTCATTACTGAGAAGAATTTTAAAACGTTTTGAAATTGATATAAAACCAGTTGTAGGTGGCGTTTTGGATTCTCTACAAGATAAGTTTGTAATTTTGAATAGATCTGTATGGCGCTTCTAGAGTTAATGCTGTCGGTTAGAAATGTAGAATCTCAATAACTGTTTCTCACAACATTAACTGTATGCAAAAGTTATTATTTTAACAAACAGCTGGTTACAGAAGCTTGAATGTTTTTAAGGACAGTGCCTACTTATGTTAGTGCCCACACGTTCTGCGCATCACACAAGGCATGGATTACATGCCACACATTTGCTAGGGTTGAAACTGGTGGAATCAACTACATGTAAGCTACCAAGTGTACAACTAAAATATCAGAAAACATTTTCCTTCTGTGACCAAATCAAGTTTAATGAAAATGTGCTAAAACAAGAAACACCAGGATAGCAGCTGGTATATTGCAAACTGTTGTGAAGTGAAGAAAACGATTGCCTGCTAAACTTGAGGCTGTAATCAGCTAATTTCATGCCAATGTACAGCACAAGAAAACAAGGCACCCAGGTGCAATGAGCTATTAACAAAGTATACATAATTTATACATTACATAGCTCTATGAAGGCATGATGGATCATTGCAGTTATACACACAACTTAAGCAGTTGTAAATTAAAGCCTGAGAAAAATTCAGGCCAGAACGGGATTCAAACCCGTGACCTCTGCGATACCAGTGCAGTGCTCTACCAACTTAGCTATCAAGCCATCTGGGAGCTGATCACATTGTGAGTTCGTAATATACCCGTAGATGGTGAAGAATACAAGTGAATACCGGTATATGAAAGGTCATACATTTGAACTGTAGAGAAAGATATGAAGGCATGATTGATCATTGCAGTCATACACATAACTTAACCAGTTTTGAAATTAAAGCCTGAATTTTTTTCAGGTTTTAATTTCACAACTGCTTAAGTTGTGTGTATAACTGCAATAATTGATCACGCCTTCATATCTTTCTCCGCAGTTCAAATATATGATCTTTCATATATTGCACAATTATTGCGAGGGATGCAAGTCTTTGATTTATTGGGCAGGTGACAGGAAAAATGTCACAGACTATGAAAACGATTTCAAAAAGATGAAACCAACTAGTTTAACTTTTAAGCCTATTGAACATGTGATTAACTTGTTGTGTGCAAGAGCTATGTAGGCTGTATTTTTTGCTAAACAGAGAGAGATTAATGTTGCTGTTGTTACGATTATTTTTTTGTTATTAAAAGTTACATAGGAAAGGTGATTTTGTGTCACCACTTGCTATGCATTTTAAAGATTTCTATAAACATTATTGCTTTTGTGTACGTAAAGGCGAATTCTAAGGAAATCTGTGAAGACAAATTTTTGTTCTTCTTTTTAGAAAATATGTTGATGTCAGCATTTTTGTTCCCCACTTTTGTTTTTTTCACTTTTCTTCTGAGATTCCCATAGGCTTATAGCCCTTGTTGGAATCTTCTATTTCCACTAGTTCTACTTGTTCAGTTTTTTTTTTCGTGGCTTTATTTCGGGCAAAAGACCTTTGCATCTAGTAGGCACCATTCTTAAGAGAATGAAAACAACTGTTCTATATTTTCTGCTCAAAATAATTTGATCAATTGTTATGCTTTTGACATAAGACTGTTGAAAAGTACCTGGATGTAAAAATGACTCTGTCTTGTTTGTTATGGTTAAAAGGGCATTCTAAAAGTCGTGATTATTTTTCAAGACTGTTGGATTCTTTACTGTCAGGTAGTTGCACTCGAGTTTAGACTTCAACTAGCACCTTTTAAACAATAAAGGGACAGTCAGTTTGCTAATGTACCAGAAATGTCAAATGCTAGTTTATTAAATACACCAGAAAAGAAAGGAAAGACTTCACACAGATTACAAACAACAAAGTATACAGTTGGAGAAAAATCTTTCATCAAGGGGTTATCTGTCACCAGTTTCATGCAGCTAACGTAACAATGGCAACTAGTACAAGTGCATATGAATGATTCTTTTAGAGAAATTGTCTTCATTTATCACCAAGTTCTCAGAACAATAATTGTGAAAGGAAAAGAAAGGCAACTTGTAGAGATTGATCAAAGTGGTGTACATGTACATAGCGGCCAGTCCTTATATAAAGGACAAGCATGATCTTAGAGAATATACTTGTACTGTCTTGATAGATAACTTTCATCAAAGGAATGTATGAAACTCGTTGGGAGAATTGATATTTTAACCTTGGGACTGAATAGCATATGGCTAGATGCAAATAGAAATAGATTTTAGCTGGACAAATTACTCTGAAGCTTGTACCATTAACATGTTTTTCGACCTTTTTTCTTTCAGGTTGAAATAAAACGTGACGAGTTCAAGAAAGGAGGAAAAAACAGGAAAAGTGTATTTTAAATAAAAATTTGCTCTTTCAAAGCGAAAAAATTAAAACATTTAAGTCCATCGGCGCGAAAATTGTCTTGGGATTAAAATGTTGCGCTTTTAAAGCGACCGTAAAAAGAAACTAGTAAGTCTTTTACGTAATATTATTTTTTGGTTATTGCGCTTTTGAAGGGGACCAAAACAAAGTCGGAAAAAGGCTAAGTCTTTTGGCGGGAAAATTGTCCTCAGGAAAGAAAGTCTGTGCATTTGAATGGTGTCTGGTTCTGAGTCAAAAATATACTAAGTCTTTTGGCGGGAAAAGTTTTCTCGGTTAAAATACTGCGCTTTTAAAAGAAACCAAAAAAAGTCGAAAAAAAAATAAACTAAGTCTTTTGGCGGGAAAATTGTCCTTAGGAAAAAAAGTCTGTGCTTTTAAATGGTGTCTGGTTTTGAGTCAAAAATATACTAAGTCTTTTGGCGGGAAAAATCTTGCCTTGTGCAACGGATTTGTCCCATCAAAATTCAAAGTATATGTTTGTTTTCTAGCTAGACTCTGTTCAAAATCGCAGAATTTTTTTTCTTTTTGGCAACCCTACATAGTCAAAAAATAGTAAAAGAGATAGCCTACATTCCGACTAGTTTCCAGGCCCCTTTTAAAAGCGCAAATATTTTTTTACTTATTTGTATGCAATGAAAGACAATAAACAAAAGAAACAATAGTGGTTGTAAATGTTTTTATTGTTTATTCAATATCCTTCACTAATTACAACACCTTCGATAAGAAGTAAAGTTATTTACAATGGGCGAGGCACAAGTGATCATAGAACACTTAAAATTACTAAGTGTGGATATCACAACTACTTTCTTGATTAACCAATACAAAAAAAACTAAGACAAAATGTGAAAAAACATTTCGATGAGCATTGGCATTTTAAGACATTTTTCAAATTAGAAATTTCCAACTAAGAGAAATGAATAATTCGTGAATGCAAAACTTGGAACAAAAAAATAAGACGATCGTAACGACAATTGCTGCTGTCAAAAAACAGCGTAATAAACTATGTCAACAAAACACGCTTTGCATGTTTTGATTGCAAGGTCTATTACGCAAGTTGTAGGAGTTTCTTGATTAATTTAAGAAATAAGAAATTGATTGATTCATGGGAAACTTTCTCTAAAACGCTTAAGATTCACCAAATCTTTTTCACTGAAATTTGACCTCCCTTGCTGAAGGAGTAGCATTTGTATTTTCCTTCCGAAATGCTTGCTAATTTGCAGAGTTTGCAAAATTTAGATTGACGGAAGCACTTGTTAATGATTTTGCAAGGTTCTAGACAATTAGTTCCTGATGAAAACTAATCTTGGTTCTTGTTTACTTTTGATTTCTGGTCCCTCGATATTTCAATTTGTTCAATGGTTTTGCGAAAACTTCTGATGATTGCCGTTTAACGAGGAGTCTCAAAGGCGGAATGATTGTTCAGTACCAGCCGCCATTAAATTACTGTTACTACCTCTAGTATTAATCTCTGACTATCTTGCCCTGTCCTCCCGAGTTGTGTTCGTAAAGACTTCTGTCTTCCCTCCTAGATTGTGATCCACACCATTTAGCAATCAGTATTCACGCTGAAAGAGAGGAAATGTGCGTGTTAAAATCTGAGGAAATGAAACTTGTTTACAATTGGAGAAGCTGTAGCAAAGCATGCGGCAATTTGCTTTGTCTCTGTATTGATTGTCAGGAATTACGTGAAATTGATTTACTATCTGTGGTACTTTCGTCATTAACTTCAAACTGAAGTTTGGCCTTTCCAAGGAGGCAGGGAAGTTGTGTGATAACAACACTTTGTCACTTCTTTGTTGCATTAGTTAAATTAGCTTCCTTATTCTCCGCACTGGTAAACTGACTGATGTATTGATATTGCGAGGAGAAGTGAGATTTTGATCATATTACAGACAAGTTAACTAAGAAGCAGGATAATTTGGAAATCAAACGAGGGTTTCGCGACTGCGCACCCATCTCTATCAGGCGCGAAACGAATAAAATTGAAAACAAAAAAGACGAACAAACAAATTAAAAAAAAAAAAAAACCTGAAAACAACTTTAAAAGCTTCAAATACAATTACCGCAAGCGAAGAGCAAAAGACTCTACACATGACTTTATGTTGTCCGTCGTTGGTGAAAACGTTTTGAAAAACAAAAATTATTAAAATCAACTTTGACATCTAATTTGAATTTTAGTTTAGCACGTGAAAACAGGACCTTTTTAAGATTATTGTATTTTTGCAAATTCTATATCCACTGTCAACATAAACCCTTAACACTTTTTCAACTTTCCTTCCCTGCCCTCATTAAAATGTCTGAACTTTTCTATGAGTTTGAATTTGGCGGGTTTCTGCCACATAAACACGCGTGCTAATTATCATAATGTTGCGTCAAAATTCTACATTCTTTAGCATTTTGCATATTTCTTTTAAAACCGAAATATTTCAACAAACTATTTTCATTACTTCGTTGGGTTTAAAAATTTCATAGGAAAGAAAACCTGCGAAACTTTTATTATTCGTTGACGACTAATTTTCAGCTTTTTATCACGTTCACTATTAGTTAATGAACCGTCTGGCTGGTCTTCCCTGGGAATCCCCTTTCATTTGCTAAAGATTTGTTTACATTCCGATCATACCATTGCACGTAACAAATTTTGTTCGTAAAATGTCAAAGCGCAGTAGAAGTTGAAATTGCTCTTTTGATAAAATAAACACCATGTCCTGTAAGTTCCTCAAAATTCTAATCATCAGTAATCAGTGATCTGTAATTTTAACTTGCCGCTCTCTCCGTGCCAATTCGAGTATGCGGAAAAATAGTTTTGAGTTTGCTATAGTCTAAAACTTTTTTTCAAGATTGTACCTACATCACTTACACCATTGAAATGCGAAATGCAAAATTAACACTCTTTCTGGCGAGTGAGCCAAATACAATATAATGCTGTCCTTTCCAATAACTAACTGCTGACCGAAAGCAAACCTGAGTGAAATTAACCACAAGCAAACAATACATTTGGCGTACTGCGTTCTACAAAAACCTTCCATTTTTTTCAGGAAATCTTTAGCAAATTGAAACGCCTTTTCAGTAGTCCTTGTTTAGCAGTGTAAATAAAAAGGAAGGTTCCGGTTGACAGCCAGCTACTTTTGAAAACACGATGTCAAAAACTGACAAGCTCATTACAAATCCAATCATCTCTCCTCCAATGCGTTTTGCTGCCTCGTGAGATTTTGCACGATCAGCATGCAAATAGGTTCCTAGAAAAAAAAAAAAAAACTGAGTTGAATATTTTTTTTGCCAAAAAAATTCTGGCCCAGTCGCATGGATTTTGCATCTTTGGTTTTTGATTTATCTGCACACTTCATAGTATTTTTGAAAGGCGGGAATCAAATATTATAAGTTACAAAGAGAAAAGAAGTTTTTCTTTCTTGTGCCTTCCAAAACGTAAAATGTGCATCGCTGTTGTTTAATAACGTAGTTAGCATCTTTTACGAAGCAATAATAGCGAAAAGAGACAAAAAAATTGCCCCTGTACCCCAGTCTCGCATATTTTCTACGTGTCCCAGTTTGTCCCTGGTAGGTGAAGCAAATATCATGAGAGTAAGATTACATGGAGGTAATTGGTATGCCTTCCAAAGGTCACCCTGCCTTCAAGCGTGTGACCCCTACAGCCAGGGAGCCCCTCCCCTTAAACCAACCTCACTTCTCGTGTAAACAGTTCGCTGCTATTTATATTGAAATGTGTGAAAAGCTTTCTCGCCGGGGGCAGGGGGGAAGGGGAAAGAATCGCGGTATTGAGGGAAGCCATCTAACCAGGGAGAAAATGTTTTCGTCGTAAACAGACTATCATGTTTCACGTGGCTGTCATGTTTCACGTGACGTTGTAGCGTGATTTGATTCTTGTTTATGTCAGCATGCGTTCTTATAAAAGTATTACCAAGCCATACTTTGACCAGTACAAACAAAAACATTCCTCGAAATACCTACCATAAAATAGCATCAAAAGCCCTGCTGCTCAAGCGTGATGTTGAGTTATCAAGTGACAATTGGAGGTTTCTTTGCAAACTTTGTTTTGCCTTGAAAAGGAAAACAAAAAAACGGAAAATAAGCCTAATGACTAAAATCAGTGGTGCCCTATTTGTTATAGACAACAAAAATAACACTGACAAACAAAAGTTTTAAAACCACGACAAACAAACACACTTAAACTAACTACACAATTATGCTTACCTGTTCGACACGTCTTTGGTTAAGGCAGCAAGTGAAGACCTATCAAAAATAAGGGTTGTGACAATGCAGCCATTTCTTTCGATCCTCTTGCATAGCAGGCCTAAAGTGCAAAAATACATTGAAATATAAATAAAACTTAAAACACAGTGAGCCTCAAAATAAAGAGCACGCAAATTATATTTGTATCAAACACTGATTGTTCACTCGCGAGTCTAGAATTTATGGTTTAAATAATGGGGGCTGCGAACTTGTTGGAGGAATTCAAAATACCCACTGTGGACCTCGGCTTTAAATTTTACGTAGCCCAGAGTTAGTCGTAAAACGAAATTTAGATCATGTTCGTCTCGAGGAAAATGAAAAGTTCCGCAAGCGTTTCAGTGATCGAGCGCTTACTGACTTTTAGCATAAACACAAAAAAAGATTGTGCCCATATTCAAGGTAAAGATAGAAAAAAGTCTTGACAAAACTAATGTTCAAACTTAAACGATAGTGGTGATAAAAGTTGCCACCAACCCGAAAGTATTCCACTGGAAGACTTCACAGCAGAAGAAGGACAGAGCAAGTCGGACTGAACCTCCAGGATTAAACACGTGCAGCTTCTGTGTACGTTAAATCATCAGTACAGGTTGAACATATCGCTGTTTCGGTCCAAAATATCGCCTCTTGTTTAGGAAGCGTATTTGTCTCTCATTACATCGTAACTTTCTGTTTTTTTTTTTATAAACTTTGCGGGGCAAAACTCTCTATGTTTCGCGGCATAAACGGAGCAAGAACTCCACGAAGGTGATGGCAAACTGACCTTGTGATGAATAAATTATCAAAGCCAGCGTGCGCTTTTGGAAATAATTTGAGCTAATTTGAAATGTAAATTTGCAGCGTTGATCGGTTTCCCGCCAGTTTGTTACACTTCTTAGTAAGTTATTTTTTTATTATCATAAGAGTAATTTTTAGGAGATGAACTCAATTGTAACTTAAAGAAAAAAACCACCATGAAGTCTTCATCAGGAGGGAAACGGTTTAATTTTGTCTAGTTTTTCCCGGTTGTGGAAGATCTGCAAAGCTGAAGAATGCCGTGACAGGGTTTCAAAGAGACGAGGTGGGATTCTTTGGAGATGAGAAAGAATATTACAAGGCCTTTAGCTTTGAAAATATCAAAGAGTACCAGAGAAGCAGTGAAATTAAAGGAGGCGACAAATTAAAGGTTACTCTTAAACATGAAAATTCGCCCGGAAAGAACTAAAACTATTGTTATCTTATCTTCAAGAACAAATTCAAGAACTAAGTGCGCTTCGGTACTTCGGTTTGTTGCTTTGAGTCGTTTATGAGCTTAAGAAATATTATAAAAGTTTCACCGTTTATTTTATTTCCAAGTCACGCTTTAATTCCCGTGTAATTTACACTACAGTAAACACCCGCATATAAGAACACACAATTTCAGAGGTCAGACTGATTGTGTTCTTATTTATCGGATGCTTAGTGAAAAATCAGCCTCAGGATGTTCTTAAATGTTCTTAAATTTTTTTAAATTCAGTGCTGTACAGCATAAAAAATGTTGCTAGAAATTTTAATCATGTTTTTGGACAATTACATAAATTGATGGAACAATAATTAAAAACCTAATGTTCAAATAGGTCTACTGTAATCAGTAATGTAACAAAACAGTAACAAGAAGGGTGTATGTATAGTTCTGTGGCAGATCCATATGCTGCCCCACCCTTGAAATGCCTAAAGTAGATATTAGATATTCTGAAGAGAACAAAGGTGCCCAAAACTTAGCTAATACCATTGGTCAGCAGGTGTGTTTATGGTAATTTGTGTAATTTTGACACCCTTCCCATTTTATAAGAACATTATTTTTTTTTCCAGGCTGATATTGTTCTTATAAAAGTGGTGCTTTATTTGCCAAATTTCAGCCTGATGTTCTTAATCCATGTGTTCTTATATGCGGGTGTTTACTGTATGTGCTTGTTTTATTGGCCTCTTATCACGGGAAGACGATGTATTCCTAAATTTGCTTCATAGGGAAGGTGTCCCATACACTGGTAAGTAAAAATGAGAGCATGAGTAGAGGAGTCAGATTTAGATCTGTCATACAAGATTACTGAATCATGTCTTACTCCTGATGGGAACAGTCCTTAGAAAAATCAACCTAAAGATCGTCTCACCTTTTCTTGGCTTGTATCAATTTTGAAGTAATTGCAAATTTCTTTCATCATTTCAATAGAAAAAAAGGGAGGAACTTCGAGGGACTGATGAGTAATCATGAGTTCACACAGTCATAAACTATTGGTTGCTACAACGACACTTCCCGCACAGCCTCTTGTATTGCGGGTTCTTGCGATCTCAAATTTCAATGTGTCCACTTTGGTTGAGCGTACTTCGTACGACTTAGAAACTATTATATTTTGAGGTTGGTATTTGTCCTCTTAATTATGTAGCAGTCAGTTAATCAAGTATTATTATTATTATTATTATTATTATTATTATTTGTAACCATTTTTAATAGTAACTTAATTAAGTATTTTATTGTAAATAATATCGTATTTTAGCATTTTATTGTAAATAATATATTTTTAGCACTCTAATTATTTTAAGCTGAGGGCCCCAAGTTTATCAGTAACTTAAGTTACTGTCACGGGTCACCCTCATTAAATAAAGTCTTTCACTTCACTTCACTTCAAGTATTGTCAGCACAGCTATTATCCTTTAATTTCTGAAAACTGTCCAATTTGGGATTTAATTTGGACAGTTTTCAATAATTAAGGACTGAGTAAAAACGCAGAAACTGTCCAATTTTGGGAAAAATAGGACAGTTTGTCTCAGCCAATGAAATTTAAAAGCTTTTAACCTTCCGAAGATTATCGAAGGCCACACGAAACCTTCCGAAGATTTCCGAAGATCGCCCGAACACTCCCGAAGATTTCCGAAGACCCCCGAAACTCCCGAAGATTTCCGAAGATCACCCGAACAATTCCAAAGACTTCCGAAGAATACCCGAATATTTCCGAAGATTTTCGAATATCACCCGAACATCTCCGAAGATTACCAAAGATCACTAGAGTACTTCCGAAGGTCGTCAGAACACTTCCGAAGATTTCCGAAGATCACCCGAACACTTCCCAGGATTTTTCCGAAGACAATCTCCGGCGATCACCGAAGATCACCGGATATTTTCGAAGCTTTCCCAAGTTTCGGAAGATCGAGGGCCCAGTCTGTTTTTCTTCAGAGACAGTTCTGTAGTTTTCCTTGCAAATCTGTATTACCTCACGAGCTATATAATTAATAAGTAACAGGACTACATGCTTGTCCAATTTGAAAATAATTGGATTCAAAAAATTCCTCTGACAGCCAAATTGGACTTGGCCTGCGGCCTCGTCCAGTTTTGGCTGTCCTCGGAATTTTTTTTCATCCAATTATTTCCAGATTGGACAGCATGTAGTCCTATAACATATACTAAGAGTTCACTGAGATATAGTAGACGCTTTCGCTTTTCACCGTGTGCCAAATATCGCCGCCGAATCGTTAGTGAACGTGACCCAAATTTTAGCCATTCTCACAGAGCGGTTTGTTTTACAAAAGACCGGCAGTTTATTTCCGAAGTAAAACATGTTTCCGATAGTCTTTTGTACTTTTATTAATGTTAAGTTTTATTAAAACCAATCGGAGTAACAATTGTCTCGAGGTCTCGCGAAGTCCAATTAAAATTTCGGTCAGAAGCGAAGTTCTGCTAATAATTTCACTTTGTTTTGACTTTCTTCGATTATAATCCATGATTCTCTGAAAGACCCGCTTGCAATAGTTAGTTGGTCGGCAGAATAGAATATTTAAGCAACGATTTCATTATTTAAGTATGTAAACATTTCAAACTCGCCCAATTTACCCAGTAAGTAGGTTGGAAATTTTATTTTAGAAGTCACGCTACAATGTTCATGTTACAAAAGAAATATATTCTGTTTTGTTTTGTTTTTGTTTTTGTTTAGTTTTTTTTTCTGTCTTTGTTTTTCTTTCTGTCGTATAAAACAAACTACAAACTAAGAATGATCGAAGCTCTACCCTAAATTAATTTGGAGACTTCTGCTATTGTGATACTTCGTTTGCTTCGGAAGGCGTGACACGTCACATGAAAGGTCAGACGACAGAAGTTCACAATATGTGGATCGTTTTCAAAGGTTTCTGTCGTTCCTCCTTGGTTTGAAAAATAAGAGCTGTTCTTTCGGATCAGAAGAATCGCTAAGCAATGCGGGTGGACCAAATTATTTCATTATTGACGAGTAAACGAGGTGGTGGAGGGAAGGCGTCAGAGGTCAGCGAGCAGCTGTAAATGATGAGAAAATGTAGGTTGAGTGATAGAAGGACAGAAGAATCGAATAAACATCCGAAGACATGTCGGGATTGTCGCTGCAAATCTTTTCCTGCCAATGTTGTCGTTTTTGTCGGCGCAGGTTAGTTCACCTTCCGTTCTACCTTCCTACTACACTGTACATGGCCACGTTCTACATTAGAAAGTAAGAAAATCAGCGCCTGTTCGCAAATAGTTTGAAGGCCTGTTTTCTATATTCAACTGAAGTAATTCCAACTCTGCAGCTGCAAAAAATTGTTAAATTGTTTAAAACTGTGTTGCCGTGACTATGAAATTTACACATTGTCGGTAATCTGATATTGAAATATTTCCTGTGACTGAGGGTACTTTTGAATCGATGAAAAGACACCTCCTGTTATATCATTATCATTCTATTTTGAAAGGAAGCATCTTGATCTGCAGAACTGCAGAGTTTCAGCAAACTCTCTTGGCTTCAGAAAAACACGCAAGCAGTCTATTGTTTACTTTTTGGGGGTATTTTCGTTAAAATCCATTTATTTCAGCGGCGCCTGAAAAACCACGCGAAGAATAGCCCAAGCTGATTTTGATACATGTTTTTAAAATAACATAAAAGTGTTTAGTACAAAGAACTAATTGTACAACAGCTTTAAACGTCTATACCCGCTTGCCCCCGGAATAACACGCGGCAACCATTGTTTACTCAGTCGTGATGTTTTAATAACCCAAGCTGATTTTAATACATGTGTTACCAAAACAGAAAAGTGTTCCGAAGGCGAGGTTTCAAGGAATTTGGAGTAATAGCACATGTCGAAAAATATATCTGAATTTTATTCCTAAATTGGGAATATCACCCAAGTAAAGAAAGGGACTTTTTCAACGCCTGTTTTTTTTTTTTCCTCGAATGGCGCTCAAGTCTTGTTATAACTTGTTCCTGATAGCATAATACTTTGTCTTTTAAGAAAAAAGTATCGATAAGTTTTGGTTCTTCTTTATACGCGAACGCAAATTAAGTTTAGATTTCTAATTTTCGGTATTTGCGATCGGTCATTTTGGCGACCGTTTGGGCGAAAATAGTTTTTCTCGATTTTCTCCAAATTAAAGCGCTTCGAGCTAAAAAAAAAACTACATTACATTTCATATATATCTACCTTAAGACTATTTGTGGACGAAAAAAGAATAAAATTGATTTTTCGACTTCTTTCGCCAAATTTAAATTTTGCTCGATGTTTGGTGACATTTGCTCTTAGAAGGCCAAAAATGTGGCCCTTGTATTGTGCATTCAAGGCAGCACCCCTCTCATTCCCTCAAAGGTAATGCCCATCTTGCAAAAAGGCCTGGCTGGAACCTCAAGCTAGGACATTTAATTTTTTGTGGGGCCTATGTTATAATAACAGGCCATGTTCGTAGCCTAGCGACAACGTTCTAGAACGGCAGAAACATTAAGGCCAGGACATGTTAACTTTATCTTTGATAGCGAAGATATCTTCTGAGTGGTTTCTGCAGGACATCTTTCCCATATTCCATGTTTGTGATAGCCAAAGGAATCAAGACTGAACATAGAAATCTGTTCTTTTGTGAGGGTGCGGATAGGAGTGGTTATAAATCCTATCTTCCAGCCTGTATTTTTCCCAAATCTCATTTAACACCCCACGTTTTACTCAGTTTTTTGATGGTTTCTGATTCCCAGTCCTAGTGACTCAATTTTCAGAAACCAGTTTTCCCTTTTACTTCTTTGAGATCCAAATCACCAAAAGAGGACCTTCCTCTTTTGGTGATTTCGGATCTCAAAGAAGTAAAATGATATTCATTTTCATGCTCTCCGATAAAATATTAATTCCTTTCATGGAGTTGAGCCAAGAGGGGTGAAGTTGGCAGGTGACTTCTCGCGATAAACAAAAACTTTGGCTTTGTGACTTTCAAAGCGGTAATCGCCTTCTACCGATACGCTCTTCGGGTGAATTAGCGAGGGTCATTCGAAGACAGAAGAAGACCAATTTCCGTTCCACGAGGTGAAACACAAGCATCAAACAAGAGGTCATTAAACGGTAAGTTTCAAAATATGAGCCATTTAAGAGCCTGAAAAAATTGTCCATAATTCAACGTAGAAATCTGGGTTAATACCATCCCGAGATACATGCGTATACATGTATCGAGATACAATCTAGCACAATTTTTGAGCAAGGGAGCCCAACTAAATTTGAATTTGGCAAGTGGAAAAACTAAGATCTTGCTGCAAGTTTTTCTTCATTTGAAAAAGAGTTATATTTGAAATCTTTGTGTGAGTTTTGGTGCATTAATTTCCCAGGCAAACGTGTAACAACAAATGTCGTTTGGAAGGAGAGTATTTGTTTATTTATTATTTTTTTTTCAATTCTGTACGAAAACCAGCGATGACCGGAAAAGCCTGATATCATACATCAATTGTAACATCATTGAAAGGTTTGTGGAACATCGTACCTCTTAAGATCTCACTTATTATTATTCACTTTTAAAACAGTTTCAAACAATAAGCCATCATTAGAACGTTTCAATTTCCAAAAAGGACCCACGTAATTAAAACTGTGTCAGAACTGGTAACACTAGCTTGATAACATTGTTATCAAAGTAAGAAGCTAAGAGTTTGACCTTTGTATATAGTGAAATCTCGTCGACTCTCTATTTCCCTTTATCATGCCGTTAGGTAACATTTTCGGGACACTTAGTTGAAGCAGCTCTCTCAACATGACAAACATCACTGATAGCTGCATGGCTCCCATGCATGCTTACAACGTTTCAAAAGGCTTTATTTTTTCTGGTTTACTATATCTAGAATAGGTATCTGACCAAGTTTCTCTATTTTTTAAATTTTGAATCTTTAGATAACAAGTAATATGAATGTCACTGAACAAAATTCAAATTAACTAAAGTAATTTGTATGGTAATTTGTTTGCTCAAGAGAATGTTATTAACACTATTTCGATTTACGTGTGATGAAATAATGTTTCCGTTTGAATGTAAACTGATTCAGAAAATAATTTGTTTCGGCCATTTCTTAACAGCAAGGAACAAATTCTTACTCATTCATGAATTATAGTTTTATATCAGGATCTTTTAGTATTAGAGATTCTTACTAATTAGTGTAAAGGTAATCTGTAAAATTTCTGCATTCCATACAGCTGTTTGTAGATTAATTTTACTTGCTTCATTAGTTTCTCCGCATGAAAGTACAGATTAACATCATATTGGCATCCCATGGACTGAAAATAACGGTCCTGCCTGCTGTGTGCCGTTTTCCGCTTTGTGCATAATTTAGTATTTGCCATTTTGTTGACAAGGCAACAAAGAAATAAACTTTCAACTTTCTGATCCATGTGCAAAAAGTAAACATCGCGTTTGTAGCGGTAAAAAGTGGGACTTGATCTATCTAGTTGAACATTCTGATTTTGTTAAGGCAAGTTCATAAGCACTTGAAGTAAATGTATCAGTCTATCCCAAAATTAAGATGTTATTTTCAATTCGAGATTTTCTTTTTTCCATACACGAAGTGTAGCGAACAATCTCCCATTTCCACCAAGTTTTGAATGTGTTAAAAGCATTTCTGGAATAAAAATCAGTCGGTTTGAGGCTCAATAACTATAAGGTCATCTTTCTTGGATAATTGCATAAATATTATTTACACGCATTAATTATAAACAACTTTTCTAGGCGATGGCGTCATCGTTATATCGCCTTATGCCGACGCCTGAACATTCCTGTGAAAGCATCAATGGGTACTGGGAACAAGTCATAAGTTTTGCGATCTGCCATCTTGCTGAGGCGAGTAAAACTTGTAGCACTCAGCAAAATGTGTTGGATTTAAATCGAGGTTTCGGGTTTGGACATCGTCAGAGACCCAGGGGCAGCTAGTCGCGAAAAGCAATAATTTCGGGTGAAAGTTTACATTAAGATGTAATAAACTTTCGCCCGAAAATATCTTCCTCGGAAAATATCGCGTCGTCCCAACTAGCTGCCCCTGAGTTTCCGAGGATGGGGTCTGGAGAGAAGGGTGCGCTTTATCAGGTATTGGACAGTTTCGAGCTCAGTTAGAAATGGATGAGAATTTAAAATGTATTTTTACAATAACTGTCCAATTATTCGCACGCTGATTGGCTCACTTTTATCGTCAGTAAGAGTACAGACGGATAAAATTTTAATTTACACAAGCTTTTAAGTTCAACTTTCAGGTGTCAAACTGTCAGCTTTTTAACCAATGAGATTTTATGGACTTTTTTTAAGTAGCCAATCAAAAAGCGAGAAAAGCTATTGAAAATGTTCGCGTCATTTTGAATAAAATTCACTTATCTTTGTTTAGGGCAAGTTTACGGCGTCTTTTCCCCACATTTATTCCCGACATTTGACCACTTTGGGGTCTTGTTATTGTAAGAAACAAATTGACGTCAGTGTTTTTTTTATGCGTCTGTCCTCTTATTGATGATAAATTTCTTCATAACATCGTCAAAGCTTACTGCAGAACCACTCGCCTGCGGCTCGTGGTTCCACAGCCACTTTGACAATGTTATGACGCAATTTATCATCAATAGGAGGACAGACACATAAAAAACTGACGTCATTTTGTTAAATTTAGCATGTGCACGCGATAGATCACATGACCTTCAAGTGGAGATCTGAAGAAGTTCAATTCCATTATCTTTGAGACCAGCTGTTGTATTAAAGATTGATACCAGAATCTACCAGAAAGTAACTATGAGAGTTTTTTGAAAAGATCTGAAAAAGCTGACACATCCGATATTTTTGTTTGAACGTGCCGTAACACCACATATCGTGTAAGAGAGGTGAGCTTAACAGAAAATCCTATCTACGCGCCCTGTTGTGTTAATATGATTGCGGTACAACTTCCAAGGTTGATTCTTCAGAAACACTAGGAGATACGAGAGGTTTTTGATTGAAATGTCAAGCGAAATGTGGCAGTGAGTCCTAAACGTTTTTGTAGCAAACGCACCAGCAATGTATGTTTAATGTAAAGTTTATTTCATCCGCATGACCCGTATATGAAATGTGCTTTTAAAAATATATCTTGAATTCTGACAGTGCAGTGCAGCTTTCCTGAAATACAAGTGGAGAAAAGTGTTACACGAGTACCGGTTGTACGAATGCAAATTACATCCGAGATATTTCGGGAGGTGGTCGAAGTACAAATGTGTACTGTTCTTAAGACAGTGGCGGATCCAGACCTTGCGCTAAGAGGGGGCCCGGTTTTGTTTTACTTGCCCTGCCGGCTTTTCTTCCTTCTGTCATTTCTTCTTCTTACACCCAAAATAAGGGGGGAGGGGGGGGGGAAGACTTCTCCCCTAGATCTGCCGCTGTAAGATGGAATAAAAAGAAAAAAAATAATGTTAAGTGTTGAAAATTTACAAACAGTATAAAGTAAATGGTGCATTGTAAAATCATTGAAAAGGGCATTGCTCCATATTTTGAAATGTTGGTTATTAAAGCTAAACTGCTATGTTGTCCAAATCGAATTTTCTAGTAAGAGAAATTATGTAGTCTGTCATTTATGAAGGCTGATGTTAATTAAGATCTAGTTAGTGATAATAATAACCCTCGGATTTTCAAGGGGCTGAGGGAGGAGAATTGGGTGCTACCGCCCAGAGGTATTTCCAGAATTTTGATAACAGGATTTACCATGTGACGCTGAATGTTTTGGAGGTTTTGACGTATTGACTGTTTCTACATGTCATTCAAGATTACCATAGCAACGGCATTTTTACATGAGGCTCAAGTCAATTTTCATGTTTATCTACAGAATTCTTCGTTGTTTTTCCCACTTTTTGAACGACATTGAATTAGTCGGGTTTCTTTACAAACTTAACATACAAACTTCTTTTCTTTTTTTCCGTTTATACCTGTTCGTTTTGTACTTGTCTGGGAAACTAATGCTGAAGACATCTTTGAGTGTCAGCGTCTATGCTTGCATTTCAAGTGATGCTGCTTATATTGTGTTATGGGCAGTATGACTAATTTTCAGTAGTCAGATGTTGAGATTCTGTTTTCCATCAGTGCCACACCCGTTGATATCGGTATATGATTTATCAGGAACATCTTTTTTGCATATATAGAACGATGAAGAGCACATGGATCAAAGTGCTCTCGGTGATTGTCATTGGTGCTATTCAGTTGCGAACTATTTCAGCGACTGGAAACAAGTCCATATCTAACAATGAAGACGGAAACAAAAAGGATGAGAAAGACTGGCCAGTTATTGACCTGATAATAGCCTGGATTGAAAAGCCTCCATACACAACATCACCCACCAATGGATCACTTGACGACGAGGCCCATGGTATGCTGAGGGACGTCCTCGTGCGGTTCATAACAGTAGAATGCGGTTTTTATGCAGACATTAACTACCAAGTGAAAACATTTCGAGCTGACAGTGAATTTCACATGATTGAGCTTCTAAGGCAAAACAAAGTCCACGTCGCTTCTCCTATATTCGAACCCATAAACCGACGGTACGACGAATTTTCCTTTTTCAAAATCACTGATTATCCAGGGAGCGAATACATCACTAGTGAAGATGAAGCCAACAAGCTCAGTCTTGTCTTGGACGCAGTGCTGGAGTCTTGGTCATTGTTTGCGGTGACTCTGATACTCACGGCCATTGCTGGAGTCATTATGTGGGCGCTGGTATGCTTAACTTTCTGTAACTAGATTAATATAGGTCATCGTATAAATACAAGTGCATTTACAGATCTGCAGTAGAGGTGATATTTAAAAAATCCCTCAAAATTGCGCCAGCTCTCAGCCGAGTGCAAATAACGATAATACGACAGGTACTGTATATGGTTAATTTCTTCAGTTTTCATACTGTTACTTGCTTTTTAATTGCGCCTGAGAAAATTACGAACACGCAAGTGATAATTTTCAATGTAGGATAAACTAAAAACTATCCATAAATTGGATTGCTCTCAGCTAAAGACAGTGAAGTAATTTTCTCTGTCATATAATATGGAACACCCGATATATTTAATTATGTACAGATTATACACACAGAATGATTATTCTTTGAGTTATCACTATATCCAAAATCAAACGAGATCATAGAAAATAATCTTGTCACTCTGACATTTTTATTTTTATTTATTTCACCTGTGAATGATAGGACACTAACTGGAACAGTCAGGAGTTTCCTCGTTCATTCTTCAAAGGATCTTGGGATGGATTCTGGTGGTCCTTTATTTCCATGACTACGGTGGGGTAAGAACTTATCAAACTGATCTTTAAGTGTTCTTCATTGGAAACTTAGTTATCGACCAGGCTGACATCAATAATTTGGAGTACTCAGATTATGAGCGTTGGACGGACAAGTGCAAATTCTCACGGCAGTTCTCAGATGAAAAATACAATTACAACAAAAACGATTAAAACGCTCATATTGGATTATTTACTGTCTACTTTCATTATTTAATACGAGCCGTTTATACTATTTTTGTTTCCGATAAGTTTGTGAAATGTTTCAGCTGATAATTCTTTAACAACGCTTATTCCACTGGCTAATTCATATAATACTATCAAAAATTAATAGCCTTTTTTTTCTGTAAAAGATATGGCGACAAAGCTCCAAAGTCGATCGTGGCTCGAATTTTCTCAGTCATCTGGATCCTGTTGGGTCTCATTATCATGGCGATTTTCATGGCGAACATCACCTCTGCACTTACAGCTCTTTCCTTGCAACTGGAACCAACTGACCTTGTCGGTGTCAAGGTTTGTCGAAATATCTGTTGTTCCTATAAATCATGTAGTAATCAATTCAAACAAGATCAGACTCGAGAGATGGCAGAAATCGAGCTTACGTTTGTCTCAGTATCAAAATCAATGCCGAAATTTAATCCCGTGTTACTACAGGTATCAACTGAGTCATTTACCCATTAACTTTGATATTTCATGTTAGGTTGCAGTGCTGGGCAATGGTACGGAATACCAGCATGCACTGGAGGAAGATACTGATCTATCAGGTTGGTGCAAATTGATGTCGATATTTCAGCCGGGTGTGGTTCAGATGAGAATGGTACCGTTATAGTCATTGCCTATTAACTGATCGTCAGTGTTTACAAGAAGGCAACGGTTTTGCACAAGAAAAAGAAAAAAACACAGTAATAGTAGACTGAAGACAACCAGAAGGCTAACAAAGAATCCCAATTAAGATCACAAATCTTTAAGTATGAGACTGACATTCTTACTCCTATTTTTGAAAACCTTGGTAAATCTTCTCTTTTCTCTTCCTGTATTTAGTGTATTCCAGTATTGACGACGTCATTCAAGCTGTGAAATCAAAGGAAGTAGATGGAATGCTACTGGACCGCTTCACAGCTTCCTATTATCAGTCAATGGGCAAATTAAAATCACTTATCACCGTCAAGAAGTTAGAACTTCAAAGGGACGTTGGAGTTCTGTTTTCCCAAGATAGATGGTATCTGGCTGAGTGCTTAATAAATTATCATCGAGCAAACATTTTCAAGTCAGCTCAAATCTTTACCGATACATACAAGGTAACGTTAATTGACTAGAAAACAAGGTTTGTAAGTGAACTCTTGTCTGTCATTCTCTCCTGCTCTGCATTTGCCCGGGATATTGCCTGACATCCAATTGCTTACATGTAATGAAACGAAATCTAAAGGCGTGAAGACTTGGATTTACTCGAACCAAGCTACAAATAGTCTTCGGAGTTTACTCAAAATACAAGTTGTACCGCACAACCTCCCTTTTTGATTTAGCCTTGAAACTATCATGAACAGGGCCAAAAATCATAAATTTCATACAACGGAATGTTGAACTTTATCTCACTGCCATATTCAGTGGCAGTTCGTTTATCTTCCATGAACTCTGTCAATTTTAAATCAGGGTCATATGTATAAGTGATGCGAATAGCGGTGTTTTTTTCTGACTTAAGCTAACAGAGCAGAAGCCTGCAGGAAATGTCAATCTGTTTGACGCGTCATCCCCCTTTATTAAGCAGTTCTTGTACGTATCGCTTGGCGTATTAGCTGGATTGCTCCTGATTGGAACCCTGTGGGACATCTTTATTCGAAGGAAGAGAGGGATTAACCAAAAGAAAGTATTAGGTGAGGATAAACATTTTATGGGTTAATTAAAAGGAGATTACAATCCTGTTATACAATTCTCACAATTATTTGTAATTAAGGTTACAATGCCCAAGAGATCTCAATTAATATTATTCGTCCTTTACAGTCTGGTTTACTTTTGGTTTGTGGGGTTAACGAAAGTTTTTCGATCCAGATAAAATGTTTCGAGACTTTTATCGCTGAAAGGACAAAAATCATTAGCTTTGTTTTCTTTGCAAAATTTGCGCTCTGAGCTCCCAAATAAAACCTTTGCTTATCGCCGATTAAAAAGACTAGTTACTGTAAAACATTTAAAATGAATGCTTCTGTATTGATAAATCGTGAAGCCTTCTCTTAAACCGTCGCCCATTTTTTGTATGGCCACATATCGGATTCCTTTAATCCAAAATGGCCCCAATTAGTTGGAGTATTAAAATGAACTAGATTTTTAAGGCTGCATGGGAAAGGATAAAAATCCATCAATTCAACCAATAATTGAACCAAGGAAATTAGTAACTGGATAACAACTGTTAGTTTTAAATATCCACGAAAGAGAATCAGCTGCTGAAAGCATCCCTGCGGGAGTTCCAATCCTGGGCCGGTAAACTCTTTAAAGCATTTCATTTGATTTGTCTTGTCAGGAGCAGCAGTCAATGAAGGAATGGCCACAGATACAATCCAAAACGACCTCGAAGTGGCACGACGGCTCCTTCGACAAACACAAGAACAGTTTGACAAACTGGAATTCAAAGTATCAAAATTGAAATATAATTTTTAAGCTGGTAGTTTCAGCATGCATAAGACGTATTGAAAAGGTCAACTTCTAAATAACCTAGCTTGCCTGGGTTCTCTCAGTGGCTTAGTGTTCAGAGAATCCCTCAGATGTACAGATGGTAATACGTGTGAATCTCGTTTTAGAGTCAGATAGGTTTCTCTGTGTTCCATACTCGGGACAACGGAGTTTACAACTTTAGTACTATCAAGTTTACGAGCATGTGTCTGTAAGTATGGAGAATCCGGCCACAGGAAAGGAATTTTTTTTTGTTAAGAACAACTGTTTGGGTTTGA
The DNA here is from genome assembly GCF_964199315.1 of Orbicella franksi. Classification (NCBI taxonomy): domain Eukaryota; kingdom Metazoa; phylum Cnidaria; class Anthozoa; order Scleractinia; family Merulinidae; genus Orbicella; species Orbicella franksi. The sequence goes on from NC_138151.1 coordinate 27,344,720, forward strand.
GTTTTGGCCTATCAAATCCGTAGATAAATTAAATTGCGATAGAAGTAATTTTCAAAGGACTCAAAAGTAGACAAAACATTTTTTACTTCAAGATGACGAGAAACGATCCAAGCATAAATTACAAACAGTGTAAATTTCTAAGGTGTCAGATAAATTTGAACATAGTTCACTAAAACGATCTTTTTGATGACATAATAGAAAATTCGAATTTTCGATCCGGTTGCCTTATTCTCGATATTTAGAAACAGACGTTCTTAATTTGTTTGAAATACAGACACACATTACTAATCATTCTCGTTTCAAAGGGCTCAACAATATCCAACTTGAGCCATTCTGTCAGGCAACAGAAATCGATGTTACCGCCTAAAATGTGAAAAACAAAAACCTCAGGCATACCAACCAACCGAAATCGGTGGGTCTAAAAGGCCACGTCAGGGCTTAACAGTGGTCAACCGTTTCGATCGAAAGCTGAAGATGGCTGGAACAAAATTCTTATCGGGAACGCAAACCAAACGTAATCCTGGGAATCACAATCGATAACAAGCTAGGCTTAACAGTTGACAAAACATTAAAGTTAAAGTATGGGTGATACCGATTATGCTCATCTTAAACTCTATATAAGACAATTGTAATCTGGTGGCAGTGTAAAATTGCTACGGCTTTACATTAATGCTAATAACAGTTAGCTGATTTTAAAGCTTACTTAATAGTCTCAACCTAGTGTCTCCAAAATAGCTATGATCTACGAATAAGTATAACGAGTTTGCTCTTTATCCTAGATCTCGTTACTGGCCAATGTAATTAAAGGAACCATTTTGATACCTTAACATGTTTGGTTGTAGCTTTTTCTTTTTCGTCTATTTTTTATATCTTAAACTCTGTAAAACAGTTGATTCTGTGGAGTTTCTACAGTGATTTCATTCACATCGACAAAGCACCATTCAAACACATTGCATGGAAAACATAAATGAATAAATAAATAATTGTCGCAGTGACAAATGCTCAAACAGTTCTTAAGTTTTTCAACCAAAACGAATGAGAAAGTATTATGGGCTCTTAACAAAATAACCAAAACCAGCTTAGGCAAATAGTCGCATGAGACTCTAGTAGTCCGAAAATTGTCATTCATTTAAGTATTTACGCACTGATGAGCGCTAGCATTAGCAACTTAATAAATGAATAAATAAATAAATAGGATTTTTACTTCAGCATTTTTATAACAATGATAACTTGAGTATCTTATTAGGTTTTCGCTTTAATCTAAAGTTTTGTCCTTGGAGTTGAAAATTTGATCTTTTTTTAAATTTAATTTATCTCCACACTAACAGACCAAAAAAACTACTTACAATGCAAAATATTTACAATACAATGCTTACATTCCCTACATCAGTAATAGTTACACGAAACATCCTACATACAATTGCGTTACATTCCTTACTTTACAGTACTTACACCACAGTTACAGTACAGCATTTATCAACTACTTACTTTGTTATACTTGCAAACTGCGTGATTATGATGGTTTAATATAAAATCCCCATATAGTGCTAACCAACGGAGGTCAAGAAGGAAGACTGGATTTACTTTGGTTTCGGAGCCAAGTTTAAATTTTAAAATATTTTAACCTTACCTCTCCTGTTTGTTCGCAGCAACTAACTATCCACGGGGCTGTTTTTTTTTTTTCCTAGTATTGCGATTCAAAGTATTGTTAATCCACCAACTGACTGGTTTTAAACTTTCTGTTCTCGAGGCAAGTATTGTATCAGAGATAATCAAGGAGGGGGGAGCGAATGGATATTTCAAAACGATCCCTGAGATGATCGTCTTGCAACGTTTAAGAAATATATAACATATAGTTATTCTTCACTTGAAAGCGCGTATTCTGAAGAGATCGAACGTCTACAGAAAATTGCTTAGTCCGTTGTTAGACCCTTAACAAGCAGTAACAAGAGGAATTGGGTAAAAGAACAGATAATGACATGTATCCTCACCTTGAAGCATTTTTGTTTGTTAAAGGGGGGCGGGGTTAACATGAATTTAGATGAAATTTTAGAAAGTTTTACGAGGGATTAAAAGGAAACAAATTTGGAACACCACTGGTGTACGTCTACCAATCTGTAACTTTTAATTCTAATTTTAAAACAACATCAAATCTTCAAAATTCCCTATTTCCAAAAATTTTACCAATCCTTTGAGAAAAAATATTTACCCCACAAGCTGCAAGCTTAATTACTTATCGTGTTTAAATAAAGGTTACTTACTTACTTACTTACTTACCCCCAAATATACCCAAAAATTACCAAAAAATTTACAAAACAGCCCAAAACGTAGATATGTGGGATGAACAGAGAGATTTTTGACTGCTTGAAACGTGAACGAGATATTTGCGTTAAAGCCATAATACCCAGCATAAATACGGCCTGTCAACCCTCGCCTTAAACCCTCGGACGTAGAGGGGGGTGGGGGGTGGGGATGCCTCCCCCCATAAGATGTTTTCAAATTTTTGAAAAACCAAGTTACTCGAAGGGGCTGAAACTTTCCGTACCTGTTCATTCATCCTCTGCGGAAATTTTGACATGCCATTTGTGTGTCTATCGCTTTTGAAGTTGCCATGACAACCATCAAATTTCAAGTAGTTTTGGCCAAAACTCGACTTTTTTGACATTATACTGTATTTTTTCCAGTTTTCTTCATCAAGTTGTAGAAATCACATTCTAGCTTGATTTTGTGTCAATCTCCATTATTTTTTGACTTTTTTTAAAAAAACTGGTGAAATCCAAGATGGCGGATCCAAGATGGCAGGTCAAATGACGTCATTTAACGTCATATGTCGTCAAATCCAACAAAAATGGTATTATCTTTTAGAGGAAGCTCAGGGCTATCTAAGTTTATTTCGCTGTGCCCTGCTAATCGCTTTTTTGAAAATAAAAATAAAAATTACAATAAATGTAAAATTAGAATATTAAGAGAGGAAGCCATTTTAGCCTTAGCTGGTTTTCATGCGGGTCGTCTATCCTGGTTGAATTGGAATTTGAAGTGTTTTTCTGGAGGGAGGAGAACCGGAGAACCTGGAGAAAACAAAACGAGATGCCATTAGTAACGATCTGGAAGCAACAAGAACACTTCTTCTACAAATGAAAGAGCATTTCAACAATCTGGAAACCAAAGTTCTACTATTGCGATTGCAGGATAGTAACTGAGCTGAGCTTTACAACAGCAGCTGAATGGTGTCGTAATGTCGTGACAAAGCGGGAAATACAATGTGTTTTGTGTAAAAAATACGTTCACATCGATCAGATTAACGACGACAAGATACTTTTGAACCTTGCTGAGAGATGCTCTCATGCTGCTATAACACCTGTATTATGTTCAAGCTTTGAAAACCAGCGATGAACGCGACCCAGCCGCCGTATTTAAAACAAGTAGTGGTGATTTATCGCTGGCGCACTGTTATTCAAGCAATTCTTTAAAATTCTGATTTGTTTCCACAGTTAACTCACACCGGAAAAAAAATATTACCGTTATTATTGGCAACATATTTGAAGTGTGATTCGTGTTGATCCTTTATCGTCAAGAGGATATATCAGTATTATTCAAAGTTTTTTTTTAAATTATTATTTTAATTAATTGCTACTTACAGTATTATTCAAAGTTGCCACAACACCCTATTTTAATGATTTCAGGTTCGGCTGGTATATATGCCGACCTCCGAAATCTTCAAAAACGGAGAAATCACCAAATATTACGTACCGAGAGAGAAAATGAAAAAAAAAAAGAAAGGGAAAAAAAATTAATAGTCTAACAACTAATTTAAATATTGACAATGAATGCCGTTCGATTCATTTTCGCCTCTATAGTTTTAAAAATAACCTCAATGCAGTTGAGGAGAATATTTACCTCCAAGATGACCAACTTAGGCTAACACATTCCTTTGTCCAATTCTACAAGCGCTGACGTCAGCTATTACTATTTTGATTTTTTTTTTCATAATTTCATGACTTTTGGCACGGACTAGTGGCCGGATTCCGCCAAGTTGACCTCAAACATGATCAGTGAACTCTTCAACAGACTGATTCCATATCTCACTGAAAACCTTACGGTGTTGCTGTGCTGCCTCACTTGGTGGCTGATCTGCCCTTTTATGTTTCACTTTTACTTTCTTTTGCTCTTGGTAAGTAAATATCATCACATCAGTTATGTGAATATGTTATCTCGATATGTTAACAATGTCATATCAATCTTTAATCTTCCAAGTTCTTTAAAGTCTAATTTTTGTAATACTCCTATGAAAATTAAAGACGGAAAAACACTATACAATGCAAACGATTTACTGAGGTATTTATTTGATAAAAAGCGTCCAGCTCGTAACAGTGTGAGAGGATGGTTGATTATTATTCAAATTGTTTTTGTTTTCTCTTATTTCTATCAACAAAGCTTGTTTAAATTTGTAATTTCGCTTTTGTAATTAAAAGAAGCGTTGTGCTCCTTTTTACAAATATCGCCTCTGACTCGAATTATCGTTTCAGTTTACCTTTAAGACGTAACTTAATCTCAGGAAATTGAATCGCCATTCTTTTGCACTTCCAAACTATGCAACACTGAAAGCTTATTTGATTTGATTTTAGTCTTATTATTTCTCAGAATGTTAAGAATTGTTAACATTCTGAGAAATAATAAGACTAAAATCAAATCAAATAAGCTTTCAGTGTTGCAATTCCAATTAGCAGAGAGCACGCAATATTGCCATGATAACGATGCATCTGTAAGTTGTTTTCAACATTTACCAAAATCATCAAAAATACATGTACTCCAGTGAAGCAAAAATAGTGCGATACAAAAAGTCGTATAAATTTCTATCAGTGATTTGGTTCCCTTCCGATTAAACCATATGTACCCACTGAAATATATTTGAGATATAAATATAACTGATATATAATTGTAACTTCTTCCAAAAGCTATTAATAATTAACCAGTCTAGTATCACCATTCATTTATAACATGAATATTTGATAATGCAGGCTTTTGGACAGTATTCGACAACGAGAGGCAATAATAAGAGGTTGTAAGAAGTTTTTCACGGTAAGGAAATTATATACCTGTAAACCTATCCGTCTTGTAAATCCTCTGCAATTTGAAAAGGAAGTGTTATGATTGACCCTTATAAAGGGGTGGACGATGTACCTATAAATGCCATGTTTCAGAATTGGTTTGAGATAAGGAGTTCTATCGCTTTAGCCCGCAAAACACTTTGGAATCACCCCCGTCTCACTCCGCTCTAGATCGCGTACATAACTACAAGCAAAAGTTTACAAGATGCTGTCAGATAACCCTCAGTAAACTGAACATCACTGAGGGAACAGAGATCATTTTCAAGGAATAAGCGGCCTAATTCATAAGCGCCCCAAGCTATATTTCACATAATTCTCTTGGCTTGCATTTGCTAATTGATTATAGGCAATGGCGGCCAATAAGTTTGGTAAATCTTAGGAGACTCAATCCTATGCTCGATCCTATGCTGGTTGAGTAGTGCACTTAGGAAACAGGAAGGATTTCGTATATGAGGCTCCGTGTTTGCCTTTTAATATTTAATAACGTATTGCTATGACATCGTGGACTTAAGAAACGTATACGAAAAAAATATTGTGTTGTGAAGTGTTAACTGTCTCTCTATGCCATTTTGAAATTGCCACAGCAATCGCTTTTTGACGTGCAATTCGAGGCAAATGCTGCCAAAATTGACAATTCTACGCTTTTTGTGCTTTTTTGAGTGACACTGGAATTTTTACTGTTTTCCATTTATACCTGTTTGTTTTCATTTTCCTGTGATGGTAATGCTTAAGAAATCATAGTGTCATCCTCGGATCGTCTTTACATGCATGTGATGCCGATTATTATGTCAAATTATAGGCAACGCTAGCTGCAGTAGTATGCGATATCTCCAGTTACCAGATGTCGCAATACTGTTTTCGCCTCCACATCCGTTAATACCTGTAACTGTTTAGTCACGAACCTCTTTTTTCTACCATCTATAGAACGATAATGAGCTCTTGGATTATAGTGCTCTCAGCGTTTTTCGTTGGCCTTGGTGCTATTCAGATACGAAATACCTCAATGACTGGCAATCAAGATAGAGATGAGGAGGACGAGGGGCACTGGGTAAAGAAAGATCTGACAATAGCCTGGATTGCAAAGCCTCCATACACGCCATCAGCTGCCAATGGATCACAAGACGACGAGGGTCATGTTCTGATCAGGAACGTGCTATATCCGCACATATTGTTAGAATGCGGAACCTTGAAAGGCGTTCGCTACCAGTTTAAAACATTTCGAGCTGACAGTGAATTTCACATGCTTGAGCTCCTAAGGCAAAACAAAGTCCACGTCGCTGCTCCTATATTCGAACCCACAAACCGACGGTACAGAGAATTTTCCTTTTTCAAAATCACTGATTATCCTGGGAGCGAATACATCACCAGTGAAAATGAAGCCAACAAGCTCAGCCTTGTCTTGGACGCAGTGCTGGAGTCTTGGTCATTGTTTGCGGTGACACTGATACTCACAGCCATTGCTGGAGTCATTATGTGGGCGCTGGTATGCGTAACTTTGTTTACTTAGATTAGTATAGGTACGGTAGAATTCCGAAAGAAAAGCCCCTCCTTCCCCGAAACCAATGGCCCACCCGAAAGTAGCGGCCCTTCGAAGAAGGAAGAAACCCTCTGATCTCAAGCGTAATGGAAGCGATGGAACAGCCTGGCTGCAGGACGAAACAACTTGAAAAGTTAATGTGATTTTATTTTGAACTAAACTGAATTTTTCTTGTTAGTTAGGAACATAAATAAACGGAATTTTTAATTTCATTTATACGCGTCCGCCTTGTCTAAAAGGACTGTGAATAACCGTACAGACGTCTTTTAAACCATTTGAGAGTAAAGTAGCGGTCTTGTTTGGCTGCTAAATCCGAAAGTATGGGGGGGGGGGGGGGAGGGGGGGCGGCGTTACTATTCGAATATATGGTAATCCTAACAGTACAAGTGCATTTAAAGGATTTGCAGTAGAAGTTATAAATAATAATTCCCCCCAAAATTGCACGAGCTCTTAGGCGAGTTGCAATTTGGAAAAAAATGTAAATATCTCGTGGAAGGCCGAATTGTTAATTGCTTGAGTTTTCATACTATTCCTCGCTTACTATGTGCTTGAGAAAATTACGATCGCGCGAGCGCTAATCTGCACTGTAGTATTTAACCATCAATTTGACTGCTCTCAGCTAATCACAGGGAAGAAATTTTCTCGTTGACATAACAGTCCCGTATCACTTTTTAGCATGTCGCTAGATTTCAGCTACCGCGCAACAGCTAACGAGAGAAGAGGATGTATTTATGTAAATTTTACACACACTCGGCAAAATTTATCGTAGTTATGACTTAATCCAACATCAAATGTTATCGAGGGAAAACGACCTCGTTACTCGTTCATTTTTTGTTTGTTTTCTTCAACTAATAGGACACTTATTGGAATATTGAAGAGTTTCCACGTTCATTCATCAAAGGATCTTGGGATGGATTCTGGTGGTCCTTCATTTCTATGACTACAGTGGGGTAAGAACTTTTTAACCGATTTCACTGTCGGTACGCATCATTGGCAACTTCAGTATCGACCAGGTTTACAATAATTCAGGACACTTTGCTTACAAACAGGATTATGAAAGTTGGACGCACAAGTGCAAATTATCTCGACAATTCTCAGATAAAAACTGTGCGAAAAAGGACGACAGTACAAAAACGACGTCTAAAAGGGTAATATCAGTCATTAGGCGCCGCTTACTCCATTTTTGTTTCCTGTAAATTTGTGTTTCAGCTGATACTTTCATAATTAACGCTTATTTCACTGGCCAATAGCCCTTTTCACGGTTAATTTTTCTCATCCCAACGTGGATGTGAGGCAATTTCGGGCTGAAACTACAAAAATAGCCCGAAATTGCCTCACATACATGCTAGATTTTATAGTAATGCAAATGAGCAAAGGTAACCGTGAAAAGGGCTATTCATATAATCGTAAATTAAGGACGTTCGCGTAAATTGTTTCCGCGCACACTTACTGCGCACGCAAATTCACACGCCACGCCATGCATGAGTGCGCGCGCTAAGTAATAAAATGATAATGACAGGGCAGATGGCCGTTGCTATAGCTTTTCCTGGATTTAACGATCTTGGACGTGGGGCGACCCCTATTTTTCTTTAGATGAATCATTTTCTCTACCGATTTTCTACGTTTAGCGAAAAAATGAAGAAAATCTATCCACTAGAAGTTTGAATTTTTTTTGCAAAATGCACCATCGAATTCCGTTCTTTTAAGCTCTTTGTTTATCTGTGCGACGGTTTCAAATGCCTCTTGAAGGGTTACGTTTTATGAAAACGTTGGTAGCATTTGGAATTATTTACGCAACAGACACACTTCTACAAAATATGACCAAGATCGTTGGCCTCCGTTAACTCACCTGCGATATTTTTAACTATAAACCCCTGTAGACCATGCTGAATTACGTGTGCCAATTTTTCAAAATCAGGGTAGTTTTCCACACGCTTTATCTCTGAAACAACGTCGGTAGCCCCCAATTTTTTGCATTTCTGATACAAGTAGCTCATTATCTGACAGCAGTGAAATTTAAAAACATCTATTAACTAGAAACGCGAACGTCCTTAATAACGTTTTCTTTCTGCATGAGGTATGGCGACAAAACTCCAAAGTCGATCGTGGCTCGAATTTTCTCTATCATCTGGATCCTGTTGGGCCTCATTATCATGGCGATCTTTATGGCAAACATCACCTCTGCACTTACAGCTCTTTCCTTGCAACTGGAACCTACTAACATTGTCGGTGTGAAGGTTTGTCGAACTGTATCTATTGTTCTTATATGATATTATCAATTTAAACTAAACTGCTGGACTCCAGGGGGTTAGAAATCGAGCCTACGTTTTCTCAGCATCAAAATAATGCCGAAATGAAAACTCGTTACAAATGCGTCAATAACCCATTTACTTTGATGATTCACGTTAGGTTGCAGTGCTGGCCAATAGCACGGAATACCAGCATGCTCTTCAGGAAGATGCTAATCCAACAGGTTGGTGCAAAGTGGAAATGTCGAGCCTGGTGTTGTTCAGAAGGGGCGGGGGGTGGGGATGGTACCTTTAGAGTCATGTCCCATTATCTGATTCAGTGCTTACAAAAAGGCAAAGATTTTGATTTGATTTTTGCCAGAGCATAAAAAGATAAATGTGAAAGTAGACTGAGGTAAGCGTACATTAGACAACCAAATGGCTAATAAAGAATTCCCATAGAGATCGCAAATCTTTGAATTTGATGTTGATCTGACTCCTCTTTTAAAAAACCTTTAACAACCTTCATCTTTTCTCTTTCTATATTTAGTGTATCCACAAATTAACAACGTCATTCAAGCTGTGAAATCAAAGGAAGTAGATGGAATGTTACTGGACCGCTTCACAGCTTCCTATTATCAGTCAAGAGGCAAACTGAAATCACTTCTCACCGTCAAGAAGTTAGAACTTCAAAGGGACGTTGGAGTTCTGTTCTCCCAAGATAGAGAGTTTCTGGCACAGTGCTTAAATTTCTATCGCTCAAACATTTTGAAGTCGGCCCAAACCTTTACTGATACATATAAGGTAAGGTTCGTTTCCTTTTGAAACAAGGTTTGCAAGGGGCACTTGTCTGTCATTATATTTTCCCCTGGCTTACATCACCTCGGGACATTGACTTACAATCAAAAGGTTACATACATTGAAACGAAATCGAAGACTTGCGATGTACTGGAACCAAGGTGCAGGCAGGCTTCAGCGTTTATTCAAAATACAAGGTGTACTGGCCTGCCTTTTTGATTTAGCCTTGAAACAATTATGAACGAAACCCAAAATCATAAATTTCATTAAATACAACAGAATATTGAACTTTATCTCAGTGCAATATTAAGTGGCAGTTCGTTAATATTCTCTGAACAATCAGTTTTAAATCGGGCTGTGATGTAAATCCTATGGCGGTGTTATTTTTTGCCCTAAGCTTACAGAGCAGAGGCCTGCACGAAATGCCAACTTGTTTGACAAGTCATCCCCCTTTATTAAGAGGATCATGTATGCATCGCTCGGCGTATTGACCGGATTGCTCCTGATTGGAACCCTGTGGGACACTCATATTAGAAGGAAGAGAATAGTTAACCAAAATCCTGTGTTAGGTGAGCATAAACATTTTATAGTTGATTTAAAAAGGAGATTCCAATCCTGTTAATGCGTTTTGGATGTTAGCTCTGTCCAAAAGTCTCATCATTAGGGTTACATGCCCAAGAGATCTCAATTAATATTTTGCATTCTTTACAATCTGGTCTACTTTTGGTTTGTGGAGCTAACGAAGTTTATTCGATCCAGGATATTTTAAATTTTGAGACTTTTATCCCAGAAAGGACAAGAATCATTAGCTTTTTATTCTTTGCAAAATTTGCGCTCTGAGCTCCCAAATAAAACGTTTATTCATCCCCGATTAAAAAGACTTGTTAGAACATTTGAAATGAGTGTTTCTGTCGTAATGAATCGTGAAGCTTTCTGTTAAACCGTCCCCCATTTTTTGATGACCAGAAATCGGATTCCTTCACTCCAAAATGGCACCAAGTAGTTGAAGTACTAAAATGAACTAGATTGTTAAGGCTGTATGGAAAAGGATAAAAATCCATCAATACAACCAATAATGAAACCAAGGAAATTAGTCACTGGATAAACAACTGTTACTTTTAAATATTCACGAAAGATATCAGCTTCTGAAAGCATCCCACGGGGAGTTCTAATCCTTAGTAAAGTGTCTTTAAAGAGCTTCATTTGATTTGTCTTGTCAGGAACAGCAGTCAATGAAGGGATGACAACAGATACAATCCAAAACGACCTCGAAGTGGCACGACGGCTTCTTCGACAAACGCAAGAACAGTTTGACAAACTGGAATTCAAAGTATCAAAATTGAAATATAATTTTTAGGCTAGTGTGTTCGTCTAACTTTCGCGTTCTGTATTTGCTTTGAATTCCCTGAAAACAGTTCCAGTTTATCATGGCATCTTCTTTTTTGTCAGAATGAGCTTCTTATCAATTTCCATTTTTGTAGCAATTTAGTGCAATTCTACTTAAACCGAAGCTCTTCAGTATAGCAACAAAGATCTCGAGATAGGAACTCAGGAAGAGCTTTTTGAAGGCTCTGTAATTTCGTAGTTCAGAAAGAGACCTACATACAACTCGTAGTCTGTATCTGACGTTAGCACTGGGACACAAGGCCGCTGTCTCACAGTATCCTTAAATCCTTTTCTCTCTTTGCAAGATGGCACAGGCTACTCGAAAATAGAAAAAATATAACAAATAGGTATGCAAAAGGGTGGATTAAATATTTTCACAAAAGTAAATTTAACTTCCCCGCATAAAGTCCATCCTAACACAAAGTGAAAATATCACAAATTAACAGCTCTGCTTCGGACTGCACTCTCAGGGCTGGCAATGGTCCTTGAAAGGGATTAAAGGCATAATAAGGCACTCTCTGGTGGATCTTCTTTCAGAAGGCTGTGGGCCGTCTTTCTGAAGGTCTTTTAAGGGCCGTTCTGTGGTCGTCCTGGAGCTGTGTCCTCAAGTGAGGGTGTGCCCGGCTGAACTGGGTCAACGATTTTGGGCCAACATCTGATCATCATCGGACAAAGTTGGCTAATCCGCTATTCCTCTACATTGCTATCCACTCAAGTACTCTCTCAGGAGTCGCTTTCAGATCCTTCCTGTTTCTCTGTTTTTCTTCCTTGACACATCTTGCCTTCGTTGACATTATTTTTGGATCTTTTAGATCGGGCTTCATTCTTTACATGCCAGATGGTTTGAGTTCTTTTAATCGTTTTGCCCCTCTGTGGCAGTAATGCTACTACAGCAGAGTTCCTCGAGTTCTACAAGTTTCTCGACGGCGTGGGCTTGAGAAGTTTGGGTTTCAATAATAATGCTTAAATTGGGAGGACAGTCCTGGTCCTCCTTCCCCTCAGCCTCTATACTGGCGAAGATTCAAGGCCTTCGGTTGGTGTTTCCACCGGTCGAGTTGAGGGAGGTAAGAGTCCTTGAGGTAGAAGTTATCTTTCGTTAGGATTCCATTGGCTGTGTTAACTGCCTTATCGATTTTTCCGAGACATAGAACACTTGAGCACTCAATGTTAGGTTAGTGAGAACACATAAATATAAAGAATGGAATATGTGAAATGGAGAAATAATTGTTGTTTCCTGTTTAACATTTGACAGACAAAAATCAATTTTAGCCGCTCTCAGCCAATCACAATGAAATGTTTTTCTCCGTCATATAATAAAAGGAAGAAACAAGAACGCTAGAGCAATTATAAAATCGCTCCATTTTGTATATTTTCCAGCTAAAAGCTATCAGATCATTCCATTTTCTTTCACACAAAACAACACCTACTCCTGTACGAAACTTTCTCGCATATTAATAACATAATAACCGATAAGTCACTAAAGTTAGGGATAAATAGAACTGAATAGATAGTTTTTGAGGGACTAAAATCACAGCTCCAGGGCTAAAGTAGACAAGACTTTACAAATGAATTCAAATAATAAGACTATACTAAAATGTAATCCATAAAATACACAATTAAAATCGTCTATATACAATTTCTGTAGAAAAAGCCATTCTCTAGCCTGGCCATTTTCTAGCGTGTTCCTTTTGCAAATGGAACGTGATAACTTTGACTATTTCTTAGATTAAAACTGCATTTGTTTGGTTCTGGTAAAAATCTGTGTGTAATGTGTGATCAGGATTATAACTGATTATTACTAGGACAAAACTAAACTACTTTAAAACTGGTGATCATTTTCCTCTTAGATTTGCCCCATATGTTTACTCCTCTCAGGTTTTGAACAGCAAAACACTAGCGATATTAAAAGCAAGTTCAAGTTTTATTGACGTTTACGGAGCTAGAGTATCTGAATAGGTCATTTCCGAGTTGCCTTGTGCTTGTGTTTCAAAACGAGTTCTTGTGCAAAATACAGTTTCATATGAAAATGAGTTTGGTTTGCATAAAAATGAACCTGTAGCTGGACCATTTTCATATAAAGGGTTTCGCACGAACACTCGTTTGACACAGAGTCAAAATGCAACTCAGGAATGGCATATACTTAATGTAGGATGCACGTGGTTTGTACTAATGAGAACTTACACTAGTAATTTTTGAGTCTGCGATTTGAATAGGGGGTCGGAAATTTTCGGACGAGTGGAGGCTTCTTATGAGAATGTGCGGTATGGGGCGTTTTGTTGGGCTGCGTCGCGTCTATGGTAATGACACATGTAGTTCGGAAACTTTGGCCTCAAGTTTGTTAAAGTGTTCCTGCATTTGAAGAAGAAGTCTTCTTCCGGCTTCGAGGTCTTTTTGAATCGCTTGTCGCTTTGCTGCGGTTCCATCATTCGTCACCTCTGCAACTACAATGATACATAACATGTTAATGACTGTATTATAGATGAAATCTGAAGGTTGGAGATACGACCACAAGTATTTGATATAAATATTACGTCAAGGATTTATAATCCGTGATTTCATTTGATACAAGAAAAGCAATAAACAACTAGTGCTTCGAAATATCGTTGTAGAGTTAACTTGATATATTGCTGGATTATTGTTTATCTCGAAAAAGCTGCAAATTGATTTTATGAGTAGCTAATCAGACGAAAGTCGAAACTAAACAGGGTCCGGTTCGCCTACTGCGACACCTTGATTATACTGCCGCTAGATATAAGACATTTACCTAATACCACATCTTGTTGGACTTTATCCTTCTTCCGGATCAAGATATCCCACACCGTTCCGACAAACAGCAAGCCAAGCAATATCCCGAGCGATGGGTAGACGAGATAATTGATAAAGGGCGAGGAATTACAAAAAAAGACCGACATTTCCGGCAGGCTTCTGTTGGGTTAGCTAAAAGGAAAAAGAAAACGAAGAAAAAGCAGTAATGTAATAGGTCGAAAAACCCTGTGCATCCCTACGCCTTTACATTATGTTTTGTAAGTCTTTTCCTACGTCTTTGCCCTTGCCCACTCCTGCACGGGTACGTTAAGGTCTATGTTCTGGTCTAGGTCCAGGTCCAGGCCAGGCCCACGGCTCTGTTCTCTTCAATGTCCAGGTCTAGGTCCAGGTCTAGGTCTAGGTCTAAGTCTAGGTCCAGGTCTAGGTCTAAGTCTAGGTCTAAGTCTAGGTCCAGGTCTAGGTCTAGGTCTAGGTCTAGGTCCAGGTCTAAGTCTAGGTCTACAAGTGTAGATCTAAGATTTATCTATATATGTCTGTGCCGCCAATCTTATGCTCCTACTGTCGCGAGGAGACGATATGTCGAGAAAATGGCTATAAACACAGTATTATGGTAGTGTGCAGCCCATAGATAAGGATATTTGTGTAAATAATTCCAAAACTAATAAACGTTAACATTACCTTAAAAGTAGCCGTAAGAGTTTGAACCAATCTCCAAATGTTTGAACGATGAAAGTTTAAGCAAGTTGCAAGTCTTTGATTGTTCTTGGAAAAGAGAACTCCAATGTCTTTTCGGTATTCGAGCTTCTTGACGGTGATGAGCGATTTTAATTTGCCTCTTGACTGGTAATGGGAAGCTCTGTATCGGTCTAAGAACATTCCATCTACTTCTTTTGTTTTCACTGCTTGAACGACGTCATCAATTGTGTTGTACACTAAATAGGTAGAGAGAGGGCATAACTCTTACTGAATGAAATGGAACATTGAGTTTTACCAGCATTTGCTTGATCAGAATCGTTGGCGAGCCCAAATCTATTCCTGTACTCGGTGAATTTGCTTTGCAGTTTACTCCTATTTTTGTTATAACTAAGAAATCATTGTCAATCGATTAAAAACGTCTCGAAGACCCCGTTATCCATACGAATAGGTGTACAAAAAAGGTCTTGTCTCGCTCATTCATGTACTGCACTGTACTGTATAAATTTCAGCTTGTAATAACAAACTGTTCAAAATCTGTGGAAACTTCACCTTCTCGCCCTAGCAAGAGAAAAAAACAAACAGACAAACAAACAAACAAACAAACAAACCAAACAACGACAACGAGAGTAACAGCTGAAGCATGTCTTCAGTGAAATATTATTATTCTGCACCAACCTTTCGGCTGAGCACCTTCCTGAAGTGCATGCTGGTATTCTGTTCTATTGCCTAGCACCGCAACCTAATATAGATTTCAAAATTAAAAG
Source organism: Orbicella franksi (assembly GCF_964199315.1). Lineage (NCBI taxonomy): Eukaryota > Metazoa > Cnidaria > Anthozoa > Scleractinia > Merulinidae > Orbicella > Orbicella franksi. Next base: position 27,360,003 of record NC_138151.1, read on the forward strand.
TTGATTCTTTTTTTTAACTCAGTTCTTGTCCTTACATCTTTTAAGTAGAGGGATGACTGACCATCGCTGACAGAAGGAAGAGAGTAGTCTTTAAATAGCGAAAACGTTTTTTTCCTCTTCAAATTCCAGCAAATTTTCTGGGCTAGTTTTGTTCTAGGAAGGTTTTTTGTTCACAGTAGTTACGGCTGGTCATGCGTTGGAATGGGCTTGCTAACAAAGGCAGATTCCGCGCTTTGAAAATGGTCGGGCTTATATTCGGAAGGGTCTTAGCGTCATAAAACGTTTAGGGACATTCAAGTCTACAATACCGCACAGAAAATGAGTCTCTATGGTCACGAAAGCTTTTTTAATGATCTAAACTACAGAACAATCCATGGGGGATATTATCACGTGGGCTTATCGGACTGTTTTTGCATTATTGTTAGTGTTAACGTTGATCCAGGTGCTGGCGCCTCCATCTCTTCTTCCCGCTAGTTATTGTATTCCTCGCACAAAATGTCTCAGTGCAAAATTTGCGTAATCAGTTGACCAACCTTCAAATTAACAAGGCTGCTTGGTTCCATATGCAGGGAGAGAGCTGTCAATGTGGAGGTGATATTTGCCGTAATTAACGCTATGTTGATGATACCCATGAGGATCCATATGACGGAGAAAACTCGGGCTGCAACAGACTTTGGAGCTTTGTCACCATACCTGATGCAAAAAGACAAAACAAATCATTTTTATAAATCGCAAATAATAGTATATGCCCGCCGCATTGAGCCATAGTAATATGAGATTAGCATTGCTATAAAATAACAACTGTGCGAGCACAGAGAGAACCATGATTTTCAACAATAAATACTACACTTAAGTGTGCAAAGTTGCTCATCGAGCTGTAGAGGAGGGGTGGAAAAGATAATCCAAATATTTTAAACCCTCTTTTCGGTAGCCGTTGGAAAGCGACACCCCGCTTTTTTTTGTTTATTGCTACTTTGAAGCTTGTAGTACCAGGGTTGAAGTGGCCGGAGAAGATTCTTCCTCTTCTCAAGTATTTTAGAGTTTTGTTAGAGTTTTGTTGTTTTATTGGTGGCCGAGGGTGCAGAAGCAGGACGTTATGTCGTAAAAATGGCATCATAATTTCCTAAAAATACCCATCCTGGCACCGTCATCTAAAGCTCATGTTTCGACTGTAAAATTGAAAAATAATTGCCGTAATTGATTCTCTATAATAAAAGCACTGTAAGAACGCTTAAATTGGAAACCATGACAAAAGAAAAAGTGAAACGAATAACTAACCTAAAAAAAATTCTCTAACTTATTGCTACCACAGAAAAATAAATCTATGATGATACTAACACTTTGCCGACCAACCATTGACTAAACACTTCCAAATCTACAGTAAGGTCGACACCATGCGTAACGTTACAATACGTTTCAAAGTTTTCAAGTTTGAAATCATCGTGAAGACAACCTGCCTCACCCTTCCACCCCCACATTACTGTTAAAGTCGTTCTTTTACCCTACTGTGGTTGCAGATATAAAGGACCTGTTACTGTCACGGGTCACCCTCATTAAATAAAGTCTTTCACTTCACTTCAAAACAAGTTAGTCCACTGTTTGCAATGGAATATTGAGCATTTCACCTAGAGGGAGTAGACGGGTAACTGGAAATTGAGATTGAACACAAGTTGTATGGCGACCTAGATCGTCAAATGGACGTTACCATGATTATACTACCAGCATCGTTCTGCTCAAGAAGGAATGGTCAATTCCCCTCTATGACAAACGCCTGCTCTGCAGGGAATCATGGTAGCTGTATTCGTCATCTTGGACTGGATATGTGTTTGATGAATACAACTACCATGATTCCGCGCGGGCGTGTCTCATTGAAGGAATTAGTCACTATTAGAGAGCTTAAGCATGACGTTTACGGCAGACGGCAAACGGCAAAGATTACCTCTGATTTTTTTTTCTTGTAATCCTTAAATAAATCACGAAAAAATAGAAAAAAAGGCTTCTACTATTCACCGCAAATACAACTATTTTCACTCTACTGTACAGACAGCTGAAGACAGACGGCAAAAGTTTCATTTTTGCCGTTTGCCCTTTGACGTAACGTCATGCTTAATCTCTCTATTAACAGGCCTACACTTAAACACGCAAGGGATACTGGTTATAGATTTCTGTTCACAAACTCACCAGAGCCCACATAATGACACCAGCAATGGCCATAGTTATCAGAGTAAGTGCAAGCAATGGCCAAGACGTGAATATCGCGTCCAAGACCCCTCTAATCGGATTCGTTTGATCTTCAGTTGTAAAGAAATCTGTTCCGGGATAATCACCAATTTTGAAAAAGGGAAATTCACTATATCGTCGACTGCCTGGGGTCTCGAATATAGGAGAAGCCACATCCGCTGTGTTTGTCCTCAGCAGTTCTATCATGCCAAATTCACTGTAAGCCTGCAAGCTTATCACTTTGTATGAGATGTAAGGTTCCCAAAAATAACCACACTCTACTGTTATGTAACGCAATAGTGCATCTCGTATCATACCCTCATCTTGGATTGAAGATCCATTTACTGGTATTATGTATGGAGGGTCAAAAATCCAGGCCACTGTCAGAAATGTTACCGTTTGGTTTTTATTTTCACCCTCGCTTTGCAAGTCTTTATTAGTAGTTGTGGACGAATTATCTTTTGCAGTGGTTGTCTGGAAGTAAAACACACAAACACCGATGACAGCAGTTGAAAGCATTTGCAGCCATTTTGCCATCGTGGCTCTGAAATAGAAAAGTTTGTGAGAAAACGGAAAATGACTGCTTATTTCAAGCTTAGTATAAAGATGAGAAAGACATTGATCAGTCGGTGATGAGAAATGGTTAACAAAGTGCCGCGCTCTCCAAATCGAACCTCGCTCACGGAATTGAAATGATAGCTAGTGGAACGAAAATGATTTCATGGAGGATCGCAAATGATCCCGGACCGCATTTGATTCCAATCTATGACCGCAAATGATCCCGTTAAAAATAGAAGAATGGCATTGATAGTGCGATGACTTGAATAGGAGGAATAACATGGTAGATTTAGCTTTTTGCTACAAGAGCACATTTTGACGACAACTTATGGAGCATTATTTTGTGAAAAAGTTTAGTCCCATGCTATTCGGCTTATTTGAAATCATATGATGTAAGGTGATGTCCATCCAACATTATTTGCCGATCCTTGCACTTTCCTTCAGGCTGGCCATACATTGCATTTGGGATTTCGCTGTAATATCCATTCAACAGTGATAAAGCTTTTAATAACATGCAGAAGGCTTGAAAAGGCAACTTATGCATGCAAGGGTATATGCTTGGAATTCCTCCTAGTTTGCTAAAATAACTGATTAATCCAAAAAGGAACTGAAATTTTTTTGTCGCGTGGACAGTTACGGACGACCCGTTCTATTATTTTCGTATACTTTTCTTAAGATGAAGATATCATCTCCACGACACATTATAAAATATTAAAAGGCAAACACGGGGCATTATTTCGTGAATCCTATCCATGTCCTAAGTGTTCCTACTAACGAGCAATAAATGACGCCAATCTTCAGGTAAGCATAGCGAAGGAGTCTCCCCCTAGGTTTTTTGCAAGCTTTCTGGTCGCTATTGCATTTAATCAACCAGCAAAAGCAAGCCAAGAGAGTTACGTAGGATAAAGCTTGGGGACCCTTATGGCAGGCTATTTATTCCTTGAAAATGATCGCTGCTCCCTCAATGATATGAAAGTTTATTGACTAGTACTGTTGTTTAACAGCATCTTACGAGCTGTTTCTTGAAGCTATTTTCACGCTGCCGTGTGGAGTGACACAGGGTTGTTTGCAAAGAGTTCTGCGCGCTAAAACGTTATAATTCCTTATTTCAAACCCATTCTGAAACATGGCCTTTGAAGCTTAGTGCATCGTCTACTACAAATTAAACAAAAGCAGCCGGGTATGATAAAAGCAATCTTCAACATTTAATTAAAGTTATGAGGGCAGTGACGCTTCCTTTTTAGATTGTAGAGAATACGTAGACAGATAAGTTTATATATTTTCCTTACCGTGAAAAACTTTTTACAATCTCTCACTTCTCTTCGTTGTCGAATATTGTCCAGAAGCCTGCATTATAAAATATGCATGAAATAAATGAGCGGTCATACCGAGGCTGTTAATTATTAATGACTTTTGGCAGAAGTTATAATCATATTTCAATTATATTTATATTTCAATTATTTTTCAGTGCCTGAATATGGTTCAATCAGAAGGGAATTTAAAAATGACTAAAAGAAGTTTAGACGATTTTTGTATCACAATTTATTTGCTCCACGGGAATACTGTGGTAAATGCTGCCAGCTAGCTGACATACATATCGTTATTATGGAAACATTGTTGCATTGTACCATGTTATGGTACTGTTAACATTCGCAGAGATAATCAAAGTGAATTTAAGTGAGGCATAATGTGGAAATGAAAAAAAGTGGCGATTTCATCACTTAAAACTATAACGTTAAGTCCTGTAGGGAAACAAAAGCGACATGTCAGAGGCGATATTTGAAAAAGAAGCACAACGCTTGTTTTAATTAAAGAAGCAAAGCAACGAATTACAAATTAAAAACGTTGTGCTGGTGAAAAGAAAAGAGACAACCGGATTTAAATAACAATCAACTTTAGCACCTCATACTGTTCCGAAATGAACGTTGGTAAACAAATAATATTGCCTCAGTAAAAACTTTTTGTTTTTGTTTATCCGTCTATAATTTTCATGGGAATACACAAAAATTAGATTTAAGATAACTTATTGAAAGATTAGAGATTGATATGATATTGCTGTAAATTATGGAGATAACATTTATTTACAAATAGCAAGTCAATGAAAGTGAAATTAAACATTAAAGGAAACATCAGCCACAGGGTAAAAGCACCAGTGAAGTATAGAGTCAGTGTGTTGTGGAGTTTAATGTTCACGTCTGAGGTTAAGTTGGCAGAATCCGAGGTAATCTCTTGTCCATTCCAAACATCACAAAATTATGAAGTAATTCAAATATGTAGCGCTCACAGTAAAGGCGTAAAAAAAAAAAAGAGTAAATAGCTGGCGCCAGCGCATGTGGAACTTGAAAAAAAGACCGTTTTTTTGACAAGGAATGTGTCAGATCTAGTTATTTTTGAGGTAAATGTTCTCGCAGGCTACATTGGGATAATTTAAGTATAAACGGCGGAAACGAATCGAAGGATATTCATTGTAAATCGTTCATAAGTTGTCAGTTTTTTTTTTTGTTTTTTATTTTTTTTTCGTTGAGTAATATTTTGTAGTTTCCCGTTTTTGATCATTTCGGTGGTCAATATAAATACTAACCAAACCTGAAATCATCAAAATAGGGTGATCTGACCACTTTGAATATTATTTAGATACCCTCTTGACGATAAAGGACTAATACGCATCACACTTTAAACGCATTGTCAGTAATACTGGTTGGAAATGAACATCTATGATTTTTCATCTACTCAATTGCTGTCAATAACACTGTTAATCAATATTTCTACGGAGTCAGTTACTTCGGAAACAAATAAGAATTAAAGTTTATATAACAGATATATATTTTTTATTTGTTTTATGGAATCTACACGAGATCGTGATAAGGAAATAAAAAAATTTCATGGCGTTTTAGCCATTTGAAAACGGGAAACTTCACTTTCGGTTGGTTCAGAAACCACGGGGGGAATTCTGACCTGGGACTAGCTTACCGTGCATCTTTACTCTGATAAAGCACTCTATTTCGGAGCGCGTTATATCGAAAAGTTACTATAAAGAAATCCATGAAATGACTAGTACTGTACGGGTCCGCAAATGATCCCAGAACCGCAAATGATCCCCAAATTGGACCGTAAATGATCCCGGACAAGAAATGATCCCCGATAGGGACCGCAAATGATCCCGACTAAAAAATAACGAATGGCATGGATAGTGGGATGGTGTGGATAGGGAATTGGCGTATGTGAATACCGATGTTTTTATTAAAGCCATCTTATAATGATAATGGCTTACAACTTTCTTTTGTTTTCATACTTTCGGCTAACTTTTGTTGCTAACTACGATGCTATGAATATCACCAGTCAATCATCAAAACACGACTTGGCTTGCATCTCTTTGCAATTCTGAGTAAAATTATGATCCGTGCAACATACGCTACATATCCTCCTGTGTTAAACATTGATATTTCGGTGTTATAGTTAAATCATATTTTATCAGCCGTTAACGCCGTTCGTCTAAAGTTTTAAACTAAAATCTAACCATGAAGCGACTATTAAGGAAGACGCTGTCACCTGAGTAGACCCTCTACAACGCTTCATAACTCTGTAAAACACCTAGTGTGTAGCACTGGAAATTTGAACAAATTTATTTTGTAATTTTTCCTTGGTCGTATTTTGGCTTTAATTCCTCGGAAATGACTACTTGAGTATTCTAAGAAGCCAAAATTCCAAGCTGTAGTTATGAAGTTCAGCTTCATTACCAAGCAACGCCAAGGCTTGCGCAAGTTAGCTGTTTGATAGATGTTTGATACTATCGCCACCGAGATTTCGAGAATGTTTACAAGTATGTGTTTTTCCAAGACTTCTGATTCAATAGATCGTCTTCACGTGACGTGTTTTTATCCTCATCAGGCATAAGAGACGGTATATTTATATCTGTTTACAATTAGCGTTATGTAGGTTGCGTGACACAAGGTTACGATCGAGTTTGTTAAAAACTATATACTTATCTCATGATTTTGAGCCTTTTTAGAAGTTAGAGCATTAGGAAAAGTGCTTATGTAAATGCTTGTTTGTTTAGTACTGATAATCAGTCGTCTGGAAAGCCAAAGTAAGTTCCAGATGTTTACACTATATTCCGGCCGCCACATTGGTGTACCACGGATGTATACCAACATGGCGTTTTCTTACTGGGCTCTGTAAATTTCTGGGAAACATTTACGACGAATTTCTGAAGTTTGGGGAAACGCACAGGCCTAAAACTTGGAAAAGTGTCTTATTTAGTTATCTTCTATAGCGTACATCACAATTTCTTAGCTTTTTCCATTGGTTGATTTTCGATTTACTATTTTTTTTTTATTGCGTGACAGTGAAAACGATCTGAACCGTTCGAAGAACAAAACAGCAGCTGTGGAATATTTTTTTGTAAAATGATAAGACATGTTTTTTAGTTCATAATTTTTGTATATGTTCTCACCTTCCTCTGATATAAATCCATGCCATTCCTTATTTTTTGATCGGAATCATTTGCGGTCCAATATGGGGATCATTTCCGGTCCGGGATCATTTGCGGTTCAATTTGGGGATCATTTGCGGTCCGGGATCATTTGCGGACCCGTACAGTACTGTATTGTCATGGCCAAGCTTTTACCTCAAAAATGATCACAAAAACAAAGACGAGAAAGAGCGCCAAATACAACATCTTCTTGGAAATAGCAAATTATAATTGAAAAAGTCAAATAAAGTAATGCAAGTACAAACTGGAATGATTATACTTGTCAAAAAAAGAAATTCTCACACACTATACATATATATTGCACTGTAATATACCTTACAGAATGAGCACCTTTTGAAAAATAGGATGTAAGGAGCTGCAAGCATTTTGTTTTACGAGGCTATTTTTGAGCCAAGAGAAAAGTAGAAAAATAGATAAATTATTTTATAACAACTTTAGTTGCATAAAAAATATATAAATATCTACATGCAAATAGGGTGCCAGCAAGGAAGAACCTAATCCTCATATAAAGGATTCTTTCAACGTGTTTAGATTAATAATAGCAAACAAAAACAACAGATATTTGGAGAAACCTTCATACCAACAAAGTCAGTTGGTTCCAACTGCAAAGAAAGAGTTGTAAGTGCAGAGGTGATGCTCTCCATAAATATCGCCATGATAATGAGACCCAAAAGGACCCAGATGATAGAAAAAATTCAAACCACGATCAACTTTTGAGCAGAAACCGCTATCAATTTATGGTAGTTATACATTATCTAGTCAGGGGAATAAGTGATGTTGTAAAAGTATCAGGTTAAAGATTTTATAAGTTAACAGGAAACAAAAATGGTGGTAATGGCACCGAGTGAATAATGAAAGTTAAAAGTAAACACTCTAATATCAGTTTTAGACGTTGCTTCGCCTTGTTTCATTCAATTCGTTCATCGTTTTTTTCCCGAAAATTGTCAGTCGCAAGAATTTGCACTTGTGCGTCCAATTGCCATTAACGAACCCTTTGTTAAAAAATCCTTACCCCACTGTAGTCATGGAAATAAAGGACCACCGGAATCCATCCCAAGATCCTTTGGTGAATGAAGGTGGAAACTCTTCACTGTGCAGAATACTGTCTTAAGTAATGGTCATTTCCTTAGCCGTGCCTGCAGGGAATCATGGTAGTTGTATTCGTCAAAACCAATATACAGTTCAAGATGATGAATAACGGCCATGATTCATAGACGGAATTAGCCACTATGGTTGTAATTTAAAATGTTGGCAGGCCATGCTAATTACTGCTTAAGTATTACTCAAGGTAGCTTAAAGGGACATTTTGGAAAGTATGAATAAATGTAAAAATTTGTAAAAGTCTTTCAAAAACTTACCATTTGCCATCGTTTCGGCCGTATACGGTATACACTATGTTGTCAAACACCACTTTCAAAGCAAACTGGACGGTCTCATTCAAGAGATGTAATTGTTTATTAAAGAACTTAAACCTGTTCTTAGCACTCAATCTAACTCTCTTCGTGCAAAACGTTTCACATAGAACAATGTGCTCCTGATTTTAATTCCACTCATAAATACTTTATCCCATTTGTCAAGATTTATTTATAATCTTATTTACAAATATCATCGCGACTGACATTTTGAACTTGACAATGCCCTCATGAGGACGGCAAAGCGGTTGTTCGTTATTTATTAATTCTAATTTTTTTTTTACTACAGTAGAGGAAAAAGTTGAATCAACCCGAATGACCATACATTTGTATCTTTACGAAGACTTATTTCCATACAAAAATTTACAAACTTCCTGCCCTTTTTTTGCTGGTTTTGTTAAATGATTACAACTCTGTTAAAATGGTTATTTACGCAGTTGCAATTTCCCGTCAGGAAACTTTCATTCCAACGTTTTTAGTTTAAAGATATCGAACTACTGACCAATAATATATCATGAAAAAGGTAGAAAGTAAAATGTAAACTCTACTGTAATTAAGGTACTAGGAAATAACCAGTGAGTTCCCTAAGAACTTTAACCCTAGAAAGGGAAGAAGGGGTAAGGGGAAGGGGAGAGAGCCACACGGGGTGGAGAAATCATCGGGTGGATTATATCAAAATTATATCAAGCAACAGAGACCACGACTTATCACATCAACAGGGAGCGTAAGAAAACGACGAACGGCAACATCGCTAAACAAAAGGGTTAATGTGCATGAACCACGACGGCTAATTTTTTTAAATTTTCATTTCGAATTTATCGATGTGCCCTAGATTCACTTTCGTGTTAGCTTTGACAGTGGTAAACGAAGTAAATGACTTTAGGGTACCGCGAGATTCGTAGGTAAAATATAAAATCATATTTTAATCGACGTTGTCCTCGGAATTGCCGTCGTGGTTTCTTAAGCTCCCAATAGAAGACACGGCGCGCCTTATCTTCGACGAACTTCGAAGTGTTTGGAAATGTGGGAAACATTGTCTGGATTGCTTAATATATCTTCTCATTGAAAACTCTGAGACGAAAACAGAGAAAATAAAAATCTAGTTAAACTCTCTCATGGTTATGAATCCTTTGTTTACAACTTGACGAGTTATTGATGATTTTGAGAACGGTTTTTCCCAAATCAAAGCAAGGAGAGGTTTCTAAGGGGAAATTCGATCGGTATTTTCCGATAATAATACCTGCATACGTTAATCATGCAATGGCTTAAAAGGCTTTTTGAGAGGGCAATGCTTATTGCGGGGAAGGGGATTTCATAGAAAGAAAATTGCTTTAAATGTTTTGGGGTGAGTCTATTTATATTATAAGAAATGCTCAATAAAATAGCGATATGAAACACAAACACGTTCTGCTGTCCCTAGGCGGACATGTCAAGTCTATGAACATATACTGAAGAGATATTAAAAGAAAAACAAGCCCTCCAACAACCGAATGAAACTTTCACGTCACCAAGTTTGAACTCTTACAACTCACTACCATAATTTAGTGATGGTATTTTAATCTTGACACTTGGAATTCCAGTTTGTCAAACTGTTCTTGCGTTTTTCGAAGAAGCCTTCTTGCAGCTTCAATATCGTCATGGATTGTATCTGGTATCATTCCTTCACTGACTGCTGCCGCATCTAACGAGTAAGATTGAAAAAGTTGTTTCTTAAAGACTTGAATCGGCCTCGGCCGCACATTTGGGAAGGGAGAGAAGGGAAGTCATTTTCCGGTGATTTGAATTGCACGTCACAATGTAAGTAAGATGCTCACCCAAAGTATTAGGTTGTTTGGCCCTTCCTCTCTTTCTGAAAAGGATGTTCCACAATGTTCCAACGAGGAGCAATCCAGCTAATACTCCGAGCGAAATGTACATGAACCTCTTTACGAAAGGAGACGACTCGTCAAACAGATTGACTTTCCTGGCAGGCATCTGCTGAGTAAGCTTAAAGGCAAAAGAAAACCAGAAAACCACAGCATATAAATCACAGAACTACCTAGATATCAATATCGTAATGAAAGGAGACTAAGAAACTTCGTGGATACTGCTGCTTATGGAACCGCTATCGATTAATGCAGAGATAAACGTGGCTTACTACAGTTTTGATGGATTATAACAGACCAACTCCTAACTCTTTTGAAAAATGTTCCAAGATGTTTTTACGTTCTCTACTTACTGTTTGCTTAAGTCTTCTACCATTCTTTATGAAACGTGAACAATTTAAACGTCAACAAATGGCCAAAATGAACGACCGAGTACCTAAGGAGAGATTGGGCACTAGTAGGTTAGGTAACGTTTTCCTCAAAATCTGCCCGTATGACCCCACCTAAAAATTTCAGGAAATAGAAATTGGCTTTGATTACACATTCATGCAAAGTAAAATAAAAACCTGTAAGGCAGATTTTTTCGCAAACTAAGAAAATATGAAATTTTGCCTATTTCAAAAATAGCCGAAAACCGTAGCGCGCTTTACTGAGTCTCGGAAAAACTGTAGTAAGCCACCTTAAGTGTAGAGTGCAACTTGTTTACTAAATACATATTTCTACCGTGGTTCTAAGGCGTGGCTTGAGTTTGAATCCCACAGTTTGTAAGTCAGTCGTTCTAAGGATGAGGCGTTAGCGCAATCAATTGCATCATGCGATTGCAAATCAGGGGAAAACAGAGGAAAGCTTTATAAAATGCCACCTAAGACCTAAGTTCAATTTTACAACTTGAATCGTTACCTTGTACGTGGCAGTTATGGTTTGAACCGAACTCCAAATACTTGCACGGTGAAAATTTAATAAACACTCTGCAAGCTCCTTTCTATTTTTGTTGAAGAGAATTCCAATGTCTCTTTGAAGCTCTAACGTTTTGACGGTGTACAGCGATTGCAATTGGTTTCTTGACTGGTAATAGGAAGCTGCATAGCGATCCAGTAACATCCCATCGACCTGTTTTGATTTGACAGCCTGAATCATGTCATCAATTCTCTGGAATACTAAATAAAGGGAAACATGGCTAGAGAGTGTTGAAACACACACCTGAAATCTCTCTGATGTCTGAAAAAAGCGGTACCTACAATGTATATGCTTGCTACTGACACTTATAATACAGCCACCGGATTATAACATCCTTTATAGAGAAACACTCGACTGCTTCTCGTTTTACCCCTAGCCTTCATTAGCGCTCTAACGTATCGCTTCCTGCGGAAGGGGTAACCCTTTTAAACAACAGAGCACAGTCGAGGCTTGTTTAATTGTTAATTACAATTGCTTGTACTCATACTTAACCTGTGGGTTCAGCATCTTCTTCAAGAGCATGCTGGTATTCTGTTCCATTTCCCAACACTGCAACCTAATGGGGATTCCAACAGGATTATTAGGCTACTCAGGCTTACGATATTAACGAAAATGAAATTAAGAAAAAAACATAGGAAGAAGAAGGAGAAGATTAAGAGGAAAAAAAGATACAGTCGTGCTATTAAGAGGAACGAGACAAGGAACAAAGGGAAGAATAACTTGTTTAAAGTATAAAAGAGCCAGCAACAAGCACAACAAGAAGACACGAGCGAAAGTAGTCAAAGTTATTCCATTTTACGCAAAATCAGCATTTTGTGAGCGATCTTTAACCGGTTCAAGTTAAACAGGAAACAGAGCTCGCTACAGCTCCATTGAACTCAAGGTCATTTTTGAATGTAGAAGATCATAATTGATAGGGTCAGATGGAAGGGAATAGGTATATCGAAGATACCCGTATAGAAACATGACGAAAGCCAGCATATCACGCAATGATTTTCTCCTTGCATTGTAATCTAAACTTCGGGGATCCGGGATGATCGATATCTGGCCGATTTGTCGCACACAACCGACTCTCAAGCTACGTTTTCGGACACACAGAGAAAGGTATAATTGAACAAAAACGGCGAGTTGGGATAAAATCAGACCCACCTTTACACCAACGAGGCTACTTGGTTCCAGTTGCAAGGAGAGAGCGGTCAGAGCAGAGGTGATGTTCGCCGTAAACATCGCCATGATGACAAGGCCTAACAGGATCCAGATAATGGAAAAAAGTCGAGCTATGACAGACTTTGGGCATTTGTCGCCATACCTGATGCATACGAAATCCGTTAATAATTTGTAGTACAAGATGGAGGAACACAAAAGCACAACAGCATCAACAGTACTATACGTGTACAGAGCTAGGTCTGTCTTTAAAACCAACTGCAGACTTAGAAATTCGTTGATGGTAGTAAATGATCTACGACTTGCTTCATACTTTTAGAAAGGAATGAAAGGAAGCTTACTTTTCTCGAAACGACAGTTTCATAAACCCGGCCATAGTCGATGAGTGTTCAGCAACATGATTCAATGATGATATGCTGCGCAATGCCAGACGCGGCAGGATTTTTAACGAATACAGGACCGACCATAGAACTGATGCCTGGGCACAAATGTTCTCAATAATGTTTACAGAAACACACCCTTAATGAACTGGTCTATAAACTTGAGGTAATAACACCTTCGTCATAGAACGTTTCTAAGGTGACTTGATTTAATGATAACAGTACGGTGAACAAAAGGTTGTCCTACCCTACTGTGGTCATAGAAATGAAGGACCACCAGAATCCATCCCAAGAACCTCTGATAAATGAACGAGGAAACTCTTCACTATTCCAGTGCGTGTCCTATGTATTCCAAAAATTAAAGATACAAATCAATAGTGGCATCTTCAAATGATTCTTTGAGTGCTTATCTGTTGACAACTAAGGCAATTTAATTTACTGTCGTGTGTTCATGCACAGAAAAAATTGAAGTACTGACCACCTGTTAAAGGTGATGACCCAAGTGGAAGGTTGATCGATTGGTTAAAGACCGGACTCACGGCGTAACACTGCGCGCACGTTTTTTCTTAAAGGCTGAATTGTTTTGTGTGTCTGCCCTGCAATTCTGGCGTGCAATGTTGCCTGCAAAATTGCAAGCTTTGAATCCCGTCCTACTTCCTCAATATTACGCGCAAGAATTACAGGGGTGGATGCACGTGTGAAAAATGTTGCACGAAATATTGCACGAAATTTTATCCCTTGTTGTGTCCAAGCCTTTTAAAAGGTTCTGAACCTTTAGTCCGGAAATCATGGGTTAAAGTCTAATATTCATCGGTAACTGAAGTTATTTCGTGGTAGTTACTAGTCCTACTCCACGCTTTTAAAGTGACCACCCTCGATCCTGCAAGTTAGGATTCTTAGTTGCTCATGTCCCATTTGCTGCACTTTATTCCTGAAAAGCTCCTCAGTCGATCGTCATTGTCACTCAAAGGGAAAGGATAGTCACAGATTAACCAAGCGAGCCAGCCAGTAAACATTAGAGAGTGAGTGAGAACAATTGTAAAATTGCATCTTTGGAGTCACCTCTCCAACCTTCTCGGCAAACCTGCAATCTTCCTCTATTCCTTATCAAAGTTTTCTCCAGAAATACATACAATTTGGATTTGGGTACTTCAAAGCACAAAATGAACTTACTAAAGTCTTCAGAAACCTTTGAAAATGATAAGAACATCTCTTCAATAAGGACTCCCATTCAATATACTGATACTTGGTATGTCCCCTCGGTGCCCGTATTAGAGAGCATCATTATTTATTCAGTTACTAAACTGCGAAATACTAGCATCAGCATGAAATCTCAATGGTAACTAAAATTACCGTCCTTGTGGACCATACAGACCTTTCCGCACAAACCATGTGTCTGACATGTAAGGAAATAGACAGCTACTTTGAAAGGGAACGTACAACCTACCTAATCATCGCATATAAATATAAAAGTACGCATGTGCATCTTCTAAGCGTCATGAAGCATTTCAAACAAAACTTACCAGCGCCCACATAATGACTCCAGCAATGGCGGTGAGAATGAGAGTAACTACAAACAGTGGCCAAGATTTCAGAACCGCGTCCAAGACAACGTTTATCCCTTTCGTCTCGTCCTCAGTTGTGATAAAATCGGTCCCAGGGTAATCGACGAGTTTTACAAAGGGGAATTCAATGTACCGTCGGTTTATGGGCTCGAATACTGGAGCAGCGAGATGAACCCTGTTTTGCGACAGCAGCTCAATCATTCGAAATTCGCTGTCAACGCGATTTGTTTTTGGGATGTATTTCCACCCGCTAGCATAACTGCAGTCATAAAACACAGACTGATAGAGCGCGTCTCGAATCAATCCATGGACGTCGTTGTCTAATGATTCATCGGAAGGTGATGTTGTGTATGGAGGCCTCTCGATCCAGGCCAGAAACAAATTTTTGTTTTCCTTGACTTCTTTTTCGTCGCCAGATGTGGACGAGTTACCATTCGCTAAAATAGCTCGAAACTGAGTAGTACCAAGTGCAATGACAATAACCGAAGCCACTGTAAACCACTTAGCTATCATCGTTCTAAAGAAGAAAACAAGTGTAAGTTTCTGTTTCACAGCGAATAATTAGACGAGCAACCAGGGTAAAACATATTAAAACTGGTTGCAAATTTAGGGTAGATGAATAAGCTTTCGACTGCCTACCTAGAGCCTTGGACGAATGATCAAAAAAGACATGAATGAATGAATATAAACAGCAAAAAGTATGGAAAATAAAGAATGAAAATGCATAATTAAAGTGTGACAACGAACGGGAATTTGAATAATGAAAAGAGACTAATTAAAGGAATGGCACACTGTCTTGGTAATGGTCTAGAATTATTGTCTGCCTCATTATAGTCATGGCAGTGTGCCATGACTCGAACGTTTTTCGCACACGATAATGGTATTTGTCAATAACTTAAGAGTCCCTGTCCATAAAAATGGAAAATAACTCGGCAAGGGTCGAAAATTCGATTTCGCTCATATTTTTATGGTAAATAGGCTAGGGCATGACAAAAACTACGGGATAGTTTTTTTGAAAAAATATCCTTTTATTTCAAAGAAATATGCAAATTACCAAATCCGTTAAAATCGTCATTTCACGCACCATTTTATTAAACAAGTTTGAGAGCCTCGCATGCAAAACCACATCATTCTTCCGTCTTTAAAACACTCAAATATTTTTGTGCAATGTTTAAATGTGTACTGGGTTGATTTTAGGGAATGTTGCGTTGTCTTTTTGGGTGCACAATAATTAAATTTTGAAGACATGTCATTAATTTTCACCCTGTGCGAAACCTTCAAATGAACCAAGCTTCTGGTGGTTGAATTGCAGAAGGATGGTCTACAGATTCCTGTAAAAATTTCTTTGGGCAAATGATTGTGAGCGACGCGAGAGCTTTTCAAAGTACGTCAAAAATGCAAATATTTGACCATCCGTCTTCAAATTTCAATTTACGGGTTAAACGTATATTTTAGCATGCGCCACATAACTTGACCTATGTTAAGCTGAAATAGACACAGAGCTGATAATTTCGAAATGTTCTAATCTCGTTTGCTGTAAAAGGCAGGTCCAAAGCCGATTTGATGTGTTTCTCTTACCATTCGTCGTACATAGAGCAGAAGTTTGCTTTTGTTTACATAACGTCCGATGCACATCGCCAACTGTCAACTTATTTAACGGTCGAATACCATGAATCTGTGACCCTCATTCGACACATATGATCACCACTGCATCTAAGTCAAAAACGGCTAAGTCATTCGTAGATAGTTGCTTGCTTTGCACTACACCAAAATATTACGTTTGATCATCATGGATTGATGGCTTGAATCCTTGCTTGCAGCGGTTCCTTTTTCGTCACGCAAATCTGTCATCCCATTTTTGGGGGTAGGGGTGGGACAATTTCTATCCTAATACGTAAGGCTCTGTAAGGCTTGGAATCACTGGGAGCACACAATCGTGTTGAGCAGGAAGAGATTAAATTAAGAAATGAAAAGAATGAATAATTTACCATTGCCCCTGTTGTTATCTTTTACTCGACCACTGCTACCTACATGCCCCTGCGTAATACTGTAACGCTAAACTCATACCTAGGTCTTTTCGCGCTATGCAATTATTTTTGGTTTACATGTAATACAGTGAGCTACCCTCGGGGAAATGGGTGGTGACCGCTTAATGGGGCTAGCCGCTTAAATAGAGGTTGGTGTACCTTGAATATTTAATTTTTCACTATCGGGCTATAAATTTCTTGGTGAACATGGAGTCTATTCAATACAATCATGATAGACGTATGTTTGAATTATCACTCGTCATGCACCTTCAACTTCAGACTCTTATCTGCCATCGCCCTTTCCAAAACAAAGTTCTTAAATTTTGGGTGGCCGCTTAATAGGGGTAAAGACAATAATGAGACCCTTATCGGAATGACCAAATGATGGCCGCGGAGGTAACCGGTCAATAGGTGTTTTATTTACAATATTTTACTGACGATCATTTTGGACTGTATTGACAACAGTCCTCTATTTTCTCTTACATACCAATGCCTCGCCACTAAGCAAACAAAATACGCCAAATAAAATGGCATGGCTAGGGCTATTTAGTCACGTAATTACTAATTAAATTTAGTCTGTTTTTCTCACGAATTAGACACGTTGTGATTTCCTATTTTTATTTCAGCTAGTTCTTGCTTCATTAATCTATAATTTTTTTATGGCGATTTTCTTAAAATTCTAGTGAGTACAGGCACTAGCTTTATCAACTGTTGTCTGAAACATCAGAACGTACAACAAACGTGATTTGGACCGAGTCCACGTACACTATAGAATACGATTATATAAATATACACATATATCATTATATATATGACAAAACAGATGAACAATGATTAAATTGCTTCACTTATCCTGAGAGTACTCTATACAAAATGGATCAAAATGTGCAGCATATGCCGTGACAGCATTGCGTGACTAACAATAACCGCTGTAAGATTGTGCTGCGCCGACACGCTTATCAGCAATGGTCAGCAATCGATCAAACGCAATATTTTGGCGCAGCGCAAAGCAAGCAACTATCTACAAATGACTCAGCCGTTTTAGACTTAGATGCAGTGATGTTCATATGCGCAGAAAGATGGTCACAGATTCATAGTATTCGACCAATAATAGGTTGACAGTAGGCGATGTACATCGGACGATAACCTTGTGTAAACAAAAACAAACATCTGCTTTATGTGCGACGAATGGTGAGAGGTCGACTAGAAACACGTCAAATCGGCTTTGGACCTGCCTTTCACAGCAAATAAGGTTAGAAAATTTCAAAATTATCAGCTCTGTGTCTATTTCAGCTTAACATAGGTCAAGTCATGTGGCGCATGCTAAAATATACGTCTAACCCGTAAATTGAAATTTGACGACGGATGGTCAAATACTTGCATTTTTGACGTACTTTGAAAAGCTCTCGCGTCGCTCACAATCATTTGCCCAAAGAAATTTTTACAGGAATCTGTAGACCATCCTTCTGCAACTCAACCACCAGAAGCTTGGTTCATTTGAAGGTTTCGCACAGGGTGAAAATTAATGACATGTCTTCAAAATTTAATTATTGTGCACCCAAAAAGACAACGCAACATTCCCTAAAATCAACCCAGTACACATTTAAACATTGCACAAAAATATTTGAGTGTTTTAAAGACGGAAGAATGATGTGGTTTTGCATGCGAGGCTCTCAAACTTGTCTAATAAAATGGTGCGTGAAATGACGATTTTAACGGAATTTGGTAATTTGCATATTTCTTTGAAATAAAAGGATATTTTTTCAAAAAAACTATCCCGTAGTTTTTGTCATGCCCTAGCCTATCTACCATAAGAATATGTGCGAAATCGAATTTTCGACGCTTGCCGCGGAATTAAGAATTTGTCTGATTTTTACGGGCAGGCACTCTCAAGCGTTGTCAAAGTCGATTTGATGGTCATGGTTTGAAACGTTAGGGCCTTTGTTGCAATGCTTGGCATTTCTGACATGTTCTTCTTTCCCGCAGTTGAGGCATCTGCTTGTTTCTCCAATAGGTCGTTTTTACTGCTACGCAGAAAAAAAAAAAAAAAAAAAATCGAAAACTGTGCGGTGGATAAAGTCAAGAAACTGCAGTGTTATTCGAGACTTCTCCAGGCAATATATCTCTGCGTTCTCCCAAACTTTAGATATTCGTCAAAAATTTAGAGAGCCCTATATGGAAACGCCATGTTGGTGGACCTCCTCCGTGCCGATACTTATCTTCTATTTGCATACATCTATTTTCCGATCACAATCGTGCTCACACAGTAGGCTTATAACGTGCTTGCTTTAAAGGTCATAAGAATTCAGCTTTGTGCCTGCCGACTGCAACTGAAAAATGACTTCATGAACCAACAATAAATCACTAACTTGCTTTGTCGTTCGGAGTGTTGAATGTTTGGGTTCCTTCCTGTGATAATAGTTCGATGGTCACGTTTTCAAAGCGATCTTCGCTGTTCCCGATTTTTTCGCCGAGAGTGTGAAGGCATTTACCAGTATTCCACATAAGGTAGCGCTGTTTTATTGACGGAAGACTGTTGCAACATAGTTAAGCCCGCAAACATCAAAGGAGCAAACAAAGATGCCAAGATTTATGTTGGAAGGTCCGCGACCGTGCATAATCTTTTGTTTTGCGCTCATACACTATGCATGAATTACACAACCAATACGTTCCTATTGGTTAGTTCCTCAGTACAGAGTAAACAACTATTATGTTTTGTGCACGGTCAAGGCCAAAAAGAAAACAAAAACATACAACAAAGAACTTTGTCGGGTTTCATAACCATTCCCCTCTATATATTGACTATGGTTGCAAGGAACATTTTGATTTCGAAGGTTGCGTAGCAGTGAAAGCAGTGGTAAAATGCAAAACCTAATCATACATTGCTATTTTAATCAATATACCGTTAAAGAACAAATATTGTATATTTTTGGAAAAAACTGTTGTTAGAAACTCTTGATGGAAAAACTCGGTGAACATTTACTTGGCATGTGCTTAGAATAAAGTTATCTCAAAGAGAACGTTTTCATGAAATTTCGTAGCTGTTGTTATTTTAACTGGAATGGTCATCTTTATTTAGGCTCAATGTATTGACCAAGGGAAAAGCTAAAATGTACTTTAGCTGACCATTTTTCTGGAATAATTTACTGTTATTGATGGTATGTTCTGTTCTTAATATAGAGTTATATTTTCTTCGATGTAAAAACACAGCAGACCTCCTACTTTAGTGAAGATTACAGATGTACAATTTTAGCTTATACTAAATATCTCTTAGTAACATTCCAAAAGAAAAAAAGGTGCTACTAGCGAAAAACCGTTTAGAAGTCGGTTTTATTCAAAAGAACTTTGTAACGCGTACGTTAAAGCCTATGTGAATTAATTTTTGTTATGGAAACTACTGATTACTTAAATATTAAAATATGGAAAAGGCATAACCAGTTGGGCCGCCTTTCTTCTTCCATAAGTAAACCTGAGTTGTTATTTGATAACGATTGCATAACAATCTTTATTTGAGTGTTTCTAAACATTGCTGCAACGTATATTTTAATTCAACTCTGTTAAGACCATTCTTGTAATTTTTATATTGCTCTTGTTGTTTAATTTTGGCCAGACTCTCTTGGAATCATAAAGAAAATGTGAAATGAAAAAGATTTCGACACTGGTATTCGGTCGAAGAAAATTATGGTAATGCTTCTCGTGCGCAAGCGTAGTGCTGCTATGCGTGGGCTGCGCGCGCAACTCCTCACCTAATAAAGAAGAAGCTTTAAAAAGAAGAAGACGTTGTCGTCTATTTGTGAAAGATGGCTTTTCCCCCAACGTCCCTTTCTTTTACAATGCTAATACTCGAATGCGCTCTTTAATCTACGGTTGCTACTAGTTTAAATAACCACTGGCTCCAGCTTCACTTTTTGGAGATTCCTTTTAGTTTAATACTTTCGACAAATAAACCTAATTAGCGGTATCTTAGATCCACTCTCTCCTTCTAGACATTTCTTGCCCGCGGAGCAAGCAATAATAAAGAATTATTGAAACATCAGTAATTAAGAGAACCGTGCCAAACATAAAAATAATTGTTTAAAAAGCGTGCTATTCCTTGTCATCTTCTCGCAGCTTTAATCGATGAATCTAAAAAGCAATGACTGAATAGCATGCCGTCGGCATATTTTGTCTGAGTCAAGAACTCTATATAAAATTCCCCGAATACGTCTAAACAGAAAGACGTTTTACTTTGACATTTTGAAGCACCTAGCTCGACAATAGATGACGTTCGGCGTTCACAGAGAGAATATATCCAGCCATCTTGACCTCACGCTTGGTAGATAACCCATGTACATAGAATAGAGGGAGATTGGAATATGAACACTTGCGCAAATTATCATGGAGTTGATCGTCTTTGGTAGCAGAGAAAACATAATTGCTATCTCGCTATCTCCAGAGATGTAAAATAACAAACAGTTCAAAGATCACGAAACGAGGACCCAAGCAATTCTTGGTTGGCATATTTACCTGAAAAATAGAATGTTTGCATTTCCAATCCTGGACTTCTTGTCGCAAATCTCGACAACACTAAATGCACACTCCAAAAAACACCTGTTTTTGCCGTATGACTCTTACAAAATTTATCTCGCTTATTGAAACCGGTTTTGAGACCTCCTAAGGGGCCAATATTGGCCATCCTAATATGTCTGGTTGCTCCCATGGGGAGAACACGCGAATTCTATAAACAGCTAGGCCAGCAGTTCCTTAAAATCATTTTTCAGTTGCTAAATGTATCTTTTTTTGAGAAAAGAAGCGATGTCGACTATAGATAACCTCTTTGAATGTTTACGAACGGCAGTCGTGTTTTGGACAGGTTCAGACCCTGCTTGGTACAGACTAGCATAAAATTATATCAAATATTATCAAGGGCAAAAGACATAGCTAGCACACCTCCATCTCCCCCACTTCCCCCCGTCAGGGTAAAGAAAACCTTAAGCGCACTAGATTGGGGGCTAAAGCTAAAAGACGAAAAGATAAATTAAAAGCTCCGTCCTGAGAAAATACCTGAAATTAATGAGGGTAAAAGCAAAGGCTCTGCGCTACGCATTTGTGGCTTTCGACCTGTAATTGAAGAGGTAAATGACTCTGAATAGAGGCCGGAAATTTGGCATATTTTCCTATTGCTGTTTGTTAAATTTTTCGATTCAGTTTTCGATGATAAACTCACATTCGAAGTTTATACTCTGACGGGTGCATTTGAATTTCGTATTCATAAATTGTAAACCCACAGTGGGCCTCCTTGTTAAAGGCAAATATTATTTGACCACTTCCTAAAATGTAAACGACCGATGTAATCTTCACTTATCAATGAGTTACAATGTCGTAATTATTGCGCCTGTTTCCAAAACCAAAACATGTCATAAAACTATCACTTTGGAAAGTTTTTCTAAAAAATACCTTCTTACTGCTACTGGAACTGCCCGGTAAAATACTGTCGTTTGAATCAGTTAGTTAACACGCAAAGGTTAACTCTTTCTTGATGGTCTGATATATATTCAACAAACTGATTACAGTAATATAATGAATTTCCTTGAATGATAAGGATCTTATTCCATACCACTAGCCGTCACATTTTAGTCGCTAGGTTTCGCAAAAATGTCTCACGTTGGGAAATATGCCACGGAAATGGAATTAATTAAAAGGCTTTCAGTCGGTTTTTTATTCAAATGGTATAAAGTTAACAAAAATAATACCTTAGTTCCGTTACCTTGGTAACCGTGCACCTGTCGTTATGTGGATTGTGATGATTGCTTGAATTAAGCTTTTTCAAATAAATGTGTAAAGGATAAAACAGAAACGGGACTTCCAAAGAATTACGAAATTTCAGTGAAACTCCTTCAATCGCTAATAAAGATGCAATCTTATCGACGTTTTTCTGCTGTCATGGAGTTCTAACCTATCAAATATTTTATGTGAGGGGATGAGAGATTTTTCAAATTTGAGACAGATATCAGTTGTTGATTCTGTTGAATTTGTGTTAAATACAGTTCTGCGATCTTATGATGGACCAAATACTCATGCCTCAAGTTGCATAACCTATCCTAGGAATGGCCCTCGAGATAAGCTCCAGGATCGTTCACAGTTTTCCCTATCTTTATTAAAAAAGTATTTCAAAAAGGCTTTTAATTCATAATCCCATGATTCATAATAAATTTTTTTTTCAGGGTATTTTTTAGCAAAATGTTTATTTAATGAATTTAGTTTCTTGATTGTCACTTTTTCTTGTTTTCTTGTCACTTAACGTATTTTGCAAACCTTATGCGCATAATTGTCGATCTACTTATAACGCAAAAACTGACCCATACATTTACTTGACAATCACATCCGACGAAGTCGACACGTCATTTATTAATTTCGCTAATTTTTGTGTTGAAAATATTCCCTCAAGAATTACTTATTCGATTTCAGGGTACTGTCAATTTAGTTTCGAAGTGAATATAGTCAAGCGATAATGGATTACATGGACTAAGCGCTATTTTGCCTGCAGCGATTGGAGAAAATTCATATAAATGCAAAATAACTGAATAACACCTGTTTACAGCTTCAGGTGACTGACTCTAGATCTCGTTTGACTTGTTTTTAAGACATGTCCAAACAAAAGCGACATGAAATGCCCCAGATTAGGAAAAATATTTACTCAGTACAAAATGTTTTCGTAAGGCCCGAAAGTTGCAACTTGTTCGTAAGAAATTGGTAAAACAGTCTCCATCAAATTTTGAAAACGAAATGGAGTAACAAGCTCTGACCTCAGGCAGATAAGAGTAATAAAAAAGTAATAAAGCAATGATTAGGAGAGGGCGTAGCGTATTTGCTCGGCTCCCTTGTATCTAGACACTTTCTAATCGTAACTTGTTATATAATAACTTCGGTTACCAGAATTTTTTTCTTAGACAAACATAGCTAAAAGGACTAGATATACGCTAATAAAAGAGATCAGAGCTTGAAGATAAAACAAAAATATTTTCACTCTATCAAATGCTTGTTTTTCTCAAATAAACATTCAAAGTCGTGAAAATCGTCGCATGGTAATAAGTAGGAAATAAAAAATACACACATTTGTGCAGTCAAAGTTTGTCTACTGATAGATAAGAGTTGACGACTTTAGGGTAGTTAAATTATGTCTCAAAGAGAGGACTCGAATGTGGTACTCTCTCGTTTCAAACTTTCTTACTTGAATTACAAAATTATGAACTACATATATCCATACCCTCTTGGCAGCTGACTTAAAACGCCTTGGTTGGTGCTTGCATCTTATCAAGACCTAGAATTAAAATGGAGGTATTATAAAACTAATTAAGTAGCATAATAATTCGTAAAAGAAACTTGAACAAAATTACTGTACTTCTGTATTGTAGATTCTAGTCGCAGGCTGTTCATCATCGGCAAATGAAACACATTCATATCCGATTAAATGCGGGTTATATATAATCGTCGTAAAAGCGAAAGAAAGCGACACTCTCTAGATATCATCACTTTTCACCTGTCATTTATTCCCCTTGTTTGAACGTCGGGTACGTATTAATTAACATTTTTTGAAAGAGAATCACAAAATTTTCATAATTTTCTCGGCGCAGCACACGTCAGCACAAAGCAATCCATACTTTATCACCGGTACCTTGACAAAAATGGGCAATTGTTTTATTAAAGAGATCCATTGCCTAGCTTTCCTTTATTTTTACTTTATAGCAAGAATTTGGCTGATTAGGCGTTAATTTTGCCACAAGGAAAGCACTAATGATCTTTTGGACCATTATTTTGATGGGCTAGTAAGGAAGGTAAAACGTCAACTCAGTGGTTAAAATGTAGCAAATCCCTAAAAAAATTGTCAGAAGCGAAGCTTTAAGAAAAAATGTTGATGTATTTGCCAAGTTAAGAAAGAACTGGCAAAATTATTAGCCATCACAAATGCTTGAAAATTCTCACGAAAACAAAAATACATGGAAATTTAAGTGTACCTGTTATCGGAGCAAAACAGCTTGCCCTTTATTAATTTTTTATTGTATTAAAATGAAACTGTTAATAATAGGCGAAATAGTAAATTTAAATATGGATTAAGATAAGCGGTAAGCAAAGTCATACTTTAAAGTGCCACTAACCCCCCAAATTTTTTTTCGCTGATATAAATTTCCTTTTTCTCCTGATCACCACTGCGAAAAAATTATCGTTGTGGCTATTTTCGTTAATTTTCTATGAATTTTCAGAGTTTGTGAATTTGCCCTTTTCCATGTTCACGACCGAGGAATAGCGGAGAATGGGACGAGTTGGCTTTTGACGTCACTTCGGGAATAACAATATTTTGTTTCTGAGAAGAATGTATGCGAACATGCGATAGTGTGTGTCAAAATCGTTGCAGAATGCAAGGAAGATATGTTGTTGGAGGCTGTAGCAATACAGGATGCGTAGAATAGAGTATTCCTCTTCATTCAATACCTCTATCTCGATGAAACTCTACCAGAAACGAGAAAAAGACCAAAGAAGTGGGCTGATCTGTGCGAAGCTAAAGCCGGGTAGCCATTGAGGATTTCTTCGATCTCGGGTTCGCCGCTACTATAAAAACCTAGAGATTTTCATGGCCTCTATATTCTTCTCTTTCTCTAGTGGGAAGCTTGAAATTGTCAAGGTACTGCATAAGACACGAATTTGGGATAAGCTGGAAGCCATCTGACTATTTCGAGCGTAAACGATCCTCCGACGCGAGTCCCAGACGAAACTATAGGTGACGAAATTACACCGTAAATTAAACGCATCGCGTTTTGAAATAGAGACTTGTCTAAACGAATAGTAAACTAAACCTACGTTCTACAACGACGCGAAGAAGATTGTTGAGGCTTCGAATTGGTGAACTAGCTATGTATTTGTGGATTTTAATAAAAACACACGCACGCCGGAGGTCGCCTGTAATCTGGCCGTGTTTCTCAATGGCCATGCCGAATACAAAATTGTTTTGCTCTTTGAGTTTCGTCTTTGAGGAACGAAATACATCTAAATTACAAACTTAGAATGGATCAAGCATTTATAAATATATGAGGAAAGTGAAATAAAACGATTAAGATTCGACCCTATAGCTACCGACGGAGATTGTTGTGCTGAAAGAAGAATGCGCTTGTCAGTCAACCGAAACGCAAACTAATAAGTCGAGGACTCCCAGGTTATTAGCGTGCGTAAAATGGACATTTCATTCAAAATAACAGTGAAGTAGAAATGTGTTCATTTAACTGAAAGTATACTGAACCTCTTTTCAAGATCTTGTCGAAGGATTTTCCATGATTTCACTAGAACGGAATATGCAAATTTGCGTAGCTTGTGTTCGTACACGGTAATTGAATATGCATATACTACGGTCGGTCGACAGTAACGAAGCGAATAAGTTACCTCACCTTCGAATATTGTTTGCCGACATCTCTGCCTATCTCTTATGTTGAAACTATTTTCAATCATTGATCTGGAGAAGTAGGCAGGAGTGGAGTACAACTGCATCGCATTTTAACTTGTATTTCGGGGCAAATTAATATTTGAATGTAAAAGTGTTTTGTCACTCCGAAATTTGCACGTTCCGTAAAGTCAAATTACCAACTCTTCGTGTTCATTGACATCTTTATAACTCTTTAAGAGCTGTAAGCTAATTCTTCAGTCATTGTTTGTACCTTTATAGCCCAAATGGACCGGCAAATTGTCCATCCCGGCCTAAATATAATTATACAACGCGGTGATCTCGACTGGCAACCCGCACTTCGAAATGGAAAAAAATATATACTTCGCAGCCGTGCGAATCGTAGCTAGACTCCGAATGGTAATGCTAGATGATACAGTTCTTTCACTTAAAGTTCTCGTCCAGTTTTGATAAAATATGAATCACAAATAACCCGAAAATGTTTTGACTGCCCTCGAAGCTCAGTCAAAAGTCTCTTGAGTGTTTTAACCTAGTTGCCGAAGTGACGCCACTAGTAGCCCGACCCAGATCCCACTTTGCGCGGTCGTGAACATAGAAATTACATGTTTAAACGCCTGTAGAAACGCAGGGATTTTATCAATCGAGATAATGTTGTCGCTGAAGTAATCAGGGAAACTAGTAGATTTTATTGAAGGAAAAAAATTTTGGGGGTTAGTGGCACTTTAAAGATGAAAAAGAGTGGCGATCTCATTACCTGAAATTTACGTTACCTCCTATAGGTAAACAAAATCGGAAAGTCAGAGGCGATATTTGAAAAAGGAGCATAACGCTTGTTATAATAACAAAAAAAAAAAAGCAAAGGGAAACGCTAAGAATTGAAAGTTGTGTTGATAGAGATAAAAGTGGCAAGTGGATTTGAATAATAATCAATAATTACCTCATGCTGTTCCGAATTGGATGCTGTTAAACAACAAAAAAAGATGGCTTGCTTACGTAACTTGTATTTCGAGTTATGGATGCACGCGGGAAGTTTAGAGAGTACGAGAGAAGCGTAAGCCGTTGTTCGAGGCGTAGCCGAATGCAGCTGTAGCTTCTTGACTAGCTGTTCTCCAAACGCATCATCATGTACCTATCACAATAGTTCAGTGTCTCAATTCAGTCAGTATGTAACGCGTGTCTGGAAAATGCAAATTGTCAGTGGTATAAATAAAGTAATTTATGTTAAATCCACTACAGGTGTATTTCAAATAATAAACCTTACTTTTTTGCCAAAAGGTATTTCGAAGGATGAAAACAAAACAGTGAGATCTTTGTTTGAGCGATTGCCACTTCCTGTTGTATTTTTTTAAACGAGACTGTTGTAAAGAACTTAAGGCAATAACAATTTTTAGGATAAGTGTAAGGCCTCCGAAAAGAGTTTCACTGAAAAGCTTGATTGAAAAGGATTATCTTAAATTACTACAAAACTGCAAATTCAAATTAAAAAAATCAATCAATCAATCAATGACACCACTCTTTGAAAGAGGATCAGTTGGAAAAAAACAAACAAACAAACAAACAAACAATCCATCTCGGTCACCGCCAGATTGAGGGGGCGGCTATTTGGTTTTTACACTTTAGAAATTAAAAGGTGAATAGAATTTAACGGCTTAGAACGGCAAATCAACACATACTTTCCAGATAGCTTATGCTGACAAAAGAGAAGAGATACCATGATAAACTAAAACAGTTTTGAGGGAGTGAAAGTGCATCTCAATAACTCTGTTCCATATTATTTGAGTAACGTCTTCTAAAGGTAAGTTGACTAGGATAATTTGCAGTTTACTTCTCCAATAAATATGGGTCGGAAAATGTCGCGAAAGCTTTTTTAATTTGGTTAAAAGCTAAGGCAAAAAAACTAAGGGACCAGTAATTGTGCTACCACCTGTCCTCGTAAAAAGGGACTGAAATTTGGAAGTAGTCAAAATAGTATAAGAGAAACGACGATAACGCCCCTGATTCCGTTAAGCAAAACAACCACTTACACATGAGGGATCACATCGAGTCAAAGATTGAACCCGTAGGCGTATTTGAAGTATGAAGGACTCACACTTCTTCTGCTATATGTTGCTATCACAAGGCATTCTCGAGATCAGTCTACATTGACTGGTGGAAAAAAAAAAGTGGAGCGTTTTACGTTCAGTTGCCCTGCTAGCCATGTAAGTAGCGCTAACAGCAGCTTAATTGACTCTTCGAGAAAACAAAGAAGCTTGCTATATGTTCTTACTATGTTTGATCTCTTAATTGAGGATGTTTTCAAGTGAAGATTGTATATTCTATTTCTTAAAAGTTGCAATACGATCATCGCAGGGATGACTCTCCCCTTTCCCTGATTTTCTCTTGATACGATGAAGACCAGGAAGTTTTTAATCAACCAGTCGATGAAATAACGAATATCGTGTATCTTTAATTGTTGGAAAACCGCCCTCACGTTAGTTTTATCAGTGGGAATTTTCTCTCAGCTGCGACTTAACACGAGCCCTTGAAGAACAGATCAGTCCAAATCCAATATGTGGAAATTTAAAATTGGCGCCGAAACTTGCGAAGCCCGATCGAAGAACATGAAGACAGACAAACGAATACAACGTATTATTTCTTGTTTTTTTTTTTTTAATTTTTCATTGCGAATCTGAATGCTAGTACTCATGGGTACATGAAATGCATAACTGCAAAGAATTACCTTTATATCGACTGACTAGAATCGCATGCGACTATTTCGAGCCAACATAATATTATTCTACATCCGTTATGGTTGAAACGGTAGAGAACTGTGTGGCCCTTTGTCGTTGGGACAATTATTTGCTTATTCATTTGGTTTTAGCATGCAGTATTGCTGAATGGTACTTCATCGGTTGAAATAGAGGTGGACCAAAATCAGTTATTGAACAGAGTTAACAAAAAAAGAAAATAACGAGGTGAACAGACGAAAAGGAAGGCGTCCCTACCAAACAGATCAGATATAGAAACGGCCTCTTAAGATGCAGGGGTGGGAAAAGGGTTTCCTTCTGGGCGACTGAGAATTACACCGGGCGAGTGCATTTTTGAGGGTCATTCGCCTGAACCGCGGGTATTGTCAAAATTTGGTTTCTAGCATTAATTGATGATGTTTTAATCTTGAAACTGTGAATTCCAGTTTGTCAATCAGTTCTTGGGTTTGTCGAAGAACCCGTCTTGTTACTTCGAGATCATTTTGGATTGCGTCTACTGTATACGTAATTCCTCCAATGACTGCAGGTCCTGACAAGACAGATGAAAAGAAAGTTATTTTAAGACTTTCCCCAGCACTCATGTTACCAAGGACTAGAAGTCCCTCAGGGATATTTTCAGCAGCTGATTCTTTTTCGTGAATATTAAAGTAACAGTTATCTAACCAGTGCCTAATTTCTTTGGTTTAATGTATTGGTTGTATTAAATGGATTTTTATTCGTTCTCATGCAGCCTCTCAGCTTTAGTTCATTTTAGTGCTCCAATTATTTTGGGGCAATTTTGCATTAAAGGTATCCGATTTGTGGTCATCAAAAAAAAAAAAAAAAAAGAACAAGGGCACACGGTCTTAAAGAAAACTTCACGATTCATCAATAAAGAGGCATTAATATTATCCAATGTTTTAACTAGTCTATTTAATCCGTCATGAATAAACGTTTGTGGGGAGTCAAAGCCAGATTGAAAAGGATCCGTAATTAATAGGTAAAGAATTAATGGGGATTGGAATCTCCTTTTTAATGTAACTATAAACTATTTATCCTCACCTACTACGGTGTTTTCGTTAATCCTTCTCTTTCTAAAAAGGCTGTCCCACAGGGTTCCAATCAGGAGCAATCCAGCCAATACGCCAAGCGATACGTGCATGAAGTGCTTAATGAATTGGGATGACTCGTCAAACAGGTTGACGTTTCTTGGAGGCTTCTGCTCTGTTAGCTTAAGACCAGAAAGAACACCGCCATTTACAGCACTTACACATACCACCCTTATTTACGAAGAGCCACTGAATATTGTAGAGAGATAAAGTTTAACATTCTGTTGTATTTAATGAAATTTACGATTTTTGGTCTCGTTCAAAATTTTTTACAGGTTAAATAAAAAAGGCAGGCTGTATTTTGAATAAATTCTGAAGCCTAGTTGTAACTTGGTTCCCTCAGATCGCAAATCTTCGTGCCGTTCGATTTCCTCTCATTACATGTAAGCCATTCAATGAAAGCCAATGTGCCGGGCAAATCAGTGTAAATTACGGTAAAGTGACAGACAAGTAAGTGTTCACTTAATATCGCAAACCTTGTTTTAAATCTGAAGAACGTTACCTTATATGTATCGGTAAAAGTTTGAGCAGACCTCAAAATGTCTGACCGATGAAAATTTATTAAGCACTCTGCCAGATACTCTCTATCTTTGGAAATCAGAACTCCAACGTCCCTTTGAAGTTCCAACTTCTTGAGGGTGATAAGTGATTTTAATTTGCCTCTTGACTGATAATAGGAAGCTGTGAAGCGGTCCAGTAACATTCCATCTACTTCCTTTGATTTCACAGCTTGAATGACGTCGTCAAAACCTGGATACGCTAAGTACAGGAAAAGAAAAGATGAAGATTTGCAAAGCTTGTAGAAATAGGAGTAAGAATATCAATCTGAAATTGGAAGAGTTGTGATCTTAATGAGAATTCTTAATTAGCCATCTGGTTGTCTACACAATGTACGCTCACTTTAGTCTACTTTGACATTTTGTTTGTCTTGTTCAAAACCTTGGGTGGCATTGACTATAACGGTACCATTCCCATCTGAACCACATCAGCCTGAAAATTGGACATCAAATTGTACCAACCTGTTGGTTTGGCATCTTCATCAATTGCATGCTGGTATTCTGTGCTATTGGCTAGCACTGCAACCTAACGTAAATTATCAACGTAAATGGGTTATTTCACAGCGAAACGCATAATTACAAAATTCAATTAAGGCATTATTTGAATGCGGAGAAAACGTAGGCTCGATTTATGCCACCCCTTGAGTCCCGTCTCGTTTTTCAATTGCAAGCCAAGGAGGGAGAGAGAAAGGGGTGTCTTTTCCTGAAGAGTGGCTGATAATCGAACCTAAAAAGAGAATACTTGTGGAAAATAGACAACATGCATGAATGAAAAGGAAAGAAAAGCAGCGGTAATAAAATGAACAATGATAAGTATATTCCTCCTAGTCATATAATACAGTTATCAGGACACAAAAATGTGCAGAGTATTAACAACTACAGTCCTGTTTCACAAGAACAACAGAAAAGTATGTCAAGAATACTGAGAGACTTGACTTCAATGGTTCAAACTGAAACAGACTCTCTTGCCGAAACAACAAAGCCCAATGCCGACAGCAGCAGGGCTATTCAAGGGTGCTGTGTTTTATACGGAGGAAATTTCACCATCAATATCAACTCGTCCTCGTCTTCAACAGAAGCACATAAACGACAAACTTATAAACGAATAAAACGCATATTTGACTCTTCAGACGAAGACCACAGTCCACCTTTGACATAGAAAGAGCCAGCTTCGTTGAAAATCTAAGTACTTATTTTTGTCTACATAATGATATTTCATTTGTTCTAACAATATATAGTAAAAGCGATGGAAAGTTTTATTATATTTTGATAATGGTATATTATGGCTTCCAGCCTCAAGAGTCCTCATGGGTCCGATGAGGATGAGTGAGTGATATTATGGCTTCATGGGATTCAATATGCGGGATGCTTTAATCCGCGACAGGTCATGTAGAACATTAGAAATGGAATGTGGGAGGTACCACACTTTTTAGCAGAACGTCTTGCCTTGACCTGCTAAGTCGTAAATATTTCACTCGAAATTTTCCCAAGGCGTGCAGCACCGTTAACATCAGCTAAATAGCACCTTTCTTGCAAAACAAAACCTTGCCCAAACTGTATTGAACAACTAAAGAAGCCTCGACTGCGCTCTGTTCTGTTGTAAAGCTTGCAGGAAGCAGCTAGAGCACCAAAGAAGTGTACTAGCAAACACGAGACGTAGTCAAGCATTTATCCCTACTTCTTGAGTGCACTCTGCCTCTTCCTAAGTGCTTTACAACAGAACAGAACAAAACACGGCAAGAGACTATGGTCTAGATAATCTCTTACCGTGCTTTGTTCTGTTCTGTTGTAAAGCACTTAGGAAGAGGTAGAGCGCACTCAAGAAGTAGGGAGAAATGCTCGACTACGTCTCGTGCTTGGTACTATAGTCTCTTGAGCACACTGAGGGCTTGTTTAGTTACTTTAATCAAAGGGTACAAACAAAGTAACGTACGTGCAAAGAGGCAAAAAGGAGTAAGATCAAATACACTCTCACACATGGCTAGCTCGGTAAGCTTGGCAAGATGGAGCTATCTCGCCTGCTCGGGACTACTCGCTGTGTCCCGCAGGACATATCTCCCCAAACGCAATACTGATGATAAATCTTTAATTGGTCAAGCTCGTTTCGGTCAAGATGGGTTTTTATGCGTGTTTATGGACTTCGACTTTGCCTCGTTCCATAAACACGCAAAAAAGAACTTGGCCAATATCCAGCCATCTTGACCTCACGTTTGGTCGATAACCCATATATTGCAGCTTAATTTACGCTATATAATAAACATCATTTTTCTTTTTAAAAAAAAAATAGGAAATAAGAAGATGCAAGCATCCGAGTGATGCGAGACCATTTAATTTTTCTAATGATTTTGCCTGAATGGTAGGCTCGATTTCCGCCGCTTTCTCGAGTCCGGTCTACGTTCCTCCCCGAGAAGAGACGGGTGGACGCGTGAGCGGCAAAGCATGTCTGTGACGTATCTTCATAATGTAATTCTTGCGGCGCTTCAGGTGGCCGGAAATGTCATCTGATGACAATCATAGGCAGGCACACATGACGCCTACGGCTCGTAAAATTTGTGGCGTTTTTTCACATTATTGTTGCGGAAGGGCTTTACATGCTGTGTTCTATAGAAGAGTTTTTTTTTTTTTTTTTTTTTAAAGTAGAGCAGAGCTGTTTGACTATACTGTAGCAACTGTCATGTCAAAGGTCACACATACGTTGGTGTAAATGGTGTTGACACCATGTTTATGTTTTGCTTGTTCGGTTTGCTTTGGCTCATTTAAAAATTTAATTTTGTCTGGCTTCGCCAGAGACTGGTGTTGCTTCTCTTCAAGAAGACTAAGGTACACATCAATTTGACTGGGTGTTTTGTTTCTTGAAATCGATGTTTGCGTTTATCCCGGATCCTCCCTTTGTTTACTTTGTTCGTTATCTCATATTCTGGTACCAGATGATTCAAATATAGATTCTAACGTATAAGTCTGTTGACTATTTTTCGTGTTGTATATGCTACTATGGTTTAGATCAGGCAAGATTTCATCAGTTGACGGTATTTGGTTAAATATCCACTAATGTGATCGCACCTCATATCGAACAACTCCTTTGCTACTGCGAGAAAGCTAATTTATGCAGCCTTCTCGATTCAGGCAGGCAGATTTCTTATTGGTTGAAATTAACAATGCCAAGTCCACGAGTCCAGCCGTGAGTTCGAGAGAGGAGCGCGGGCTCTTTTCCCGAACAGCGGCTGGTAATCGAGCCTACCTGAATGGAAAAGTAGAAAAATATATATTTCTTAGTCCTTCAACATGTTGAAATTAATAAAAGTATATAAGAACAACAGATATTTGGTCAAACCTTCACATCAACAAGGTCAGTTGGTTCCAGTTGCAAAGAAAGAGTTGTGAGTGCAGAGGTGATGTTTGCCATAAAGATCGCCATGAAAACGAGGCCTAACAGGATCCAGATGATTGAGAAAATTCGAGCCATGATCGACTTTGGAGCTTTGTCGCCATAACTCATGTAGAAAGAAACCGCTATTAATTTAAGGTAGTTTTAAATGAATCGGCTAGCGGAAGAAGCATTGTTATAAAACTACCAGCTGAAAGATTTTACAAATTTACAGGAAATGAATAATGAAAGTGCAAATAATAATAATAATAATAATAATAATAATAATAATAATAATAATAATAAGCCAAGTCTGATGAAGACCAGAAAGGCCTACTTAAAATTGTCAAAGGCTTCAGTGATGATATAAGAATGGAATTTGGGCTTGACAAGAGCTACAGAAGACCGTCCTCCTTGGAACTGCTCACATACTTAGGAGAACTCTATCCATCAAGTAATCCAGAAGACTTATGACTTCCCTAGGCTCACGGATTAAACTCGGCACCATAAGTTAAAAGCGGCAAGACATTAAATATAATAATAATAATAATAATAATAATAATAATAATAATAATAATAATAATAATAATAATAATATGGCTTTGATGAACCACACGATGTTTTGGAATTTTATTTAATGTAGAAAATACATGTTTCGGATGAGACATCATCCATCGTGAGTTGTACAGTGAGAAATAAAATGAAAATATGCAACAGATACTGACAAAGTGAGATATAACAAGAATAATAAAGGATTAAGGCGCGAACCAAAAAAAAGAGTAAAGCTTTTTGAGCTAAGAAAGAAGACTAATAAGTCTCCTTTCTTACCTTAAATAGTTTTACTCTTTGTTTTTTTTTGGTTAAGGTAAAGGTTTTACATACTTTTACTTCTTTCATTTATATTTATACTTATGTGAAAATTTTTTATCATCACTTTTAAGCTTGATAATGACCGAAGCTCAGTTGAAACGTCGCCCGCTTTTACCATTAGTTTTTACTTCAAATGATAATAATAATAATAGTTCGTATAGTGTGATCGTCCGGGTGAGTGTAGTTCTGAAAAGAACTGTTGTTGGTGACTGACGTTTCGACAACCTGAGCGGAAGTCATCTTCAGAGTCAAGTAAATAGTGTTTGTCAGTCGATGATCTTATAAGTCTGGTCCGTTGAACGTGATTGGTCAGTATAGCCATGATGGTATTGGCTGAAAGACTCGTGTATAGTTTGTCATCAGTCATTGGTGGGTTTCGATCCGTCTATTGTTAGTCAAGTAGCTCGGTTTTGGTCCGTGTATTGTTAAGTCGGTCTGTTAGAAGTCCGTTTGTCGGTTTCGTTTCTGTCGTGGATAAGTCGTTTGTAAGGCGCCGGTAGTTGTTGACATCTGTTAAGAGGCGTTTGTTCTAGGTTAGTGTACCAGCTTTCCAGAGTCAGTCGTTGAAAATAGTTTGTACTGTAGGTTAAGCACTGAGCAGAGTCCCAGTCAATGTTGTGGTTTGTCAGTTGATGATGTACAGCAATGTGATTGTTGACATCACCATTTCTCGTGGCTCGTTTGTGTTCAGTCAGTCTCGTGTTAAGGTTTCTGCCAGTCTCACCAATGTAGGAAGCCTGGCAGTCGGAGCATTTGATCTTGTAAACTGCTCCCTGTCTGTCGTTAGGTTCGTCTCTGTCTTTCACGTTGGTCAGTAAGTGTCGTAACGTAGTTGTAGGTTTGTGCGCTACACGAATGTTGTAGGGCTGTAAGATCCGCGAGATGGTCTCAGAAGTGCCCTTAATGTAAGGCATAGTCACTGTAGTAACAGGTGTAGGGTTCCTCTTCGTAGCGTCAGCTTCAGTAGGTCGGTAAATGTTTCGTCTAATAAAGTCAGCGTTGTAGTTGTTTTTGTGAAAAACACGTTCAAGGTATCTGTTTTCGTCACGTAAGCTGTCCGGTGTGTCACAAACTAGTTGCGCTCGTCTCGTCAAAGTCTTTATAGTCGTGGCTTTGTGTGAAGTCGGGTTGTAGGATGATTCGTCAAGTAATCTGTCGGTATGCGTCGGTTTTCTGTACACTGTCGTTCGTAGTTCGTTGTTGTCGCGGCTTACCAAACAGTCTAGAAAAGGAAGTTTTCCATTTTCTTCGATCTCTTTAGTAAACTGGATGTCGGCGTTCTGTTCGTTTAGGTGGTCGTGAAAATCCCTTAGACAAAACCGAGACTCACGTACTGTCCTACGGACTAAAACACTCAGTGACGCCTAAACGGATACCGACCGAGTCTATTGTATCTAGTGTTGAGGCGGTTCTGTCTCGTCAGCGAGACTTATCAGAATCTGCCAAGGATAACATCAGAAGCAGAATTGCTTCCACGGTACAATCAGCCTCTATACCTGACAATAACTTGACAAAAGACGAACAGCAAGCGCTGAAACGACTGAAAAACGACAACAACATTGTCATACTACCAGCCGACAAAGGACGTGTCACTGTTGTTATGGACAAGACTGACTACTTTGACAAAATGGACGCACTTGTTAACGACAAACAAACTTACGAAGAACTTAAACGCGACCCGACGCCAGCACTTCAACGTAAACTTAACAGCAAAATACTTACGCTTAAAAAGACTGACGCTATTGACACTCAACGCTACTATCGACTGAGGTGCTCAGTACCTCAACCACCGAAACTTTACGGACTACCGAAACTGCACAAACCTGGTATACCGATGCGACCTATAGTGTCATTCTGTGGGTCCCCTACGTATCAACTATCTAAGTACTTGACGACCATACTGCAACCCCTTACTGACAAATCAAGACGCAAACTACAATCTACGGAGAACTTTATTGACGCTATTAAGACAGTACAGATACCTGACGACTACAAACTTGTGTCTTTTGATGTGAAATCACTGTTCACCAGTATTCCACTTCAATTGGCATTACAGTGTACCGAGACCGCTATACAACAATCTACTGTTAAACTACCGTTACCTACAGAAGACATCATGGACTTACTGAACCTTTGCCTTACATCGACTTACTTTCAGTACAACGGTAAACACTACAAACAGTTGCATGGAACAGCAATGGGGTCGCCTGTTTCTGTTGTTGTCGCAGAAATTGTGATGCAACACGTGGAGGAACGCGCCCTTGCAACTTGCCGACAAACGATACCGCTTTGGTTACGCTACGTTGACGACACCTTTACCGCCGTTCACAAAGACGAAATTGACGATTTTCACGACCACCTAAACGAACAGAACGCCGACATCCAGTTTACTAAAGAGATCGAAGAAAATGGAAAACTTCCTTTTCTAGACTGTTTGGTAAGCCGCGACAACAACGAACTACGAACGACAGTGTACAGAAAACCGACGCATACCGACAGATTACTTGACGAATCATCCTACAACCCGACTTCACACAAAGCCACGACTATAAAGACTTTGACGAGACGAGCGCAACTAGTTTGTGACACACCGGACAGCTTACGTGACGAAAACAGATACCTTGAACGTGTTTTTCACAAAAACAACTACAACGCTGACTTTATTAGACGAAACATTTACCGACCTACTGAAGCTGACGCTACGAAGAGGAACCCTACACCTGTTACTACAGTGACTATACCTTACATTAAGAGCACTTCTGAGACCATCTCGCGGATCTTACAGCCCTACAACATTCGTGTAGCGCACAAACCTACAACTACGTTACGACACTTACTGACCAACGTGAAAGACAGAGACGAACCTAACGACAGACAGGGAGCAGTTTACAAGATCAAATGCTCCGACTGCCAGGCTTCCTACATTGGTGAGACTGGCAGAAACCTTAACACGAGACTGACTGAACACAAACGAGCCACGAGAAATGGTGATGCCAACAATCACATTGCTGTACATCATCAACTGACAAACCACAACATTGACTGGGACTCTGCTCAGTGCTTAACCTACAGTACAAACTATTTTCAACGACTGACTCTGGAAAGCTGGTACACTAACCTAGAACAAACGCCTCTTAACAGATGTCAACAACTACCGGCGCCTTACAAACGACTTATCCACGACAGAAACGAAACCGACAAACGGACTTCTAACAGACCGACTTAACAATACACGGACCAAAACCGAGCTACTTGACTAACAATAGACGGATCGAAACCCACCAATGACTGATGACAAACTATACACGAGTCTTTCAGCCAATACCATCATGGCTATACTGACCAATCACAGGTTGTCGAAACGTCAGTCACCAACAACAGTTCTTTTCAGAACTACACTCACCCGGACGATCACACTATACGAACTACTGATACTCCTGGGTTCAAACCATTTACTGTGCAATAATAATAATAATAATAATAATAATAATAATAATGACACTTTTATAGCGCATATTAATGCGTGGATATGATCACATGCGCGTTGCAAAAGTTTTTATAAAACTATTCAGCAATGAAAAATTAAAATGAGAATCATAATGCTAATTCTAATCTATTGATGTTAATCTAGTCTATAACTAAGTTGTCAATGACGCGTACTGAGATCGGTTAAAACGTTCTTACCCTACTGTAGTCATGGAAATAAAGGACCACCAGAATCCATCCCAAGATCCTTTGATGAATGAACGTGGGAACTCTTCACTGTTCCAGTAGGTGTCCTGTCAGTTCAAGAATATATATATATATGTTATTTGCCGGCTGGGAGGTCCGTATAGTGAACAGCTGTGACCGAGGTCTTGAAACAGAAAAACGGCTTTAGTGCTTTATTGGATGTTTATAAAATGGCCATAAATTGCAAAGTCCTATGTAAACAGTACGCCAGCAATTGAACTCTTCAAACATTTTATGACTTTTTTGATAACTTTAGTGATAGCTCTTACTATCGATGTTAGCATAATGTGTATTTGCTGTTGCTTCTTACATATATTTGCCATCAATTTAAGACTATTCACAACACTACGAAATATGCCGTTTACTCAAGATGGAGCCACAGCAGAGAAATCAAACTGCCTTGTTTAAATGAATATATGTGCTTTGATACTGGTAATTGTAAAACATGATCCCGTGGATTTCATTTTCACCTGGGCTTTCTTGTGTTAGAAATACTAACCCAAAGACAGCTCTCTAAATATGCATAAATAAATCAGTGTCAAATGGCCGTTTTTGTAGGGAGTCACCCTAAGAGAATAAAGTATTTTGACCTACTTGATGGTTTTTTCATCATAATCATTCACTCACTAAACCCAACCTTTGTTCCAAGTTTGAGCGAAATCGGTAATTTGAGCTGTATCATCTCCAGCCTGGTTCCGCATGGTTTTCTCATGTACGCACTCTTAATAATTTACCCAACATGTAACTTTTAAAAACTCTTTCAAGGGAAGGAAGAAATTTGAAATATCACCTGTAGTGTAGATCTTTAAGTGCGCTTGCATCTATACGATTACCTATACTAACCTAGGTACACAAAGTTAAGCTTACCAGCGCCCACATAATGACTCCAGCAATGGCTGTGAGTATCAGAGTCACCGCAAACAATGACCAAGACTTCAACACTGCGTTCAAGACAAGGCTGAGCTTGTTGGTTTCATCTTCACTAGTGATGAACTCGCTTCCAGGGTAATCAGTGATTTTAAAAAACGAAAATTCGCTGTACCGTCGGTTTGTGGATTCAAATATAGGACCAGCAAGGTGGACTTTGTTTTGCCTCAGAAGCTCAATCATGTGGAATTCACTGTCAGCTCGAAAGGTTTTCACGTCGTAGAAATAATCGCAGTATATTCTTATGTACGGCAAGAGTACGTCTCTGATCATACCATGGACCTCGTTGTCTAGTGATTCATTGGTAGGTGATGTCGTGTATGGAGGCTTTTCAATCCAGGCTATTGTTAGATCTACAGATGCCCAGTAGAATGAGTGTTGCTCGTCCTGCTCGTTTGAGTCATTGCCAGGTGTGGACTCGTTTCCAGTCGCTGAAATAGTTTTCAGCTGAGAAGCACCAAAGCCAATGACAATACCCGGGAGCACTATAATCCAAGTGTTCATTATCGTTCTGTAGATAGAAAAAAAAGGAGGTTCGTGAATATACATATACGGATATTAAAGGGTGTGGGAGCGAAAACACTTCCCAAACATCTGGCAACTGGAGATATGGCATACTACTGGGGCTGCCCAGAACAAGACATAACAATTGATATCAAATGCATGCACAGGCGATCACATGATGACACTAAATATACTCTTCCCAGGAAAATGAAAAACAAACAGGTATAAACAGAAAAGATTATTTGAAGTCGGAAAACCCCTCGGTAAAAAAAAGAAAAAAAAAAACCCCGCAGAATTCTGTCCATAAAGAGGAAATTTGTCTGACATTTGACGATTTCAAATGACATGGAGAGAAAGTTAACATATCACAACACGAAACTACTTTCGAATACGTTTCTTAAGACGAAGATATCATAACCATACATTAAATAGATTTAGCCAAGCCTAAAAGCGGAGTTGCTGTTTAAAATGAATTAACCTGACTTGAGCCTTAAATCCAATAAAAATCTTTAACAAAGAGAAGCCATCTTTTTTACTGTCTGCTGCCTTGCAAGGCATGCGATACAAGCGTATACCGCTGGCCGGTATCGGCCGCGTACATTACATCTCTCCTCTCATATGAAACAAAAGAAACGAAACGAAACCCGGCTAAAGCAAATTCTAAATGTTCTAGAGTCAATAAAATAATGTCTTAGAATCAATAACGCGGAACTAAACAGGTGTCTAATGCCCTCAAGTCGATAATAATAATAATAATAGTAATCAAAACTATAACAACATTCTCGAACGTCATTGCCTATCAGCAGCCCGATTTGAGCATTAATTGGACGACAGTGCACGCGTCATGCTTGTAATTGGACAGCACGCGTCTTTTTGCGCGCTGTTGCCTTGCACCTTGTTGAGTAAACTGCTGTGTTTTTCAGCATTCATAACGACGTTTAATCGTTCAGCGCTCAATCGATGGTTTGTTTCTCAAATTTTGTCATAGTTTTAATTAATTGGTAACAGAACATCGTGTCGTCCAATTCAGTCTGTAATCATACTCGTGATTAACAAATCGGACTTCCGCTTCGCGGTCGTCCGATTTTGTTAATCACTCGTATGATTACGTACAGACCGAATTGGACTCCACTCAGTCCTATTACCATTATTACTGTTACTACAGTGACTATACCTTACATTAAGGGCACTTCTGAGACCATCTCACGGATCCTACAGCCCTACAACATCCGTATAGCCCACAAACCTACAACTACGTTACGATACTTACTAACTAACGTTAAAGACAGAGACGAACCCAACAACAGACAGGGAGCAGTTGCCAGGCTTCCTACATTGGTGAGACTGGCAGAGACCTTAACACGAGACTGACTGAACACAAACGAGCCACGAGAAATGGTGATGCCAACAATCAACTGACAAACCACAACATTGACTGGGACTCTGCTCAGTGCTTAACCTACAGTACAAATTATTTTCAGCGACTGACTCCGGAAAGCTGGTACACTAAGCAAGAACAAACGCCTCTTAACAGATGTCAACAACTACCGGCGCCTTACAAACGACTTATCCGCGACGGAAACGAAACCGACTTCTAAAAGACCGACTTAATTTGACTAACAATAGACGGACCAAAGACCGACCAATTTGACTAACAATAGACCAATCGAAACCGACCAATGACTGATGACAAACTTTACACGAGTCTTTCAGTCAATACCATCATGGCTAAACTGACCAATCACGTTCAACGGACCAAACTCATAACATCATCGACTGAAAAACACTATTCACTTGACTCTGGATAGGTTGCTGTCGTGTTCCAGTAGTTTCGTTAATCTTTCGAGCTCACTCTTGTGTTACATCTTTCAGGGTAGTCAGGGAGGGTAATTGTGTTGCAATGGACACCTGTGTCAATTTTGAACTTAATTTAATTGTTTGTTTTCCACTCTGCATCTTATGGCCCACTTATCATCTGGCACAGTATCGGTAGGTTAAGTCATTGGGATCTGTAGGACCTCAGTTTCTGAATCATCGTCTGACTTGGTGTCAACCTGGTTGGGTTCCCAAAGTAAGAGCATGTGGATCCCTTGCAGAGTGGGACATTTCCTTGATTCCAGCCGTGCTGAGGGTATTTGGCACACCTGGGACAGTACTTCCCTTTCTGTGACTCGGGTTTCTTCGGATTGTCTTTTAGCGTTGTCGGATACAGCGCTACGATTGGAGGCTGCACATCTCGAGCAATGCCTACTTGCCTCTGGGACATCTCGTATTGTTGCATTATTTCGATGGCTTTGGCTCTCTTGGAGTTTATTTGCGTGTACTCCATTAATGATCGAATCGATCAAATGTCATCGGGGTCTGTATATTCACAGTCCATTAGAATGAGACGAAGATCGTTCACAAAATTGTCGAAAAATTCGCCCGTGTTTTGTTAAGGTAATTTCAGCAAGACGTTTAAGCTTGCTTAGCGAGTTCCTCGAACTGAAGGAAGAAAAGTTGAAGAAATCAAACCAGATGTGTGAGGATTTATGTTAAACGTCAAACGAACAGATGGCGAGGGTTACGAACCATCAAGCCTTCGAGGGTTTTCTTTAAATGTTAACCATGTTTTGAAAGAAGGCAAATATCCCGTAAGCGTTATCAACGACAAAGAGTTTGACTAAGCAAGGAAATGTCTGGA
Source organism: Orbicella franksi (assembly GCF_964199315.1). Taxonomy (NCBI): domain Eukaryota; kingdom Metazoa; phylum Cnidaria; class Anthozoa; order Scleractinia; family Merulinidae; genus Orbicella; species Orbicella franksi. The sequence continues at coordinate 27,402,545 of NC_138151.1, forward strand.
AGCTCAAGGAAAGCAATTTAGAAAAAAGAAGGCAAAGGAAGTAAAAAACAAAACAAAAGGCGCGCAGCTGAAGCATTGACCGATGAAGAGGTAAACATTCTGTACGAGAAATATTTAGGATTTCAAAGAAGCGCTGCATGGAGGTCATGAAGTGCTTGTACTTAATAAATAAAAACAAAACTTGACTAAGCTTATTGTTCTGCTGAATGATAAAGCAATTTTATGAGAGCGTTCAAGGTAAAAATCTCAGTAAGTTTAAAATAAACAAATTACAGCGCGGAAAGTGCGCGCGTATGGTACGTATTTACGCATTCGTTGTTTTGATATCAGAAAACTCGTGCGCGTGCATTTTCCATGAAGTGATCTATATTTACAGGTTCCTATTAGTATGGTGTTCCGCATAACGGCCATTCGGGCCGCCGGAGCTCCACTGCTACTGTACCTAAGCCAATATTAAGATCAGACCATTGCATAGCCGGGATCGAGTCTCCAAGAGGTTTTTCAAGCATATCAGCCTTTGTCGTATCAAGTCAATCGGCAAAACTATATGAGGTATAGCTCAGGAGGCTCTTATGACTTGGACTGCTTATTCCTTGCAAATGATGTATTTCCTTAATAATAATCTCTGTTTATTGAGGGTCATATATCTGACAGCATCTTACGAGCTTTTGCTTGTAGTTATGTATACACTCAAGAGTGGAGTGAGACAGGGTTGTTGGACAGTATTTTGAGGGCTAACACGTTCTGAAATACAAAAAGAGACCTCTAAAACTAAGTGCATCTTCCATACAAATTAATCAAAAAAAGCCGGGTACATGATTGTGTGATAGGTATAAAAAAATTTTTTAACATTAAACGTTATAGGGGGCAAAACGCTTACTTTTCAAAATGTAGAAAATACATGAGACTGAAAAGTTAAAACTTTTCCTTACCCCAACAACCTTTCACAGCCTTTCGTTGTCGAATACAGTTCGAAAGATCGCGTTATCAAATATTCATGTTGTAAATAAATGGTGACACTGAGTCTTGCAATTGTTAATTATTAATGGTTTTTGAAGAAATTATAATCATATTTCAATTACATGTATATATTATATATGTTTCAATTATTTTTCGTGGCTGCACTAAATATGATTTAATCAGAAGGGAACTAAATGACTGATTAAATTTCTACGATTGTCGCATTTACGGGGGTGCTTGCTGACTTGTATATCGGTATCATAGCAACATTACACGCGCTCTACTAATTTGCATGGTGTTATATAATGGTACTAATAAGATTCGGGCAATAGCAAAACTGAATGTGGATTGAAATAAGCTTTAAGTAAGGCATACTTTGAAAATGAAAAAAAAAGGTGACTATTTCATTACCTAAAACTACGTTACGCTCCGAGGGAAACAATACTGATAAGTTAGAGGCAATGTTTGACAAAACAAACACAACGGTTGTTTTAATTAAGAAAGCAACGGGAAAAGTTGCAAATTACCGCGGTACATGTTGAAAAAAGTAAAAGAAAAAAAGCGGATTTAAATAATAATCAACTATCACCTCATACTGTTTCGAGCTGGATGCTGTAAAGCAAATAAATAATGCCTCAGTAAATCATCTTTTTTACTTTCTTTCGTCCTTAACTTTCATAGCAATGTGAAAAAAAAAAAAAAAAAAAAAAAAGATTTGGAAGATTGTTATAACATCACTAAATTATCGAGATAACATATCCACATAAAATATGATGACATTTATGAGCCAACGGCAAGTGAAAGTGAAACATAAAAGAAGACAACAGCCACCGGCAGCCCAGCAACACTGTAAGGCCACCAGCGATGTATAGAGTCAGAATATAGTAGAGTTCACTGTTCACGTTTGAGGACAATTTAGCGGAATCCGAGGTAACGTCTGCTCCATTCCAACAGTCAGGAAATTGAGAAATAGTTCTAATATGTCGCACGTTTCGTCAACAAGAAACTGATATTAGTGGGGGGAAATGGTTATGAAACCAGGCGAAGTTCTTTGTTGTATGTTTTTGTTGGCTCTTTTGGGAATTGACCCTACACAAAACCTGTCAAAATACAAAAGGTGGTTATGTCTGCTCACACAACTAACCAATAAAAGCATTGCGATTATGTAATTCATGCATAGTCAATGAGTATAAAACAAAAGATGTGCAGGACCAAGGAACTTCCAACATTAATCTTAGCCTGTTTGTTTGCAACTTCGATTTTTACCGTACCTCTTAACCATTTCCATCTATTAACTTTGAGGAGCCCAAATAGCTGACGCCAGCATATGTGGAACTTAAAAAAAAAAACTTTTTAGACTTGGCCTTCTCAGTCATGAATAAGTATTATTTTTATTAGATTTTAGCCTTTCAAAAAGTTTTTCTCGTTCGGTGTATAGCATTCTCCGTTTTGGAATATATGGGAGGTCGATATAAATACCAACTAAACTAAAATAATCAAAATAAGGTGACCAGGACCATAAAGTTCTAACACGTATCCCAATACGACTGCATTATCGATAATACCGTTAATCATTTTTCCGAAGTCTGTTACTGCGAAAAAAATTAAGAATTAAGTAGAAGGAATTGCTTAGATAATAGTATGGAAATAATGAATGACCACCAATTTTAAGGTCATTCCCCCGAAAAAGAACTTACAATAGATTTTCACTCAAATTTTGCCCCTTGGCTGTTTATATCAAGAGAACATAAATTTTGAAATAAAAAGGGGGGTCCCGGTATTCGTTTAGGAACAGGAAGACCTTCAATAAACCGCATAATTCCTTAAATTATCTGCTTTTAGAAACTTTTATATTTGAAACTCTCACTTTACGGTTTGTGAGAGCAGAAAAAATAGCGGGAAAGTTTAGCGAGAAATACAACAATGGATGTATTGCATCAATGTTAAGGAGCAATTTGATGTACGTTTCATGATAAAGGCACCCATATTTAGTCTACAGAGATTCAATATGTTCCAAGCACAGTGTCCTTAAGGGCATATATTATCTTTTACAAATGCCAGCTTTGCTCTCATTTTCAGTGATAATTTGTTACTCTGCAATAAAATTGGTCTATATTCATTGTGTAGAAAGAAGGTGATCACTGCATTCAAACTAACTAAAAAAAAAATCGTTAGGTCCCGGTACTCGTTTCCGAGAAAAAACGATGATTTGTCTCTCGCAATTCAAGCCAAGCCGTTTAGAAAAAGCCACGCGTTCGCCCTACTGACGCGAAAATTGCGCGCATTAGGGATGCGCAATGCAATTCTGAGGAATAACCTTAAAATATGGGTTAACCACCCCGTTTAAAATTCGTTCATTCTGCTGTAGTCTCGCATCTGAGGCAGTAATGAGATCACTTTTCATACTGATAACTGCGTCCAAGAGAAACATCCATGCCATTCAGTTTTACCCTCAGGAGCGATGAAATCGATTCCAGGATAATCACGGATTTTAACGAAGTAAAACTCGCTGTTTTGTCGATTAGTCTTCGATTGGATGAAGGCTCAAATATGGGAAGATGAACTTGAACTGTGTTATATGCCTCAGAAGCGTTAACCATGACGGGACGCACGGGACTTCTACTGTAAGTACCGCAGACAAATGGTAGGAAATTTTCCTAGCATTCCTTATATACTCTCACTAGGGTTCTTCGTCTTGCGGCCAGGGAAGGCGTCATAATCTGTTCCAGTGACATGACGATGATATTAAATAAAAAATAAACCAGAAAGGGCCGATGGAATATGAAACAAGCTTTAAAATGAAGTCACGATATTAATAGTGCTTTAAAAGTAAATAGTGCGTTCGAGTCATTCCCGATGCTTTCAAATGATGGCGGATTCCACCGACGCCAATAATCTGGAACAAAACAAGGTCATTATATATCGAATCACGTCTAAACACACGTGAAGAAAGACTTGGGCAGGAAAAAAACGTGAGCGGGCAAAACCGAGAAATGACAATAAATCAAATAATCCCGCAATGATGAACGAATTACACAACATGAACCTTCCTCTGCTTTTCCCCCTGAACCAAGTTCAGATCTACGAACTGAACTTAAAGATACCAAAGTGCCTACGAATGGATGTTGAGCGCGGCGAGCAGACGTAAATGTCTTGTTTACCCAATGAAAGTCATCACAATAAACTCTGAGCTTGCATCGAGATGCTTGTCCGGGCGTAAAGGAGCGTTTGATTAATCAATCTAACACAGATCTTAAGGAATAAAAACCCAGATGATCTGGAATACTTGTCTGAGTATGTTGTTGGCAGTGGGAGCCACGTGCAGTATTATCATGCTCGGCAATTGAAGTTATTGTGTAGAAAATATCGCACAATTACACAGCCGAGGGCAAAAAAAAAAGAAAAAAAAGAAAGCGCGAGAAGAAACTTAGTACATGGAGTTAAGATAGATTGTCAGTGCTTTAGTAGACCATGTACGGCTACCAATGGCTTGGCCAATGGCTTGGCCAATGGCTCGTACACGCAACGAATCGTAAAAGTCCGTAAGTAACGACCTCCGCAAGAAGTGAGCCCACCCTCCATACCCTGAAAATAGAGGAACTAAGGTTCAAAAGTATAATTATTCTTCCAGTCAATAACCTGAATAACATACGATAAACTGATGACGATTCAACTAGGGAAGGTATAGCTTATTCCAGGAGGCGTCATGAAGCGCCCTGCCGGGTAAAACAAACCCCGCTAAATTTCCATCAAGTAACAAGAAGGTACTAACAGGACCTTTTCTTCAAATTGAAATTACTAAAATTGACAACTTTGCATCATTATTAACAGGAACGCATAAAAAGAACGTTTAATCACATTGAAATTAAAAACTCGACCAGAGCAGTTAAATATTTATAAAGCAGACTAATGTAGCAGTGCATCATAAACAGTAAAAATAGTTTAAGGTATGATAATCGTACATCACGGTCTACATATAAAGTGCCCACCCATGTGCCAGCAACATAAATTTCAACTAGACTGAAGAATTTCTAAACGATTTATAAGAGCTCAGTGTTTTTACGAATTACACCCACAGCCTTAGAGGAATACAGCCCTGTTCACATAAAATTAAAAAAAAAAACAAAAACAAAAACAAAAACAAACAAACAAACAAAAACACCAGGAAGAGATATCTACAGTAGAAGTCATTTGCGTTCCCTCACGGGGTGAGAGATTCTCGCCCATATCAACTTTCCTTTCACTCGTTAGTTCTCGCGCGTTTAGAGACGCGCCACACTCGCGTTTTAGGTGTGGGGATCCCAACCAATTCTTACCTAACTTTCTAAAGATTCTACTTATAGCAGTCCACCAAATCTACACACGTGTATTTCACTTGTGGAAAACTATTGATTTTCACAGTGTTTGGGTTGAACATTCTCGCCCATATCAACTTTCTTTTCTCTCGTAAGTTCTCGCGCGTTTAGGGATGCGCAACACTGACGTTTTAGGTGCAGGGATCCCAGCCAATTCTTACCTAACTTTTAAAGATGCTGCTTTTAGCCCACCCCCAAATCTACTCACGTGTATTTCACTTGTGGAAGTCTATCGATTTGGACAGTGCTTGGGTGAGAGATTCTCGCCACTATCAACTTTCTATTTTCTCGTAAGTTTTCGCGCGCGTTTGGAGATGCGCCACACTCGCGTTTTAGGTGCAGGGATCCCAACCAATGCTTACCTAACATTTTAAAGATGCTACTCTTAGCCCTCCCCAAAATCTAGACACCTGTATTTTACTTGTGGAAAACAATCGATTTGCACAGTGTTTGGTTTGGACATTCTTGCCCATATCAACTTTCTTTTCTCTCGTAAGTTTTCGCGCGTTTAGAGAAGCGCCACAGCCGCGTTTTAGGTGCGGGGATCCGAGCCAATGCTTACCTAACTTTTAAAGATGCTGCTTTTAGCCCACCCCCAAATCTACACACGTGTATTTTACTTGTGGAAGTCCATCGATTTGGACAGTGCTTGGGTGAGAGATTCTCGCCACTATCAACTTCCTTTTCTCTCGTAAGTTCTCGCGCGTTTAAGGATGCGCCACACTCGCGTTTTAGGTGCGGGGATCCCAACCAATGGTTACCTAACTTTTTATACATGCTACTTTTAGCCCTCCCCCAAAGTTACACACGTGTATTTCACTTGTAAAAGTCTGTCGATTTGGACAGTGCTTGGGTGAGAGATTCTCGCATATATCAACTTTCTTTTCTCTCGTAAGTTCTCGCGCGTTTCGAGATGCGCCACACTCGCGTTTCAAGTGCAGGGAGCCCAACCAATGCTCACCTAACTTTTTAAAGACGCTACTTTTAGCCCTTCCTCAAATCTGCACACGTGTATTTCACTTGTGGAAGTCTAGTGATTTGGACAGTGCTTGGGTGGGAGATTCTTACCCATATTAACTTTTTCTTCTCTCGTAAGTCCTCGCGCGTTTAGAGATGCGCTACAGTCGCGTTTTAGGTGCGGAAATCCCAACCAATGCTTACCTGC